>NC_024803.2:11140576-12340576 GCF_000309985.2 Brassica rapa | reverse complement strand
CTACAAAACAATGTTGTAATGTTTCTTAATTAATATACGAAGGATAGGCTAGTAGTTATGACTTACTATCATAAATCATTCAAGTAATCGATTCTCAATGATAAACTAATAGATTAAATATACTTTAATTATATGATACGTTCACTTTAGTTCTTAACTCAATTCTCATTGCCCTTAAGAATTCAAACTCATATAAACTAGCTTAAATTGATCAGTCAAGGGATGTTCAAGCAAAGATAAACACAATTTCTTGTTAGCTACTATAGATCTAGAAGTAGCAGAAATTTAGATGGAGAAAACACAAGTATCTCCATTCTACCATTGCTGTTTCACAAGCCATGAATCCCTCTCGGGACTACCGTTAATTTAACAAATGATTCCTTACACATAACAGATGAAAACATATCAAGAGTAATAAGAATAAAAATCAATATCATAAATGAATGAATATTAGAGAGTTCATAAGGGCTTATGTTAAGTGTAGACCATGACTAAGATGTTTTTCTTCCTTTCAAAGCAATGGAAACTATATGAATAAATGAAAAACAAAAGAATGGTAATGGTTGATTAGCACTCGTCATCATATTTGGCTACCCTTTTTTCTAATCAACCCAAAATTCTGACCATCTATGATATATATTAAGAATATTTGCTTGACATCAAACTCTAGAATTCTGAAACATTGAAAACAGAAAATTAAACAATTTTTTTTTTGGCAACGAAAGAGTAGATTAGTTTATCATGCTCCTGCTAGGCCAGCCTCAATAGCTAGCCAACTGGGAGCAAAACCACTTACAAAATCTGAGTTGATTTCACGTGATCGGGCACCCTTTGTGAGGTGATCCGCACAGACATTTTTTTATCTAGGAATAAATGAAATCGAACAGCAAAGAAAATCGTTGAAGAGAGCTTTGATTTCGTCAAGTTCAGCGGCCAGAGCCGGCCATTCTTCCTCCAAATGCACAAGTTTCACCAATTGTTCGCAGTCTGTTTCCAAGTGGATCTCACGCCGTCCTGCCGTTAGCAGTTCTTACATTGCCCATAACATACCTTCTGCTTCTGCGTGAAGAGGTGATGCTGTTTTTATATTTCCTTTCATTCCAAACAGAGTCGGTGTGTCATCCTCCAGGAGCACAAAGCCCAGTCCCGTCGCTTCGGTCGTGCTTTTCCACGATGCATCTACTTGGCATCTCCACTTTTGTATAGTACTAGTTTGCGGTGTCTTGGCTTGTACTGGCTGATCTTCTTTTTGGGTCTCTGTAATCTCTGTGATTATTTGGGCTAGCTTCCAGCTCTCGGCTTCTTTTTGTGCAACTTGGATGGTGTCGGCGGGTGCTATGTCCTTGCCATTGAAAGTTTTTTCGTTACGTGCCTTCCATATGTACCAAGCTGTCCATGGAAAGGCTTCCAGCATCGTTGAGTCCATTCTTCGTTCTTTTGCTCTATGTAGTAAGTAGTTTATATTCTCATATAAAGATTGACACGGGAAGATTCCCGGAGGGGATGGAACAGCAGATAATGCCCAGCATTGTAGCGCAGGAGGGCAGAGGAACAGATTATGGTTGATAGTTTCTTCATCGGCTCCGCAGCGGGGGCACGAGCTGTCTTGGCTGCAGTGGCATTGTTTGAGTTGGTATGCTGTCGCAAGGAATCCCGAAATGGCTTGCCATAGAAAGTGTTTAAGTTTCCGTGGAGCTTTCACCTTCCAGATCGCTTTCTTGAGTACTGTTGTGCTTGGTTCGAGGATGAGAGGAACTGCGGACCTCGTTCTGATCTCATGTGCCACTTCGTATCCTGATTTTACTGTGTATAACCCGGACTTTGTGAAGTCCCAACAGAAGCTATCAGGTCGACCAGTCCTACTAATCCTTAGTGAAGTGATCATCGGTATGTATGTTGCGTCGACAAACACGTTTAGAATCTCTAAGTTCCATGTCTTAGAGTCGAAGTCAATCAGATGGTGGACTCGTAGTTCCGGATCACAGTGTAAATTTTTGCTCTCGCCGGTCTCGCTGGAGTTACTGGAAGCCATGGATCTTCCCATACTTTTGTTGCGTGTCCGTTCCCAATTTTTTTTTCTGAGGCCTTGCTGTAAGACCAGCCGGGCTGCGATTATACTTCTCCACCCATACGATGGGTTACTTACCGAATTAATCATCATTGGACTCGAATGTCTATAGTAGCTGCCCTTTAGAATTCTTGCTAGGAGAGAGTGTGGATATTTGAGAAATCTCCACATCTGTTTCGCGAGTAAGGCCAGATTGAAATCGTGAAAGTCACGGAAACTTAGTCCACCGCATTCAAGCATAACATGGACAAAACTTTAATTAACAGTAACATAATAATTGTATCATTCACATATTACTAATCTCATGTGAAAAGATAAAATTCATGTATTATTTAACTCTGAGATAAATAATCCAATGTAAACATTTTCAATAATTCTCTTTTAATCAAAACTAGATCTGGTTTCATAAGTTGTACCATAGGTTGTGATTCTTCTTTTATAGGTAAGAAATCATAAGATATAATTTACTTATTGCCAATCAGAAAGGTATGGTCGACGAAATGGGGATTTGTAAACTATGTTAGTCCGCTATGCAGAGAGTGAATGTCAGGCCTGGTTTGATGCGAACGATGTGGCACAACCTATGGTACAAGAGACTAATATAGCGAACCCTCAAGTCATAAGCTTGGGTAATATTTGCTTGCTGGATGGATCTTGGACAACATCTGCCAACTTCAGTGGACTTGGATGGGTTTGGATGGACAATACGGGAAATACTCAGCTCATGGGGATGAAGAATCTTCCTCGACGTGAATCAGCCTTGCATTCGGAAGTAGAAGCGCTACGGTGGGCAATGGAGAATATGCTACAGCACTCAACATGCCAGCGCTTTGGGACGGATTATAAGGAGCTGATCGCAATGTTAGATGATCCTCATGTGTGGCCTAGCTTTGCGACGGAATTGGAGAAGATAGAGACGCTACAGATATGCTTCCCGGAGTTTAGCATCACTCATGTTCCACGAGCGAGAAATCAATTTTCAGACTTTTTAGCTAAGAATGCTAGATCCTTCCATAGGGAGTTACTTTTCATTGGTTGTTCTATTCCGGTCTGGTTACCCATACCACCTCAAGCTTGAGTAATAGAATGGTCGTTCGATGTCAAAAAAAAAAAAAAAAAAAATCAAAACTAGATCCTGACCGCACATCCGTGCAGGTTTTTTCTTCTTATACTAAAATATTTTAATGTGATATAACAAAATTTATCACTAGATTAATGAAATTTATATGTATTATATAATTCTATAATGCTTATATTTAAGTTAGCTTATATTGTTATTACTATAAATTTTGTAACACAATTTATTTTATGAACATTATTATGTAACAATACTATTGTACATAATTTTTAATTTTATTTTAAGTTTTAGATGTATATGGAAGTCAAATTAAATTGGACATACATAATAGAGAAGAAATATTTTGAGATATTGTTAAAAACAACAAAAAAAAAAACTAAAATATATTGTACATGCAAAATAATTTTGTAGTAAAAATCTTATTTGAAAAATTGCTTGAAATACACAAAGTTAAATAAAAAAATTATCTATACTATTATTTGTGAAGTAAATTTTTACAATGGAGCTCTCACGTTAAAAGTTAAAGCGGTTAATATCGTTTATACCTTAATGAATAAACTATTTAAATTAATCAAAAAATAAAAATGAATTTCAAATCTATCTGAAAAAGTGTTTAAAATTAATAATAAATAGTTTATACCCTTAATAAATAAATTAAATAAATTAGTTAAAAATAAAAACAAATTATCTGATTAAATAAGTGATTAAAATTAATAACAATAAGAATAAGAATTATCTAAAAATTAATAACAATAACAATTATCTAAAATATAAATAATTATAAATGAATTTCTATTATTAATATTATATTTATATATTATATTAGATAACTGACTATAAATAAATATAATAAAATTTTCAAAAATAAAAACACGTTTTAAAACAATAAGATAATTCTTAGATATATTATGTTGTTATCTGAAAATAATATTTTATTATAAAATTTATAGTTAGATATAAAACAATTTATAATTAAATGCTAATGATTTTCTAAAATAATTCTAATATGTGAATGTTTTTAAAATTTAACACAACAATAACCATTTATATATTTTGATAAAAACTAATGAATATATATTAATAGTATTTTATTTATATGTTATATTAGATAATTGACTATAAGTAACTATACGAAAAATCTCAAAAATAAAATATATTTTTAAAATATAAGATAATTCCTAAATATGTTGTGTTTTTATCTGAAAATATTCATTTTTATCATAAAATATAAATTTTAGTGTTTGATTTATGTTTTTTAAAACATAATTAATAATTTATTATGTTGGTTTTGATTTAATAGTTATAAATAGATAAATATTTATAAGAACACTACGCCCGCATATGCGGGCAGAATACCTAGTTTTATTTTATTTGAAATGGATATTTCTTTCTGAAAAAATATTTTTAAGATCTTTATAAAATGTATTTCTAAAAAAAATTCGTTCATAAAAAAATTTACTTTAATTTGAAATTCTAATTATATTTTTTATAATTAAACTTTAAATTAACCAATTTTTGGAAATAAAATTTAAAATGATCCAGAAAAGATTTTATTAGATTTTTCTTAAATAATGTTTATTTGTATTTTAAATAAAATATATGTAGATTAAATTATATAAAATTTGATTAAGATTGAGGATTGTTCATTTTAAAATATCACAAGTGGAAGAAGTTATGACTTATATTTTAATAGTATAGATGTAAACTAAAAATATATTTTATAATTTTATTTAATATATATTTTGAATCCATTAAAATTAATTTCTTGTATTATTCTACTTTTTCATGTATTAATTAATGAAATGATTTTTTCTCAAAGAACTTGACAAACACGTCCTTGTCTTTTTAATCCACGTAGCCACGTTTTTTAATTGGTTGTAGAAGCCATATAAGAGCAAAAAATTAGTTTTATTATTGATAGATGTGTTGTGGAATATGTGTTTTCAAGTTAAATATTGTCTTTTCTATCAAATCAATACAAATTGATGAAAAAACAACCAATATGACAGGTCAATGTTTATAGCTATTATATATATATGAAAAATGGAAAAAATTGTATCTCAATGACATGCACAATTTGTAAACTTTTTATGTTGAACTAATTTTTTAGATAACTCACGATAAATCTCAATGACATGTGCAACATATATTAATTTTTGTGAGAGGGTTAATTAGAGATGTTAATAAATACATATTTTAGATTTGCGAAGAGTGTTTTTTTAATAATTTCTAATACAAATTTCCAAAAATATTATATATTTTTGTACTAAGTAACTCGAATAATAATGCAATATCATAATTTACAAAATAATATTTCACTCATAATAAAATAATCACAGGAAGTTTAATATGTGTTGAGTTGAATTATAATAATTTTATTTTATGAAATAACATATGTTCATATAATTTTTTATTTGTTTTTATTATTATATACTCAAATTAAAATTTATATAAAGAGATATATAATAATAAAAACAAATACCAATATGAAGAACGGTTTCTTCTTGGATTTGGCCGAATTTATCGGATATTTCGGTTAACATTAATTTTGCATACAAATTATTCAGATAATTCGGTTCTTTTGGGTAATAGAGATAATTTTAAATATTCCAGTTAAAAAATAGTTAGTAATTCAGTATTTCATTTAGTTTGGTTTAAAAGTATATATTGTATAATATTTGATAATTTTAATGCTGAATATAATTAATATTTTAACATATATGAACTGTATTCTAGATATTTTAATATCCATTCGTTTTTTTGTTATGTTTCAATTTATTTTTCTTTTTTTGGTTCAACAGATATATGAACCGTTCAGATATTTGTGAACATCGGCTCGGATTTTTCTCCGATTCAGTTCTGGTTCAGTTTTTGGTTAGTTTATATCATGTGGCCTAATCATACTGTTGCTAATTGTATTACTAGGTTCAAACTGAGTTATAATTTAAAAATAATTTTTGATGTTTAAATTTAGAAGAACGGTTTTTCATAAGGGTTTGCACTGCACATTTATTTGTTTTATACTGATAAATATATAATCTATTGAATTACATGTCCATTTAATTATATGATTTCTGGTTTTCTTTAATGTTTTCGTAATAGAATTTACAAACAAAGCTTTAAATGTACCTAAATGTTAATGATATTAAGAAAATAGTGTAATCCAATGTTCAAGAAATCATTAGGCAGTAACTAGGCGTTTTATAGAAAACTACCAACTAGGTGGATAATTCGGGGTGTATGCGTTAATGAGATTGATTTATTTTATATACATTTTATGTTTATATGAGCTATTTTAGTCTTTGAGTTTAATTATAAAATTATTGTGATAAATTATCAAAACTATATATACAAAACAAATCAAACAATTTTGTGGATTTATACTGACACTATTTCTTAATTTAACATATTTAGATTGATTTAGATTGCTTCTAACTGAATTAGAACAGTTTTAACCGATTTGAATCGTCTAAATCGGTACACATTGAAAATTAGGAAAATTGGTTTGTCTATGACACTAGAACGATTTTTAGAACTTTGGTGTAATCCGTCTATTAGGTTTCGGTCTCGCATTGTTCTTAGTTCGTTTTTGAAATAGACTGAATCCATTTTGTAACCCGTCTCACAATAGTTGAGGTTCGTTTTTAATATTTTCAACTTTTCATATTCCAATGGACTAATATGTCATTTTGACCATATTCTCTCTACTCTCACACGTTTTAAATATTTGATAGAACAATCTCTAAAAATGCAAGTTATAAATCATTAACTTTAATCTGTACCACCATTTAATTAGATCGAATAAATTAAATATTGATTTAACTATTAAATTTCATAACTTTTTGTCTGATTAAAATATTTATGTCGGTCTAGTTATCAGATTTAGCAAAAAAAACTGATGTAAATTATTAGTAATATACCTTATGGTTAAAATTTTATATCATCAAACCATTCGTACTGTTTTGTAATTCCAATTAAGATTATTAATTTTGGATCAAATTATTGCAATTTCCTCAATCCACCCTTCATTTTAAAAGATATTAGGGAACTATGGATACATATTTGGATATGGTAAATTGGTAATATATTATCGGGTTTGCAGGTCTATAAATAAGAAAGACCACACTTCAATTTCAGTCACCCAAGTTTCACTCCTTTATCCCCCATCTCACCCACATTGTCTCTCTAAACAATAAAATGAATTCCATAATGAAACTCTTGGCCTCGCTGTTACTGTTTATTTTTTCTTCTCTTCTCTTTGGTAACTAAAATTGTATATAGTTATCATTGCAACTGATTCTTTAAAATCCATATGACTACATTTTCTTATATATCACTCTTTTTTTTGCAGGAGATGTCGTTGTAGCTGAGAGTTTAAATCAGAAAGATCCGTTTTCCGGTCGAAATAAATTGTTTGTGTTTGGAGATTCTTACGTCGATACTGGAAACACAAAGACTACTGATAAGGGGGCATGGGCATTCCCTTACGGTATCACTTATCCGGGTAAACCCTCTGGCAGGTTCTCAGACGGCCACATCTCCACCGATTTTCTAGGTACCTCTCTATTATTTAAGCTTCTTTATTTTTTTTCAATTTGGACTTTGGAGCGTAACACTTAAACATTGTCTTCATTAACTTCAGATGAAAAATATTATTGACAGTTGAAGACTCTAGTTTTAGTTAGGAAATCCACTTCAACGGCGTATGAAAAACTTGTCAAGCGAAAATACATACTTTGTTTCAAATTTAAATGTGTGTTTGGAGGTTTCCTGAATAACAATTTTCTTATTCAAGCCTCTTACTGTCTTCCATGCATATTTATATTTTAATGAGTTAGATACATGTTGAATTTGTTTGACAACACGATTTCCTATTTCTCTTTTAAAATTCATTAATGTGTTAATTTGACTGATCATCGTTATTCCATATTTGTAATGAGACTCATGTTTCCTCCATACAGCCCAATTGCTAAGGATAAAATTACCTGTGACCTACGCCAAGAAAGATGACGTGGATAAGACAAGGTTACAATACGGAATGAGTTTTGCTTATGGAGGAACAGGAGTGTTCGATACTTATGTTAATTATCCTAACATGACCGCTCAGATCAATTACTTCGAGCAACTCCTCGGCAATGTCTACTCTCCTCCGTCCGACCTTTCTTCGTCCGTCGCTCTCGTTAGCGTTGCTGGCAACGACTACATTACTCTCGTTCGCGCATATCCTAATGATCCTATCGGATTATATGTAAGATTAACTTGAACAAAAAAGCTATCTAGTAAGATTAGTAAACAGTTTTTCTCCAAAAAAAAAAATATAGCAAACAGTATTAAAAATACAGTTATAATTATATATACTTCTTGTTCGATTTTTAGTTATACAATTATTTTTATAACCGAATGACTTTGAACAAAAAAAAAAGCTAGAATGCAGTCGATATATCAATTTTGTACTGGTTTAGTATGAGAATTAAACTGAAAACTGGTCTTCGTCCTTGGCTAATAGCTTTAACCAGTGCACCATGATCAGTCTGGGTGGTATAGTTATTTAAATTTTTAACTCTATTGCATTTCTCAGGGGGCGTTCAAACCATTCATCAGGAAAGTTGTGAATCAAACCGAGGTGAATTTGAGGAGAATCCACACCTTGGGAGTGAAGAAGATAGCAATACCATCATTGACACCACTCTGGTACATCCCCGCGTTAGCAAACTACACCAGTGTCGCAGGCATTGTACAGGATCTGGTAGAATACCACAACGCTTTGTTGCAGAAATCAGTCGCCAAGCTTAATAAGGAGAACAATCATTCGGCTTTTACCATCATAGATTACTACAATACCTTCTTGGCTATCTTCAACAACACAGGAGGAATCCCAGGTAACAAAAGTCAACAAAAGCAGTTTCATACTCCCCCAAAGTTTAACATTTTCATCTTTAATATATATAATGGAAATGCAGGGATTCCGACGTTTCAAAACATTTCCATACCATGTCTCGGGGATGATGGTAAAGTATGTGATGATCGTAAGTCTGCTTTCTTCTGGGACGGAATTCACCCTACCCAAGAAGGATGGAAATCGGTTTACAAGGTTTTAAGACACAACATCACCGCAGCTTTGATGCCTAAAGCGTAAAAACACTTCTCGGGATCGAAAATAATTAAACGTATTTTAAATTGTATTGTGTGCCAGCAACTCTAGGTCTATTGTATGAACGAATAAAGACCTTTGACTATAAAACGTATTTGTAATGTATTGTGTGGCATCTCTCGGTGTCTTGTGTGAACGAAAAAAAAGACCTTTGGCTAATAAAACGTACAGATTTGTAATGTATTGTGTGGCATCTCTCGGTCTCTTGTGTGAACGAATAAAAGACCTTTGGCTAATAATATAGTACAACGAAAGAAAATTATGGAGACAAAAAAATACGTCCAACGCCTACCAAGAGCAGACAAAAAAAATACGTTCAGTATTTCTTAATTCTATGATATAGATTGGTTCATTCATATGATCCTCAATTTGCAGAATCAAACTTATCCAAACTCACTATCAAAACTATAAAATGAGAATTAAAAAAAAAATAGGGGAAGAAACATCATTTTTCAAACTCTCAAAATAACTAAAACACAAAATTGCAACGAATTGTTCAAAAGAGTACTTTTCAAGACTTTTCTGAAGAAAGAGCGAATACAAACTGGAAAGAGAAAAAAGAAAGACAAATTGTTTAAGCCTTGGCAGAGGCACGACCGTAAAACTTGTTCTTCTCCTGGGTAGTCTGGAACTTGCCATGTCCCATCTTAGAGGAAGTGTCGATAAACTTGAGGTTGATCTGCTCCATGGCAAGACGGGAAGTCTGAGTGAGCAACGACTGTCTAAGAGTCACAACCCTCTTCTTTGGACCCATGCAGCATCCCTTAATCATCAAGTAGTCATCCTTCACCACACCATAGTGAGCAAATCCACCCATTGGAGTCACATCCTTCTCAGTCCTATCAACACAACAACAACGTCATCAGTTTCATAAACCCTAAACAGGAGATAAGAGAGAGAGAAACTATACAGACCTGTCGTATTCAGTCATGGCAGTGTGCGTCTCCTGACCAACCTTGCCCAACCTGTAAATCTTCTTGTTAAGCTCGGTACGGTGATGGTAACCGTTCTGACCGGCTCTGGCAACAGTGTAGGACACTCTAGCCGGATGCCACGCACCGATACAAGCAACCTTACGCAGACCCCTGTGAGTCTTACGCGGAAGCCTAGTCACACCCCAACGAGTAACAACACCTTCGTACCCCTTACCCTTGGTCACACCGATCACATCAATCATCTCATCCTTCTGGAAAACAGCGTCGATGGGAATCTGCTTCTCGAAGAAGCTGTAGGCGAAGTCGACCTTCTGGGCGATGGTTCCACCGTTGATCTGGATCTCCATCATGTGAGCCTTCTTCTGCTTCAACCCCTTCATCTTCCTGATCTGAGTGTGGGCCAAGACACGGATGACGGTTCCGTACTTCTTCATCTTCTCGAGCTGGGACTGGATGCTCTTCTTGCCTTCCTCAGTCTCGTACTGCTTGGCGTACCCGGTGAAGGCCTTCTTCTTGGACTTGGCCCAGTTCTTGTAGAACCTTCTCCTCACCTCCTCGCTCAAGTGCTGTGCCCAGACGGTGTTCAAGGATCTTAGGCCACGGGGAGTCTTGACGTAGGCAACGACACCGACGACCACCATAGCGGGGGTCTCGATGATGGTAACAGCCTCACAGGTCTCCTTCTTGTGAAGCTCTACACAAGCAAAGATGATCATTAGATTATCTATATTGAAAATGGAAATGAAGAATAACATTTAAATGAATGAGAGGCACTTACTGGATCCGGGCTTCTCGACATCTCTAACAATGTGGGTCATACCAGCCTTGTATCCCATGAAGGCTGTGAACTTGCAAGGCTTGGTTTGGTCATCCTTTGGGAAGGCCTTCACTGTTGATTCAAATACATCATTCGTTTATAATTAAAAGAAGAGAGAAAACTCCAAAGTAACTCTAGAAAACAGAGCAAATCTTGCTCTCACAAGATATTCAAGCAATCATTCTTATAACACAGACTCGGACATCATGCAAATGTGAACTAGATAACCAGATTAAACTTTCAATTTTCTAGATTACCATATTCAATGATATTGTGTCTAAACTAGAGAAAATAAAATCGTAACTCAAAAACGCATCTTAAGTTCGATATTATAGATACCCAAGTATGCATTTCATTTTCAAATAATGCTGAATCTAAATTTGAAGACACTCAGACGCAACTCAAGAAAACTAAGCACGTGTTCCATCAAAATAACCAAAGTATACATTTTAATTACACCATCGAAGTTGTAAATAAAACACAAGCGCAAAACTACAAAACAAATGATATGTTTCGTCTGAAAGAAACCAACGTAAGCATTTGAATAAAAATGAAATACCTTTTCCTCTGTGACGGTTAGCTCTCTTCCTAGGAAGGAAACCAAGTGACCCGTGCCTTGGGTGCTCAAACTTCCTGTGAGACATTTTCTTCCTCCTACCATTAAATTCGAAATCAAACTCAGAAAGAACAAACTGTAGATTCTACCGGAATACAAATCGTAACTGACGTAAAAGAGGAGAGAACGTGAAAGAAGAAGAAGAGGGAAGAACCTGAAGATGCGATAAGTCCTGCGGCTGAAGCTCACTGCTAGAGAAGTGGAATAGAGAAGCCCTAATATCCTTTTATATGTCTGATGTAAAACCCTAAATGTTTTGGACATTTTAAAATATGAAACCAGTTTTTCTTATTGGGCCTCAAAAGCCCATCTCCTGTAAATCATTGTTCTTCTGTATATCAACCATCTTCTTCGTGTTTGAGGAGAATTATGGAGGTTAGATGAGAATTTATTGGTATGATAAAAGATCACACGAATTGCAATTTTATTGGTGAAGTCATGAAATGATGAATTAAATGCTTTTGTGATTGCACTTAAGTATACTGTAATCCATCCAGCTAAACACCAAAACTTGAAAGACCAATTCACATTGAGTTACAAATACTTTCTAGAAGGCAAGACTAAATATATGAGAGGACGGAAGAGTAGAATAAATTCTTTGAGTGTTCTGTAAGACAATAACATGTGACGACTGAAGTTAATTTCCATGGAATTGGGTAAATATATAAATAACACAAAACATGTTTTTTTATAAGAAAGAGCCATTGGTTCGAAGCGTAGAACTAATCTCCTATGATCCTTTATGGGAGGATTTGATCTTTGCTTTTATTCGACCACCACCCTTTGGTTTTAAATAACACAAAACAATACAACTTTAACATTAACACAGAAGAAAGTGTACCAGAAAACTATGTTTTACTATCCATCTCTTACTACGCTTTTGTGTAACCGCCAAGTTCGACATCTTTGGACTGTGTAGTTTCTACACCTTCCTTCAAAAGTTGAAACTCTTCTTCAGTCAAGCTGTGTTTCACACTGTTCAAAGCCTTTGCCGCAAGATTAGACCGTTTCTCCAGCTCCATGGCCCAGCTATAGATCACCATCCCAACAATCGCAACGAACATGCCGGACACGTTTTTGAAAGTCATTGCAGAATCAAACAGGAGCCACCCCAGTGTCAAGATACACACAGTCTTCATGTGACCTATAACCTGGAACGATACCGCTGAAAATCGCCCGATGCAAAGGTACTGGCTTATGTTGCAGAACACAGCTAAGGCACATGAGAGAAGGATGAATACCTTGCAAATGGTTGAGAATAAATTAGACAAATGAATAGCAATAAATAAAACGAACCAGAGATAGAAGAAGCTTACAAAGCAGCCAGAAGACATATTGTAGTTCAAGATGAACTTTCCACTGAGGAGATAATCAACAAAAGGACCAGCAACAAGCAGCGAAAGAGCTTGAATCGGCGCTGTTTTACTCAACAGCTCGAAAGATCCAATCGAATATTTCTTCTGCAAGGAACCTATTAACTGGCACAAGCACACAATAGATCAGATTCCGGATCTTAAAAGACCAATTCAAGAAGATGATGACACTTACAATCTGCTGCAAAGACGAGGAGAAAATGGCGACGCACGCGCATATAAAGCCTTTGGCGTTAACTTTGACATCAGTGACAGTGCAAATCCCAACACCAACAACAACAACCACAACGGCCACTTTCACTTCTCTGGAGTAGCGTTTGCTGTGGAGGATCCACTCCATGACGCAGACGACAGGGATCATGCTCAGCTTCGAGATCTGGTAAAAGCCGACGGAGTTGAGCATGAGGCTGAAGTTCATGGCGGCTATGGAGACGTTAGCGACGACGGAGAACCAAATGAGCTCCCAGAGAGGGACGTGTTTGGATGCGGAGAGCCCCGTCGCGTTTGAGACGAAACCGACCAATGCGGTTAGAGCGAAGTGGAATCCGGTGAGAGTGGTTGCTGAGTGAGAGGAGTAATCAATATCAGATCTCAAATCAATGATAATAAGAGAGAGAGAGAGGGAGAGGGAGAGGGAGACGAACCGAAGCTGAAGGAGAAACCAGAGGAAGACATGAGCTGCTTATTGGCCATGATGATCCCAACGGAGCTGATCACATTCATTGCCCAAGCTCCCATGTCGGAGACCGATGAAGACTTTCGCTGCTGCTCGTTCTCCGCCGCCATCTCTTTAGTCAAACCTGATTCAGATCCAGATGACTCCGTCGGTGGAATGAAATCAAATGCAGGTTTTAGATCCTCCGAGACGAGAGAGAGATGGTTAAAGCGGTTTTGATTCACGCTTTATAGGACACTCAACTTCTTTCTCTCCCTCTTTCTACGATTCTTCACGTTCCATAAACATCTTACTTCCCTACAAAAATAAACTCTTTAAAGTAGATTTAATTAATAGCTACGTCTTTACGGGAATCAACAGTACAATATGTAACAGGGGTAAAATCATTTTATGAAGAGAAATATATGTAATTATTTCACAAATGATGTTTTAGCTAATTTTCGGTTATTCATTTTTTTTCTTTTTGCATAGAACATAACTATTCTATCAAAATAGATGGTCTGCATAACTAAAATAAAATAAAACAACCAACAATAAATAGATTACTATGAAACAATCTACTAGTTCTGTTGAAAATGACACAATAGAAATGAACGAAAAAATGACACAAACAGTAGTGCTTGTTGACCGGCAACTTATTAGGCAGGCGCTCACAAGCTAAGGAACCACTTTTTTTTTTTTGCTACCGTTAATTTGGCATTACGCAAAGTCAAAGTCAAACATTTTGTTTAAGCAGCCAATAAGTCATTACTCTTGATTTTTCTTCTCTCTCAAAGAGGGGAGAACAGGTGACGATCACACAAATATTTTTTTTTTGATCGAGTTAAAATATCCTTACTTAAGCAACTTGAGATTACATAGTTAAAACATAGGGATAATTTGCTCAAAAACAAAGGAAAAGAGTGGAATTAGTGAACTAACCAAAACAGTGAAACATCCAAAAAGGTTAGTGAAGTGGGGCAATGTAATTGTCTGAGACTAGCCTTCTGTTATAGTCAGTTTTCTGTTTCAGAGTGTGTGGTAAGTACAATTAGTATCTTTAGAAATTTGTCTACGTACAATAAAGATTTGGCAAAGATTTTGGATTAGATTTGAAAATATTTTTCTTTGAAAAAGAATGGATTGTGTTTTCCTGAAAGCGAAACCTTTTCCACTCAGTATCTGACACATTCGGTGCCCCAGCAAAAAAAGAATCCAACTATAGGATTTGCATCTGTAACATACAAGCTCACAAGATCAGAGTCGCCACCACCACAGCAGTACCAACAAAGCTCAGCTGGCGGCTTGAACATGAACATGGAAGTGAGCAGGTGAAGAAGAGAAGAGGTAGACCGAGGAAATATGGAATGGAAACTGTGAAGCCTCACTGATTTTTGTACATGGACCTCCTTCTTTCACCGTTAGCCAACCTAGTGGAGAGTATGGAGATGGTGGTGGCTCCGGCGGAGGGGGGTAACCTCGCCTACTGTTAAGAAGATGAGAGGACGAACTACTTGTTATAGCCTTGGGCCAAACATTGGAAACAACCCAACTGATGGAGCAAAAAGAAGTCTTCTGAAGGGAGTGGGACCGATGGTGCGTGTGTAGATTTCGAAATCCAAAAATTGACTTAGCTTTTCTATGGTGATATGTATATAGTTAAGTTCACAAGAATGTCTTTTGTGTGTAGTTTTCGGTTACAGATAACTTTAGCCTGGTTAAGTTTATTTTTGGGTTGATAAGCTTTATTTTCTTGTGACCGATGAGGGATCACTTTTACAAAACCGGTTATAAGAAATTTTAGCATTGTTTGCTTTTTTTTTGGCTTGTTAAACTTTCTTGTAACCAATGATGTAATATATTATCATGCAATGAAATTGTTTTATTGTCAAGTGGTTGCTTATACCATTTAACTTTTGTAAGATAAGCATTCCCAAACTTTAAAAGCATGATGAAACTCAAATTTTAGCCATCTATCAGCCTTAGAAAATATGGAAACTTGTTGTAGCAATGAAACTTTCTTGTAATAGATGAGAGATGATTTTTACAAAGCCGTTTATAAAAAAGTTTAGCATGGTTTGCTTTACCTTTTGGCTTGTTAAACTTTCTTGTAACCAATGATGTAATCTATTACCATGTAATGAAATTGTTTTACTGTACAAATTGTTGCATATATCATATATATAGCTGGCTATGCTAAATATACGGCAAAGTTAACTCATGATTTTAAATTGATATCATAAGAAGTCAAATCATAGCTATGACATATTAAATGAACATACTAATAATGTTTATGTATATGTACTCAGTCTAAATGCCAATTTGTTGGACAGCTAATCTAATATATATCTGGTTAGACAATAAATTACATGGGATGAAAGCTGAATTGTTGGTAATGTCAAGTTGTTAGACAATTAATAAAATATTTACACGGTCAACAAATAAGTTATGTGGGATAAAACTTGTTTGAATTTTGTATATCACATTTTTTGATACCATATGAATCATAATATAAATATAAAAGATGTTAATAATAATTGTAGCAGCTAACTAATATTAAAGTCGGTTAAGTATGCCATTCTTTTGCTAAATTATGTGAACATCTAATAAATTATGTTACCAGCTGTTATTTAAGTAACCAATAATTAAAGTTTCATTCTTACCATAGTAGCACAGTAGCAACCAAAATTGCCGTCTTCGTATTACATAATTCAAGTTAATATGAGAAAATATGTTTATATATATGTATAATCTTTAGCCGCCTAATAAAAGATTCATTTTTACCCCAGTAGCACAATGTTAATTATCCCGTCTAATAAATTATGAAAACGTCTATTATTCGTTTGTTACGATGCACCAAAAATTATTTTAACCGTCTAATACAAATTACAATATAACTGACATTGACGTATCCCCAAAGAACCTTCTCGATGAATCATCTTTTTCTCATACAATCAAGCACAAATCTTCTCATACCAAACGACGAGCCATGTTGTCACCATCTCTCTCATTTGAAACCTTAAATATCCATTGACCATGTGTCCAAAGCTTAGTTCTTTATCAATTTATGTGATACATCACATAACTCATTCGAGTTATCATTTCCATCGTATATTGGATTTGACGACTAAATCAATTATTTATCCATCTAATATTTTGTCAAACTAGTTAACTTTCTTGATTCAAATCCAAAGAAACAATCACATAATGTATTTCATTCTAACCATAGTGCTAAAGTGAAATTTTCAAATGGACTGGGAAAACTTGAACTATTTACGATCACGTTTATCCATAATATGTTTACAAAATGTTGTTAGCCGGCTAAAAACATTAAATACACTGGCTAATAAATCATGTAACTGTCTATTGTTTTGGTTTGTGACAATACCAAAATATTATTGTTGCCGTCTAACATAAATTACATTATAGTTTTGCTATTTATAACCCATGTAAGTGAAATGATATCCTTATTTTTAGCATCATATGGGTTTCAGCTGGTGATCTGAGGTTTGGCAATTTCCTTAAGATTGAACATCGACTATCTTTGGGACGAAGCTTCTGAAATAAGTACCAGAAGCATCATCCTTGCTTTTAGCATGTTCTCCATCTCTTTCTCCAAACTGATTAACTTCCCCTTTTCTCCAAGCACTTACAGCTCCAGTTTTCAACTATAAAACTATAAATATAAACAGAGGCAACTGAGAAATAAGTAAATATGATTTTTTAAAATTAATCATGTAGCTAAACTTCAACAAGAGCACACAAAATGAGAGGGAGACGAGGTAATAGGCTGTAAACCTGGTAAGGAAGATGAAACGCGAGGAAAGCGTGAAACCTATAATTAGAAAGAAGAGGGAAGTGGGGGAGAGAGACCTCCATGGCCTTAAACGAAGATAGTATTCCTAGATTGAAGAGATTGTGGCGTCCGGATGTGTAAGCAATTGAGAGAAATAATTATTTGAATTCCAAAAAGTTTGATAATAGGAATAAGAGAGAATTCACTTTGATCTGACGTTACAAAAAGATATGAATGCAGGAAGTAAGATCTTATCCAAAACTTTTTACAAGATTTTTCCTATCAAAACCGTAGAGTTCATTTTGGGGGAGTAGGGGCAGCAGAGTCACAATGAATTATGTACAGTGATAACACAGTGGTCTATTGGTATGTAGTTAATTATGGAAAAGTACCTGATAGGAGTCCTAATTTCTCTAAAACATATTATACTAAAATCATGTTCGTATTTGTATTCAGAATCTGTATCTGAATGCAAATATTCCGATGTTGTTCTTTAGAGATTATTGTATTAATACATCTAGATGCAACATTTATAATATCTAGAACATCTCAAAACTTAAAACACTTTAATACGAATATAAAAATTAATAAATTATTATATAATATACTTAAATTGAAAATTGTGTGTTTTTCCGTCAAAACTATAAAATCACATTTTCCCGTCAAAACTACAAAATCATGTCTTCCACCAAAATTGTAAAATTGCATTTTTCCACCAAAACTATCAAATCGAGTTTTCCTACCAAAACCGAAAATTATATTTTCTCGCCAGAACCGTTAAAATGAGTTTTTCCACCAAAATCAAGTGTAATCTTCCGCCACCCTAAAACCGTGTTTTTCACCAAAACCATAAAATGAGTATATCTGCAAAAACGCAAAATCAAATTTTGCTCCTTTAATATAAAAATTCTCAAAGTTGAGTTTTTCTGTCAAAACCCTAAGATCAAATTTCCAACAAAATTCTCAAAGTTGAGTTTTTCTGTCAAAACCCTAAAATCGCATTTCTCACAAAAAAAATTTTAAAAAATGATTTTTCCGCCAAAATCGTGAAATCGCGTTTTCCTGCAAAAATGCAAAATTATGTTTTCTGCAAAACTGTAGGTCGTAGTTTCCACTAGGACCGTAAAATCACATTTTCACTGAAAGCAAAAAAAATTGATTTTCTGCTGAAACCGCAAAATTGAATTTTTCTAACAAAATCGCAAAATCGCATTTCTCACCAAAACTAAAAAATCGAGTTTTCCCTTCGAAACAAGAAAATTTGTTTTTCACCGAAAGCACAAAATCAAGTTTTCTCACCAAAACTCCAAATCACGTTTTTTCATCAAGACTAGAATATTGTGTATTTTTTTACTAAAACCTCAAATTGGGTGTTATCTGTTGAAACCACAAAATTAAGTTTCCTGCGACAACTGCAAAATTGTGTTTTCCTGCAAAAAAAATGCAAAACTAAATTTAGATATATTTATTTAAATATTAAAATTTTCATTATTAAAATATTAAAAATTTTATTATTAAAATAAAAACCATGTCCTATTAGTATTTTAAAGTATTAATATTCAAATGCTATTATAAAAACAAAAATGAACAATTTAGCATTTGGATGTTGCATTTGTATGTAAATACTAACTATACAAATGAATAACGTTCAGAGGCAATATCCAGATGTTATATTCAGATTCTACATTTAGATGTTGTATCAAATACGAAAACAAACATGGCCTAAATAAGATTTTATATTTCAAAGAAGATAGTATGGACTCTTATTTAGGTATGACAGAAAATTTTGCGATTATAAAGAATAAGATTTACACTTTATTAGAGTAGTGGTAAATTTTAAGAATAGACTAAAATTTGACCTACGCTTTTGAAGCGTGAGATTATCTTATATATTAAAACAGAAGTCATGACTTCTTTTCATGTGTGATTTTTCTTATTTTGGACCATTCCTAGAAAATATCATATTTTACATAAGTTCATTATTATATCTTTTAATATCTTTATCTTTTTATTTGAAATACAAATGAATATATTTAAAATGTTCTAACAAAATCTTTTTAAAATCTTCTTAGAATCTTTTTAAATTTACTTTCAAAAATTAGTTAGTTTTAATTTAAATTATCATAAAATATATTAGAAATTAAAATTGAATATAGTTTTGGTTTATAAACGAAATTTAAATAAAATGAAATTAATTAATTTCACAAATACATTTACTAATAATTTTTAAGGATTCTGTTAGAAATAAATATTTATTTTAATTTTATTTTTTTCAAATTTGTTTTCTAATAAAATAAAAATCATGATTTTTTGATGAGTGATATTTTTATTTGGACCATCATTTAAATTTTATATTAAATGTATATCACTAATGCTAATATACATAATATTTTTAACTACTTTAATCATAATATCTTTTATATCTTTTAATTTTTTTAAAAAAATCTAACAAATCTCTTGAAAAAGATTATAATAAGATCTTAATTGTCATAAATTGAATATAAATATTTTCAACTAATTTTGTAATTAGTAATGAAATGTTACTAAAAGAATAAAATTATATCCTATTTTATCAATTTTATAATAATATCTATCATTTTAAAATAAAAATGTTATACTAATCAAAATATGATAAAATTATTTTAAATTGATAAGTTAACATATTTTATTTTCATAAATATAAAATATTTATGCTAAAAATATAATATGTTTGTAGAACGGGTTAATATTAGTAAACTATATAATACATGTATAAAAATTTAACTTATCTTAAACTTTTTTAATATACAGTAATTTATTATATAAATTAATAAACATTAAAAAATTACTAAAAAAATCTAGCGATTTGAATTATGGATTATGATTATAATAAATTAAATACAAAATTGTTTTCATATATGTTGTTTCATGCATTAAAAATTTTAGTTTAGTAATCAAACGCAAATTCAATAAGACAAATATATAATAAGCAACATATATATGTGATGATTTTAATTTACAGCATGAAAACTATAAAATTATTATATTTGGCATAATTATACAAACATTTAAATATGTGAGTAACATTAAAAATATATAATAATTATGTAAAACAAATATCTATATATATAAATGTAAAAATATATACCTGCACGGTTGTGCGGGTGGAAATCTAGTTTTTAGTAAAAGTATTATTTGAAAGTTATAACTTTTATATATAGTTTATGTATTATTTTAACCCCATCTTGCATTTTTATTCCATCATGCATAGAAAAAAAATGGACTCATCCGAATCCGGCCCGATAATACCAATCTCCTTCTCCTTTGTTGAACATTTGCGGACTGAAAATATTTTTAGATAAATCGAAGAAGAACACATAGCAGATCAAAGCAATCATAGATAATATGGTGGCAAAATGAAAATTAATAATATAAATAGGAAATTTTGAGTGAGTTCAAAAAAAAAATAGGAAATTTTGAGAGAGGGAAACTACCTTGAAAAGCTACAAAAAGTCGAGAAACAAGAAAGGATGACTCCTATTTATAGGTTCCGAATGATAATTGCGGTTTGAGCGGTGCGGGACAAACTGTTTAACTGCGGTACGGTTTTAACAGTTATAAAAATGTATATATATATGGTGCGGTGCTGTTTCGAAGCCATAGTAGTAACAATTACAACGTTCCGCATTCCAAAGAGGAAACAATTCCACTGCCCAGAAAACTAAAGAGCCATTTAATGGTGAACCAGAAAAATGGTTCGGTGCTAAACTAATTTCTCGGTAAATCGAGACTGATCCTGGGAATGATGAGATGATGACCCAACAAATTTTGGAGGATTTTTCGGGCCGAGATCATTTACTCTACAGATCCGGGTTTTTTTTGTAATTCTTCGAGAGCGACTTTATTTGTTACAATGAACAAAGAGTACTTATTGTTGGAGATGGATTGTGTCTCTCGATAAGCCCCAACATGTAAATGAACTCGGCCCACATAAGGAAAGAGACGGTTAAAGATAGCTAAAATCAGTTTAGGAAAAAAAATAGAAGAAAAACTTGATGAATTTGATTATAAATAAAGAAGAACTCACAAAGAGAAGAAACATTCACAAACGCACCAAGATTGGCACAAGAACTAGGGTCTGTAGAGATTTACTTTGTTGTTGTTTAATTGATTTTAAGCGGTTTTTTATCTTTTCTTATTATCGATCATTGATCTTCCAATAGACGCCTTTCAAATAAATAACCATCAAATTTATGCTTTCATCTCGAACATGTCAGATTCAGATTCGACAGGGTCGTTGGACCTACGCCTCCCCTTGTAAACGGGGAAGACAATCGGACATGATTATTAAGGACATTGATACATCCATTTTGATTACATTGATAAGCTACAGTCTAATTCTTTTGTTCCATGCATATTAAGTACGAGATCTTGCTTCCACAAGAAGTTGATAGTGCGAAATTTCGTTTTACTTAAACCAATGGATAAGTCGATTCATATATCTCTTCAGCGCAAGAAAAAGTAAAAGTCTCACCAAAAGAATTGACTTGAATTGTAAAAAGAATAATAAGAGGAAGCCACTAACAAAAATGTCGATTGGCTTCCGACTCCAATCATAAATAAATACTCAAGAACAAAAAGAAAAATGAACTGAACTTCGTCCATGTTTTGTCGAAGTAAAAGAATGATGAAAAATGGTATAAAAGCTAAGTTAATTTTGTAGAATTATTGTTACTTTTAAACTTCAAAGGGATGGATTATGATGATGCGTGGTTTTTAGTAGACTGATCAAATTGATGAAGACATCAATGTCACAAGCAATCCTCAAAGCCCCTTCGTATAAGTGTCCGTATTCCTCTTCTGACAATCTCAGTAGATCCTCAAACATTGGATGGTTTAACAAGTTAGCCTCAACCTCTAGCTTGCACTGACTCTCTTTATCCTTACCTACATAAACCCGAACTTTTCCTTCTTCTGGTAATGCCGATGTTCTTGAAGACGCAAAGTTCTTGGATCCGCCACATAGTAGCTTCTTCACCATGCCTCTCATTCTCTTCTGATGAAAATGATATTAATTAAAATTCAGATTTTGGGTTTACCCTCTATAAGATGATGTTGATGTGTGTGTTGTGTTTCGTAAGATAATATAATGAATATATATATATATATATGTATTGACAAGTGTTGTTGGGTTTACGTAGTGAACAAGAATAGGAAGAAGGGGAGAATGGTCGAACGTTTCAACGGAGAAGCTGCGGAGAATGGAAACGTATGTCGCACCGGTTTAAATAGACTAAACCGAACCATTGGTTTTGTATTGGCATAACCCACTTCCACAATTTTAACCTCGAAGCAGTCGATGAAAATACAAATGATAAGTATTACGAATTCTTCACTCAGTTAAAGTTAAATCACGAAATTCCAAGAACAAAATATTAATGTCTGAACTCGTTCAATTGTTAATTTCGGTTCAGCGATTAGAAGCAGACTAATTGATTTCTGTTGATCCGACCGACTCGAGAATAAAAAGAAGAATCCAGCGGTTTGGCAGGTAGGAATGGAGGTGACTCGACGTGCTCCTTTTTAATCATATTATCATTTTTAATACAGTCTTCGGGAATGGGTTCATAGTTATTCTAGTATTGTTTTGCCAACTTGTTCGTACAAAATTTAAAATATATTGTAATCTCAACCCAACTGGATTTTTAATTTATTATATTGATTTATTATTATACTCCTTCGATTTCACAATACATGTTATTTTATTTTTGGAATTTTGTGATTTAACTTTACCAGAAATTGATTAATAATTTTTTTTCTAAAATAGTAACATTAAAATATAATTTAAAAATTACTCAACCAATTATAGAAATGACTGGAAAATCTAATTAGTTACACAACTTTCAGTAAAATAAAAAATAATATACAAATATCAAAACAACGTATATTTTAAAACAATGAACACTTTCTAAAACATCATTTATTATAAAAAAACGGAAGGAGTATTATTCTATGTATTGTATCTTAATGATTGCACTATGATATACCATGAATTCGTTTAGTTTGCAAGTGAATTCTATTGAATCATGTCTTATTGCATTGGAGAAACAAATTATTTGTATCTTCAGTTTGTTGAGAGAAAATTGTTATGTAATCTAAATAAATCTTATAAAAAGATTTGTTTTATTTTTATTTTGCCAACCACAAAGATTTCTTTCTTATATAAATTCTCACAACAACTCAGCAACTGTTAAGTTTTTATCAAAGGTATGCAACTTTAGAGTACTTTGTTACTTCATAAACTTTACAGTACTTTGTTACTTCATAATATATATGTTTCCTTTTTACACTATTTTCCAATGGTTAACTTTATTTTTTACTATAAAATAGAATAAACTTTATAATAGAGTTGTGATATACTCCGATAGCATTCTATTTTAGAATGAAAAATAGAATAATAAAAAACAACAAAATAACTTAAATCCATTTTTTACTTTATAAATAGAATAAAAAATAGAGTACTATTAGAGTTTTTTTAGTCTAAATTCTATTTTAGAGTAAAAAATAGACTGAGGTTGGAGATACACTTTAGGATGCAAATATAAGTATTATACAATTTCCCCTTTTCAAAAAAAAAGCATTATACAATTCCATCCATTTAGGCGACTGAATTAATCACATAACTTTAATATTTTCCAGCATCACAAGTATGGGTCTTAAGTTAACAACGGGCGCTTCTCCCCTTCTTGTGTCGTTAAAATAATGAAATTGAATGGCAATGTTTGAAGATATATTTGATTTAGTGTGTCATGAACTGATGAATGGAGAAACGATTTGCCGGATCATATTTCAAAAGAATGCGAAAAATAAATCAATATATGAAAAAATAAAATTAATAAAAAAAAGGTACGGTAACAAGAAAAAAACAGGATAATTCTCGACAGAATTCCAAACGAAAAACAACAATGGAAGTGTTTATAGAATATTTTTAAGAAGGTAACAGTAAAATGAAACAAGCTGGATGGATCAGATGCATCTCCCCTTTTCGTGTCTATAGAATCACGAAAAGTAATGGAAGTGTTTGAGATGCTTGATACGTACGTCAACGTGGAGCCGCGTCCTACGCGGACAATTCTTTTATTGGATGAATCAATTAAGTGTCAGAGCCAATCACCGCTTCCATGTGGCTTCTACAAAATGTTTCTGCTAGTTTACAATTTTAAAAGTGTTCAATTCTTCTGCTCTGCTTCACATGTATGGATTTAAATCTAATGCAATGTTTTTAAATCCAGACCTAACCAGTGACCAGACCGGATTAAAACCGCTTCCATGTGGCATCTACAAAATATTTCTGCTAGTTTACAATTTTAAAAGTGTTCAATTCTTCTGCTCTGTTTCACATGTATGGATTTAAATCTAATGCAATGTTTTTAAAATCCAGACCTAACCAGTGACCAGACCGGATTAAAACAGTAAATTGGATTTATTTGTAACTTACTATCAAATTTTTTTTTCTTAATTATTTATCTTTTAGATCATTATTTTGACATCCATTCAAATCATTATACTATTATAAATATTTATTTTTAATTGTTATATTCAACTTTTTGAATTTTCATAACTTGCAGTGACAATTAAAATATTTTATTTCAAATAAAAAGATTAATTTTATAGTTAATTTTCATTTGGTTTGTACTTATATTTTTTCCTTAAATTATTTTTTGAAATATTAAATAACTAAACTTGATTATGTTTGTAATATTTGTCGAATAAAACAAACAAAACATTAAGATTTAATTCTATTTTTATTTTATGATTGAACTCAATTAAATTGATGAACCTGACTCTGAACATGTCAAACCATATTGAACCATGATCTAAAAAACCTGGTTCACTTACCGGTCCGTTTTAAAAACATTGATATAATGTGTAGTCGAGTGGTTTACTGTTGGAAGTTATAAGTCAAAGATATGCTTTATTAATTAGAATTTTAAAATTATAATTAACTACCAAACAAATATTTTGCATATAAATACAAAAATAAAAATATTCAATAAATTTTTTAAAATGAAATTATAAAAATACTAAAATATATCTATTATATTTTAATTAATATTATAAAATTTTAAAATAAAAATATTTTCTATAGTGTTAAAAATTTAAAACTATAACTTTGAAAATATAATTTACATATTTATTATAATATTATGATTTTTGATATTTTTATAATTATATAAAATATAAATATTGTTAATTTATTATTTAACCGCTGCTGTATTTGGTAGTTAACCAGTCATAAGTATCCGGCAAACACACCAATTTCTAACCGCAGAACCAGTCGTACAAATCTTTTAAAACCACTAGAAACCGCAACCTCCAGCATCCGTAAACGCCCGCAGCCGCAACCGCAACCGCTGTGTTTGAACCAGTCAGACCCTAAACCACGAACGTAACAAGGTTTATTAAATCTGAAAGGTCAATAACAGCCTAAAAGAGGCTAAGTTTGAGATCGACAAATTTCCAACATAACATGACTAAAAGTAGGCCGTAGTAAAGGTCCCCCAAATTTTGGTGGAAAACAGCTCGTATAAACCTCAACTCAAAAACGAACTAGGATTGGCTTGCTCTGTTCCAAAATCGTATGTTAGCAGCCTTCATAAGCCACAGCCCAGTCCAACCACACTCAATTCAAGTCAAGGAAATTTTGGTCGCAAGTAGGGAAACTTTAGCTTTAGAAGTTACCGCGCTCGAAACAATACGAGACTTAGGGGGCGACTGGTTTTTCCGCTATCATCCGCAAACGCAGCTTTTGCGGTTGGTAACGGTTGTTGGCGGTTTGCAACAATCACTCGAATCGCTCTAAACCGCTCCGAACCTCATAAATTCAAAAGCTGGCTCCAGCTAGCGTTTGCGATTGCGGACGGTTGCGGGAGAATAAGTTTTTTTTTTTTAAAATAATATATATACAAAAGTAAAAAAAATAATAAAAAATTTAAAATTGAAATTATAAATATACTAAAATATATCTATTATATTTTAACTAATATTCTAAAATTTTATAGTAAAAATAATTTCAATAATTTTTTAAAAAATTAAAATTATAACTTTCTAAATATAAAGTTTATATTTATTATAATTTTATGATTTTTGATATTTTTATAAGTATATTAAAGATAAATATTATTAATTTATTATTTGACTGTTACCGCATTTGGTAGTTAACCAATCATAAGTCTCCCGCAAACGCACCAACTTTTAACCACAGTACCAGTCATACAAATTTCTTAAAACCGCTAGAAACCGCAACTCCCGCATCCGCAAACTCTCGCAACCGCAACCGCAACCGCTGCGTTTAAACCAATCAAGCCCTTAATAGCTATACTTAGCCATTGATCTTGATTAACCTTATAAGAGTCACATATAATTCAAACAAGTTGGGGCTAACTCTTGGGTTTAAAATTATTCCTAACAATATCAATGGCTAGAATGATTGTCTACATTACCATTCGTAAAATAAAACTAAACAGTTTTCTGCAAAAAAATATTTCGTAAAACCAATCTCGAAAAAGTTTTACCAAACAGCTTTCATAGACTAAAACTAAACAGTTTTTACAAAACACACTTTGGTAACAATAATCTTGATAATGTTTTCCGAAACAGCTTTCTTAAATAAAATTGAATAGTTTTTTTATGAAACAACATTCGTAAACCAAAAAAAGGCTCAACATTTTAAGAAATAATATTTGAAGAACCAAACAAAATTACACTAAAAATTAATGTAATGGAAGACGAAAGAAGACAAGAGGAGTAACAAGGGGACTCTCTCACACACACTTTTCTTTCTCTTTTTCTCTCTCTCTCTATCCTTTCCAAGCTTCTCACCCACTTGGTGAAGCCGCTCGTCCGGGGCCGGCTCAACACTGTTAGGGGCCCTAGGACAAATTTTTTTTTTTTACTCTCTAAAATTTATATAGAGATAATATTTAAAATATTTTTAAAATTTAATCAATAATATTTTGTATATTTTGTAATGAAAATAAAACTATATACATATCAAATAATTTTGGGCCCTTTTCAATTTTATTTATTGTATTTATAATTTTTTTTATATATTAAAAAATAGATTTATAAAAAATTGGGCCCCTTATTTATCATTACACGGGGGGACACGGGCTCGGACCCGGGGCGGTCGCACCGCTTGTCCCCCCTTATAAGCCGGCCCTAGTCGCCAGCTGCAGCTTCTCACCCATCAGCTGCAACTTCTCACCCCATCAGCTCCAGCTGCTCTCCCATTGTCAATTAAGCTGCTCACCCACTTCCTCCTCGACCAACCTGATCTCCCAATGTTTGATCGCCAAAAGCTGCTCCCCGCTGGCTCCATTTCGTTGTAACTTCATTTGTTCATGAGTAGTTGTCGAACATTTTGCGGGTTCATATTAGAAAATTCTGATTTTGTTCCAAATGGGCAAACATTGAGTTTAAGACAAAAATGGTTAATTGTAAACACCACATGATTTTTGAAGAAAACCATCAGCACAAAAAAACCACAACTCAGTTAGAAAAGATGGAATTGGCGAGAGAAGTCACATAACATCCCATAAATGCCTAAAACGTAAAAGAGGTCCAAACAAAAAAACAGTTTCTTTACTTGAGAAGAAAGAAGAGATATAAACAAGAAAATGTATACTTTCAAACACAAAAAGATAAACTAAGAGATAAGAAATAATCCAAGAAAATAGGAAGAGAATAAAATCAAATCTATAGTAAATCGGAAAGTTGACCGACCTAGGAGCACTATATATATAAAGAAGAGGTCAAGTCCAGAGCAAGGGACAGACCCATTCATCATGATTTCTTAAAGGGCAATTGTCAATAATAGCACCTTTTAAAGTTTATGTCTCAAAAATAGCACTAGAAGGAGAAAGTCACAAAAATGACATTCATTAAAGGGTAAAATATCCCTAGGACAATTGTCAATAATAGCACCTTTTGAAGTTTATGTCTCAAAAATAGCATTAGAAGGAGAAAGTCACAAAAATGACATTCATTAAAGGGTAAAATATCCCTAATACCATTGGTTTAAAATTAAATAAACAAACAAAAATAAATAAAAATAAAAAAAATAAAAAAAAAATAAAAAAAATAAAAAAAAATAAAAAAAAAAATAAAAAAAAAAAGAAATTTTTTTTTATAGTTTCAGATTATATGTTTTCAGATTCGAAATTTTTATAATTTTTTTTAAAAAAAAAATTTTGAATTTTTTTTTTATTTTTTTTCAAATTTTCTTTTTATAGTTTAAAAATAATTTTTGAAACTATTTTAAAAATTTTTATTTTTTATTTTAGTATTTATTTTTTATAAAATTTTAAACTCTAATTCCAAAACCCTACCCCCTTAACTCTAAACCCTAAGGTTTGGATTAATTAACCCATGGGGTATAAGTGTATATTTACCTCTTTAATGAAACCTATTTTTGTGACTTTGAGCCTTGAGTGCTACTTTGGGAACAAAAACTTGATTTGGTGCTATCCTAGTCTTTTTCTCTTTCTTAAACTCCACACTTTTGTCATCTTCTGCATCCGAATTTAGTTTTAGAGAACTTAGTTTTAGGTGATTTTAGTCTAGAAAATCTTTTGAAATGATTTTGAAATGTTTCAGATCAACCATTGAATTGATACATGACATTTTAATGTTTTTAGTCGTATGTTTAAGGAAAACTTACATTTTTGTAATTTAATGTCATTTAGAAAAATCAAAATATAACATATATAAGGTTTTCTCATTTTCGTAATTTAAAGTCGTTTTAAAAAATTTTAAATATAAAATATAAGGTTTTCTAATTTTTGTAATTTAAAGTCATTTAAAAAAAATATAACATATAAGAAAAAAAATCTGTTTTTATTATATGGTTAATGTGATTGTTTAATTTTTTTAATAATATAAAATTAAACAAAATTAAAAAGGATGCAAAAATTGTTATCTAATCTTTATTATTTATAGTCATTAATTGTCATATATTTGTTAATTATATTAGGTAATTCCGTAGCTTTTATTTAATGAAATAATACGTGTTTCTTATATTTTAGGTTAATTAATGGTCCCTAGTAATTGGATTTGGACCAACATTTTTTCAATTGATTTTTAATCTGACACGTAAGTCAAATTGACATCCTAATTAAGTAACACCTAAGTAGAATTTCTTTTTAATTAGTATAAATTTAAGATTACAATTTTTTTAATGATTCTCAATTAATATATAACTAGAGCTTGACCCGCGCACCCGCGCAGGTGTTAGTTTTTTTTATAAATAAATATTTATTTGTATAAGTGATAATATATATTTTAAAAGTTACCCGTTTAATTTATTTTTAATATGACATTTCTAAACACAATAATTCTATAGTTTATATTGAGTAGTTTTATTTTATCATGTAAACCCTTAGTTATATCATCTATTTATTTAGAATATGACCTGTAAAGTCACACAAATGTATTTTTATTTTTTATGGATCAAAATTTTATGATTATATATAATAAAATTGTTGTATAAACTATTTTTATGGATCACAATTTTATGATTATGTATAATAAAATTTTTGTATACTATTTACTACGTATATGTGGAATTAGTAAAATAATTACCGTATAATGTATGTAATTATGAAATGTATATATGGAATTAATTATTTTCAAACACACATATGTATAATAAAAAAAAAAAAGACAATTAATATTAAAATTTAGGTTTATTAATTATTGTTACCATGATTTTTTAGTTAGAATTTGATTTTGGAAATACATTAATTGAAGAGAAAAGACAAAAATCCTAAAAGATAGGTTAATTAATAACTTCAGTGGCATACTATTGTAAATATAGTGGAAAACTAAGGGATAATTTAATTTTGTACTCCTCTTTTAATAGATTAGATAGATACGATCGAGGTTGTTCCTAGATCTTCTGTGCAATGAGTTTTTAATGATATCATACTATGAGATGAGTTTTGTGACAAATGCTTTTATCAATATTCAATATTGGGTTAGAACATTGTCGAACTGGGAAAGTAGGAAGACAAACCTATTTTTTCTTAAATTAAAACGACATTATATGACATATATTCGTCCAAGTGAAATCTGATTCACTAAGAAACAACGTTTGACTAATGTTTGGTTAGCCAATGTAGGTTTTTACGTGACATTGGTAAGTTCAGATATGAAATTTATATACATTATTACGATCTGAACATTAAAAAACACTTGCAACTTCTTTCTAGGAGTGAGTGGACGTTTATTGCGTCTGGAGGGTTGCGATGAGTAAGGCCTCATTTTGGTGGTGTTTTGGTTGAACTTCTTTCTAGGAGTGAGTGGACGTTTATGATTGCGTCACATCCGTAACTGAAGGTTGCGTGGATCAAGTAGTGGTCCCTCCTGTCGGGTTATGAAGTTCTAGGTTCTTGGACGGTATCGTTTGGCGTGCATAGGCAGCATCGATAAGTCGTGGTGTGGGTGCAAGAGGTGGAGGTTATCGGCTGGCGGGCTTTGGGCAGCAGCGGTAAATCCTGATTATTGACATGTGCCTAGCTTTGAAGTCTGCTGAATTGAGTTGTTTCATGTTCGTGTGTAGTAGTTAATCGTGTTTACAAGCTATTGGTACGGTTTAAGTTCCGTAAGTCCCCCCTAATGTGGGTTTTAGTATGTTGTTTTAGTTTTTATGATGTGTATCCATAAGCTGCCCCAATGTGGGTTTCAGTGGCCGCCTCCTGTAGGCTCTTGGTTCTGGGGTTATTTCATTATGTCGCCAGCTTTTATATGAATATTGGTATTTCCTTTATGAATGAATTTCAATTTGAGAAAAAAAAAAAACTTGCAACTTTTTGAGACACTGAGATTGGCGGTTGCGTCAAGAAACTACAACTACTCCCATGGCAAATCCACAACTACTCCTATGGCAAATCCATGGCTAAAAAAATGGATAGATCTGACGCTGGAAATAATAGCGTTGGTGGTCTCTGCATTTTCTGTCTTCGGAATTTGTTGGCGTCTGATATTTTTTTTCAAAACACATTCAATTTCCTTCCGTATCAATTTTCTCAAAACATATTTATTTTGACGCAATCGCCGATCTCAGCATCTTGTAAAAGAACAGGGCTACAATGCAAATTGCCCACTTTTACTGATTTGTTTTCAGGTGACTGCTGAGTTTTTTTTTTTTGACAACCAGGTGACTACTGAGTAAAATTGTTTTTTTTTTGTTTGTCAAAACTAAATATGCAAAGTAATAAGCCGTGGGTAATAAGTACTAATATTTGATTTAAGTTTTCAAAAAAAAAAAGAGTACTAATATTTGATGAGGTGGCATCGAGATGAGAACTCCACATTAACCTGCCCTAATTGTTATTCCATTTTTTTTTCTTTTTTCTACCGAAACTCTCCCTCTTCGTCTGCTTCTTCTTCTTCTTTTTTTTTTTGTTTCTATCTCGATAAATCTTCTTCTCCAAGGACTCATTATCAATTTCACTCCAATTTTTGTGAACAGTCTCGTCGCTACCTTGATCGTCTTTGACTAGACGTTCTTTCTCTTGAGGTACACCTTCACGTCCCTGTTTCTCTCTCTCCCCGCCGTTCGATTGAATGTCGCAGCTTGCGAGGATCATGCAAATTGATCTCGCTTGCGTCGCCTTATCCAATTAGGTCTACTTTCGACTCGATTTTGTGCTCTGTTACGATCGATTCGTTTTTCGCTTCAGATTTTCCTCATTCAATTTGAATTTCTCTATGTACTAATTGCCTACGATTTCAATTCTATGTACATTACTCTTCAACTATTGAATGAAACTTTATGCAGAGAAGATTTCTCCAAGGGCCATGGTTGCACTTGATTCCTATTTCCCAAGGAAGAGACTCTCTGCTTTTGAACCAAATTTCTCTGGTTCGACGTGTATCGGAGTCTACAGTTCCGATGATTCCATAGCACCACAAGATTACTCTTGTGACGACAGGTGCCACTTTTTAGTTATAATTTTTTTAATTCGATGCTCAATCTTAAAAATTAACTCTAAATTTGTGCTTCTCAGCTGCGATGATCTGGCAACTGTATCTTCCGCTCGTTGCGATTTCGACGAACTGTGTGGTATGGATTCAGCCTTGGAGATGAGCTGCAGGTCTAATGGAGAAGGCCGCGAGGTTCATGACGCTGGTGGTGGTGGTGGCGGCGGCACAGACAAGAGTGAGGTTCCAGGGTATAATACAATGTATGCGAGCGGTTGGATGTACGTTAATCAGCAAGGCGAGATGTCTGGCGCTTATACGCAACAGCAGCTATTTGATGGCCTATCCTCTGGCTTTCTACCTGAGGATCTTCTTGTATACCCAACTATCAACGGTTATATGCACAATTCTGTACCGTTAAAGTACTTCAAGCAGTTTCCTGAACATGTCGCCACTGGCTTTGCGTATCTACATAATGGAATGATAAATGTCCATCAACGTGAGACTCAAGCAGAGCATACAGCTTCTGCTGCTGCTCATTTGGTTTTCCATCCTCCACAGCCCAGTTCTAATGGTTCGCTCTTGGATCAGCGAATGTTAAACCAGGAGGAAGTGAATTTGTTAGCTTCGTTCATCTCATTGGTAACTTCCTTTCACGGTGATAACTCGTTTCGAAAATTCATCGGACATGATGCTCGAGTACACATAAAGAAACTTCTTAAATTGTTTTTTTTCCAGGGAAGCGAACATGCTTGCTGGTTTCTTGTGGATGCTGAGGGTAGAAATCATGGTCCATATACTTTATTGGAGCTTTGGAATTGGCAGCAGCATGGACATGTTTCAGATGCAGCCCTGGTAAGTTGTAAAGAATAGAGACATTAAAAGATTTTCTGAAAGATTGTGATTAGTTGAAGAATATACAATTATAGTGATACCGCTTTGAAGCCTTGTGGCTGCCTAGCTTTGCTTATTTATGCATCTGTGTGATTTTTGTCTTGTTTCATCTCTCTGAAGTTCCTTACCCCTTTACTGTTTTGCATTTACTGCTCCTTCTTAGAATACTTGGGGATATGTTTTCTCTTCTTTTTCTCACGTTTGCTTAAAATTTTTGTTTTGCAGATACGGGATGTTGAAAATAAGTTAAGACCAATCACATTAGCGTCGTTAATTGGTGTATGGAGGGATAAATGTGGTAGTGAAAATTGTGATGAGTCAGTGTCTGGGGCGAGCTTCATATCTGAAGTATCTGAAGAGCTCTCTTCTCAGCTTCAGAGTGGAATAATTAAAATAGCTAGAAGAGCTCTCCTCGATGAAATCATCAGTAGCACAATTTCAGACTTTCTTAACGCGAAGAAAAGAGACGAGCATCTCAAGTCTGTTCCAGCCAGTTCTGCTGCCAATGTTGTTAAATGCATATCGGTAATTCAGTTTGTTTTTGCGCATTATTCACATGCACACCTTTTATGCACATACATGCAAATAAAAAACTTGTGGGGCTATCATTGAATCGTAATTTAATTTAGTAACGCTTTGTGTGAGCAGTCTCAAGTTATCAATCCGGAGAAAACTGCTGTCTCAACCACTGAAGCAACAGGCTGTGAGAACATAAAGAATGAGGAGGATCCTAGTCGAATAGTTTCAGAGTCGCTCAAATACACTAAATGTGTTGGAAGCGCCGAGAACTTTCAGACATCTTGCTCAGCTGTATGTGGAATCCTTCACAACAGTTGCATGCAAATTATGTGGAATGCTGTCTTTTATGATACTGTGGCAACATATACATCATCTTGGCGAAAGAACAAACTTTGGTTTCGTTCTCCTGATACCCCAACCGTTTCGAGCTACTGCAAGGGTTCCCATACCAACCACTCAGAAAAACCAGAAGCAGCTGAAAGTGTCAGTTTTTTTTTCTTTTTTCTACTAAAGAGTCATTTTCTCTTATTAGTTTTGTTCATTAATGTGATGAATGTCATTTTTTAATGTTTTGCAGTTTACTTGTAGGGTGGATTCCTCTTCCTGCAAAACTGCTAACTCTAATGCATATGACTTAGCTACCAAAGCAGCAAGTTTTCATGAACCGTCATCTAGGAAAGTAACCTTACCAGTCACTGATGGAACAGAAAGCGTTGTAGCAAGCATATCGGAATACGTACAAAGTGAGCTCTTTTCGTCTCTGGAAACTCATCTGACTGATTATATTGGCATTCTCATTGAAGATGGTGCGAACATTGCTGCTAGTACTGTCCAAGATGGCAAAATGCATGAGGTAAGGAGAAACATTTTTGAAAATTTCCAAGAAAATTTCCTCCTTTCTAGTTCAGTTCTTTATTGTGGCATGCTAGCGTGTGGATACTGAATTTATATTGTTGCAAACTACTGCAGGAAAACTCGTCGTGTTTGGAAAAGTCTGGTGAAAAGGGAGAATCGTCTCAGCAAATCACATCTGAGGATATTGTTGCTAATATTTTTATTACAACATTGCAGACATCATCAGACAGTCCGGTCAGTGATGAAGTTGATACTCTGGATATTCATGAGCCACCACCACCTGGATGTGAAAGCGGCATTACAAGGCCATCTCTGCGCTGTAACTTTCGGCCTGTAAGGTCCAAAGAATCCGTTCCTGAGATTGAAGAATATGTTGCAACGGCTTTATGTAGACAGAAGTTGCATAATGTTGTTATGAAAGATTGGAAATCACTGTTCATGAAGTGTTCTCTTAAGGAATTCCTTGCTTCACAGAAAGGAAGCCATCAAGTTTCTCGCAAAGAAACAATCGCCCCGAGGAAGCTCAAAGCGAATGCTCAGATCAAAAAGCCAGTAAAGTCTAGTATATCAAGTCATACAGCAGAGAAGCCAAAGAAACAATGTGTCAGATCTTCTGAAAAAATTCTGGTTAAACGATCTAAGAAACCTTCTAAAGATACACCCGGTAAAAATTTGTCAATTAGTAAACCAAGTCAGCCGAAGATAAGGAATGCTGTCCAGCAGGATCAAAGTATGTATTCTCAGCCTTTATCATCCAAATTAGAGAAACTGCTTTTAACTTGCATACTGTTCTATTATTATTATTATGCAGCTATCATTAAGAATGTGACGAAGGTTCGGAAAGGAAAGGTTAGTAAAGATGCTCATCTCAAGGTGATTTCTGAGAAAAACCAAGATGTTGGAATGGCAGATGAATTTGATGACGAACTTCTTATAACAAGACTGAGAAGTAAGTTTTCTTTGTAGTATATATGTGTGATTCTATTTTTGATATCAGGGTTTGTGTTTTTTCTTTTCCGTTTCATGTTATTTCGTTAAATCTATTAGGGATATCAAAGAGTAAAACAAAAGAGTTAAGAGAAGGTACAGACGCTGCAAAATCCTGTGAGGAGATTTCATTGTCTGCTGAAGAATCCGTGGAAACTGTTGGCTTCAGAGATCATGAGGAAAATCTTTCAAATAAGTCTTCCCAGAAAGTGCAAAAAGGTAGAAGACTCTTTTATCTGTTTCCTGTACATTTAACCTCCTGTCGTCTGGGCTCTTGAGCTTCTTTACAATGTACCCCGAGCCTACTAATCCCATCCTTCTGAAAAGCAGCTAATGTGTCAAAGCTAAAGAGAAAGAATACATCAGAAGTCGAAGGAGCACAATCTTGCAGTGGAGCAAACGGAGGATATACTGAGATTTCTGGAAAAGACACTGATACAGAAAGCCTTGGATTTGAAACCAGGGATAAGGTTTCCCCTGAACGCCTCAGCAAGAGACGGAAAAGTAAGATCTCTTTAAGTTTTTTTCTCAGGTTTTGGGAATGCATCCTGCGATTAATTTACTAGTTTACTATCTCCAGAAGATGCAGCTAAAGGAAAAAATATTGTGGAGAAGTCTGCGTGCAGCGTATCACAGAAGTCTCTTAAGCGTAAGTTTCTAGAATCGTACTTTGTTGTTGTTAGATACTCTAGTTCCTTTAGGAGAGATCTGGCTTCTTGAATGCATGGTCCCCAGATTTTAACAATTCAGTACTTTGTTTCATGAAGCATCGGAATCATCAACTCTAAAGAGAAAGCATTCATTAGATGAAAATATCCCCAAGGATTCTGAGAGTGCTGTTGGAAATGAAGGAAAGCTTCCCGGCAATACATCAAATAAAATGCAGAAAGGCAATTATTTCTTAAAAAGTTTTCACTTTTTAGGTTTTATGGTTTAATATTTCTCTCAAATATATATATATATATATATATATATCATTTACCCTAAACTAAATTTATTGGTTGGTTTGTATAGTAGGTTCAAAGAAATTGAAGCTTAAAAGGAAGCTATTACCAAAACATACAACAGAGCTTTCTCCCATTGAGGATTTGGCAGTGGATAATGACAGCAGACCTACGTCGATTGCACTAAAACCATTGGTAAAATTGGGAACGAAAGCGAGCAATAAAAAGGTGTTAGTTCCAATGCCAAAGTCCGATGGATGTGCACGCACATCTATTAATGGCTGGCATTGGCGTGCATGGTCATTAAAGGCTAGTCCCAAAGAGAGAGCTAGTGTTAGGGGAAGTTCTTGCGTGCACACGCAACATTTTGGTTCCAAAATTAGTTCTTCTCAAAACGTTCTTTCTGCAAGAACTAATAGGGCAAAGATGCGTAATCTTCTAGCTGCTGCCGATGGTGCTGACCTCTTAAAAGTTTCTCAGTTGAAGGTGAATAAAATAAAAACAAAACAGTTTTCTTTTTGAGTGACACATCCGTGTGGTGTTGATATATATTTTTCTTTTGTTTTGTGTCATGACGTTGACAGGCTAGGAAAAAGCGTTTGCGGTTTCAACAAAGCAAAATTCATGATTGGGGTCTTGTCGCACTTGAACCAATTGACGCAGAGGACTTTGTGATCGAATATGTTGGAGAGTTGATACGTTCTTCTGTAAGTATGACTTACTTGATCATGTATTCCATTGAATTGATTTATTGTTGTAGGTAGTAGTTCTGTACAGTATCTTAGCTTCTTTGATGAACCTTGATGTTCTACTTAAGGAAAGACTATTTCTATTTCAATTTGATCATGATTGTGGTTCAATATGTCAATCTCACAGATATCTGAGATACGTGAACACCAATATGAAAAGATGGGAATTGGAAGCAGTTATCTTTTCAGGCTTGATGATGGCTATGTGGTTAGTCACCTGTGCAATACATTAATTCTTATCTAAATCTTAGATTGATAAGTGTGGCTTTTGAATTACTTGTTGTTTACTGTGAATCTTAGATTGATGCCACAAAGCGAGGTGGCATAGCAAGGTTTATAAACCATTCATGTGAGGTAACAATTGTATAGTATGAACGAGTAATTTGTTTTGTGGATTCCTTGGGGAGCCTCTTATAGAAGACATTTGGTTTATTGCAGCCTAATTGTTACACCAAGATTATAAGTGTGGACGGTAAGAAGAAGATATTTATCTATGCGAAACGGCATATTGACGCTGGTGAAGAAATAAGTTACAACTACAAATTCCCGCTTGAGGACAACAAAATCCCTTGCAACTGTAAAGCGCAAAAGTAAGTTGTTGATGGGTTGATGATTTGTATATTTTCTTGATTATATTTATTGTTGATGTGTTGTGCCTGAGTTCAAGTGTTGATTTCGTGAGCAGGTGCCGTGGATCACTGAACTAGGAGGGATGTGGTTGGTAGAAGAAAACTGAATCAGATGTATACTATGTACGGGGTGAGCACAATTTAAACATATTTTTGTAGATTTGTATTAGTGAAGAATTAAATCAGAAACGGTTTACTGATGAGCTAAATTTGACTTGTTTAGAATGTTTTTTGGGGTTCACGTGAAGAAGATGGACGAATCTACCTTTTGCGGTAAACATGTCCACCAGGCAGCAGCAGATGAGTATCCTCTCTTTGAACACAAACTGTAACCATTTTATCCCACATACTAACACTTATAAATAAGTTATTTTCTTTTTGATATTTTTCTAGTTTTCTTTTGTTGTTGTTGCCATCAACAACGAAAAATATTCAATGCCAAGTTAATAATAAAATTATAATTAACTTAATTCCTTATGAATTTAAAGAAACGAGATTGATATTTATTGTGTTTCGTGTAACAAAACAAAAGGTTATTATTGCTAAGCATTTTTAGCTGTCCATTGTAAAAAAACAAATGCCAACTTATAGAAATCAGATCTTTGTTGGTTTGGTTTCATTTGAGCAGAAAGAAAGGAGAAGAGAGATTATCATTGTTACGGCTCAATGAAAGCTAAGAGCTTGTTTCTAAGCGTTTAAAGCATTTTATTGATATTTTTGGGTTGTGTTAATATAGCATGTATAGTTTTTAATGTTTTTTTTTTGGTTTGCAGGAATTGTAAGGAAAAAAAAAGATTAACAATGTGATAATTCCATTTCCACAACCCCATTGTGCTTGATATGGTATGTATTATGTTATATATTGTATATGTATCCTTCACTTTTTTTTTTAATTTCTAACTATTGCAACTTATTGGGACACTGACGTTTGGTGATTTTAATTTAACTAAACCGAGAAAAGCAAAATTGCTTCATCAGACGCGAAACGGGACAGGCCCTACTTTTACTCTATCTAGTTAAAAGGCATATATTGGAGTAGTGTTGCCTTTCTTTCCCCTGACTGTTTGGGTTTGCCAAAGACAATTTGTTCATCGACTTCGTTTCTTGTCGTTAGGGTACCAAATTTTCTCTATCTGTAGTTTGCAAACTATTTATTGTATGAATTAAAATATTTGAATCATTAAAACACATACAATTGAAATGGTGCCAGTTAGTGTGTGAGAATTACATTTGCCTTTTATAATGATTTGGTTACATATTTATTATACATAAAAGATTATTAATTACGTAGAAACTACACAAGTAGGTTTGACGTATTTAAAGTTGTTTTGAAGGAGTGATGCGTGTGTTGATTGTTGGTGCTGCATGCATGTATTGAATAGTCTTTGGTAATTCATCTTACTTTTGTGCTTAACAATAGTTTTGTACTTAATGTAGGAACAAGAAGTCTCTTGTTTGTCAAGTTTGCCTTAACTAATGATATCTCATGTCTCTTGTAGACAATTTTGCTGAACTAACGATATCTCCTATTGGAACATGTGTTTTCATCTTAATTTGGTGATTACATTTCTTGTTTTGCAGTTACCAAATACCGTCCAAATAATTTTGAGTATCTTCACATGTTTCAATACTCTATAATATGTAAGAAGACTCACCAATCACTATTAGTGTTTCTTTTTTGTAAGAGAAATAATTATTTACCATTTTCAAATATATTATTGATCATAAAAGATTTCAATAAACAGTTTTTGTTCACATTGACATAGAGTCAACAGAACCCCCAACTCAAAATAAAAAGTCAGATAATTTTGAATTTTGACAGTGTTTGAAGTCAGCCATCCTATTTTCTTCACATTAATACATAGTCTCTAATTTGGTTAATATAGTTTTGATTGAGTCTTTTTATGTTGCTGGAAGAAATACAGTTTTTTTTTTGCATAAAATATATGTATCACTCACTATCACTTTCCGGTTACCAGAAACAACCGTCAGCGGAGCAGAATCACCACAATGGTATGAGATTTTTGATATATAGCGAATGTGGAATTATGATTCGATGGTGAATGTGTTGAAATTCTTGCCAATAATATCCAATTTAAAAGTTTGGCCCGATCATCAAGAAGTAGAGTTTGGGTCTGATCCAATCAAATACAAAGAAATAATAGAAGTTCGGTATGTAAAGCAAATTCATATTGATTATCGCGTATGATGTGGTTATTGATTCATAAAATAAATATCGGCGATGACAATAATTTTAGTGAAATTTATTGAATAGATATAATAAGTATGAGATTTAATCATTGCGATGATAAGAATTTCATTAGATATGTTAGTTGTTAGTTATGAGTTTTCATAGATAACATGTGTCACAAGCTCTAAATATCTTCTATTGGTGTTTACAAACATTTATGGTGTGGTGCAGTTTAGATGTATGAGTTGTTTGAACGCTTCATGTTAAATTTTAGGAGGACTACGATCAATTTTGTCAATGTTTATGTTTGAAAGTTGCATCTCGTTTAGACGAAGAAATATGACACTTTGACTTTAGTGTTTTCTATTGTTGTCAAATAAGAGATGCAAGACGGTATGATAATGATAGCTTAACATAATGGTTTGTTGAAATGTCTAAGTGGAGATAAGTAAAAATTAATGGACAATTTGTGGAAATAGTGAAGAAAACAAAATCTAATACTGCACAACACACTTGCCCACTATACTTAATTTGCTCAACTGAAAAATAGTTTTCATACTTTACCAACAAAATAATCGCAACAATTTTGAATAACATGTAGTTCTAATAAGATGCATAGTATTATGTAACCCGATCAGACCGAAAGATCCAACTGATATACACCATTTGCAAAAAAGGAAATTAGGTTAGAAGAAAGGTCGAGAATTCAATTTTCAAAATTTGATAGCTAAACGCCTCTAGTAAGATTGTTAAACAGTTCATGCCATAACGTCCTAGGTAGCTTCTGAGTCGATGTCATGCTCCTTAACCGTAAGCCAAGGATTCAGGTGATCTGAAAAGCGTAGGTTATTTCCATACTTCAAACATGAATAATAAACTGTTGGGGATAATTAATACATGGGTAGATCCTCCTAGAGAAAGTAGGACACCAACCTACATTGCCGGCTTTATGGGTGTGCTGAGTGCACATACACAGGACCCCATTTTTTTACAGAATTTTTTTTTACTATTTAAGAGTCCAAAATTTGAAAATTCTAATAAATTAAAGGTTCAGTTTTCACAATTACTATAGAAAATATTTTTTTACAGCACAGGGCCTAATTATATTTTGAGCCGTGGCTTCCGACCTCTTGGTCGTGAGTTCTTCTTGCCTATGGACCAAAAAAGAAAAAACTTTAATAAATGGAGTTTTTTTTTCATATCTCAAAATATAACCAAATCTAATATAAATTTCGCTTAAAGCTACATATATAAGAGACTCTAAGACCCTAGAAGGGGGATCCAACATTCAACAGATTAAGAGATAAACAGCTTGAACTAAAAGTTATACACCAATATGTTGTATTCCTACTCTTAAGATTAATAAAACACTGCTTTTGATCTCTTTGATTATCTTACTTCATATTTTTGTAGTGCCACGAAGGACTTTGCATTATTTTATCCTAACAATTATTATTTGACACTTCAAAGTTCAAACTAGATAATATACTTCAAAATGATTTTTAATATATATTTTCAAATATAAGAGCAAGATAATTTGGTTTATAAGAATTAAGTTAATAGACATAATATTCAACCAAGAAATATCGTGATCAATTAAGACAACATGGAAAAAGTGTGGTGGATTATATAGTGCTTACATTGATTTCAAATAGGCAACGACGGGGTGTGAAATTAGCTTACACCGGAATATGGTCATACGACTCAATCCACTGTTTTGAATTGGAACCCTATAAACTTAAATCCAAAGATACTATTCATGATTAAACTAGTGACTGAGTATTCTGGTAAACCTTCTTGTAATCCTATAATGCACACTGGTAGAACATTCACGGATTTTTTGTGAAGCAGTTTGTTGTAATCTGTATCACAAATATAAGCCATGCACACTGGATAGAACATAGGAACAAACTTTCCCTATATTTTTGATCATTTTCCAGTGACCTCACAAACTACAACTATTGGTTTTCAACTTTTTTACTCACTTTTCTTGGTGTCATTATGTACCCTTAAGCCACCAAATTTTTAACCTACTAGTCCATGATCACCTCTAATGTTTTCACTGATGAGTATCGATTTAAATAACGTTTACAGCTGCATAAATTTTGCACCGTACTAGTAACGATCCAGTAAAAAAAAGGTAAACTAATTTGGTACTGTTACAAATACGAAGTAGACCAAGATATGAATACTATAGATACTGATGTTAAGATGATCGCAAAGAAGTATACAGTACTCTTGTATCACAGCTCTAATAATAACCTCTGATGAAGCTTCTTCCGAGCCTTATGATGTTTCTGTAGTATCGTATCTATGGCACACGTCTTCAACTACACATTACATTACAAGCCAAAACCTGCGGATCAGGTTGTTGGTCTTGTGGTCATAGACGAGCCTCGTCCCACTGGAAGAACTCCTGAGAAAGAATCTTCTGGTTCTTCCTCTTCTGAAAGAGCTGCACATCAGAGAGATTTGAGTTTTTCAATCCACAACTGATCGCATAACTGTTTTTCTCAAGAGATTGTCATACTTACCGGTAACGTCTTCGCCAGCTTGAGCCCCAGCAATTCCGATGCAGGAGTACAAAGAGTCCTCGTCCACTTTCAATTGATTATAAGCAACGTATATGTCCTCGATTGAAGCAGCTTCGTATAAGGAAGTAAGTTCTTTAATGCATGACAGTTCCTAATAGTCACAACAACCCCCATCAGAACAAGTCAAGCCAAAAACTGACACATCACAAAAACTTTTTACTTTTCCGAGCATGCAAAGTCAGTCTCACCTTCCTCGGAACAGAGGAGGCCTGCAAGTGAGCTAATAGATTAAGCCAATAGGCGTTGGACTTGAGTTCAGCTTCGTGTCTCATAAGAAGAGTTCGCTTTGCCTATTGATTGACAAACAAACACTACTTTCCGTTAAGAAAGAAAACAAACTAACAATAGCTGAAGATGAGAAGGCAAAAGAGACAACTAACCCGATCCAACTCCCTTGGAGCAATTTGATTGCTATGCAAACCTCTAAGAACGCTCTTGCAGGCATCAACAGCTTTGAACACCTGAAAAGGGCATTGAGAAACTTTGTAAAGGAAAGTGTTGACAAAAGGTGCAGTACATCTATGGTAAGCAAAAGACAAAGACTGCACACACCTTGCCGGGAGTGGAAGTCACAGATATCACATACCACCCAAGATTCAACCTATCAAATAGGTTTAGCTCAAATGACACATCATATGTCAGTCCAAGAGAGTCTCTTACTGTCGTGAATAGCCTGCGATGAATGACGTAAATTTCCTCTTTCAGCAATGGGTTGAAGATAAGATTTATCTAAAGTAATAGGTACATAGAAGCAGAGCAACCTTAGGCTCTAAAGTACAAAAAAACAATCATGTATAAACATACATTCTCTGAACCATCATTTTTGACACTAGATAAAAAAGCGTTCATCTCCTAGACACTAATTAATAATGGACATGACCCAAATCAGGTACTAAGCAGCATAGAAACTCAGATTTCGAATAATAAGAGTTACCTTGAGTTTATAATTTCTGCCAGTAGACCCATTGAAATTCCAAAGAAAAGAGGGTGGGAACGAAGCTTTTTTTGCAACTCTCTGTCGCTTCCGTCTAGCAACTGGTCCTCTGATTTCAAAAGTCCATCTGCAATTTTGTTGTGTTCAAATGAAATACTGTAAGCTACTTATCTTAGAGCTAACCGCTAAAATGATACATTTCTGGTGGATGAGAGACGAGACGAGACAAGAACTAGACCTATACACAAAACTACTACACTATACGACTCCTAGATTTATGTGTAAGTTACCATGAGCAACAGAATGCTTGCTAACAGACTGAAAAAGGTCATCCCCGTCAACTGTAAAGCCCCAACGATTTGGCGCTGGTCCCGCAATGTATGCGCATGCTCTCTCATCAGTATCCTTCACGAATACCTGTCCAGGTTTAATATGTGTCAATACATCCTGCTTGGATCACACATATCTAAGGATATGGGAAAACCAAAGAGAAGAACTAGAAAGTGCCTTGCACTACTGCTTTGTTCCTGACCTGTTGAAATTGCAAGCCATCTGTTGGTTGGCGAAATACAATAGGCTCAGACCCTAGTGGTTTTGCAGAATCATGGCTAGCTTTAACAGTACCAAGGTAATCAAGGACACAACGCTCAATTTCCTCCTCTGAGAAGTCCCCCACAATGCTTACCTGAAGTAAACCACATATTTTTTTTTTTATGAAATCCAATTAAATGAATATTACTCAAGCAAATATAAGCGCTAAAGTTTGAGATATTACCTCCATATTTTCCCCAACAAAATGACTCATGACCGCGTCTTTCACAGATTCTAGATTCAAGCTCTGTAATGACTTAGGTGTCGGCTCAATAAAGCGCTCATCACCGTTTAGCATTGCGGTCATGAGTTTATGAGCAGTCGCACGCTCCAAGCTTTTGGGAATTGATCTATAATACGAAAGATATAGCTGCCGTGCTCGATCAAATGCATCTTCCAACCATACACTATGCTGCAATGCCAAAGAATTAATAAAAAACACAGCGAATTAATAAGAAAACAAGAGTCAGAAACGCTACACAGCATTTACAGCTTATTAGTTATAATCCACTACCTCAAGCACCATGTGAAGCAGCTGAAAAGCGGCTTGCATTCCATTGTCCCTCAGAGTAAATCGGAACTCCATTGCAATGAATTCCTCAGTTGACTCCAACGAGCAGTTTATTAAATGATTTACACAGAAAAGCTCCACCTAACGGAAATTAAATGGCTTTCAGATCAGCTTATATCTTTTTTTTAAGTACTAAGTAAGAAATCACTATGCAGTTGGTCAACAGCTTAACTTGCCTGCTCCCTTGAAAAGTCTCCAACTCGACCACCCTCGCTCAGTGTACGAACACCAACAACCACGGCTCCTTTGGAATCTGATGTTTCAGCAGCTCGGCCACCACCAACAATAAGCCGCATGACACCGGCCCGAGACTCGGTCTGTGATATCTGTATTAAAGAAGGAAAATTTCAAGGGGATGGTTTACATATCTATCTGCAAATTGTAGTATCAATCAACACCACAGTTTGTAACATTTCTATATAGTTTCTTTTCCTTCGAGCCCATAATTACTTACCAAGAAACATGGAATTTCTGCTAAAAGTAAACATATTTTTAAAAGAATGTTTAAAACTGCGATTTGTATGCTGAGAGCATAAGACAATACAAAACTGAGAAAACAGCTTATAATGTGGAAAGAAAACGATGTTACCGAGGTGTTTCTTAGAATACTATGCAATGGGGAAAAAATACAAAATGTACCTTGAAATTTACAGGTATCCCATTGGATAGGCGAAGCTGAGTGATGCCGGTCTCTTTGTCATGCAATTTGGTTACGCCTGACCCAGGAATAGGGACAAAACATGGGTTTCGCTGCAAGGTTAACTCTTGTAATTGTGATTGAGAGATCAATTCTTTTGGCACCTCTAACTGCAAAGATGAAGGGAAAAAAAAACTGACTGAGAACTATCCTTTGATCTAGACTTGAATTATGTGAAGTTAAAATCAAATAAGTTCCAAACGAAAGATTACCTCAGGCTCAGCTTCAATGGGTGCTAGTAATCCTGATTTGACAGAATCCAATATTTCGCTGGGAGTTATATTGAAATCACTCTCATCAACCCCCTCGCCATGCATTTTTGTGGGAACACAAGCAACTATTGCTGCAGGAAGAGGTGCAGTGGGCTTTCCAAAATCAGAAACAAATTCTAATACCTTGGCGCCAACAGTGTTTACCTGGACAGGAAACGCATAAAAAAATAAGAGAAAACTAATTCCAATATTATAAAATAAAATTAATATGATGATATGGAGGAATAGAAATTCCACAGTTATTGATGAGCATTTTGTTGATAAACACCAGGAATTTCGAAATAAACATTCACTTTTCGTGTCACATTCTACATGAAAAGCTAATAAGAATAAATGGAACTGTGAAGCCTACCTCTTCAAGCGTAACAGTCCCAGCGACAGCAACCAAGGTCTCATGTCCTTGCGTCTGATCCATAACCGTGTGACCTAGTGCATCACTTTCCATTATAAAGTCCAGGTTATCAACAGACGACACATTATCAATCATAGCTGCAAGATGTTCGCTATCTTTTAAAAGAGCATCCATGTAACGTGTAAGTTCACCCTTGGTAACACCAAATTCTTTGAGTCTTCGAACCTAGGGAGTAGAATTACATGTTAAATATAGCCGAACGAGTTCTCATAAGCAAATAAAAACTGACAAATGGCTTCGACCATCTCTTTAGCTTATGAATTCAACCAATATATTTGACACCAAGTCCAAATTATCGGTTCAACCAAACAGAACAACAGTATTCACTACGGCGAAAAGTGAGAGCAAAGATATAAGCAAACCTCTTGGACAGCAACTTTTACAGCATTTTGCCAATTTTTGGGCTCTGCGGTGACAGTAAGAGTCGTAACAGTGCATCCTTCCCTTCCTGAATCACTATGGTCCAGTTCGACTGAGGTAAATGGCGGATTTGAACTCTGAAAGGTACACAAATAACATCAACAAATTTACGGCAGTACTAACTCCCATTAGATTGACCACTTTTAAAATACTTAAAGGGCGACCAATTTACTTTACAAAAAGCTAAGTTGCATGCACATTACAAGAAAATGAGAACATTTTTTTTCTTCTCGAGAAAAATCTGAGAACAAATGTCTTTAAGCAAGGCAACATCCTAAATCATCATAAGCCATACCTTGTATCTTGTGTTAATTCGAAAATGTAGAGCAGAGAGAAATATTCTTTTCATCAGAACATTTCGCAGGTCACCAAATGTCTGAACCTTGCTTACAGGTATCTGCAGGCAGACCAAAAAAACTTGTAAAAATTCATAGAACTCTACCACCCTAACGTGGGCTGTGTCAAAGTCAAAAGATTATAAACAAAACCTTGCAGAACATGTTGATTGCAAAATTTTGAAGAAGCTCATGCTTAAATATCTGCGGAGGCTTAAGATCAACACTGGTTCCAGGAAGCGACCAATTATGCTCCACCGGAGGACGAATTGCATGTCTTTCTCTTTTAATGATCTTGGATTGATCAGCAGTATTTGTTCTCTCTTGGGAAAAGGTTCCACCAAGACCAGCTGGTAGCTTCGGGACAAGAAAATTAGCCATGGCACCGAAGGCACCAGGCGTAGAAGAAGTGGGTGTTGCCTCATTATCCAAACCAGTTTTTCCAAACACAGCCTGTGCAAGAGCGATGGTCCAAGTCAAGATAGGGTAAGATAGACTAGGAAGCATAAATCAACGCATATCGACTAAAGAGAAAAAGAACATGCAAAAGAAATGTAAAGACAATATCATTACTTCAATATTGTGGACAATCCGAGGTATATTGTCAATGTCTCCCACAATATATAACGTGGCATTCGCTGGGAAGTACCATCGCTCGTGGAATTTCCTGATTTTGTCAACATCCCACTTCTTAATCTGCTCTTCCAATCCAATAGGGAACCTTTTACCCAACTTGTTCTCAGAATGAAGATGTTGCAACAACTTGTGTCAGGAAACAAAACACAATGCATCATTGACAACCCACCAAAAGAAAATTTATGCTGACATATAAAATACATTCTTCATGGATACCTGGCAGTCAACACGATACTCAATGGTATTCATCATCTGAAGTTCTGAAAGTATGGCTCGCCTTTCTTTCTCAACTCGAGAAGAGAGGAATTTGGGGTGAAAAGCTATCTGTAATCATTAGAGAAATAAGATTTTGTCCACCAAATGAATTATACCTATGAAATTTAGAGGGATTCTAATTTTCAGTACACAAACACTCAGGACATATCCCATGGGAAGAAATCATCTTAGATAGCAAAATCCATGATGTATACCTCATTCAAGGCGTCGAGCACCGATGGAAAGAGGTCGTCCTCAGAGTCCTGAAAAGTTTCAGCACTTCAATTAAAATGAAACTAGTAAATAAGGACACGCTCTCCAAATTATCACAATAACAAGTACAGACGACTCAAACAAAGAAACTGGTTTCAAGGTCAATCAACAAATACAGATAAATGCCAAACCCACTACTTTTGCTTGTGAAGATATATTATTTCCTATGCAACATTTAGATAAATATACATATAGAGTGAAGTCTTCGGAAGGATGTGGAGAGAAGAAAAAGAGTAATAAGTAGAAAAAGAAAAAAAAAAGAATGCAATAATTGGTAAAATCAATGTTATACTCTAAGCACCACAAGTCAGTCATACCACTATAAGCACCATATCTGTTAAAGCAAATACAGAGGAAATAAAAACCTGTAAAACTGAACTAACCAAAAGAAGCCAAAAATCAATAAATATGACAACCCGTAAACAAGAAAACAAACCTTTGTGTGCGTTGGAGAATGGATATGAAACACTGTATGGTGGAAATCAGTGTAGGCATTAGAGCGGGCACCTGTACCAAGAAGTTTCTCACGTTTCTTGCTCCCAAGAAACGCAACATGTTCTATCATATGAGCAATGCCTTGCTCATCATCTTCCTCATCAACCGACCCTACATGAACTTCCATGTGTGCCTCAAATCTAGCAATTGAGAAAGTTTCACCACATACGTTAGAAATAAGTGGAAAGACCTTAAAGGATCGAGAGTACAAATAAGCTTCATCTAGCCATTTTATTTTTTTTATTCATAGAAGATAAGTGATATATGGATATTATGTACGAGGAACCATTTTAATTATAACTTAAAGCAGCCTACACAATTTACCTGTTTGGAGGAACTTTGTTAGGCAAAATAAGATACCGAAGCCCATTTTTCAACTGACCCCGGTGCAACTTGGGATGAGAAGGAAGTTCACAACCAAGAAACGCTTCCAGCTCTGCCGCATCAATCTCAGGAGGCAATAGCTCCACATCTTGTCTCTCCTCAACAATACCATCTGGCCAGGCTGTACCAGCAGCATGTGGCTCATCTGGTCCAACAGTTGCTCTTACAATCTGAGAAGGTTTGCCCTGCAAATGGTGGAGTCAAGTTAAACACAAGAAGCAAACAATAGAATCCAAATGAGATATTATACAGCTTACTAACCAGAGAAGAAGACTTCCTGGACAAAGGAAATGAAGAAGCGTCCACGAAAGCTCCTGGTAACGATCTTCTTCTGATCCCTGGTTGAGTCTTTCTACAGGTAAGACAGAAACTACGTCCCTGAGAAAGCGATGGCTGAGTAACTCTCTCCCCCAGAACAATATTCCTCTTCCAACGTCCCTTGTTCGTAGTTTGCTTCGCCCTTTTTCACAAACAATACACAAAAACAAATTAACATGCTCCAAATTATCAGGAGAAGAAACTAATCTCAACAAAGCAAGGATGTTAATTTTTCTAATCAGAATCTTAGCTCTATGAATAGATATAACGAAGAAGTTGGTGATTGAATACCAAAGACCGTTGTAAGGGATTAGAGACTGAGCTTCGACGCGAACACGGTGGTGCGCGGCGGGATTAAACCTAACTTTGCTGCGGCTATCTTTGATAAATCCAGAGCGGCGGCTATCTCGGGAGTTGAGAGGAGCTAGGATCGGGGAGAACTTGACGCCGGTGAAAATGGAGGAGGAGGATGAGGCCATCGCGTGTCGATGACTATAGAGGTGGAGGAAGAGACGGGAGATGAGGTTTACTACGTTTCTCTTCTCTTCTCTTCTCTAATTTCTTTTGGGCTTTATTTTTTTTAATTGGTGCCAAAATATTTCTGGCTTCTCCTTTTAGATATTTATTTATCGCGCACAACTTTTATTTTTTTTTTGTAATGAATTTTATTTTTTGTTATTAGAAAAATATTCGGAGTAATTCTGAATTATGGTCTAGTCCAGCTAAAACCCTAACCTGTTTAATTATAGGAAACATGGGCCTGTATGAATATGAATAGATATAGTAATTGGGCTCGGCTCCTCCGCGTTTAAATGTCTCACCCGTCGCGAATTTGAATCTGTGAGTTATACTGCTGCGGAGCGTTGTCCCCGGACCCTATGACCAATCCCGCCTATTCTATAACTGCTTACAGAGTTACAGCTAAACGATCTTGGCATTTTTCGGTTACAAGCAAAAGTGGTTTTATTAGCCACGATCCGCAGGAGAAATTTTGTATAAGCATAAAGAATCATGTTTTTGGCTCACTAATCATTAGTGTCGTTTGTGTGCGTGAGAAGATTGAAGTAACAAAAAATGCAGTAACAGTGATCAAACTAAAAGCAAATGTAAATAACAACCAAAACCAAATCCAAACAAATCAATCTCGAATGTAAATAAAAATAACACACCAAATCAAGATAACAAGTCAAACTTTTCTTCTTCAACTTTATCCTTGGTACATCACATTTTGATTACGAAAAATGAGAATATGAACAGTAACACATCCAATTTGAGTTATCACTATTTGCAGTCTTATTTTGTTGTTGGAATATTTATTTATAAATTGATCCTTCAAATTTGATATAGCTTTGTTTATATATAAACTATTAAATATATGTGTTTTATACTTTGCAAATCATTAATACTTTCATTATTAAAATTATAAGTTGATATAAATTATTGTATATTCGATTAAAAGCTAAACTTATGTATGATATATAGATTTAGTTAAAATAAAATTATTGTTGGGTAAATTTGTAAGTTTTAAAAATTAAACAATAATATTAGAATTTAATAATAAGAATCAATAAAGAACATTTTTATAATACTTTTTGATGGAAAAAAATAAGGTGAATCATTAGAGAAAAATTCAAATTCATTTTAAGTTTACAACACGTTAAAGGAAAAATCAGGATAATCATTGGAAATTCGCTTAGTTGGCCATTCGTACTCTATGTAACCATATTTAGTTGGAATGTCCTTCAAAAATATTAAAATACGTGGATGAAGTTGAGCCAAAAAGATAATCTAAATAATTAGCAGTAATTTTTTCAACTTTAGTCATGTTCGTTTGGTTGCCGCAGTTTTGGGCGTCGGCGTCGGTGTCGGCGTCAGCCTCAATAAAAATAGTTGTTGTTCGTTTCGTAGACGTCAGTGCCGACGCCGACGCAGTTTTAATCGCAGACGCAGATTTTTTGGGTGATCGATGCAAGGACGCAGTGTTTAGACGCAGACGCAGTACCGGTATCAATAAAACGAACAAGTGTTTATTAAAAAAATTGACGCCGACGCAGCCGCAGGTAACTGCGTCAACCAAATAAACAGCACTTTTCTGATATGATGTTATCCTGTCCGTCTCATGTCGCATTGTTGATCCAGTGTTTCTGTACTCTTCAATATTTCGTGAGTGTTTTATATAACTTTTTTTTTTGAGAAAATGTTTTGTAAAACTTTGTACTACGATCTTCATGTTATATGCCACCACGTATTCTTTTTCTGATATCAATATGACTCCTCTGTGATAAGTTTCTTTTGGGTTTTGTGAGATACTTAAAGCATTTGCTTTCGTTTTGTACTGAGCTTTTTGTCATTAGATATCCAAAATATTTCTCGGTTAAAAAAATTACTTTTCAGAAAACAATCCAAAAAAAGTGTTGGCTGAAGTATGTCATAAGAGCATCCCCATTGAGAGATCATTCAATAGGTTCACACACATTCCTATATAAAAAAATATTATTATAATTGTGACTTATAAACCTGCCTCTTCCAGTTTCACCGTAGTGAATCGATTCAAGCACTGTAGCGCGGATCCCACGACACATGGTGGCCCCTGATTGGTCCAGATATTAATTTTTTTTTAAGTAAAACAGAAAAATAAAAATATTAAAATAATAAAAAAGGAGAGGTTCAGAGGTTCACTGATGTGCTTGCTCTGAGATATCCAGAAAAGATTTCAGTTCAAAGACATTTTGTTTTGTTTTGGCATAAAGAAAAATTCTGGTGCTAAAAACTGCTGATATCACGTGTCCACGCATCCAGGAACGTACGCAATCAAAGATGTACGTGCGTACGTGGCCCATTTCTATCTTTTTCTTTTATAATTTACATAATGATAATGCCCTCAATTCAAAGAGTAAGATATATATAATGGGAAAAAAATCTTGTAGGTTCCCTTACACACACCGTATGAAATCGTACGCCATAGACTTATCAAAGTCAAGTAGAATGTTACTTAAACCGGTCGTCAAATCAAATGACATCACAAAACGTGGTAAAAGCTCAATCAGGAGTCAGGACCGACATGTGAATTACAAAATTACCCCTAGTCGTTCTGAACTTGACTTTTTGTAGCAGTCTAATCATTATTGGAGGAAACTTCCCGGCCACCTCTGCGCAACCGCCCTTCTTTAAAAATTCCCCCAGTTTATTCAAACCCGTGTTTTAACCGGTGAACAATCAAGAACCCCCCCCCCCCCTCTCCCTACACGCATTCATATATATCACTATATATAACCTTAACATCTAAGGAATTTTCATCAAGAATCCATTTCAAATCTTCCAAATCTAATTTCAATTTCCGTTGACAAAAAAAAACATTCAACTTCCGAAATGACTCTTGCAAACATCAAGAAATCTCCCTTGGCTAGACTGCGCAGTAAGCTATCCTCAAGAAAATCAGAATCGTCCGTGGACGAAGAGGAAGCGAGAAGCAGCACCAGCAGCAACAGAAGCAGCTCGTTAAATGTGGACGAGCTAAGAACCGTGTTTGACTACATAGACGCGAACTCGGACGGGAAAATCTCCGGGACCGAGCTGCAGAACTGCGTCAGCCTCTTGGGCGGCGCGTTGTCTTCGCGCGAGGCGGAGGAGGTCGTGAAGATCTCAGACGTCGACGGCGACGGGCTTATGGATTTCGAGGAGTTTTTGAAGCTGATGGAAGGAGAAGACGGTAGCGACGAGGAGAGGAGGAAGGAGCTGAGAGAGGCTTTCCGGATGTACGTGACGGAGGGGGAAGAGTTTATTACGGCGGCGAGTTTACGGAGGACGCTGAGTCGACTCGGGGAGTCGTGTACGGTTGATGCATGTAAGGTGATGATCCGTGGGTTTGATCAGAACGGTGATGGAGTTCTCAGCTTCGACGAGTTTCTTCTGATGATGCGATGAGATTCATGTATCTCTATTTTATCAAATTCTTTTATTCAAATTCTATTATTCTTTTGTATCGCGCAGGGCCATGCGGGGAATAGTAGGGTGCATGTATAATTTTTGTTATTATTCTGCTGTCACCAAACCTTTCCCGCATTGCTCTGCACCAGTTTTCATTCAAACCCTCATTTGATCCATATGTCATATGTCATTTAGTAAAACCTATTTTGTAATATTGTTTGGTTATTTCTCTTCTGTTCTTTTGTTATTGACATTTGGTCTTACATTTCATGTGTATCTTAACATAACCAATGGCTGGAGCCAAAATTTCATAAATGAGAGTATACTAAAGGATATATGATCATTTGGTGCATGTGCAAGTATAGTTGACAAACATGATTAATAATCCAAAGACCTCTAGAAAATTGATTCTTAGAGCAACTCCAACAATGAGTTCTAAATGAAATTTTCACCGTTAATAAACAAATAAAATTAAAAGAGAGAACAATTTTTTTTTTTACGTTAGAACTATTAAAATTTTGTTACGAACATCAGTAGGCATGTTATTCACCCAGTATTTTAACAGGGTTTAAGAAATTAAAATTAAAATTAATCATTGTAATATTAATATATTTTTTTTCTTTTAGAGACTATGATAACTTTTAATGATGGAGCTGCTACAATCAAAAATTATATTTGTCTTTGTATATACATATGTTTTTTTATAAAAAAATTTGACTAAAGATTATCTCGTAACTATATTAATATTTATTTTAGGGTCTAAATGGAAACATGCGAAATAATTGCGGTAATAACAAAATATATATATACATAAATATATGTAAATATTTTTAAAAATTTAAATAATCACATTAACCATATAATAAAAAAAATTAGATTTTTTTTATATGTTAGATTTTAAATTTTCTTTAAAACGACAATAAATTATTATAGGTGTTGAAAGTCTTATAATGAAAATTTTAAGAACAATTGTTTTATTTATTTTTGTTATAAATGGATACAAATAATCATATGAATATGAATATAAAGTATCAATTAATAGATACTCAGATTAAATATATATATTTTTAATATAGTTTAAATTATGCTATATGCCATATAAAATATATAAATACGTTAATTTCAAAATGTACATTGAAAATGTATTGAGATTTGAATATTTTAATTTTGAAATTTGCATTGAATTTTTTAAAATGATTATAAATTAATAGAGCTATTATAAATCTCACGATGGAAATTTTGTGATTAATGGTTTAAATTTGTTTGTTACAAAAAATATAAAAATATTAATAAAATTATATGAATAGGACTAAGAAGCTTCAATTAATATTCATATTAAGATATATTATATATATACGTTAATATCATTAAAATTTAATGATATACCATATAAAATAAATAAAATGATTGTTTACATTTATTTACTTTGAATTATTTGTTGACTCGAGTTTGATTATATACATAATTTACTCGCTTTTCAATTATTTAGTATATTTATTATTTTGTAATAGTAAATAAACACAAAATAAATAAATATATATAAAAAGAATTTATATGTATAATTTTCATTCGGCTCTCAATGCACGGATCTTACCTTAGTACATACTTATAAATAAAAAAATTTGGCTCATGACTCAATTCAAAGCGAATGATCTTTGCAATAAATCTAAATTGAATAAAGATATTAACATAATTTAAAAATCAATAACAAAAATAATTAGGTAAGCAAGTGCATCTCAAAAAATAATTAGCTGAAGCACGAGTCATCGAACTTTCACTTTTGTAAAGGTAGTTAATAGATTCACAATCACTGGGGAAGAAAAGAAAATTTCAGAATCAAAACGACGGTAAAAAAAAAAAAAAAAAATTCATCCGACAATTAAGCCGCGAGAAGAAGCTAGAGAGCGCTGCGAGGAACGCAACAGTGCCAGGTTCACAAATCCCAACGGTAAACTGCAAAAGGCGAAGGAGACACAGAGAGAGTGAGGACTGCTTCCTTCTTTCCATCCATGGCTGCTTCTTCCAATCTCCATTACATCCTTCTCTCCTTGTGGTGCTTTTCGTTCCTCTCTACGGCGACAGCAGAAGATTCTCCGATCATCACTCGTATCGCTTTCGGATCATGCGCCAATCAAAGCGCTCCACAGGTACATCCCATCCACCCTCCGTTCGATTTCGCCGTTTCTTGAATCTGTTATTTGATTCCGATGTAGCCGATTTGGGAAGCGATCAACAAGTACGATCCACAAGTGTTCATTTGGCTGGGTGACAACATCTACGGAGACATCAGAAAACCTAACAGATTGTTTGGGAAAGAGAGAACCATTGGGCCGTGGAGGAACTCTCCGAGGTTCGTGCCTTCCTCAGAGGAAGAAATGAAGGTGAGATACGCCAAGGCCAAGGCTAACCCTGGCTACTCTCGCCTCCTTAGAAACGCTAGAGTTGTCGGCACTTGGGATGACCATGACTACGGTTTGAACGACGCGGGGAAAGAGTTTGATCGTAAAGCCATTAACCAGAGACTCATGCTTGATTTCTTGGATGAGCCTCTTGATAGCCCAAGGAGAAAGCAAGCTGGAGTTTATGCTTCTTATACGTTTGGTCCATCTAACAAGAGAGTCAAGGTTAAAACACATTCACGTATGGTTTCCTGTTTTATTGTTTATGAATGGAGTGTGATTGTTATGTATCTTCAGGTTATAGTTTTGGATACTAGATATCATAGAGACCCTTTGCGTAGTGACGGGAGTATCTTGGGTGATACTCAGTGGGGATGGCTTGAGGAAGAGTTAAGAGGTCCTCACAGCGAGATTACTATCATAGCTTCCTCTGTTCAGGTATTTTGCAGCTTTGTTTTCTGTAATCCAAAACCAGTTAAATGATATCTTGACTTGTGTAGGTAATATCAAATCTTTCGGCTACCACTGGACCACTCTTTTATATGGAATCGTGGGGCCGTTTCCCAAAGGAAAGAAAACGTCTTTTCCAACTTATAGATGATACCAAGAGAAATGGAGTGATATTCATCAGTGGAGATGTTCATTTCGGAGAGATCACGAGATACGATTGTGCTGTTGGTTACCCTTTATATGATGTCACCTCCAGTGGTCTTGTGCAGTCTGTTGAGAAAGTTTTCCCTCGTCCCTTGCGTTTCATCGTTAGGCTTCTCTTTTGGTATACACCAAACACGATGAGAGTTACTAATGATAACTGCAGATATAAATCTTGCACTTACGGTATATACTCACCACTTATGATTGTTTTTCTCATAAACTGTGGATGCTTAGAGTTTTACATTGCTGTCCATCTCTTTTGGTTGATTGTCTCTGGTTTTAATGAATTTGAACGAGTGTAACGTTCTCATAGATTTGGTATTCTCAGAGCAGCAATGATGCTCTTTTGGTGATGATATCTTGAAAATTACTGGCAGGGCAACAAAATTTTGGAGCAATATCGATAGATTGGGATGCAAATCCGGCGACCGTAAGGCTCGAGATCAGAGATGTTAATGGACTCACAGCACTAAGCACAAATGTCTCACTATCCGAACTCCAACCGCGAGGCTCAAAGTCCTTGACAGATCCAACGACAAAGGGAAAGTCCCAACGGCATTGCACCCTTGAAGCTGAGTTGCAAGGAATAACCAGATACAGATTGGCAGTTCTCGTCTACTTCATCATTACTGGTATGTTACTCTTCCCTATTACTAATGTTAGTAGGTTGGTTCGGACCGGTTCAAAGAATGTTGAAGAGTACTGATGTTTTTTATTTTATGTTGGGGACAGTCTTGGTAATGGCGTTAGTTGGACTGCTCATTGGAGTTGTGCTGACCATAACAGCATGCGTTTATAAATGCAAGGTCGACTGATTCTTGATTTTTGTTCCGGTAAATGCCTTTGCGTTTTTCATAATACAACAAAATGTTTACATTCTTATAACTTAAATTGATATTAGCTTAGTCTGTTTCGTGATTACTTATTTACTTAAGAGTAGTGGGATGGTATGAGCACATAGCTTTTGATATTGAAATGGGAATTCAAAGATTGATGCTGCTTTTGATACGTGTGTTTTATGGGATGGTAAACGGGTACTTGAACTAACATGACAATAAAAAGGCTGAAAAAAAATGCATAATTCAAAGATAACTCAAAGTTTTATCAGTCGCATGGATAGTTTTCCATAGGTTGCTAACTTTTGATACTTCTGCAACGTTTTGCATTTTTAATTGCCATTTTGCAGTCAGTTCGATACTTTCTTCTCCAAATCAGTCTAATATCTAAAAAGTCTCTCTACAAAAACTAGAAACAATCTAAAAGATAGACTGAATCAATAACATTAGTTGACAAAAAAAAAAGAATACTGAATCAATAAATGTTAGGATAGACAAAAACACCGTTCAAATTAAAGTGACATATATTCAAATATTCTGCAAAAACCAAAGATATTAATATCATTCAAATTTTAACATCCATTTACATTTATATATATATATATATAGAAGTTGATACAGTCGTGCTACTCAGTTAAGAAACAATCAAACCAAAACAGACAGTTTCACATTGACATTTGAGGGAATGTAACGACATACTGAGGGAAGATAATCATAAAACAAACATTTTATCTATAACTAGTCGACACTTGCAATATCAAACTTCAAATGGATAATTTTTCTATAGAAATCAAAACATAGTGTACTGTTTATAATTCAAGTACACCTTAAACATGGCGCATTGTGCGAGCACGATTTGTTTAAAAAAAATAATAATACTCTCAACCATTTCAAACTACTTTTTCAAATTTCCTAGGTTTACAGGACTTCTTCAGCGCCTAAACTCATCTATAAATTCATCTCATTGTCTTTATATGTTTCTTACCTCTCAACTAAAACCAAACTACAAAAAGAAACACTTCTCTAATTCCGGGAACCATTTCACTTAATATATGGCAATGAAGAGTCTCTCCTTTCTTGCGATTCTATCTCTTCTGGCCTTAACACTTCCATTAGTCATTTCCTCTGACCCAAGCCCCCTTCAAGACTTTTGTATTGGCGTCAACAACCCAGCAAATGGCGGTATGCACATGACTATATTTCCTAGTATCTTTTCTTTTCATTTTGTCATTCATTTATCATTTCTTATTCTCTTTTTTGTTACTATTATCAGTTTTTGTGAACGGAAAGTTTTGCAAGGACCCAAAGCTCGCGACGGCGGATGACTTCTTTTTCGCAGGGCTTCACAATGCAAGAGCAGTAACTAATGCAGTCGGTTCAAATGTGACAGCCGTCAATGTTAACAACCTTCCAGGATTAAACACCCTTGGAATCTCTCTTGTCCGTATAGACTATGGAGTGCAAGGGCAGAACCCGCCTCATACTCACCCACGTGCCACCGAGATCCTGGTTCTCCAAGAAGGAACACTTTTTGTAGGTTTTGTCTCATCAAATGGAGACGGAAATCGCCTCTTCACCAAAACACTGAAGCAAGGTGATGTATTTGTGTTTCCAGAAGGACTCATCCATTTCCAGTTTAACGTGGGGCGGTCTCCAGCGGTTGCATTCGCTGCTTTGAGCAGCCAAAACCCGGGTGTTATCACTATTGCCAACACCGTGTTTGGGTCTAACCCACCTATAAACCCGAATGTTCTTGCTAGGGCTTTCCAGTTGGATGCTAAGGTTGTCATGGATCTACAGAACAAGTTCTGAATATCATCATGATTTAACATTGTGTGTTTTGAATTATTTCATTCCATGTATTCGTCTAAATAAGGATCGTGTATTTGTCCGTTCATTGTAATGTAATGCTACGTTGTTTGTTGGTTTTATCTTCAACTTCCTCAATGACCCAATTGTTTTTATTTCATCAACAATGAATTTTGTATTCGTGATACAATTTTCAAACGAAACAATTAATTTTGGTTTAGATGATTAATGACATAGTTACGATGAAAAAACAATGTTGTTAAACAATATAATGTGTTATAACAAACAAAACTAGAGAAACTAGAGTTTTACCTGTGATTTCAAAGCGCGGAAATATCTTTTCGATTACAGTTTTTATTTATTGACATTTTGTATTTGCATTCCATGTGTTGAATGATATTTTTCTGATCAATATTTGAGCTTGAACGTTTATAGTTGAAAGTTTAATATTTTGACGTTGCTTTAAAACCCCAAAATTATTTTTTGTTTATTAAAAAAATATTCAGTAAAATTGAAATTTTATGTACTTTATATATTTTTATTAAAGAAATTCTATAGGATAGTTTTTTTGGTTTATTTTCACAAAATTAGTTTTCAAAGAGGAAAATAACAAAACATTATTAAAGGGTAAATATACACTTATACCCTATGGTTAATTGATATAGACTTAAGGTTTAGAGTTGATAGGTGAGTTTTGAGGGTGGAATTTCGACTTTAAAAAGATTAAAAAAAAATAAAAATTTCAAAACAAAAAAAATCTATTTTAATCGTTTTAGAGCTATTTTGGTGACAAAAACTTAAAAGAAATATTTGAGAAAATTATTTTTATTATTATATAATGTGCATATATTATTATATCATCAACATATGCAAATATTATTAGTATATACAATTTTAGTGGATAATACTTTGAATGAAAATTTGTTACCAAATTCTGAGGAAGATAACTTTTAAAAGCCGACCCAAACCTGTATTTAATTGATGCCAAATTTCCAATGAAAATATGCCACTAAATTCATTATATAATTTTTTTATATGAGGCATTTTTATTACCTTTGAATATATGTTAAATACATTAATATTTGTGAAGTATTATTACACGTGAATCCTTGAATCATCGTAAAACAGATAGCGTTGTTAATTATTAAATCATCTAGATGTTATTTTCGAGTTTAAATTAACTAATATTAAAAGGATACTCGTTAAAATTTATATATTTTCTTGAACTATTAAAGTTACAACTAAAAAACAAAAACATAATTGATTTACTAAAATTAGCATGTTCTCCAGCGTAGTTTATTCCGCTATCAGTTATTAATTCATATATTCTTTAGTCTGCTTGACGTATCAGTCATATCAGCTGAATAATTATATGTTCTTATGAATAATTATACATTAAAAACATATAATGATATATTAATCAAAATTTCAATGGAAAAACTTTACTTTCATAGCAAAAGAAAAAGAAAGCTTACTTTTATATTTAAAATCAAAGAAAAAACGCAATAATTCACTAAGCTCGTTCATTCATTCCCCCAGTATTTCTCTCTCAGCTGCGCAAAAGGGAAAAGAGATTCAATCGGTCCTTCGTAGATTTCTGGGCAAAGCTCCATATCTCCTCTCGCTCTCGGTTTCCCTCAATGTAAGTTAATTTTCTTCTTCGATTTTGCGATGAATCTCAGAATCCGGTAACGGTATATGATTGTTACTTGATTTCTCCCTCTAGGTTTTGCTTTTACATGCTTAATCTTCGATTGACTTGTTCGTGAAGTAGATCTTGCTACAATGTGACTCGATTATCAACTAAGCAAGCCTGATGAATAGATTGATGTGTTCGTATGCAGGTTGCTTTGATAGATGATGAATGATGATCTCTGAGAAACCATTGGGAGAGGAGTCAATCCGGAAGGATCTAGAAGGTTTAACAGTGTCAAAGCGCCTTGTGAAAAGTGTTAGCCAGAAGCTGAAGAAAAAGATCTCTAAACCCGAGGTGGTGGAAGAAGATGAAGTGGATGCCAGAGGAGGAGGAGGAGCTGTGAATTGTCTAAACATTAGTGGTAGAGGTGTTGGCTGCAAAGTTGCTGACACGGGAGATGATTTCGAGGATAAGAGATGGTCCAGTGCTAGTGAGGGCTTGACCGCCACCACCATCTGCGGAACCGAAGAAACGAGGCTGGATTGCTTTTCCTATGGAGTCAAAGAGATGTTGTTCTTTAAGAAGCATAACAACAGAAAATACCTAGAACCAGAGCACCACCACCACCACGTATTCCTCCCTGATGATATTCTCGAGTTGTGCTTGATGCGGCTTCCTTTGACCAGCCTAATGAACGCCCACCTCGTTTGCAAGAAATGGCGGCACATGGCCACCACGCAGCGGTTCCTCCAGCTGAGACGCCAAGGCTCCTTTCAGTCCCCGTGGCTCTTTCTCTTCGCTGGCTCTTCCTCTGGGGACATTCACGGGTACGACGTGTCTCAGGACAAATGGCATAGGGTTGAATCCGATGTGCTTAAAGGGAGGTTTATGTACTCGGTGACGAGCATCCATGAGGAGGTTTATGTAATCGGAGGCCGTTCCGAGGATAGAAACTCTTTCAAGACACACAGAGGGGTTCTTGTGTTCAGCCCTTTAACCAAATCGTGGCGTAAAATCAAGTCTATGAGACACGCTAGAACGCTTCCCGTTGTCGGCGCCACTCATGTTTCTTCAGAGCTGTCCTCCTTACAACAGAGTCAACGCTTTCACCGGTCATCAAGAGAATCGGATGTTTACGAAGACCCTCACAGATTCTCCGTCAGACGCAGCCAGGCGGCTGATCAAACCGGGACTACTGTTGTATCCCACAGATCAACAAGACTGAAACTCAACGCCTCCAAGAGATTCGTGCTCATTGCAATCGGAGGGTCTGGATTGTTTGATGAGCCGCTCGATTCCGGTGAGATATACGACTCAGCGACAAACACCTGGTCTGAAATACAGAGACTTCCCATGGATTTTGGAGTTGTGTCTTGCGGGATCATATGCAATGGAATCTTCTACGCTTACTCTGAGAACGATAAGCTATCAGGGTACGACATAGAGAGAGGCTTCTGGATTGGGATCCAAACATCTCCAATCCCTCCTCGGGTTCATGAGTTTTACCCTAAGCTCATCTCCTGCAACAACCGGCTGTTCATGCTTTCGGTCTCGTGGTGCGATGAAGGGGATGGTCAGATTGGGAGGAGAAACAAAGCGGTGAGGAAGCTCTGGGAGTTGGATCTTGTGTACCTTACGTGGACTGAGGTTTCGGTTCACCCTGACGCACCGATGGATTGGAACGCCACGTATGTTTCAGACCAGAACATACTAATGGGAGTTGAGATGTTCAAGATCTTTGGGCAGGTGTTGGGTTTCTTCACTGTATGCGATGTATCAAGGGAAGAAGTCTCGTGGAGACATGTTTCGAGGAACCAGAGGAGTCAGAAACTTAATCGATCTTGTATGAACAAGACCATTGCCTTGCTTCATCTCTGATCTTTTTTATTTTATTTTTAAATTCACTGTAATGTTATCTTTCAGGATTTGTTAAATGATTGTATTGAAAGAAAAGGTAATTTGTGAGTGTCCCCCTTGTGATTGAAATGTAATGTTTGTATGTTCACTGACTTTTCTGCTAGTTTCTGGTACAAAATAGGAATTTATTAAACATCTAAAAATCTTTTTCGAGTGAAAGAATAATTAGATCAGTGAAAATTAAAAATTTTGAAGATGGAGAGAGAAATCGTCTGAGATGTTTTTTTTTTCCTTTGAAAACCAAATATGAAAAATCCCTTTATAAAATGAATTTTGTTTTTATTTATTTTTAATTCGAAAATAGGTTAATTTATTTATCACCCTGTTTAAATTAGGATAACTACAATTAGACAAGAGTTTTATACGCCTATTTTGGTGGATTAAGCTTTTACAAGTCAAAGCTCTTAATCTTTTGAATGAGTCGTTGTCTCACTTTGAGTTTAACAGCTAAGTTAACAAACGCAGATTTAGATTTGATTGTGTCGTTCCCATGTAAATCTAAATTTGTGGCTTAACTCTGCTTCGTGTCTCTTTCCTCCGTTTGTCCCTTTCACATCGTTTTTCGGGATTCTATTTTATGACTTCGTGTACTGAATCAAACTTTCTTACATTATTGTGTTCTGCTGTAATCAGCGACATTGATTCGATCTATTAATAAAGTTACTTAGATGGAAAAGTATAAAACTTTCTTATACAAAAAGCATACTCCATTAACGATAAAAGTTAAATTTTGACTTTTAAAAAAAGTATGGAATTGTATGTACTTACTTCCTTTACATAAGAGTTAGAATTTACATAGAAGATAATATTTAATACAATAAAAAAACAAATAGCATATGACTAAACTCAAGAGCATGTACAAATGTACAACAAATAATTCACATAATCAAAATCAACACAGGAACCTAATGAGGAAGAAACTGAAATTGCAGTAGAAGATGAAATGTTCAGAAATTTTTTCAAATTTGTTCAGATTTGCTTATGAGTTGTATGAGTGCATTTGCTTTTCTTTGAGCTCTGTTTGTTCCGGAACTGGTTATTTCTACAAGATATTCATAGACGCCGAACTGAAGTGCAGCCAGGATAAAAGACGAATTGTTAGAGCCTAGCTCAAGTAGCACCGACGCCGCGCATTCTTTATTCTTCGGTGTGCCTTGTCTAATGAAATCCACAAGAGTCTCAATGAAGGAGAGTTGTCCAATGGCTTGACGTCCTTCGGGATGCGAGACAAGAAGCAAAAGAATCGAAAGCGCTTCATCGATCATCCCTAAGTTTCTATCCTTGAGAAGTTGTAGCAACGGTTGAACGATACCAGCATCAATGGCTCTCCCTTTATTAGCTGAGTTAAGGGACAAGTTAAAGAGTGCAGTGAGAGCATCTTTCTTCCCTCTTGATGTCCCATGCTGCAGTAACTCAACCAGTGGCGGGATCCCATCTGATAATCCGATTGTTACTTTGTTCTCGTCAAGCATTGACAAACTAAACAAAGCTGCAGCAGAGTTCTCTCTCGCCTCCCTGGTCCCGTTCTGAAGAATTTCAATTATGTCTGGGATGGCTCCTTCATCCGAGATGAGTTTCTTGTTGGTCTCATCGATGGATAGATTCAAAAGAGTCGTTACAGCGTTCTCTTGGATCCCTGAATCAGGGTAAGAAAGAAGCTGAACTAGTAAAGGGATCGCTCCTGCGTTAGCTATTAGAACTCTGTTCTCTGGATTTTCTTTAGCGAGCAGACGCATCTGCTTCACTGATGCTCTTTGTTCTTCCAATTGGCTTGACGATAAAGCTTCCACCAGCAAAGATACCTCATCTTTCTGCTCCTCGGAGTCGTTTTCGGAATGTAAAGACGTTTCCTTCTCTGGAATCTTGAAATTGTTCTTCTCACACCACTGCAGAATTATATTCTTCAATGCATAGTTGGGAGCAAGGGAGAGATGATCAAGCGTTTGTCCGGTTTTCGGACAAGTCTTGTGTCCTGCATCAAACCACTTCTGTATACCCTCCTTTTCATATGTCTACAAAACATATTGTTTACATTAGTTTTAACATATAACAAGTATTTTATTTTATTTTTGAATACCAGGAGATTCGGGCCCGATGTCCATAATCTCCTAGACCCGAAACCACAACATATAATATTAGTTAGGTTCGGCGGTCACTCGAACTGAGGATCCTGACACAAATTTTAAACCAACCAAGAATCACATCAAATTTTTACCTGTCCAGTGGCTATGATAACCGGGTCTTGCATGATTTCAAGTGTGATTGGACACAAAAACTCGTGTGGTAGTATTAGGGATGTGGATTTATTGATAACAGGTTCGTAGAGAACGTCGGTAGCTTCAACACCTTGAAGCTTCTTGAACTTGTTAAGAAGCTCAATGATATGTTGTTTAGTCTCTACGCTCAACCCTCCTTTTTCTTGGACTAGGGCTTTTATGGCTATTGTTTCCGTCTTCAAATCCTCGATTGTTTGTAGCTCAAGCTTTTTGGCAAGCCTTTCTATAATAGCGCTATCAGAATTTCGAGGATCTGTTTTTGAAAACATGACCATCATGTCTACTGCTAGCTCTATGTCCTGTGTGTCTGTTCTTCTCCTTGCCTTTTTCAATTGTTTGCACAATGAACCAACCTACACAATGTTTTTGTTTAGATGCCTTGAATGTGAAGTTATTAATTATTAATGGTTTGATTTGATAAACAGAGCCATATTTTTGAGGTTTGAAACAATTAGAATTTTAGTAAAAACAAATTTCCCATAATTCTAGGAACCTATGTTTACGTAAAAGCTTTTTAAAATTTTTTGAGACCAAAACCAATGTTTCATTGGGATGTGCCAGATCCGCTATGTTGTTGACAAGAAGAGTAAAGAGTACCTCATCTTTCACTTCATCAGAAATCCTCAATTCGTCAAAAGGAGTCTTAACAAGAACACGATTCAGCTTTTCATAAATTGAATGAAATCTCGTCATTATCAATTCACTATCCAATGCCTGTTATCATAACACTATAAATAATTAAAAGAAACCCTCGAACTAAACAATCATTTCTGTCATTTAAAAAAAAAGAATAGTTTACGTACCAGAAATATTTTACTACCATTGTTGCAAGTTTCCAACAATTTTCTTGCAGCCAAAATCACTTTCCTCAAACGATTCAAAAAATGCATACAACTCGCTGGCGAGGGGAATTCAAAGCCTCGAATCTCATCCATAAACCGAATAAGAATCTTCAGTCGCCTAACGAGGTTGAAGCATTCTTTCTGCTGTGTTCGTCTATAATCGCTGATCTGATCAAGAAACTCAATAGTGGTTATAATCTCGCTCACCAAATCGTCCTTCACGTCGCTGACTTCTTCCTCATGAATATCTATGGCTTCATCATCTATAGATTCTTCTGCATTGACGACCTCTTCAATGCTCTCTCGTTCTCTTGTGGCTTCTTCATCTAAATCCATCACGACCATCAGAGGTTCTCTATTGCCTTCAAACTGATTCCAAAGATGTTGAAGGAGAAAGGCAAGGGAAAGGAAAGTGTAAGCTTAATTTTAGCTTGTTTCATTCTTTAGAGAGAGAAAAAATATTAGTTTTTTTTTTCTTTCGTTTTCTCACACAAAAATTTGATTGTCTTTTTTGAAAAATTGGTCTCTGGTTTTCCAAAACAGGACTATTATCCTAAAAGAGTGCTTCTCCTTTGGATATAAGTCACGATTAGACGATGATACTTCTTGTCACTATTTATAGAGTATGCCATTTTGGTTTTTGATAGAACAAATTGAAGTCATGCCTACATACAACAAGGACCTATTAGGTATGCGTTTTTATTAACATTACAAGATTTATAAATATAGTTATTTTTCATTGTTTATTATTGGGGTTGAATACTTGAATATAATACACAAACCATCGCAAAATTTGGCTACATAAATTGTTTGGGTAAAATAATATTGGGTTCTTTGTATACTATGAAAACAAGAAGCAGGACAATAAGAAATAATTAAAGTAAAATTTTAATTGATCATAAAAGGAGTACAACATATTGGTATGTAAATCCTTAGGACAATTCTCATAAATAGACCATTTTCAAGTTTTGTTCACAAAAATAGATCACAAGGAGTAAAATGAACAAAATATTTCATTTAATAAGTAAAAAAACACTAATATCCTAGATATATATAAAAAATAATAATAATAATAATTTTTATAGTTTTAGATTATATGTTTTCAAATTTGAACTTTTTTATAATTTTTTTTTGATTTTTTTTTCAAATTTTCTTTTTGTAATTCGAAAATAATTTTTGAAACTATTTTTCAAATTTTTAATATTTATTTATTTTTTAATAAAATTTTAAACCTCAAACCAAAATCTTCACTCCTTAGCTCTAAACCCTAAGATTTGAATTAGTTAACCTATGAATATAAATGTATATTTAACTCTTTAATGGAACATTTTGGCAATTTTGATTCTCAAAATCTATATTTGTGATATAAACTTTTTTAGTGCTATTCTATGGTATTTCCTTAAATTTTAGATTTTTTGTTAAGAGCCTCATAGAAGAACAATGCCAAGGTTTTTGTTTCACAAGCTCAGGTCATATACGGACCACACCACAAGAGGAAAGGGTTTCCTCACATTCTGTCTGTAAAGACTCAAACTGTACAAATACTATATGTTTTGCAGATCAAATTAGTTAGGAAAACGCTGAAAATTCTAAGCCGAATCATCTTTAATCAAATCTCAAATCCAAAGAATTATCATGTGACACACACCATTCCTAAAACTGCAGCACATAAATTAGGAATACAAGTTTTGCAAACCAAAAAAATAAAATTACTAACTTACAAGGGTTAATAAACTGGGTGAGAGAGACTTTCCCCTCCAATAGTTTCATTGCATGACAACAGGTATGGAGTTTCTACCATACTTGCTCTTGGCGATCCTGGAACAGAACATGAACATCAGAAGTACCGAGGACAACAAGAAGAGCCTGAAGTAAGTCTTAATCTCCTGCATTCCGACATCGATCACTTCCATATTCTTCCCATATCTGTTCTTCCTTTCCACCAAATAGCCGTCCAAATACTCATCTATGGACACCCATTTCTCTGCAGCCTTGGTACTGTTTTGGTCTAAATGAAACGGTCCCAATTTGAAAATTGTGAAGAAGGCAGCAGACCAGTCGTTGAGAAGTGTCTGAGTAATAGCAGCATGCAAATTTGTTAGTTTTCTCCTTTTTTTTGTGGTATAAACAATCATGTTACAATTGAAAACGATGTACCTTGAAAGTGGGTAGATCAACAGGGTTGAACATTTTAAAGCAATCTCTTGAAGAAGTCTGGTTGTCCCCATATATCTGATAGTGATAGTAACAGTTATAGAACAGGTTTCCATGAAAGTGTCTGAGAGCAGAGATATATATTCTGGGATACAAACCTCAAAGGTGAAAGCCATTGGTGTCCTTACAACATCATATATATAATCTGTTGCTGTACCATGTGCCAGGTACCTAGAGTCAAGAAAAGATCAAATATACACCCTGAATGGGATACTCGTAACGAGTCTCAATATTCATGAGAAGAGACAAACCCAACAGAGCCTCCGCCAGATCCAATCATGCAACGGTTTTGGCAATGAAGTTTATCCACCTTTTCAAGCAAGGACCTCATCTTCTGAGAAGGCAATCCTTCCGGGGTTGTGTTTTTGTGGTCATATGGCATAAATAAAGCCTGAGAAAAAACATGAGGAATCAGACTCAGACTAAGAGGCTCTAAATCAAAAAGAGGAGAAAACAGCACACCTCCATTCCAGAATGCACGTTTATCCAAATGTGAGGATCAAAAGATAAAGCTAGCTTCCGCATTATTTGAGTTTCAGGCTCACTAAACGGAGCAGTTCCAGGATTCTCTTCATATGGATCATAGTCCTGGTAAAAACAAGGACCATAACGCATTAACAAAGGAGGGATCTTGAAGGAAAGGGAGTGAAGAGAAGAAAGTACTTTTTCTTTCTTGCCCCAGTCAACGCCCCAATTTCGGTTCAAGTCAACTCCTCTTCCTGTTGTTTTACAAACGATGAAAATTCTAATACAAACGCATACTATCGAAGACACAAAAAAAGATGGTTACTTACCATTTCTGCGTTCACAAAGATCACCAGCTTCAACGCGTTTTCGCCCATTAAAGTTTTCTATAGGAACCAGCTTTTCCCAAAAAAAAAGAAAAGATATATATTGTCAGTTACTGAATAATCTATCTCAAGAGATAAATAAAGTGAGATTGTTGCTTTACCTTAATGACAAGCTTGTCTAGGAGGGTGTTGTTGAGGTTTGCTCCTCCATTAATGTTCGGTAAGAACTGTTCTTCGCTGAGAATGGACAAAATCCGAAAGGCGAGTTCAGAGGTGATAAGCTCTCTCCCATGCTGCCCAAAAGTCTGGAAGAAAAATTTATCATCTGTCACCAAAACATGTATTTATGAAGAAACTTTCTTCACCTAATTGAAAGTAAACCTCAGAAGACAAACTTTGAAGGGAACTTACAAGAAGGATTCTAAAGTTTGATCTGTCATCACTCTGTCTTCCACCCCGACAGTAAGTAACCACGTTGACCTCGGCATTGTAGCCCTTGTTTCCAGATTTAAACGTCTCAATCTGTGTGAAAACAAATGGTTTTTTATTTTATTTTTAGGCATTTGTGGGATAACACAAAAGAGGGTTAAAAAAAATGGGACTAACCGAAAGCTTATCAGGATGGCGATGTACCAAAGAGTGTATTTGCTCCACTAAATCATCACTGCAGTGATCAAACAATTACAAAGACAATATGGTGTACTTAGGGACCTAAAATCCTGAACTGTGTCTTGTTCTTGATGATTGATTCATTATCATAAATCAATTCTATTTCTAAAACCAAACTAACTAAGTAACTAGAAAATAAAAAGGGGAATTAACCTGGAGTGGTAGAGATCCCAGTTGATTGGAGTAACGGAAGGGTTAGTTTGGGCGAGAACGAGTAATAGAAATGGTTGGAGGAAGGATAAGATGGCGTAACATATTATTAGAAGAGGAGGTTGCAGACGCATGGCCGGTTCGACGGATAGAATCGGTGGTAAGAAACGAACCAGTTTTGCTTCTTTCACGTCATCTCATTGTCTGAAACAAAGAAATGGATCTAAATCAGTAGGTGATGTCAGAGATCTGCTTCTGTCGTCTCTTTTCCCTTTTTCTTTTTTTAATCTTACTTTTCTTCGCTGATTTTTTTTTTCTAATCAAACGATCATAAAAACTTGGACTTCTCTTTGTCCAAAAAAAAAAAAAAACTTGGACTTCTCTATGTGGGTGGAAATGACACAATCCATTAGCAACATCGATTTTATATTTTTTTTGAATTATGCAACATCGATTTTATAAATAAAATATTACACATATATACACTAATTTTTTTTTTTTTTAACTCGTTTTCATATATTAAAAAGAGGAATGTGCACTATGAAAATGAACAGAAGATAATTAAGGGTAAAAAATTAGCGCTAGAATTCTGAGACGACAAGCAATTGGCTCTTACAAATCGTAACCTCCACGATTCCAATCTCGATCGATACGTACTTTGACGTCAAGATCAGCCTTGGTCTCTATCCGTTCATGGTGTAGTGTGTGTCCTCTTCTTTGTCGTAGTAAGTTACCTTTCTCATCACGTCTTTGAATCCAATCTGTTTGTTGGTGGCTCGGCTCTGTTGCGTTTGTTTGATGATTTCACTCTCTGATCAACTCTGTCACGCTCTGATTCTTATTGTTTGTCATTGTGGACAGTACCAGGATCACGAAACACTATTATCAAAGGATCAGGCGCCCGATAACCTCTCTGTTTGCTCTGGCCTCGGGCCCAACTGACGTGTGGATCAGTCTGCGTTTTCTCTATTCAGTTTGGCTCAACCCTACGTTGGTCCATCATCTCGTTGCACGGTCGAGAAACTAGTTAGTCTTTCTACGATCCTCCGTATGCTCATCAATGGCAAATTATAAGGGAAAGGAATCATCACTGATGATAATGAACCGATCAACTACATTTGGGAATATGGATTGTCTCTAATTGGAAAAGTATTGAATCCAAAAAAGCATAGAGTTGAAAAACTCATTGGATTTATGTCTTACACATTAGGTAATGCATGATATGATCATGGCAAATGACTTGGTTGGACTAGTGATGGGTTTGCGGATCAACCCGCCCTGCGGTGGGGCGGAACGAATAATTTTTTATACAAAAATTTGATCAGTATAACACGTAAACCAAAAAAATTACATTTTTAAATGTTCCACCAAAACCCGCGGATAATATCTTTATAATATTATTTGAGAAGTCAGTTTTCTATGTGTCGCTCTCACGTTAACTCTCACGATGGTTGATTACACTGATACCATTAATGAATTAACTTACATTTAAAATACTAATATTTATTATTTTATTTAGTTTCCTTTTCAAAAAAGTTCTAAAAATATACACATAAAATAAAAAGGAAATATTTTATAAAGTTAAAAAAAAAGAATTGAAAAACGAAAATATATGAATATATAATATGATTTCATAAAAAAGGAAAGTTCACAAAATAATAATATTACATTTAAAAAATATTTTTAAATAACATAAAATATTATTTTGAACTAATAAAATACTTTCTTTATATCTATATTTTCTTAGATGAAAATTATAAATTTCTATATAACATGATTTCATTAAAAAATATTTACACATATAATCTTGATATTAGAAACAAAAATATTATTTCTTCTAAAACATAATTTAAACAGTACAAAAAAGTTCAAATTAATAAAAATATTTTTTTATACCTATATATTTTCTTAGATGATTACATAAAATAATTAAGTAACATAAACTAATATATGTTTAATTTTCTAAAAATATTTTATAATTAGTAATATTGAAATGTTTTATTTATTTTTCATAAATTTAGTTGACAATAATATCTTTCAATTACAGCAAAAAAATATCGATAAATTATATTTTACTTATATAATATTATTTTAAATACAATCACAATTTTTTACTGCTTAGTTTTAAGAGTTTCATAAATTTAGTTGACTATAATATCTTTCAATTACAGCAAAAAATATCGATAAATTATATTTTACTTATATAATATTAGTTTAAATACAATCACAAATTTTGACTGCTTATTTTTAAGAGATATTAAAAAAAAACTAAAAAGAAAATTCTAAAATAAACATCGTTTGATCAAATAGTTACAAAATAGTTTAATGAGGTAGATATATTATATTTTATCATTATTAAAGTTATTTTTTCTTAATATTAAATATGCTTTTAAATTTTATGTTTTTGTATTTGTGGAACTTAATAGAACCATAATCAAAATACCAAAGCAAATCTGAATTCTCATTTTTAAGATTATTCAAATAAATTTTAGTTTCCATTCAATAAATCAAAGGCGTAAAGTTATTTATAATTTTTAAAATATATTGTAAATATTGATATGTGTACATGAGCTTTCAAAAATGTATCACCTACTTACGCATGTAACTTCATATTGATCATCCTTTATTTTCTAATATTTTTATAAAGAACATCAACATATAATTTGATAAATGTTATGAAAATACATGCACATTTGACTTAATTATAATAAAAAAATAATTATACTTCATTTTTAATTTGGAAGAATATATGTAACTCAATATACTCACAACATGAATGATTCTACTAATCCAACTTATATCTAAAATCATAGATTTAACTACAATAAGATTATATAATTTTATAAGAATAGTAATCTATTTTATAAATATAAATCATAGGACAACTCAAAAAATATTAAAAATGAAAATAAAATATTAACCAACTGTTACAATTTAGTTCTTTTGTAAAATTTATATATATAAATGAGACTTCAGAATACTATCGTTTCGTTATATTAATTTATGTAATTTGGAATCATACACTTTAGTTTTTTTTCATTCTAAGCATAATATATCTTAAGTTATACATATTCTTCATAAAATATATTTACATATCTAAGATAACAACCATCTAAATGTAAATAAGAAATTAATCAAAATTTTAATATATAGAATAAAAAATATTAGAGTTGAATTCATATATGCAATCTTATTTACTCAAATGATAACTAAATCGACTAAAAACCAACAAAATCGATTAGATATAACATATATAAAAATTAAAGTAATATAATATTATTAATATAAATGATGCAAATAAATTATAAATTAATTTAATATTAAATGTAAGTAGCAATCAATTATTATAATATATTTACTTTAGAAATATTTATATCCGTGAATTAGTACGGAAAAATCACCTAGTTGAAAGTAATCAACTATCTATTATTATAAAGAAGAGGGTCTCTATTCTCCTAGGCTGCTACCTCAGAAAATACTCTCACCAGAGCGCGACATCTGTCCAGTCTATTACTAAACTCGGCGTTTCATTAAATCAAACTTTATTTCTGGTACGTCAATTTTTTCAGCAAGCTTTTCGTCTTCTTCTCATCCTCATTAACTAGATTCTCCGTTGAAGTCTCAAGGGCTCTTCTATCTCGAGTTGTGCTTCTCACACCGTCTAGGACTTCTCTCGAGCTCAGCCCCAAAACGAGATTCAGCCTCGCTGCTTCTTCTCTCGCTGTAGCGACGTTGGTTGTCCCAATTTTCTTCCTGACTTGGCTAACGAAAACGAGAACAGTAACAGAGGCTCATTAGATCGTGTTCTGGTAAGCGTCGCCGCTATCGGTTCTGCAGTGTTCTTCCGCCACCTTGACCCCTTCTCTCACGATGACTGGAGATTCATCTAAAGGTAAAGTAATTAACTTTATGATTTTCTCACTTCTCAGTGATCTGTTTGTTGAGTGGTTAACAATTTTGAAGATTTCTGTTGTCTATGTCACCTCTGTTCGTGCCTATGGAGGTATGCGGTTTGATCCTAACGGCAAAATCTCTGTGGAATAAGAACCCTTTGGTGCATTTTACTCTGTTGTGCCTCAGGTACCTTAAAGTTTGAATCTTTGAACTGATTTTCTGGAGGATATTTGTTTGACTAATATGTATGCTTTGTATAAACTTATTGATGCAAATGCAGGCTGAATTTAATGAGTTCGGTGGAAGCTCAATGTTGGATGCAACTCTTGCTTGAGACAATGAACTGTCTTGGACGCTGTAGAATGCTATTGAAGCACTTTAGGAGACTATGCTTCAGGTAAACCTAGAACAGATTCTGCTTTTAAGTTATTGGATGGTCTTTTACACTGACGAGAACTTTGTTGTGTCAGGTTTCTTCTGTTGTTATGAAGTTACGAAGGGAGTATCTGTTCTTAGCAAGAATCATGTTCCCACAAAAGGATCATAATACTCTGCTGTAGATTTGGAGATGATTAAGCAAAAAAATTCATCTTTTAGCAAGGTAGTTTAGTGACCAATGTTTGTCTCTATTCTTTCACTGTTATATTTTCCAGCTTAACTGATGTTTTCTGTTTGCAATAACAGGTTGTGCTTGCTCGCAACAGCAGGATTATAACGGATACCGACATTGATCCCATTGCTTGGTTTTTACAGTTACATGTGTGTTTTTTTTCTGAGGTGGCAGCCTAGGAGAATAGAGACCCTCTTCTTTATAATGAGGAAGCTTAGAGCACCCACAATGGTGATACCCATTGTGGAGTCCTTAGGATTAGATTAATCTTTTTTTTTTTTTTTTTTTTTTTTTTAATTGTTAAGGACTCTTGTGAAAAATAGCTGTACAATGGTGAGTCCGAAGTTGGGATCCTTAAAAAAAAAAAAAAAATTTGTTGTGAAATATAATTTATATATATTGGATGACTAAATATAATAAATAAACAAAAAATTCCATAATTAAACATAAAATTCCATAATTAAACATAAAATACATTAATTAAACATAAAAAGACAACAATTAAAGAAAAGAACATTAATTTTACATAAAGATAGAATAATTTCTAATCTTCTTCACCAAATTTATTCCAAATATTTTGAATTAAATCAGTTTTCAACCGTTCATGTGTTTGCCTATCACGAAGATCATTTCGAGTGGGAAAGATATTATTCAGATTTGTTGGCCACTCGGTTTCCACTTCTGAACATCTGGGGACGTCTCCTTCTTCAAATTCAGATATATCAATACGAGAGTATCCATCCCGTTCATCTTCGACTATCATATTGTGAAGTATGATACATGCTCGCATAATCTTCCCTATCTTGTCTTTGTTCAATGTTTTGACCGGATTTCTCACAATTGCAAATCGAGATTGAAGTACTCCAAAAGCCCGCTCCACATCTTTCCGGGTTGCTTCTTGAACTTTAGCAAATAACTCTTGTTGAGGAGTTTGAGGAAGGGTAATAGATTGGATAAATGTTGACCATTTTGGATATATACCGTCTGTGAGGTAGTACCCCAACTTATACGTGTGTCCGTTGACCACGTACTTTACCCTCGGAGCTCGACCTTATAAAATATCATCAAAAACAGGAGACCGATCGAGGACATTAATATCGTTTAAGGTACCTGGAGGACCAAAAAAGGCGTGCCATATCCAAAGATCTTGGGATGCTACAGCCTCTAATACAATTGTCGGTTTTCCTGATCCACGGGCGTATTGTCCTTTCCAAGCGGTTGGGCAATTTTTCCACTCCCAGTGCATACAGTCAATGCTCCCGACCATCCCAGGAAACCCTCGTTTCTCTCCAATATCGAGTAGTCGTTGAAGATCCTCCGGTGTGGGTCGTCGTAGATACTCTTCTCCGAATAACAGTATTATTCCGTCAGTAAAATTATGTAAACACGAAAGTGCAGTGGTCTCACCAAGTCGCAGATATTCGTCAACGGTGTCGGCCGCGGTACCATAAGCGAGCAGACGAATAGCTGCAGTACATTTTTGTAGTGCAGTAAGACTCCACCTGCCGGTTGCATCTCTTCTTTGCTGAAAGAATGGAAAGGACGCTTCTAGGCCATGAACAAGACGCAAGAATAATTCCTTATTCATGCGGAAACGGCGTCTGAATAATTGAGTCGAGAAAGTCGAATTTTCGCTGAAGTAATCATTCCATAATTGGTCTTGTCCTCCTTCGCGGTGTCGTTCTACATATGCACGTGTCCTTTGCGGTATGGTTTGGGCCTCCACTATGTCGTTGTATATTTCTTCTACGTATTCTTCACAAATTTCGTCCAATCTTTCATCGACTTCATCGGATGAAGATGATGACATATCTAGAAAATAATTAAAAATTGAATTATCTAAAATTATCTAGACAATAATTTCGTCCAATAATTATCTAGAAAATTTTCTCACATTTTTATTGAATTATCTAAAATTATCTACAAAATATTAAAAGGTCAGATAATAATAACAAAAGTTTTTAACTCTCCATGTACTTTTGAGATAATGATAATATTAAAGTTTTTTAACAAAAGTTTTTAACTCTCCATTATAGTAAAAACAAAAAGATGAACGTGATGATCTTTTCTTTATATAGATGAACGTGATGATCATTTCTTTATATAGAAGAAGATGAACGTGATGATCTTTTCTTAATATTTTAGTATGTTTGGTTGTAGTGAACTCATGAGGCGTGATGATCATTTCTTTTAACAGGTTACAATGATTATGCATATAATTATATAACAGAGACCTTCATCAACAATGATTATGCATATAATTATATAACTAATGACAACACAAGGGATTAAGTTACCTGATTAAAAATAGTACTGATGGCAAGATAGAGTTGTAGCCAAACTTACAACTTGGAGTAGTAGCTAAATGTTACAACAACAATAAACTAAAACAACTTCTTCTCGACCAGATTGGAATCGGGAAAAAAAAGGAAGGAAGAAGTGATGGCAAGATAGAAACCGAGACACAAACTTATAGCAGAAAAAGGACTTCCCGTGACTTGCTTCACATGAGCTACAGAAGAAAAGACTTTCACCACTCCAAAGGCACCCGTGACTTGCTTCCTCTTTTACTGCGGAACCTGAAACATAAAAGACCCGTGAGTGACTTAGCAAATCAACAAAAAGACATGTGACTTAAAGCAACCTACAGAGAAGTATCTACCTAAAGAGAAAAACATCATAACATTTCAGACATTAACTTCAGCTTAAGTGATGTTTCCATCTCAGTTAATGGCACTTTTTTAGCTAATAAACGATCAAGAAGTTTCTGGTTAGAGAGTTTCTGTTTAATCTCCATGATGGTTTGTAAACGCGACAACTCCTCTTCTTTCCCACTCTTCTTCTTCTTAGAAGCAGCTTTCGCTGCCTTGACCCCGACCGGTCTGCCCTCTTCCTCATCTATATCAACCTCCACGACATGTTTGCGCTTATCCTTCCCACTGTCTTTACATGATGAGCACCATTTCTGGTCATGCCTCAGCTCCCTCCAGGCGTGTTCCATGCCAAACTTGTGGCCTTGATCCTTGAAGTAGTAGTCTAGTGCGGCTTTCATCAGATCATCATCGTTTTCACCGCTTTTCTGCTCCCTCATAGCCTGGTCATAGCAACCAACGAACTTGGAGACATCTGCGTTAATCCTAGCCCACCGCTGCTTGGCTGGAGTAAGCTCTCTCGGAACTGTCCCAACCAGAAGAGGGCTTGCATTGTAGTAGTCGATGATCCTCTTCCAGAATGCACCAGCTTTCTGCTCAGTGTTTTTAACTGCATCTTTACTGGTGTTGAGCCAAGCACCTATCAGTATTAAATCCTCTTGCTGGTTCCATTTCCTCCTCTCTTTGGTAGCAGGCTCGACAACCGGCTCACCAGACTCGCCAACAGGAGCTTCGCTACTGGACCCAACAGGCTCAGGTGGTTGGCTACCGAACCAAACTTGTTCATGTGAATCAAGTTCAATGGGACATTGACTAAACAGTAGGTTTCGGAAACCACTGCTGTTATTCATTTTATCTAATTGTCTGTGTTACTCTATTAGCAACACAGCCCTTAAATAAGCCAGCTAGAAGAAAGAAAGCTCTAAACTAGCATTTATCACCAACAAAACTAAGTAGTTAGGCAGATAGAAAGCTCTAAACTAGCATTTATCACCAATCAAATCTAATAAGTCCTCTACTAGTAACACAGAAAGTAAACAAGTACGAGTGTGATAACGTTTAATATCATATCAAATCTGAATAAGGAAGGTAAGCATTTAAGATAAAGAGTTTCAATATAAATGTTTTGTTTTTTTCAGAGAAGCAAAAAACAGAGAAATAGCTTCAGTTTAAATGTTTCTAACCTTAAAGACAGTCTCCACGTTAGATAGTCTTCTACTATCCTTCGAAGCTGTTCCTGGAAAACATCAAAAAAAATTTTAAAAATCCACAGGACAAAATTTTTAAAAAACAAGGATTGAAACTAACCTCCAAGAATTATCACCGCTATTAAAAGTAAAAGGCTCAGCAGAAGAGATACTCCAAGAATTGTAACCCATGATGTCTTCTTGCATAACTCATCACACAGGGTCTTCTCGAGCGTAGCCAGCTTCTGGTCACTCGCACGAACTTGATCCTTGAGAAGACTAAGTTGTGTCTCAAAGGCACGCATCTCCTCCGCATTTGTATGTCCCCCACATAAGTACTGAAACGGCTGAGGTGGGCACTGAACAGGCTCACCAATGTTGTAGCTACTCTCAGCTTCTTCGGCGTACAAAGCCGCTTCAGCTTCAAGCAGTGAGGTCAAGTCATACTCGTCTGATGAGGAAGGCTGGGTGTAGCTATAGTCTTGGCCCATGTTTGCTTAACCTGAAATTTTTAAATATGTAAGCACAAAATAGAACAACAAAAGTGAAACAACAACTACCACAGAGCATTCATCATCAGACGACTAACCAAACAGAAATTTATCAAAGCATAGATGAGGGGGATCGTGTAAACACACAAAGGATCGTGTTTTAAGTTTCACAAGAAAATAAAACCTTGAGTCAAAGCAGAAAAGCAGACGAAGCAGATAAGCATTCATCGTTTGAAATCAGACAGACAGAACCAGATGGATCAATGGTTAAAAGCAGATAAGCAAATCGTTAATCAAACCTATTTCAGTTTCGGAACCGTAACTACTAACCAAAACCTCTACAAATCGATTGAAAACCCAAATCATTTGAAACCCTAACTTGAAACGAAAATCCCCAATTCGATTTAAAAAAGCAAAACGAACCCTAAATTTACAGGAAAACTACAAGGAACCTAATCTAATACCATAAATCTACAGATTCCTCTCGATTTATCTTGGAACGCGAGGGAAGAAGATGGAACGAGATGGATCGAAAATCGCCTTCTGTTTCTTCGAGAGTTTTTTTTTCTACGTTTGTGTCGAATGATTTTTTTTTTCGTGACCACGACACACAAACACAACTCGACCCAATCAAAGCGTGCCAGCTGCCCTAAGGATTAAGTCCTTAAGTTCCTTCTACACGGACTGATCCTTCGCTTATTTGCCTTTTTTCATTTATTTTTAATGTGATTACCCTATAATCTAGCGCTAAGGACTCCCTAAAACACACCGTTGCGCATGCTCTTACAAGATTGCAGTACCTATATTCTAAATTGGCGGGAAAGCTGAGGAGAGAATATGAAGTGAGATAATAGTATGTTCATCTAGATAGCTTGAAGTTAAGGGTTGTGAATGTTATCTCCAGATTTTTCTTTTCTTCACAGTGGGTTTGACTCTTTGGTGTTTTTATCTACAGTTTGACATCTTGGCTGCTTTGCATCCAACTCCAGCTGTTTGTGGGCTTCCAGAAGAAGAAGCCAGACTTTTGATTAAAGAAATAGGTGAAATATTGGCTGTTTGTATTATTTTCTTATTTGATGAATTTTGCGAGAATTGCCATTTTTCCCATCTATTGATGTACTCTTGAGAATTGAATTGCCAAGAAGTAACAAGACTATCAGTTTACATAACTTATTTGAATGTCAAAGCTACGTTTACATGTCATCCTTACACCATTGAAATTTGATGTGACACATGTATCTATTACAAACAGCATTAAAACTTTTTTTGATTTAAACAATATATTTTTAAGGTTCAAGAGTCTGAAATAAAATGGAATCCCATATAATAATTTCTTTCTCGCAAAAGAGGTCGAACTCACAATCTATACTATTAAATTAGGATCATATTGTCTTTTTTATCTTAGCATACCATTTTTTTTAATAACATTGCATGTTTTATTAAAGACAATCAAGTAATATTAATAACATATTTATATTGGATCATTTTTTTCAGATCCAGCCCACATCAGATCTATCTTGGTCCATTTGGGCCAATTAAGAAATCAGATCCAATTCTCATATTTTTTTTTCTTTTGGGCCATTGAATCCAAGTTCAAATAATTTTTTTTCAACTATTCTTAATTATTTTTTTTTCTTTTCTTAATATAATTTAAGAATTCATAAAAGAAATTGAATTTTTTCATTGAAAAGTATAAATCTTTATAAAAGTATATAATTTTTTTATTAAAATATTAACCACATAATAAAATTAATTTATCAGAGTTATACCAACTTAATTCATTAAAAAAATAAAATTTAATTTTTTAAACATAAATAGTCATTTAAAATGAAATACAATAAATAAAGATAAAAAGTTTAAGTCTTTTATAAAATAAAACACAAATATATAAAAATATGACATTTATTAAATATTTGTCAATTGAAAAAAAAATAATAATAAACCCGCGCTTTAAAAGCGCGGGTAAAAATCTAGTTACACACTTATAAGAAGTCCACAAACTAAAAAATTTAGATGGCGATACATAACGTTACAAACTCACACTAACATAAAAGATAAAGCTAAAAGATAGATGTTGAACACACCGTGGAGACATTCAAACAATAAAATCAATAGTTACACGCAAGTTTGTTTTCCCTCTAATCATCTAAATTATTTAACAATATATAGTGTTCTTTAAAAAAAACTACATCCATGAAATCAGAATATATAATTAAAAACATGTTAGTTAATATATAACTAGGTGTTTTACCCGCACATGCGGGCATTATCTTCTTACGAATAATTTTTGGTTTATGTCTTATTAATTCAAAAACTAATATAATAAATAATTATTAATGATTTAACAAAAAGTTTAAATCACACATTAAATATATATATATATATATATGATAAATATTTCATCAAAATATATATGTTTATTATTGTGATAATTTTTTTAAAGCACTTATATATTAGAAATATTTTATACAAATATTTTTGATATATTAATATTTAATTATAAATGGTTCTATATCTTAATGTTTTATAATAAAAAATATTTCCAGATAAAAATATATATATATATATATAAGAATTATCTTATTTATTTTTAAAAATATTTTTTTTTATTTTGATGATTTTATCATATTAGTTTATAATCAATTAGCTAATATAACTTATAATCTATTATTATTAATATACAATTCTTTTAAATTATATATTTAGCAAAAATACTTAAAATCATGAAAAATACGACACACAATCAAAATCAGTTTTTGATAGATTAATATTTAATTAGAAATTGTTCTACGTCTTAATCTCTTATAATAAAAAAATTAATTTTTCAGATAACAACAAAATATATATATAAGAATTATCTTATTTAAAAATATTTTTTAAATTTTGATAATTTATCATATTAATTTATAATCAATTTAGTAATATAAAATATAATCCAGTATTATTAAAATAATAATTAATTTTAATTATATAATAAACTTTTAAAAGCACTTATATATTTTAAATATTTTATAAAAATATCTTTGATTGATTAATATTTAATTATAATTTCTTTATATCTTATTGTTTTATAATAAAAATATTATTTCAAATAACAACAAAATAATATGTATAAGATTTATAGTGTAGAAATGTTTTTTTTATTTTGATCATTTATACAATATAATATTATTAATATAAAATTTGTTTTAATTATATAATAAGTGAAATACCTAAAATCATGGAGAACATGACACATAAACAAATTCACTTCTCAAATAATAATATAGATAAGTTAATTATATATATATACACAAAATAAAGTGTAAAAGTTATACTATGCTAATTGCAAAGTACCATTTATTTTTTTAAATTAATATCCTGAGTTACTTAGATTACGTGATTTATTTTATTTTTAAACATAATATTATTATATTTAAGACTCGAACAAACATGCATAGTTTTAAATAATAATGATCACTATTAAATTTGTGTAGTCTACCTGATTTAAATATATTTTCAGTTAGGAGGGATCAAACATCGCATTACTATTGTTAAACTAAAACAAACATTATAAAAAAAGCAAATAGTCAAATAAATATATAAATAGGTTTAATTAAAACATGAAAGTTAATTTTAATTTCAGTTAAAAATAAGTTAAACATTTTAAATAACTTATATTATATAATAATCATTTTATTGTAAATGATGTAGCTATATCTAAGTAATCGTAGAAATTAAATGAAGAGTAAAAAATATTCCTAGAACAATGTTTTTGCATTAGAAAACAAAACTCCTAGAACCATCTCTTTATTTTTTTAAATTTAACTTTAAAAACTACATAAATATTATATATTGATAATTTATATCATTGTAGTCTTGTAGATATAAATTAAAGTAAATTCACTTATTACATCCTATTCCTAACCAATCGTCCCCAATGATTTTATGCTTTTGCTTTCTTCCTGAATGCTATACATATTTCAACATTCTTATCTTCTTCTGTCCACTCTGTATACTTTTTTTTTTTGATAAAGGAAAAATGGGCCGGAATTAAAACACATGTCGTGAAACACTCTGTATACTAGTAGTAGTTTTTTTTTTCATCTTAAAATCTTGGACCCTGAATCTTCAAGAAAATTTAGAAAAAGAAAGATTAGGACCTTGTCCAAAAGCACAGTTGGCACTCTCTTAGAGCCGGGTCTGTGCCTAACACGTTATTTTAACTACTATTTTAACTCCCCTAACGTGTATACAATATTCAGCTTTTCTAAAAAAACATTTTTGTAAAGAAAGAATTTCTAGTTCTTTGTCCTTTTTGTTTTATTTCTGAAGATGATGAATACGTACAAAACCGCAACAAATTTGAAAGTAACTTACCAGAGCGAAAAGGTCAATGATGACATTGTTTTTGTTATAAACTAAAGTCGACATAATAATAAATGAATTTAGTCAAATAAAAGGTGCAACACCAATAATTTTGCTGAGAGAGACAACTTTTTGGTCAAACACACCATTTCTTGAAACACACAACAGAGATCAAACAAGAACTAAAACAACAAGAACTCATCTCCGATGATCCCAGTTCTCATGTAAAATAATAAAAACCCTACAAAAACAGACAAGTCTCCAATGAGATCGGTGTTTCTGTTGTTGTTCTTTTGTCTCTATCTTCTCTTTGTCTCGGTCTCATGTGGCTCTTTCAAAGAATTTGTCTATCCAAATTTCACTGCTTCTAACCTCAGATTCATCGACAGCTCCAAAGGAGCTTTCCTCTTCTCCCCTAACTCCATCTTCAAAGCCGGTTTATTCAGTCCAGGAGACGACTCCTCTTCCGATTTCTACTTCTCAATCATCCACGTCGACTCCGATTCCACAATCTGGTCTTCGAATCGTGACTCTCCCGTTTCGAGGGCGGGGAAAATGAACCTCTCCCCTCAAGGAATCTCCGTTATCGAAGACGGTGTAAACCAAACACCGGTTTGGTCAACGCCGGTTTTAGCCTCTCCGGTTCACTCCCTTCGGTTAACGGACTCGGGAAACCTCCTTTTGCTCGATCGTCTCAACGCTTCTCTTTGGGAAAGCTTTAGATTTCCCACGGACACGATCGTTCTCGGACAAAGACTTCCCGTTGGGATGTTCTTGTCCGGATCCGTGTCACGGTACAATCTCTCCCAGGGAGATTATAAATTCGTCGTCGTTGAAACTGGTGGGTTTATGAAGTGGAGAGGACAGAACTACTGGAAGCTGAGGATGCATACACAAGCCAACGTCGATTCAAATTTTCCCGTCGAGTTTTTAACCGTCACTACTTCTGGATTGGCTTTAATGGGAAGGAACGGGACGACGGCGGTAATCCGTGTGCCGTTACCGCCGTCCTCCGACTTTCGAGTAGCCAAGATGGATCCGTCTGGTAAATTTATCGTTAGTAGATTCTCTGGTAAAGATATGGTCACGGAGATCTCTGGTCCTATGGATCCATGTCAAGTTCCGTTAGTGTGCGGAAAGCTCAGGGTTTGCTATCTTGATAACGATTCGGAAAACGAGAGCTGTTCGTGTGTGGATGGGATGCGGTTAGATGCGGGCAAGAATACATGCGTTCCGGTTAACCAATCGTTGAGTTTACCTGTTACTTGCGAAGGAAGCAATGTTTCGTATTTCGAACTCGGTCACGGTCTGTCTTACTTCTCAACTAGATTCACAGATCCTGTGGAACACGATATCGAGTTATCGACGTGTCATGATCTATGCAGTAAGAATTGCTCGTGCCTGGGTGTTTTCTACGAGAACACGTCTCGGTCTTGCTATTTGGTAAAGGATTCGTTTGGGTCTCTCTCTCTAGTAACGAACTCAAAAGACAATCATGATCTTATCGGATACGTAAAGTTGTCGGTGAAAAAAATGAATGCTCCTCATCAACCACCTGGAGGTAAAACTAGTTTTCCTTTGATCGCGCTTGTGCTATTACCATGCTCTGGTTTCTTCCTTGTGATTGCATTGGGGTTTCTCTGGTGGAGAAGATGCGCGGTAATGAGATACAGCAGCATCCGTGAGAAGCAAGCAACTAGACTAGGCTCGTTCGGATCAGGAGATCTAGGATCTTTCCGTATCCCTGGCTTACCTCGGAAATTCGAATTCGAAGAGCTTGAGCAAGCGACGGAGAATTTCAAGTTGCAGATAGGATCAGGCGGATTCGGTGCGGTTTACAAAGGAACTCTCCCTGACGAAACCCTAATCGCGGTCAAGAAAATTACAAACCATGGGCTTAACGGTAGACAAGAGTTCTGCACGGAGATAGCGGTCATTGGCAATATCCGGCACGCGAATCTAGTGAAACTCCGAGGCTTCTGTGCTCGCGGTAGGCAGTTACTGTTGGTCTACGAGTACATGAACCACGGGTCGTTGGAAAAGACATTGTTCGGAGGGAACGGTCCAGTGCTTGAGTGGCAAGAAAGGTTTGATATAGCGCTTGGAACGGCGCGTGGGCTGGCCTATCTACACAGTGGATGCGAGCAAAAGATCATACACTGCGACGTGAAACCCGAAAACATTTTATTACACGATCATTTCCAGCCGAAGATATCTGATTTCGGGTTATCGAAGCTTTTAAGCCAAGAAGAGTCGAGTTTGTTCACCACCATGAGAGGCACACGAGGCTATTTAGCTCCCGAGTGGATCACAAACACGGCTATCTCCGAGAAAGCCGACGTTTACAGCTACGGGATGGTGTTGTTAGAGCTAGTGAGTGGTCGGAAAAACTGCTTGTTCCGGTCAAGGAGCAACAGCGCAGCGGAGGAGAATCATCAGAACAACAACTCTTCCACGACAACGACCACGAGTTCTGGTTTGGTTTATTTTCCGTTGTACGCTTTGGATATGCACGAACAAGGGAGTTACATGGAGCTAGCGGACCCGAGGCTAGAGGGTCGGGTGACGAGCCAAGAGGTTGCGAAGTTGGTTCGGATAGCTTTGTGTTGTGTTCACGAGGAGCCGGCTCTGAGGCCGACGATGGCGGCGGTTGTTGGTATGTTCGAGGGGACCATACCGGTGGGGAACCCGAGGATGGAGTCGCTCAACTTCTTGAGGTTTTATGGGTTGAGGTTTGCGGAGTCTTCTATTGTTGAAGGGGGAAATGGGGAGAGTGACAATATGGGTTTTCACCGGAGAGAGAGCTCTAATAGTGGCGGCTCTAGGCAGTCAGCTTCTTACGTGGCATCACAGGAGGTGTCGGGTCCGCGGTGAGGAATTTGTCTAAACGTGAATCACTTTTTCTTTTGTTTTATTTATTTGTTGGTTATACTTCTTTTTTTTTGGTAAAATTGTTGGTTATACTTTGTTAATAGGCCTTGTTCATATATGATAATTGGATAAATGTTGACATAGAGATTACAGACAATGTTGCTTTTTTTTAAATGTTTAACCGTTGCATCCTGATATTTTGGTTTTGAAGTACGAAGATTTGTGAATAAACTATTGGCTTACAGAAAGTAATCTCAACTAGACGTTAGTGTCCTACTAGTAGTTATGTTGTCTTCAGTACCGTATATCTCCCCTAATGTGTCTAATATACTTGTTTTTTTTTGGGTATTCACCAGATCTGTATATAAAATTAGAGATATATATACTCATCAATATTATTATCAATTTCCTTTATCCAATGTTATCAAGAGCCACACAGGTTCTAAATCTATTTTTCCTCTTCATTCTTGTTTCTTCTCCCATCTCCAACAAATTTTGTTTTTCTCTGGTCTCATCCATCTCTGTTCTTTTCATATTCCTATGTTACTTTCATATCTTCTCTTATCCTCAAATCACAACAAACACAATGGGGAGAAGGAGAACTATCAATTAACAAAATATTTAACACTCCATAAAAACAGAAAATATCGAATTGCTTGCATTGCATAATGCCATAATCTAGTTGATGGAGACATTAGACATATCGCTCAACAACCTTAAAAAGTCATCAAAAGTTTTCAAATGATTTTTTAACGGTTGACTGTTGAGTAAAAAAAGTTGGAAATGACATTAAAACAACGCTTTTTCATTATTCTAACCAAAAAATGTTATTTATATTAAACGAACGTTAATATCTATCTTATTAAAACTCAAGTACAAAATTGGAGTGTTTGGAGACTTGAATAAGACTATTAAAAAATTTAGAGTGTTTGGAGACATGGATTGCAGTCTTTTAAAAAAAAATATTTTTGTTTGAAAACAAGGATATTAGTATTAAGAAAAAAAGTAATGGGCTTATATTTTTTAAAAAAATTGAAAGTTATCTAGGCCACTTTTAAAATATACCAAAATGGGTCAATCTAATTGCCTAAAAATTTTTTTTCTAAACTAACCATAAAACAAAATTTAAACTTTATATACATATTTCAAATCAAAATAATAATTCAAATTTGATTTATATCAAAAATTGATTCAAAAATTTACATATATTCAAAAATGGATTTTTACTAAACTATTTTTCAATAACCATTATAAAAAAATATTGTCAATATATATAAGAAAAATATAATACAAAGCCCAATTTGAAATACCAACTCAAATTATGGTTTTTATATTTCATATTAAGTTTTAAAAATATAATATATGTAATTATTTATATGATGGTATGTATAAAATACTATTAATTATATGATTACTTATATGATGGTACATATAAAATATGATTAATTATATGAAAATAAAATACGATATATAATAATGACTAGAGCTGGGCTTTTGGGTACCCATACGGGTTTGGTTCTGATCGGTTTGTATTTCGGGTTTTCAGGGTCAAAGATTTCAGCCTTATTAGAATGTTTCTAAATTTTGGTTTGAGTTCGATTTGGATCTTTGCGGGTTTGGTTTGGGTTTGGATAACTAATTTAAATTATTTTAAAGTCTTAAATTATTATATATTTTAAATTTCTCAAAATGTATAAATAAAATAATATATTACGTATAAATTTGAATAACATATGTCATAATACTTAAGCTTAACATATCAATTGGCTTGATTTAAAATTTTGGATACGGAATCAATAATTATTTTAAGTATTTTTGGTGATTTGAGTATACTTTAACTATTTCAGATATTTACTTTTGACTATCTATATATATTTTCAAGTATTTAAACCAATTTAAAAGTATCATTTTTGATGTTTTATATACATTAAATCTAAAAATAATTAATATATATAAGTATATAAATCTATTTTTAGATAAATTCGGATACCCAAATACTTCGGTTCGGATCAGATTCGGTTCTCTAAATAACAAAATTTTGAATAATTAGAATATTTAATCAATTTATATTCGGGTTTGATACTATATTTTTGGATCGGTATCGGTTAGGTTCCTCGGATTCATTTTTCCAAATCCTAATAATTACATGAAAAACAAATATCAACATATTTTTCAAAATATACACCTGCGCGTCTGCGCGGGTCAAAATCTAGTTCTAAATTTTAAAATATAAAACATTTTTGAACCGTAATAAACTCCACTTTTTGGTCCTGTGTTTTCAACCATAATCCATAGAAGCCACAAACCATTTGGGTTGGTTTACCCTTTTTGACACCCTTGCAGCTAATCAGTTCTCTCGAATAATGGAGTGTAGAAAGTTAGAGATCTCTTGAGACCACAACCAAAATTGCCAGTTAATGGAAATATCACATTGAATAGGTCATTCAGAGACCACATAAATTACTGTCGATTATCTCAAGCTTAGAAAACTATCCCCAAACCCTAATTTTTTCATACAAAGTGGGGGATCTTAGCAAGTAAACAGAGAACCTTCAAACAAATAAATTCAACAACCAAATATTGCAAAGTAGCTTATGGACCATGATTATCTTGTAGCCGGCCTTCCAGATCACGCCTTAGCAACTCCGCGTATTCCTGCAAATCCCCAATAAACAAGTTAGTTAAGTGGGAATTTCTACTAGTTATAACAAGCAAACTAGTCACTTTAATGCTTACATGAGCAAGAGCTTCGTCACTGCAGAGAACGTCTGCAAGGTCTTCTTGACTCATCGCAGCATTTTCAACCATTGCACGGAAGACATCTTCTGGTGGATCAGAGTGCTCAATCATTTGCATCATGGGTTGAACATTTGCCTGAGTGGACAAAAACAAAACGGGATAGATCAAGAACAATTGCTGTTTCTTGAGGTTATTGTGCCTAGAGTTTTAAATAGATGTAATACCTGTAAAGGTTGATGAACATCAGCCTGTTGTAATGCCGGTTCAAATGATGGTCCTCCTTGGCTAAAAGCACGTGAGACTAGAGGCATCATTTGCTGGACCATTCTAGAGAGATCAAAGCCACCACCTCCTTCGCTATTAGCTCCGCCTGACATCATATTCTCTATCTCTTGACCATCCACCTGTTGAGCAATTTGCTGGACTGTGTTCATGATCTGTGGGTTCTGGGTAAACTGCTGCAACATATTCCTCAGCATATTTGGTGAATCAACACCAGCTTGTCGAGATACCCCTCCTAGCAATCCATCCAAAACAGGGCTCTCCAACACCTGAGACATTGCACTTGAGACATCTACGCCATCATCTGAACCTCGCCCACGTGAGCTACCAGAAAAGAGAGATTGCAAAAGCTGTTGTTGACTACTGGTCCCACTGCCCTGTTGCACACCTTCAACCGAAGCAGAAGTCCCACCATCTTCGTTCTTACCTAATGTCTTAAGCTGCTTGCTTCGTTTCTTTTAACCCCAAAGAAAAATATAGAATGACTGTAAGCATTTGGAACCAAAAACCACCAACATTCCTTGTCGATGGGCGATGCAATGACAACAAAACTAGTTCATTACCTTACGGTCCAAACCCCCGAGCCCCAATCCAAGTGGGGTCACGACTTCTGGAGTAGCCTTCTTAGTTAATTTGGCATCACTGGTAGTATCTACCTCTGGATGCCCTGAATCTTCACAATGTTCTTTACCGCGTTGACCCTGGTTGAAAAACTGTAGATTAGTGATAGGCAGAGATGTAGTGAACAGGAAATAAAGAATAATCAGATTGCAGGAAAGACATACAATCGAGTCGCTCCTCTCAGATGGTAAGTCACGCAATGGGCTACTTTCCTCCGGTGTGGAAGTAGCCACAGTGTTGGTAGCCTGCTCAGTCATAGCACTAGAAGCACCAGATTGAATCTCAGCAGACACATTCTCACCGGTAAAATGTGATGGAGCAGGAGCAGGAGCAGGAGCAGGAGCAGCAGTGAAGTTTCTCGTTGGAAGTACCCGTACTGAACTTGTATTGCTGTTATGTTCTCCTTGCTCTCCACTGCTTTGATGGTTTCCAACTGACGACATCGTAGGTGAAGCTGATGACCCTGTAATCAAGAATGATAGTTGTTGAAGAAGAAGAATTGTCAAGCTATAGGTCCAATAGGAAAAAGTGTGAACTTCACCCACCAGCATGTATGTGAATGTTAATCTGCCTTGAGGGAGTTCCTAAACCACCTTGTCCGGTTACTGGATTTGATGAGCCAGCCGCACCAGTAAAGAGTGGGCTGGTTTGATGCGGAAAAGGCTGCAACAAACAGGAAAAAATATACTTAAAAGTATAAAGCAGTTTTAGAAAATAAGACGCTTACCTGAACCATAATAGGATTCGGTCCTGACGGTGATATGTATACAGCAGGGCCAGAGTTCACGTAGGAGAATTCCTGTGGGTCACACTGTTTGAGAGTCGAAAGAAAAAAAGGAGAACAATCGTGAAAGAAAATGACCCAAAACGCACCTGAGACTGTCCCATTCTCAGTGTCAGAAGTGTACGCCCAAGCTCCAGAAGGAGGGCCCCTAAATGTTGCATAGCGAGACCAACCTGCACCGCCTCTGACTGGATTTGTGCCCTGAGAGCAGGATCTGAAGAGGATCCATCCTGCTCTAGACGTCCTGCAATATGCTACAACAATTTTGTTGCAAATAATATTGTTACATGCCCGATACTGAAAACCAGAACAATGGCATTTAATCTACGGAGAAAGATTGGAACCAATTAATAAGCTGTATCAAGAAGGTGTTTACCGATAACGAAGAGACGGCTAGACCACTTAGTAGACGCTGTGAATTCCTCAGGACAATAGCCAGTGCTTCAGGCGTTGATGGGCCTTGTCTATTTCTAGGCAACTCTTCCCTGGGCCGACCTTCTGATGTAGCAGAGGAGGTATCTGGCTGATAGCCTGAACGAAAATCCAATTAACTTGTTGATGTGTTTCTATTCAACATAATAGTAAAAATCAGATCAATACCGTTTCGTGATAATGCTTGCTCCATCCGATTAATGAACTCCATAAGAGTGTCTAAAGAATCCGGGATAGGCTGCATAGTTAGAGAGTTCGATCGTCAAATAACAAGATTAAAGCTCTAGACTCGAGATCAAATTACTACATGAGTGTAAGTACCGTCTGAAATGAAGGAATAGGAATCGTTGTAGCTGCTGTAATAGGAATCTGAACCACATGAGGCATAGATGCTCGAAATGCTGCACTAGTAAATGCTGGCCTAGGCTGTGACTGTCCCGCCGCTTGGCTTTGACCACCGGTGGCAGGCGTTCCACCTGATGCATTTCCAGGCGGAGGATGGCCAGACAAGTTGGACTATAGGAAAGAAACAGTGAATTTAGGAACATGAAACTGTGGATGGTAACATTAACAAACATCAAATAAAAGATAACACACCGGATTGTAACACCACCTGGTTCTCAATAATCATTAGTGTAAATAAATTTCCCAGAAGTCTTCACCACAATAACGATTAAATAATGTACAAAATAGAACAAAATGGCAGAAAAGGCACTCATTAAAACTACATTTTAATGTAGAGTAAAGAAAAGCAACTCACGGGCATAGACGGCTGCGTGACATTAACACTGTTATTTGGAAGGTTCTGCCCACCAACTCCAAAAGAATTTAAAACTGCTCCAATAACCTAAGTAACACAAAAGCAAAAGCGGGTCAGCATTTAGAAATGATCCGATAACTTAAGTAAAAGTAAAAGCGGATCAGCCACGTCTTTCCCAAAATTAATCAAACCATCCCAGAGGACCAAATATACATCCCAAGAGACACCTAATATCATAAATGCTTAAGGATTACCCGGCTGATATCTGGACCAAAGCCTTCAGTCTGATCTGGAGAATTAAAAGACCCAAGGACTACGCTGTGGGAGATGTGTCCACGACCTCGGGGTTGTCCACCATTTGTACCATTTCCTGTTAATGAGACATTAAGTTGAAATTACTTTTAAGAAACACCAAATATAGGTTGTGTTGACAGCGCTTTCATCACACAAGGGGATATGAATATAATTACCATCATTTGCAGCTGCTCCTTCTGAAGGCATACCAGATGATGGCATTGATTCTGCTGGCTGCTGCCTCACAATCAAGTGCAAGGTATGCCCATTTTCCAAATCTAAGATGAAGTCAAGTTAAACTATACTGAAGTAATCAAGTGATGGAAGGAAAGGACCGACATAAAACTAAATCTAAGATTACAGCTTTGTCTGCAGAGGAAATTACAAGGCATTTCATGAGCACACTGTCGTAGAATGATCGCTAATAATACAAAATTGACAATCTGAATGCAGGCTTAAAAGGTATTATTAGGTAATACTTCCAACACTTATCCATAAAAGGAGCACCTTCCTTTCACATGACTATAAGAAAATCCCGCAAGGGATACATGGTATACAACAACTGCACTATAATAAAAAAGTAAGGATACGATACTCGGAGAGAGGGTGATCATCTTTCAAAACTCGTCCCCGGAAAATGAGCCTCTGCTGAGCAACAGGAACCCCAGTCTCACTCGCTATTTTCTCTTTGAAAACAGAAACCATTTCCTGAAACAAAGCGAAAGCCCAAATAGTATTATTAGATATATAATCACACTATGCTTAAAAACTTATAATAAAACAAAAAACAAATAAAGAAGAAGATAGATTTCTCACATTCTTGTCAGCTTTGAAAGTATACGTCTGTGAGTCTAGCGTCTTGATGTTCAGCTCAAGGGTTGATTCTACCGACGCATTGTTGCTACTGGAGCACTGATTAGTGGCTTGATCTCCCATGAACCCTAATAGTATCTGAAAGCACACAAAGTTCCCACCTTTCATCAAATCAAAACCGTAACGGAAGCTAGCAACACAAAAGAAAGATCTAGAAAAAAAAATCCTAGGGTTTTCTCAAAATCAACAATAGAATACAATACACGAGATCAAACAACGAAGACCTAAATCCAAGTCAAGAGAAGAACCTGGGAATCTGCAAGTCAGAGCGAGGAAGAAGAAGAAGAAGTCCGCGAAACAATTTTCGGAAACTGAAAAGCAAAGAGAGATCGTTGAGAGCGTGATTGGTGAAGAAGAATCTAGAGAGAGATGTTTCGAAATCTAAAATGACGCATTCGCGAATATAGGGCCAGCCAGTCTTCGGCTTAATATGGACTCTTCCTATTAATACATTTTAAACTTGGGCCGGGCCTCTATATTTGTGTGTTTTAACATTAGTAAATTCCCAATCCGACCTATAAATAAGGTTTCGTGTTGATGATGACCATTATTAATACCGACTACACTTCCGATCCCGAATTATCACATGATCGCCAGACAGAATTTCCACACAATCTAAACAAACGAAGTGCCAAACACATTACATCTTTCATAAAATAGAGTTAAATTCATAACACTACTAAAACAAAAGTAAAGCAGGAAAATAGATCAAGATACTATTTTATTGATTTTAATGGTAGGATTACAACGTATTAGTCTATAAACCATGACACTACTTATCTATTAGTCGAAGTGAGTAATAGTTAATCTACTTTTACAGAGTTTCAGAATCCCTCTTATAGATAGTCATGATTGAAATCTAGGTTAGTTTATTTGATATCATGAAAGAAAGATCTCTACTTATCTAAAAAAATTATTTTTGGCTCAAAAGCAGTAGGAAAATATGATCGGGAGGCCGGAATACAAAAAAACAGAAGTGAGAACTACAAAACTGTGTAGGGCTGGGCAGGGATACTCGATACTCGGCTCATACCCGCTACTTGTCATGTACTTGTACCGTAAATCAAGTACTTGTAGTGATCAAACAAGTAACAAGTACCTCAAATGAAAAACTTGCAAATACAAGCCAATTACCAAATCCTTAAAAAAAAATACAACTACTTAATTCGTTTGTACTTGTTACTTGTTATAAATTTTTATAGTTTCACAATTTTAATCTATTTACATTTTAAAATTAGATGAATCATGTTTCTTTTACTTGTCTTGTTTGTCTTATTTCACTTAAAATTCAAGTTCTCGATATTGTTAAGTCAGATAATAAGTTAATAAATCTTATTATTTGTAAATGTAAGTCATCAAATATCTTTATATCTTTTAATATTTGCCTAATTACTATTTTTTACCTAATATTCGCTACTTGTTTCTAATTTTTTATTATATATTTAACAGATTTTATTTATTATTTATATTGTAACTGAATCAAATAAACATATTAGATTCGAGTAAAAGTTTTTAATTAAAAAAAAATCCATTGTATGAAATTATGCTTTATTTTACTTATTTGCAAATAATAAATATTTTAGAAACAAATACTTGATTTTATCAAGTAACAAATCGGATTAAGTAACTTGCAAGTACTGATTTTTTTCTCGAGTACTTGATATAGAAAGTACTTGCTTTAGACAAGCCAAATTCAAGTCTCAAATACGGTTACTTGAACGAGCCAAGCCAAGTATTAAGCCTTCGAAAATTAGCAAGTACTTGGCTTGTGCCCACCCCTAAAACTGTGTCCTGTTTATTTTATTCATGGGTTATATATCTCCAACAATTTTCATCTTATCTTCCAAATTTATGTTTTAAACCAAAGGATAAATTGTGCATTTTGGATAATCTGAATTATACCTTCATAACAAGTTTACTTGTGGCTTAAGAAGTAGAACACCATTTTTTTTAGATTACCCGAACTATCACAGCCTGAACCACTTGACAGCCTCCCAAGAAACATTTTAAAGCATATGGCCTCAGGAAGAACTAGAACCTTTTAATTCATTAGACACTGAACCTACATGATCATGGCATGGGTTTAGTGGTTTAGGCATGTGGCTTTGTGGATCATGGCTTAGATAAGCGCATGGCCTTATAAGCTTGTGACTTTATAGTTGGTTGGAGTCATCTTGTCTAGATACGCATGACTCGATCTGATGGTAAACTTGTCAATATAAATAAGCATAGTGTTGTCCTGCTTACATGAGATCATGGCTTGATCTAATAAATATAGACTCGTGAAATACGTTGATGAACATATATATTGGTTTGGTTGAGAGTATAGATATTTTTTTAAGTTATCTTCAGTAAATTTTACAAAAATAATTAAGTTTAGTTATTAACTTTTTTAATAAAAATAATTATGAAATAAAATATAAATACAAACCAAATAAAAATCAAATATAAAATTCATATTTTGACTTTCAATATAAAATTAATATTTTGACATTAAATATTTATTACTTTGAAATATGAATTTAAAAAAATAAATATAACAAAAATCAAAAAAGTTTTTATTTGTATAATTTTTACAAAAATCATAATTAAAATTGGTTTTTGATTGCAAATTATAAACAAAACTGGTTTTTATCCATCCAAACAAACTGTTTCCGGTTCACGGTTTAATTCGGTCTGGTTGTCGATTTAGAGGAATACCAATTTTGAGGGTAAACTCGTCTTTTACAAAGTTGGATATTTTCTATAGAAATCAATTTGTGGTTAACGGCTCTTCTCTAGTCCAAATTGTAAATGTTTTTCGCTTCCAAGACTTCGATCAGCTTCTTAACTTGTCAAACTCTTCTTCGTCGAGCAAATCATCACGTAGAATGGCGCATGTCTCGGTGAGATCGAAGCTTATCTGCAGCAACGAGGGATTATCGTTCGGCGAGTATTCGAGAGACCAATTTCGTCACATGGCCGCTGGATCGCCGTTGATTCGTGTGCGCAGGAGCCGATTAAAGCTCGACTTGTTTCGTGCGAGAGTTTCTTCGCCTTACTCGTTTTTTCCAAACAGAAAGAAAACTAGGGATCTTGATAACGCTGAGAAGAATCTCGTTAGCGAAGAGGACGCAGATGATTGGAACTTGTACGGAGATGAGAGTGAGTTAGAGACGGATGATCTATCTTGCTTCAGAGGCTTGGTTCTTGATATTTCATACAGGTCCTCCCTCTCCTTCTGCATTTTAACCTTTCTTTCTTACTGATCTTCCAGGAACATAAGGCAACTCTTTGATTGTGTTAACAAGAATAGTTATTGATAGATCGTTCTTTATAATAATAAAAAGAGAGGTTTTGCTATTATGATTATACTGATTGCTGACACATTGAATAGTATGTTCAATGGTTTGCGTTTGATGCATGTTTATCCTTGAACTTGAGTTGAAGTTTTTCTTTTTGATTTTATGATTTTCAATTCATTGGAAAGCAATCTCTCATTATGATATATATATATAAGTGTGATTAGTGCTTTCAATTTCTGTGAGGAGTTTTGTAGTATTGGTCACACTTAGACAAGATACTGGTTTTACTCTTCTTGTATTATCAGAGTAACTTGTTGGATTTCAACAAAATATTACTTTCGGATTCCTCTGGATATTGTGTTGAGTTCTGATTTTAGAATACACATATAGAACTTATGGCAATTCATCGTTTGTGTTAACTATAATATTATTCAGTGGGACAGTTTTTTTTGATTTGGCTAATTGGTCATCCTTTGTTAAATAAGTGCTAATTGGTGAATCAATTGTATTGTCTAACTTGGATCTGTTTTTCTTTGCCTATCACTATAGGCCGGTGAATGTTGTTTGCTGGAAGCGTGCAATCTGTCTGGAATACATGGATAAGGTCAGGCAAAAAAGCTGTAAACCCATTTTGATATATATTGTGTTGGAAGGAAACCTTCATTCAGTTTTTTTTTATGTATTTTTCTTCTCTAGGCCGATGTTCTGGAGTATTATGATCAGACTGTTAATTCTCCTACTGGTTCATTCTACATACCTGCTGTCTTAAGGGTAATTTAGCACATGAATAGTTTAATGTCCTTGCTTTTTTTTTCTTTTACCATTCTAAAGCTTGCTTCTTGTTTTGCTTCAGGTTCCACATCTGCTTCAGGTTGTTAAAAGAAGAAGAGTGAAAAATTCACTGAGTCGTAAAAACATTCTACTACGAGACGACTACACTTGTCAGTGAGTAATTTCCTATGTTATCCACTAACTAATTTTGAGCTGTATTCTTACTGACACAACTTTTGTTATTTGGGATATATATAGATATTGTTCTTCCCGTGAAAACTTGACCATTGATCATGTTATCCCCATTTCTCGAGGTGGAGAATGGACTTGGCAAAATCTGGTACGTGATTGGCTAAATTTTTTGAAAGATCATTAAAATTATATAATCTAACTTGTTCATTAACATAGGTAGCTGCATGTTCAAGATGCAACTCAAAGAAAGGTCAGAAGACAGTAGAAGAAGCACACATGAAGTTACTCAAGTCTCCAAAGGTATATTATTTCTCAAACTGCAATGGCTTAACTTACATAACCAGCTTGCCTCAAAATCTTGAAACAAAAGATTTTTTTGGTTGTTAACCGCAGGAACCAAAAGACTATGACATTGTTGCCATACCCTTAACAAATGCAGCTATAAGGATGTTGAGATCGAGTAAGGGAATGCCAGAAGAATGGCGTCAGTATCTGGCAAAACCCTCACACGAGCCATAGCAGTTTCTCTCAGGAATCGATGGTTAAAGCGGTCCAATCTCGTAAATACAGAAAGCAGTGGCTGGATTGCATTTGTAGATTCATCTAATGTAGCTTCAAAAGTTCAGGTGGTTGTGGTTAAGTGTGGATCAGATGTATATGATACGTAAATAATGACATCATGTTCAAGCATAGATAAATAATCATAATTCAACTATATATTTATCCACAAATTGAAAGGTACACATTGCCGGTCCAATGAATTTCCTCCTGAAAAAGAAAATGTGAACAGCGAAGAAGAAAATAGTTCGGTAAATGGAAATGCATGAGCTTTCTGTGAAGAAAAACGGAAATGTGGGAACTTTCCAATCTCAGCAAAGAAAATGTGCTACGAATTGGAGAGACACAATAGTTGTTAATACGTGGGCAGATGCTATCCAAACATGAAGTCAACGATAAATCATGAGATTTTTCTAATTATTAAACTACATCTTCATATTTTCATGTCATTAAGAGCGTGGTTAGTTGTAAGAATCGTTTGCAACATTGAACTTCTGAATTTCTGAGGTGATTTTTTAAATAATTGGTCTCATTTACTACATTAATTGGCCTAGTTTATTTTTCATTATCGAAAGATTTTTGTCTAGGCTTTGTGTTCTTTTTTTTTGATCTAGGCTTCGTGTTCAAATTTTGATTTTTCACTTGACTGATTTTTATGTTATTTATATTCGGTGTTGTTACTAGTTGTCCTTCTTGCAAGAACCACCACCGACCGTGATGTTAGTGCGAGAGCAGCTTTTAACTTTTTTATGTTTACAATGGAAATGAGTGATACAGGGAGAGAAAGAAGAAGTAACGCGTTACAATTTAGACGACGGCAACTGAATGGTGAGGATAATATTATAGTTACAGATTTGTGTGTATTTGGTCTATTTGTAATACTTTTTTTTTGGATCGAAGTAATACTCTGATAAACATATTTTATGAAGAAAGTTTTCAAAAATCAATAATCCAATTGACAACAGATTTGTAAACTTCTAAATTTTGAATAACACAAAACTTTTATTGACATTCTAAAATAATGAATCCAAGAACTAAATTTTGTAAACTTCTAACTACCTATTATAACTTTATAATAAGATAGCAGCCATCAGACTTTAAGATATTTTTGAGAAGACTTAATAGAATAACACTAGAGTTATTAAAAATCCAAAATCTATAAAACTCTGTACAAATTGATAAAATCTAAAATAAATAGATCTTTGAGACAGTGAACAAGAAGAAAAAGAAGTTACAGAGTTAAACCCGTGGGTAAAAAAATAAAAGCCGGAAGTCTCGCCACTTGCTTCAGTAAACATTAAAGGCTCGAGCAAAATTAAATATTAGCCCTAGCCGCAACCACCAAGCCCAAAGCGCTGAAGCTGAAGCTCGCTAAAAGTATAAAAAAAAAAAAAAAAAAAGTTCTTCTGTAGAATGAAATCATAGTTAAGTATATCCATCAATAAACTGATCGGGAGCAAGCATCACTCGGATCAGATCTCTCTCAAAATCTCATCGCCATGGGAGTTCCAGCGTTCTACAGATGGCTCGCCGACCGATACCCCAAGTCAATTAGCGACGTCGTTGAGGAAGAATCGGGTCTTGGTGCCCTAGATATCACCAGACCTAACCCTAACGGATTCGAATTTGATAATTTGTACCTCGACATGAACGGTATCATCCATCCCTGTTTCCATCCTGAAGGAAAGGTAAAAAAAAAAAAAAAGTCTTCTCTTACTTGGTTAGGGTTTTCAGCTTATCTTGTATGAGAAATGAAATCACAGAGACTGTTGTTTTCTTTAAAATTGAATTGGATTAGATATTATGGATGGGAGTGAGTTTGTGTAGCAATATGATTTATGCTGTTATTTTATTTCCATGACTATTTTTTCACATTTTTGTAACTAATTGCAGCCTGCACCCGCCACATACGATGATGTATTCAAATCAATGTTCGAGTACATTGACCATCTATTTACTTTAGTGCGTCCCAGGAAGCTTCTTTATTTGGCTATAGGTGATGATGATCTTTGCTTCCTTCTTCTCCTCTTTCTCTCTTTCACTTTGTCCTGATTTTAAGTATGGTGTTGTTGCAGATGGAGTTGCACCAAGAGCAAAGATGAATCAGCAGCGTTCTCGGCGATTCAGAGCTGCAAAGGACGCTGCAGAGGCTGTATAGTCTCTTTCTCTTTTATACATTTACTCCTGGCTTTGCGTGGGTCATCGTTGTTGATGCTATTATCTGGTGTTGAATAGGAAGCTGAGGAAGAGATGTTGAGACAAGATTTTGAGGCTGGAGGGCAAATCTTGTCTGCTAAAGAGAAGGCAGAAACCTCTGATTCAAATGTCATTACTCCTGGGACTCCGTTTATGGCTGTACTCTCAGTAGCTCTGCAGTATTACATACAATCTAGGTTAAATCGTAACCCTGGTTGGAGATTTGTTAAGGTCTGATACCCTTCTTCTAACTTAGCCTTTACTTATGGATGGTTTTCAAGTTAATTTTTCTCCCTAAGTTTTCATGGATTATTATCTGTAGGTGATTCTCTCTGATTCAAATGTTCCGGGGGAAGGAGAACACAAGATAATGTCATACATTCGTCTACAACGTGGTCTTCCTGGTTTCGATCCAAATACGCGGCATTGTCTATACGGTCTGGTTAGTATCAACCCACTGCGTAGTTGTTTTGTTTCCATTTTGCTTGGTAAGAGATTGGTGCTTCTTCCAACAAACTACTTATTGCCAAGAGCTCTATGTTATTGTGCAGGATGCAGATTTGATAATGCTCTCTCTAGCTACACATGAAGTTCACTTTTCAATCTTAAGAGAGGTAGCTGTTCTCCACCCCTAATGCTCTGTATTTTTTTTAATACTCTGTCAGTCAAATGACGGCTCGTCTTTTTCACTCCAGGTTATCACTTACCCTGGCCAACAAGAGAAATGTTTTGTGTGTGGACAAACTGGTCATTTTGCTGCAGATTGCCCTGGAAAATCAGGTAGCCCAGATGCAGCATCTGATATTCCAATCCACAAGAAAAAATATCAGGTTTAAGTAGTTTGCTTTCTTATGCTCAAAATATCTTACTGCACTTAACATCATGCCATTTTTTTTTAACTTTTGGAGCTTCCTCATATCCGTCTGGTGTAATGTGTTTATAGTTCCTGAACATCTGGGTGCTGCGAGAATATCTGCAATATGAATTGGCCATCCCAGATCCTCCTTTCACCATCAACTTCGAGAGAATTATAGATGACTTTGTATTCCTTTGCTTCTTTGTTGGCAATGATTTCCTGCCTCATATGCCTACTTTAGAAATTCGAGAGGTATGCATGTTATGGAATCTTTTCATTCCTTGATACATTGGCTGTTATACATCACATGATTGTTCTGCTGATTGTGATATTAACCGAACGGATAATCAGTATCTTGTTTCATGAACTTAAATGCCGTCAAGGCATTTTACAGAGTCTTTAGCTTATTTTTTTGGTCTTTATGTTTCTTTGCGACTTCAGGGGGCTATAAACTTGCTGATGCATGTTTACAGAAAGGAATTTACAGCTATGGGAGGGTATCTAACTGATTCTGGTGAGGTACGCTACTGGGTTTCTTTACCTTCCCCCACACATCAATCTCGCTTTTCGTTCTTCAATGCCCTATTTTGTATGAGCTGTAGAGAATGGTCAGTTATCTTTGTGTAACTATTTTGAAATGCTTTGTCTGCCTAGATGATTACTAATGAAAACCCGAACTGCATTATTTCTATGAACTGTGTGTCTTTTTTATAATCCATTATTGACGATATTCTCTTTTATAGGTTTTACTAGATAGGGTAGAGCATTTCATTCAAGCTGTCGCGGCAAATGAAGATAAAATATTTCAGAAAAGGACGCGGATAAAACAGGTATTAACCAATTCCATATTTCCTCTTGTGCAACCCGTTGAAAGGTTTAGAAAAGTAGGGTGCTCATACCCTTAGAAGGCCCTAATAACTGGCCACATGCCTAATCAATGTTGGAACCAACATGCGTTTGGCACTGGCCGCCACGTTGGGCCTCTCTACCCTATTGGGTATCCCTTTCTAGTTTCAGCATTCTACACTTGCGCTGTTTCTGTGTGGTAGCCTCTGATGCGGTTTGATAGGGTCTCTATAATAGCGTTAGTCCAATCCTCGTACCGGTAGTGGATAGAATTCACCCCTATAAGCTAGCTTTTGAGCGGATGGTTCTCTTTATTAGGCAATAACTAGCTCCATTTCTAATCAATGGGTTTGTATTGTGTTCTTCCTTTATGTTCAAACTGCATAAGTTGTGGCTAACGGTGTGCTAATGTTGGTATCAGTCAATGGAAAACAATGAAGAAATGAAACAAAGATCAAGAAGAGACCCATCTGAAATACCACCTGAACCGGTAGAGGATAAGGTAAGATTGTTGCAACGTTCTGTCGGTATGAGCCTGTGAGCTGGAGAGATTTTTTTTTCTCTTTATTTACTGGGGGAATAATTTAGGAGGTACACCTCAAACTGCTCTTTCTTTTGTGTAGATTAAGCTGGGAGAGCCCGGCTACAAGGAGAGGTATTATGCTGAGAAGTTTAGTACGACCAATCCAGAGGAAATTGAGCAAATCAAACAAGACATGGTAAGCTTTGTCACCCTTCTGATGATTTGTTATTATACGTCTAAAATGGAATAAAGGTTTCGTCAGTCATGTGCTAAATGTGTTTTGGTGCCCATTTTGAACTCTTGACATCCCATTAAGTCTTTCATCCTGACGATTTTTGACACTCAAATTTAGCACTACACAGCTCTTTTATCTTTAAAGGAGGTTTATAGCGAGATTTGAACTACTTTCTTGAAATGACTCCTGTGACAGTTTTAGAGGACATGAGACTGTCAGCAAGTCTACTGACCTACTTTTCCCTTGTAGGTACTAAAATATGTTGAAGGTTTGTGCTGGGTTTGCCGGTACTACTACCAAGGTGTATGCTCTTGGCAATGGTCAGTCTAATTTTTCAATAAGTATACATTGAGAATACCATGTTATTCCCATGAGAGCCATACATTCAAATGCTGCAATATTTATTTATAGTAGACTGATGGTCTCTTCTCGAGAAAGACCTTGATGTTAATACTAAGTTGCAAATTTCAATGCAAGTCTGACCCTTTCTTCTAATTGTTTCAGGTTTTACCCATACCATTATGCCCCATTTGCTTCAGATCTTAAGAATCTATCTGATTTGGAAATCACATTTTTCATTGGAGAGCCCTTTAAACCTTTTGATCAGTTAATGGGAACCCTGCCGGCTGCAAGGTTCTTTTTTTTTGTGGAACCTTTATTATTATTATTTTCAGCGCCAGCAATGATGTAAATTGTGTTTCTTTGTTTATGCAGCTCAAACGCTCTGCCTGGAGAATACCGGAAATTGATGACTGATCCCTCATCTCCGATCCTGAAATTTTACCCTTCTGGTAATTGTTCATACTGAAACTATTTACATGGTTGTTGTGCAATATATTTTTGCTCAATAGTGGACTCATTAGCGATCATTTTATTTAACAGATTTTGAGATTGACATGAATGGAAAGCGCTTCTCTTGGCAGGTTCGTTGTTGTCTCTATGCTTTGGATACAGTGATATGTTATCATGATGAGACTATTTATTGTGTTATTAGATTTTGATGTTGTGTGTTTCGCACTTGCTGTGATCCAGGGTATTGCGAAACTTCCTTTCATTGAGGAGAAGTTATTGTTAGTATCTACAAGGAAGCTTGAAGAAACGCTAACGGTTTGAACTGATTCTTCGCTCGAAATACATATGCTTATTCTACATTCTCTCCAGTGAAACTATATTTTTTATGAAAGATAAATTCTTGGACTTCCAGGATGATTTTTTTGTTAGCTATTAAAGTAGCTTTACAGATTAGATTGCTCTAGCCATCAGTTTTAATGTCAGTGTCTTTTGGTAACTAGAATTGAAAATGATTACTTATATTTAAGTATTCAATATGGGAATCAATCTCGTAGGTGGAAGAACGGCAACGCAACAGCGTGATGCTTGATTTGTTATACGTACACCCCACTCATCCACTGGGCCAGCGGGTTATGCAGTATTACCACTTCTACCACCAGTTGCCACCAAATGAATGTCTTCCATGGATGATTGACCCGAATACTAGGTTAGCTTTGATTGGCTAATTTAATTATCGAGAAGCTATATGTTCTTATCCTCGATTGTCTTTTTGTTTATTGCAGCCAAGGGATGAACGGTTTTCTGTGGTTTAGTGAAAGGAACGGTTTCCAAACTAGAGTCGTCTCCCCTGTCAATGGCTTCCCATGCATTGAGCAGAACCGAGCCTTGTACGTTTTCTTGTACTTGGCAAGTTATTGTTAAGTACAATTATGATTTACACAGTTTTCTTTTCTTTATAAATTTTTCAGAAATGTTACATACTTGAATCCTGCCAAACACTCTCATATCCCAGAACCACCAAGAGGAGCTATCATTCCGGACAAGGTATATTGCACCAAAAGAGTAGTTCATAACTGAATATTCATTGCAGAATAAGTGGATAGATATTCATTATGGAAGTTTAAGTTGCAGATCTTGACGCCGGCAGATATAAAGCCATTTCCTGTTTTATGGCACGAAGACAATAGCAACCGACGCCGACAATCCCGAGATAGGTATACTGACTGATATCTTGAACATCATAGTGTGAGCTATTATTTTCTCTTTTTAAGAGAACAAAACCATTAATAATATCTATGGTGCAGACCACAAGTGGCTGGTGCTATAGCCGGACATTCACTGGGAGAAGCAGCACATCGTCTGATCAAAAACACCCTTAATATGAAATCTTCCGCTGGTTCGGCTTCAGGATTAATTGACCCAAACTCATACAACCGAAATATACCGGGTAATCATCATTACGGTGGACCAAGAGCAGCGGGTTCCTCTTCTTACAGGAAATCATATGGCGATGACTCGAGCTACTACAATTACGGAAAGTATAACAATAGCTCTCAAGGAATGTACAGCAACGGTCCGAGATATCCTGGTCCATCACCAGACTATAACCGGAACTACAACTCCAAGATGGTAGTAAAACAACCGAACCATGGTGGAATCAGAACTGGTTCATCGGTAGAAGATAACAGCAGAAGCAAACAATTGTATTCAAGCTATACAGAAGCTGCTAATGCAAATATCAACAACCCATTGCCATCACCGCCAACACAATGGATTGGTGCACCGCAAGGTGGGAATTTCAGCGGTGGATACTATAGGGAAGGAGTTGGTTATGGTGAGATGAATGGAAAGAAAGTGATTTATCAGCCTAAGGCACAGCAAAGTCGGCCAGGCTTTAATGAATGAGATTAGATTTCTTCTGTCTGTGGATAACCGAGTTTTTTTCACTTGCTGCACTGCTGTTTTCTAGTCTTGTTAGAGGTTGCATCTTCTCCCCTGTTTGCAATTGTCATTTATTCTCTAAAATTTCTTGCTGAAGGCAAATGTATAATGTACGTTTTGACAGAGTTTTCTTACACCTTTTTTTAATCTAAGTGTAATTTTGACACTTCTCACCCAAATTACAAGAAAAAATGTTGATTATTTGTGCTCAAAAAGTCAATTAGCTAGAATTTAGAATTTAGATTGACGGTACACAATCTTAGGCTTAGCTTATTGTTGGATGGCGAACTGAAAGCGTGCTCACTCTGATCATTCTTCACAACATTAAATCAATTGTTTTATGGCTTTTACGTTTCGATGGAAAGGCGTTATGTCTCTGTCTCTTGATTCAAAAATCTTTGACATGTACTCTCTCCCCATACCTTTGATTGGATGGATTGTCAGAGAATAACGGAAACCATATTGAATCAGGTGCAGCCATAGTGGCCAATATACACAGTGCTTTTCAAGCAGAAGCAGGTTTTCTATTCGTTCTTCAACTCACATGGATTAAAGGATGGCGTCAAATATTATATAAAAACATAGGAGTAATCTCATGATACATACTATAACCAACATTTGAATATTCAGTCATTATCTTGAGTTGGTTAAAAAGGAACTCAACACATCCATAATATAACATTATATAACAAAACTACCCAATAACTTATATCATACACAAAAATACACTGTAATAGAAACTAACAAACAATTATTTTAAATTACACAAAGAGACAAAATTCCATGAGAAGCACTGATTAACCACTAGTTAGATATAATTCATTTAGTTTTTACATTACTAAAAGGTAAAATCTAACCTTAAGAGGTTACTAGATTTTTATCCGCGCTTTCAAAACGCGAGATTTGTTTCTTCTTAAATCTTATTTTAAAATAACAAATATTTATTAATTATAAGATTAAGTTTTTTTTTATATCTAACCTATCTAATAGTGTAATTATAGTTGTGTTGATTGCTTAGGTTTTAAAATATTTTGTAGATGCTAAAAATGTTACAAATGTATCCTCATATATATATATATATATTAATTTTTTTCATAATGCTTAAAAAAATTAAATGATAAATTGAACTAATTATTATTTTCTGAGAAAATATTCATATAGTTCTCCTCGTCCTTTTTTTGTATTTCTATCTATTCTATTAAAAGGGAAGCAATCTTGATAAATCTACTTATAAAGGTTGTTTGGACCTTTTTTTTTTTTGGTCTTCCTTATATATTATATGTTATCCCTATTTAATCTCACTTTGTTATCAGCAAAATAAATATTATTAATTGGGTTTTGAGTGTTTAACTTAAAAAGGATAATTTAACTGATACAATCCATTCAGAAAAGAAAATTATAAATCCAATTGTTACAGAAAAAAAAAATTAATCAAATTAACTTTAGACATTTTTTTACAAAATCCCAAATTATGAAGACCATTTTATACATAAATACATATAAATGTAACATTATTTAAATTGAATGAATTTCTAATAATAAAATATCTGTCACAAACTGATTTTTTTTTTATAAAAAATTTGATAATAGTTTGATAGAAAATTTAAAAAGGAAAAAAAAACAATACTTGCTTCACTATTTTGGTAGATTGATAATTAATATATTTATAAATAAACTTAACAATATTTGTTAAAAGAAATTTCTTATACAAGTCAAATATATATTAATATATCAAAAATTTATAAAACAAAAAAAAAATTATATTTTTTCTCAGTGGGTTAATAACGGTCTTTTTTGATTTTCAGATACTTTTACTATATTCATTTTATTATATTCTATTCCACTATATATGAGTTACTAGATCTTACGGTTCGACCACAAATCTGATTCGGATATGAAAACTCAATGAAAACATTGTACCCAACTGAAATAATAATAATAAAACAGCTTTAAATATTTTAGATATCTAATAATAAACATAAATTTATTTAATATTTGAGTTTACGGTCACCAAAAAAATATCCGCATTTCTTAAACGCGGGTCAAAATCTAGTTTATATTTAAATGACAACCAAAATATTTTTTTCTCTTTAAAAACATTTTTTTTAAGTCTTAAACAAAAAACATACCTAATATTTTGACCCAAAAGGAAAAAGATGCAAGTCAGTAGTTTAGGTTAGATATTCTTTAGGAATATTTTTATATTTTGCATCAAATACTACTCGGGTAGATATATTGGGAACAATGTATATCATGTTTAAGCCCTATTTTATTATAGCTTTCCATATCTTTGGGTAATATTAATTGATGACATACTCCTTTCCTACAATAGGGGAGGGAATATTTTGATATCTTTTTTTTTTTCAAAACGTAAAAGATTTGGATTGTTGGCAACTTGGTTTTAAGGTAATGCAATTTGATTGTTTATGATTGGATATATATTCTGGCCGAATTTATTTAAAATAATAAAAACTAGACCCTGACCCGCGCGCCAGCGCGGATATGAATTTTTGGTTTTTGGTTATTTATTTAATTAAATGATGTATTTGTAATATTTGATGTATTATTTTTTGGCATCTTAAACCATCTATTTATGACGAATATTCGATATCATATAAAAAATAGAACAAACAGACGTAATTAGAGAATTGTAGACGATATATAAAAATAATGGTTATTAATGTAAAATATGAAGAAATATTATATTATGACTTAGTATGGCATAAAAGATTAAAAATTAGTTATACATGTTTAAAAAAAATACAATGATTTTTAAACTTATATGAAAAATTTAACATATAAAAAAGGGCGAAGAATTAGTCATCAAATTGTAAACAATTTCATAATTTTATTAATAATAAATTATTCATAGTCTCTATTTTTCGTCAAGATAATTATTAAATGTCCATAACATTAATATGTTAAAAGGTTATATTATGAAAGCCAATGTTGTACCCGTTTTTTTCCGGGAAGGGGAAGTGTAACAAAAAAAATTACATTTAACCATTCATTTTGTTTAAGTTTTATGTCGGTAAAAGATTAAAAAAATCTCCCTATCTTTTTTAATGTTTAATTTGCAGCTTATTATTCGAAAATCATACGCAAATATAGGCAATTGGTTGGAATCTCTATATCTTTATATTCCTACAAATTTTAAATTTATTGTTTACTCTTCTGCAAGCAAATCAATTACCGAAGTAATAGATCAATTGGTTGTAATCAAATTTATTCTTATAATTAGTGTAATTATGGTTACAGTTTCTATATTTAATAGGTAAATTAAAGATACGACATTGAAGATATTTTGTTTTGATTAATAGAACATATTGGATTTTGAGTTTGTATTTATTGATTTTTTTTTCCATAAAGCTTAGAAAATCAATAGGATGATTGGTTGGTTGATACATCCTATAAGGAAAACGAAAATTATAGGTGGTTTGAATATTGTATATCGATCGATGCATAATGTAAGTTGACTATATAAAACTTGAGCATGATCATTTCAAACTAAAGCATATGAAGGTTATATGCATTTGTTATATTGTAGTTGATATATTTTAAATATTACATACGTCAAGTGATTCACGTTTTCGTAAAATAAAATTCAAGTTCATTATTGGGCCGTACTCGTCCGTAATAAGCTACGTTAAATATGATGTATTTTTAGGTTCATTTAATGACATTAAATTTAAATTTGATTAAGGAAAACTCATTAATTTAACTGAAAAAGACAAACATTGAAATATGTATGTTCATTTAATGACATTAAGTTTAAATTTGATTAAGAAAAATTCATTAAGTTAACTGGAAAAGACAAGCATTAAAATATGTAGTTTAATTTAATTCTCAGTGGCATGAAAGTGTAAATAAGTTAGAAAACTTAGGGGTATTTTTTAATGGGTACTTCTCTTTTAATAATATAGATGACAATGGCATAGCAATGTAAATAAGTTGAGAAACTAAGGACCGAATCCTAGTAGAGATTCTGCTTTAATAGTATAGATATGTATATTAAAACATGAAATAATTAAATAAACAATACATAGTAAAACATAAGCACTGACAGAAAAAAATATAAGTAAAACATAAGAAAAATATAAGCAATATTTTTCAAAAATTATGAAAATAAAAATTTTAGATTTCAATTTTAGACTTTTAGATAAACATATATTATACATTTTGTGAAGGGAGATGATTGAAATCTAAAATTTTTATTTGGTATGGCTGAGCACAACGAGATCGAGATGGCTGAGCACCACGTCGAGATGGTTGATCACAGTAAGATCATCGAGAACAAAGCGATCCCAATGCAGATTCTTAGAGCTGCAACAAACAACTTTGGAGTTGAGAATTTACTCGGAGAAGGTGGGTTTGGATGCACACATCAAGATGGAAGGGAGATTGCTGTCAAGAAGATAAACCAATCGACTATTGCTGGTAAAGGCCTCAAAGAATTCAAATCCGAGGTCACTGTTCTAACCAGGGTTCATCACCGCAAATTAGTGTGTCTTTATGGGTATTCTATTGAAGGAAACGATAGGCTATTAGTCTATCAGTACATTCCCCAAGGTACATTGAGCAAACATCTTTTTCACTGGGGTGACCACAGTTTGAGACCACTAGACTGGATTACACACCTTAGTATTGCGTTGGATGTTGCTCGAGCAGTAGAGTATCTCCATATGCTGTCTCTTCAGAGCCAAAGCTACATTCACAGGGACTTGAAACCGCCAAACATTCTTCTCGGGGATGATTTACGAGCCAAAGCATCTGACTTTGGATTAGTGACTACTACAGAAGAAGACATGGAATTAGTCAAGACCAAGTGTCGTGGGACACCCGATTACATGGCATCCGAATATTGTATAGTTATCTTATTCCTCTATCAGTTATCTATATTTGATTGTGTAATTGATTTTGGAAACTAACAACTAAAATATCTATAACTGCAGTGGACGGAAGGGTTACGAGAAAGATCGACAGTTTCGGAGTCATCCTCAGTGAGCTCATAACCGGCAAGAAAGGTACAGACCATAGCCGAGCTGAAGACGATATCTACATCACAACATGGTTCAGGAAGATGCTTCGTGAAGACGATACTTTCTTGGAAACTATTGACGGAAACATTATCGCCAACTAAGAGACACAACGGACCATATACGAAGTTGCAAAACTAGCAAGACAATGCTGCAAGAGGACACTTGAGTAGAGACCAGAAAAGGCTCAGTTGCAAACCTTTTATTTACATCGATGTTTACAGCTTCAGAATCATCTTCATGGAGCTAATTCAAACCTTTTATTTACCTGAAATAAAAACATTATAGGGACAAAATAATAGGTAAAAATAAAAAAAAAATAAAAAATTGTACCAGATGAGATAATTATAAAAAAAAATGTTGCATAATAATACAATTTCTCATAAATAATTAGGACACAAAAAGGAAAAGAAAAAAAAAATCCAAAAATGTATCAAATGAGATGCCTTTTAATATTCTCCTGAAGCAAGAGAAAACATGCAAGCAATTTATAACGCTATTGAGTCCCCATGTATGTGTGCGAACAATAAAGAAAAGGAAGAGAAAAAAAGAAAAGGAAACTTGCAAACAAGGGAAAGTTTCCAGATTCGGATCATGATCGAAACGGTTTTCACGAGCCAGACTCTCATGGGACTAATCTCCGACACAAAAGCCTTCGAATCCATCACCGACGACTATTTCAAGATCCTGGATCTAGACGGAGACGGAACGTTATCGCCGTCGGAGCTCCGGAAAGGTCTAAACCGCGTGGTGGCGGTGGAATCGGAAGTGGCGTCGGGAGAAGAGACCGATAGCGTGTACGAGGCGATTTTCGAGAGGTTCGGCGAGAATCTGGCTCCGGGAAAATTCAGGGATTTGATTTCTGAGATAATGACGGCGATGGCGAGGGCGTTCGGAAACACGCCGGTGATAATGGTGGTGCATAGCGATGGGTTGATTATGAAAGCTGTTCGTCACGAATCGGAAAATGCCATGTGAGGGTTTTGGTTTTAATTATTAATAATAATAATTCTGCATTTCTGATGGGAAACTTGATTCTTGAATTTGCTTACGCTTGATTTTCTGTTCAGTTGTTTTTATAATTTGAATTCGATATTAATGTTCTTTGATTGAACAAAGAAAATACTACTACATTGTAATTGGGTTTATTATGTCTAATCAAAACAATCATGGTATCCCTGTCTAAATCTTTTTGTTTTATGTTGTATCCCATGTTATTGGATACATCTCAAAAATGAAACATTATTTTCTTAGTTAAGAGGTAACTGTAATATTAACCGTGTGGTGATTAACCAAGTATCCAAATTATCCGTTTCTGTAACTAAACTTAAAAGACATTTATGTAAAATATTTTAGAACTTCTTAAAAGATGTCTAAATTCTCCAAAATATATTTAAACTATTCAAATTTATCCAATTTTTTTTTTGTTGCATCACATCTTTAATATTTTATAGGTTTTAAAAAATATATTTTTTATAGGTTTATGTATATAAAACTCGAACAAATATAACACTTTACAAGGAATTGTAAAAGTAACTATTCTTTTTTTTTTCCCGTCAAGATTTTTATTTAGATTAATAATAATACCGGGCCAAGCCCAATTACATAGTCTGAAGCCCAAACACATAAACAAAAAGGCACGAAGCCCATAAGCCAAACCGGCTACAGTCTAAACGCTATAAACGGCCCGCGGCCCAAACCATACAAGCCCAACCGACGTCGGCTGGATCAAACGCGTCGAGAAGGCTGGCTGCTGAACACGTGGAAGCATCTGCGCCATCGGATCGACACGCGTCGCACACCGCCTCAACCTGACTGTCTCCGCCTCTAGACGCCGTCGGAGCCACCTAACCGTGCTTCGTTTCGCCGGATCTCATACCCCGCAACAAACACCTTCCTTCCCAGTGGTCCTCCACCGAAAGCGTCATCGGACAAACCGCGCTCTCATCCGGACCACCCACTCTTCTCACACCACACCCTCAACTAACTTCTCTTGTCGGTGGTATCATAGACGGAGAGCTTCATCTTCTTCTAAGATCTCATCCGCACTTTCTCGTTTCCACCCGAGCCGACAAGAACAAAACCCTAACCGAACTTTCACCGCTAACACCCAAATTTCCTACGGGTTCCAAACCGGCAGCGTGGAGCTACTGTAGCCTCCACCCTCCAGAGACAAGACGGCGACGACGGAGCTAAGCCTCCCCCTTCCGAAGACAGAACCGACGGCGGCGGAGCAAAAAGAGCCTCCACCTCCCGAAATCGAACCTTAGTCTAAACGAGCCGCCTCTCCACCGTCGAAAACCCTCCCACTACCGCGTCCTTACTCCACACAAAAGACCGCCATGCACTATGGATTAGGCCGGAACCAGAAGTCGGACAAGGCGAAAGTGGGGAGATTCGAAAGAGAGGCCTCAAAAAAGCTTTTATACGACAGGACCGCGGTTCCGGCGACAGCACGCGCGCAGACGCGGCGGCCGCTCACCGGAACCACAACGAGATCTACTTTTGCCTCTCTCTCTCTCTAACGATACTTTCTCTAAAAGTAACTATTCTTACAAAAAAATAATATAAATTTGTCTTTTTCTATCTGTTGTCACCCACTGTTGCGTGACTATTTATTTTTCGGTCATATATTCCAATTATAAATATCATTATTTTGTTTGAGAAAGTTTCCATAGATGGAGATGTTTTTATAGTCTTGAAACAAGAAATTCAGAAAACTTAATCAATGCATTAGAAAATGATGGATACACATACACCCAAGAAAGGAACACCTTAAAGTTTAAGCCTAAATTTGCAATCACTGGCTTTGATATTAATTCTATTGTTTGTTGATAAACTATCGACAACAATCTTGCAGTTCCCCAATATCCGAACCTTCCTCAACTTCAATTTCCCCAGTTTGACGGAAACAGGTGCATCCACTTTGAGATCTAACGGGACACGTCCTGTCTGTTGCTGCTGCTGCAATGCCGACAGAACAGTGTTCCCGAACTGTGCTCTTCCCGCTAGATCCACATTCAGTCTAGTTACATTTCTATGTCCTTGGTAAAACTTGGGTATAGGACCTTCACAGAGCTTTGTCTTGGTATACCACACTTGGAGACGGCCTCCTTTCTCGTAATAAATCCCAATTTTTTCGTTGGGATTACGAGCTGTGATCTCGACTTTGAACAAGGCGGAAAGAGAGAGGTCTAGGTTGATACCAAGGTTGCTAACTCGTAAACTGTTGACCTCGTATTGTGGGATTTTAGGATGGAAAACAAAATATATAACCGTAATTGCAACCGCTAATGCGATCAAGCCAATGATTAGAAGGCTTAACCCCCAACAGAAGATTCTGCAGCAAAGATTTCGCTTCTTATTACGCACCATCAAAGGAGGAGGTGGAAGTGGTCGTTGTACTGGAAGCAGCTGTTGTGTCTTTTCGCGAGCTGGTGATGCTTTCTTGTTTTCGACCGTAGCAGGAGGTGGAAATGGCCGTTGTGTTGGAAGATGTTCCGTCTTTCCCCCAGCTGGTGATATTTTCTTGTTGTTGGCTTCCATTTGAAGAACCGGATGAACTCTCTGTTGAAGATCTCCCATTGCTCTACTACTTGGTTTATTTAGTAATATTACTAATGCACCAACAGTATGTATATTCTCTATTTTATATTCAGTTTCGTTGTGTGTTGTGTGTGAAGTTTGTTTTCGTGCATGATTTTACCAACATCTTACCTTCCTCACCTATACAACGTTGACTTAATTAGGCGGACTAGAGGTTGTTCAACAGTTAAAGTAATCTCCGGATATTTAATTCTATAAAAACAAAGCAACAAAGAATTTCGTGTGCGCCTGTATTGGTTTAGTTAACCAGTCCCTTTTCTATTGCCCAAAAGAAAACCAGTCCCTTTTCTTTTCTTTTCTGTTTCTCCACTAAAATATGTGTGTTTCTTTAATACTACGTGAATTTCACGTATTCATGGACGAATATAAATATTTTAAAATATATAATTTATAAGAATTTAATTAATATTTTATTTTATAAGTTTTAAATCTTTTTAAAATTTGTATGTAAGTATGAAAACAAATACATAATTTTTAAAACAAACATTTGATTTTGCTTATAAACATTTTGATCGATTAAGTTATTTTTGATGTATTAAATTGCTTTTATTCATCTCAACTCAACCATAATTTAAGTAATTTTTAGTAGGCTAAAATCAAATTTAACATTGTTAGTTGCATTTAATTTATTTATTGTTTTGAATTTATAATATATTTTGGTAAAATTATTTATAATTTGATATATGTTATGTTCGGAAAGAAACATGAAAATGTTACCGGTTTGGAGTTGCAGGAACATAAGCGAAAACCTTTTGAAACTTTATTTATGTATATAAATTTTGATTACCAAACTAAATCGTAATAATTTTTTAATATATTTTTTCGCTTATTCATTAATTTTAAGTCATTATAATTTACATGCATAAAAAATAAAGAGAAATTATCCTAACTAGTAATATGACGTTGACTTAATTAGATTTTTTGTTATACTCCCCCGTTTCATTTTAAGTGTCATTTTGGATTTGTGCATACAAATTAAAGAATCAATTTATTTTGTATATTTTCTATACAAAAACACATACACATAACCATATTTCAACGAATAAAAAAATAAAATATTTAATAAAATTAATAAATTTTGCATTAAATTTGGAAACGACACTTATTTGTAACAAAATAATTTTTCTATAACGATACTTAATATGAAACAGATGGAGCATTTGGTTGCATTTATTACATTTATTCAGCTGAAATGGACCCACCTATTTTCTAATTAGGTTAAAAACTGATTATTACTTTTTTTTTTTTTTTTTTTTTTGACAGCAAGAACATTTACAGACTCATATAGACTCCGTAAACTATAGTGGCAACTCTGCATCCATGTGTATGACGAACGACGGTTGTATCCGAGCACTGCGTGCCAAACGATCCGCCATTTTATTGTCCGTCCTCGAAACATGAACAATTTCTGAGTTGATGAAGCTTCTTCTCAAAAGCTTGATATCCTCCAGGTAACTTCCAAATGCTGGCCATTCCTCTGGTTCTGAAACCATCTTCACCAGTTGAGAACAATCCGTTGCAAATGTGACCTGATATTGTCTTAAGTTTTTCATACATTCCATTGCCCAAGTCAATGCCTCTATCTCCGCATGAAGAGGTGATAAACTTGCCCTTACATTCCTTGCCCCTAACAAACCCTCAAACCCTGGAAGGGTACTGAGCCAACCTTGTCCTGAAAAAACATCTTTATCTTTCCAAGACCCATCCGTGAAACACCATCTTCCTGTGGTCACTAAGGGCAATCTAAGCTGTACTTCAGGTACGACCCTTGGATTATTGATATTTTGTGCCTCAGCCCAAAGTCTTGACTCCAATTCTGCTAAGTTTAGCGTCTCTCTCGGTTCAATATCAATATTACTGAAAACTTTATTATTCCGGCCCTTCCAAATATACCATAGTATCCATGCAAACTGATGATCCTCCATTTTTGGGTTAACTCTCCAAAATAAATGATCCATATTAGTAAAAAGAGAACCAGTTGGAAAAAAATTTGGATTTGATGGAATCTTAGATAGTGCCCACACTTGCCGTGCCGGAGGACACTCAAAGAAGACATGATTTATTGATTCCTCTGCGTCTCCACACCGTGCACAAACTGTATCTCCTTGTATTCCTCTAGATTTTAGATTCTTTGTCACTGCTATACAACCTGTCACCAACTGCCATAGAAAATGCCGTAGTTTTGGAGGACACTTCACTTTCCAACAAAATGCCTTGAGTATATCCACATTGGGACCATAACAATCTGGTGGTTTTTCCTTGTCAGGATAGATCCTTTCTACTTGATACCCTGATTGTACCGAATATTTCCCATTATTAGTGAAATGCCAACCATTCCTATCTTCCATCTGATTTCTACTCAGAGGAATACTTTCAATCAACTTTGCATCGTTAGGCTCCACCAAAGTCCTAAGTGCCTGTAAATTCCAAGTGCGGGAATCCTGATGAATAAGGGAATCCACTGTAAGGTCCGAATAACTGTGATGAGAATTTTTGTTAGCTGGTCTCGGGCGAGTGGATGGGATCCAAGGATCATTCCATACTGAGATAGATGATCCTGTACCCACCCTTTTAATTAGTCCTTTACAAACCAGAGATCTAGCAGAGGTGATACTCCTCCAGCCATACGACGGGGAATATGAGCGAATCGGATCCAGGGGTGAAGCATTCCTGTAATACCGTCCTTTGAAAACTCGAGAGAAAATAGAATTTGGCTTCTCGATCAGCCTCCACAATTGCTTTCCAAGCATTGCCGTATTAAAATCATTCAGATCCTTGAACCCTAACCCACCATTATCCTTATGTTCACACAATTTATCCCATGATTTCCAATGCATACCTCGTGTGCTTCCTCCTGGACTCCACCAAAACTGGGCTACCGCACTCGTTAGTTTCTTCACTGTAGCTTTCGGTAACCGATACACGGACATCACATGGTTTGGTAGCGCAGTTATCACAGACTTAATAATCACCTCTTTTCCCCCTTTAGTGAAAAATCTAAAGGTCCAACCATTCACCCTATTATTCAGACGATCTTGTACAAAACCAAACACTTGAACCTTGGATCCTCCTAAACTTTCCGGCAGACCTAAATAAGAACCCATTCCTCCTAAATTCTGAATTCCCAATATATCTCGCAATTCCTGACGGCTTGATTCCTCAATCTTATGTCCAAATTGAATTGAGGATTTTTGAAAATTAATTTGTTGTCCTGATACAGCCTCATAATCCTTTAGTATCCTAAGAATAGTGTGGCACTCTTCTTTGTTTGCCTTGCAAAAGAACAAACTATCATCTGCAAATAGCAAGTGAGAGATAGCTGGACACGCTCTGGCTACCTTCATACCGGTCAATTGTTTCATCCGCTCTGCTTTTTTTATATTCATAATTAGAGCCTCTGTACACATAATAAATAAATAAGGAGATAATGGATCCCCCTGCCGTAGTCCCCGCTGAGGTATAATGAGACCTCGTGGCTGCCCATTGAGTAAAACTCTATATTGAACTGAAGATATACACTCTCGCATTAATTTAACCCAATGCGGATCAAATCCCATTTTATTAAGTAAGGCCTCTATAAAATTCCACTCTATCCGATCATATGCCTTACTCATATCCGTTTTAATTGCCATAAACTTATTTTGACAAGATTTGTTGGTTCGCAAACCATGGAACATTTCCTGCGCAATGAGAATATTATCCGATATTAACCTTCCTGCCACAAAAGCCGATTGCGTCTCCGAAATTAGATGGGGAAGACAAATTTTCAATCTTTGACATAAAACTTTCGAAATGATCTTGTAACCAACGTTACATAGGCTTATCGGTCTTAGTTCCGTCATCCTTGTAGGTCTCTCTATTTTTGGGATCATGCAAATGTTTGTTATGTTTAACCGTGAATCCATATCTCCTGTGACCAAAAAATTATTGACCAACTCAACCACATCCTTCTTAACGACATTCCAGGAGTGTTGGAAAAAGAGGGCCGTCATTCCATCTGGGCCAGGCGCTTTCTCCGGATGCATCATAAATAGTGCTTGTCGAACTTCTTCCTCCGTAGCTCTTCGCAGTAACAATTGATTCATCTGGGGGGAAATTGATGGACCTATTTCCTCCAAAAAACTATCAAACTCCCTTGGGTTAGTTGAACTAAACAAACCAGCAAAGTAATCCACTGCCACTTTCTCAATACCGTTCTCTTCTGTAATCCAATTACCCGCTTCATCATGGAGACCCACTATTTTGTTTCGGATCCGACGTTGCTTTGTCAAAGCATGATAAAACTTAGTATTTAGGTCCCCAGATGAATACCACATATTTCTACTCTTCTGGTGCCAATATTCCTCTTCATCCTTATATGCCTCTTGTAATTTCCTGGAAATCTCAATAATTTCCTCTTGTGACCTATTATTATCTGTTTGTACTTCTTCCAGCGCGTTTTGGAGATTATGAATTTTGTCCTTCCCATATGGTTGATTATTTTTCCGCCATGATGAAATTTCATGACGACAATTATTAATCTTTGTCATAAAATCTTCAGAAAGGCTTTCCTGATTTTCTGTCCACCCCGATACAATTGATTCCATGAGTCCTTCTTGGCCAATCCATCGCTTATCAAACCTGAATTGTCCTCTTTTCCGTCCTGTAACCTTATCGTCCAAAAAAGCTACCACAGGTCTATGATCCGATCCCACCAGTCTCAGATATTCTGTATAAGAATATGGGAAAAGTGTATGCCATTCCTCATTAGCCAAGGCTCTATCCAATCGACATCTAACCGTAAATGCTCCTTTCCCTTTGCCTCTTCGTCCTTGCCATGACATCTTATTACCCCGAGCCGGAAATTCCAGTAAACCACTATTCCTTATCATATTATTAAAAGGAATAAAAGAAGCTGCATTGCGTAGAGCCCCCCCATCCTTTTCATGATTCCCAGTTATCTCATTTAGATCCCCAATAATAAACCAAGGTTCAGATCGTGCTAGCCCATACCGAGTTAATCTTTCCCATACTTGTTCTCTAAGCGTTTGAACCGGATCTCCATAAACAAAAGTAAGGAAGACTTGTTTCCCATTAGTCACTGCTTCTATATCAATCATTCTGTTACTAGAATATAAGATCTTTACTTGGTACTCGTTGTTATAGAAGAGAGCTAAACCACCACTCCTCCCATTCGGATCCACAGTGACCAGATTATCATATCCAAAGTGAGATTGAAATTTTTGAACAAATTCAAACTCCTGTTTAGTCTCTGAGAGAAATAAAAAATCTGGTTTATGTTTATGACGTATTTCCTTGAGATAACTTATGGTCCAATGACTTCCAAGTCCTCTGCAATTCCAACTTAGTATTTTCATATATAAAAGTGATTGAATTGCTCATACGAGCTAGAGGATTCAGGTACAATGCCACCCAAAAACCAAACAATTCCAGATTTCCATGAACACCATATCAAGGTGATTAATACACCTGTAACACCCCTATATAAATCCATCACACCTTTGGTTAAAGTCACACTCCGAGAACCATTATTATAACCATCTTGAACAACACATAACGAGACGACCCAAGAGTACTTAAGAAATATCATTTGTATCAGCATAGATTTCCACAAAGACCACGACTGAGAAATATCCATACAATTGCCTTGATCAAAATAAACACTCCATATTTGCATTAACTGTTGAGTCCACTCCATACCGAACATTTTCAACTTCACAAAAACATCAGAAACAGGCCCTATTAACATCATTTGAAAAACCTTGCACCCATAATCCACGCCCATAACCGTTTTCTCAGTGTACTTCAATAGTGTCTGTGTTTGACTTAAGGAGGCCAAACACATGAGAAGTAGCATAGTAAGACGTCTCATGCCGTCACTACGTAACCGGATTTGTAAAAACCCTCGACCTTTTATATCACTAAGCCTCCAGACCAAAGAAAACCACTTCCACAAGATGGTTTGTATTAGAAAATATAACCCATTCCCAAAATCAAACTCTAATGCATTATACGAAAAATAATCCGTAGCAAACCAATTTACATAAACCAGACACCATGTTCTCTCGGCCCCTCTTCCGCTCAGATCAGTAACAGAATTGTTTCCTTTCCTGAAACTCTTTCCATTGACCAGATATACCATGCAAACATCATATGTACTCCTCATTTGCTCTGAAAGAATTGTAATTACAACAGGAGAATGATAAACATCAAGCTTTATTGATACCATATCGTCCACCTGTGCCACCATGAAGAAGAGCTCCATAACCGTTGTAATATCAAAGCTGGATCTCTGCAACTGGGTTGATGAAGCCAGGCACAGAAATTGACTTGCTGCGAGTGATCCATGCGTTGCAACCAAGACAACCAGAAAATTTATATCAAAACAATGTGACCAAGTAACACCAAACCTCCCTCTTAGGTTCCAAATAAAAACCAAACACCAATGTGAAACTGCCCCAATGAAGATCCACCAAACAGTATCAATGCTTATCAAAGGAAATAACCTATAATAATAAGCATAGTAGCCATTTTTATTCCAATACTTTATCTTGCTTAAAGAGCTAACCAACATTATTAACCCAAAAAAAATAAAGAGAATATAAAGAAAAGAACAAATATGCTCAAAGAGCTTACTAAAACATTAGAAACAAAGAAATCCACGATCACAAACTGCTCCCATAACTTTTTCCCTTTCTTAAGCTGATCCACATTCTCAATAGAGTTATTCTTCTCTGCAACACCACTAGCTCCATCCAGACTCTTGTCCTTTTCCTCCCCATCCGTCAGGTTTTTAAAGTCATTATCAATATTGGACCACTTACTTTTTTCATTTATTTTGATCTTAAATTTTGGATTTGAAAATATATTTTTCTTTTTAAAGACAAGTACCTTTTTGTGCAACTATGTTTTGCATATAAAAATCTATATATTTTCTTCTTAATATACCAGAAAAAAAATATTTTAAAATAATAAATAGATGTCAGTTGAAAATAGTTTTCCTTAGTAGTTTTGAGCAAACTATAGAGAAAAATTGTTAGAAATACCACAAGTTAAGTATCACTTTTCAAAAATACCACCAATCCAAAAATATAATAACATTTGGGTTTGGGCTTTAGTGATTATTGTTTAAGGTTTAGTATTAAAGGGTTGGGGTTGAGTTTATAATGTTCTATAAATATTAAAAAAAATAGCTTAGTGTTATTTTTATCACAAATTTTAGGTATTTATGAAAATATTCATTTATTAATGGTAAATTTGAAAAATAGTATCAAACTTGGAATATATTCGAAATTTTCTCAAATATAAAAGCGAGTTGGAAATACTACCTTTTGGCAGTATATTCCAATACTTTTCAACTCTGATTTTTTTTTTCTCAATCATCCCTAATTAGTTAAAGATACAAATATTTAGCGAGTTTATATAGTCAGTCATTGCGAATTATCAAATAAGAAAAGCTAACAAATAATTATTTTTAGCACAATCTGATTTCTGATCGGATTGGTATAGCTCAAGATTGGATTATACCTGCTTCAAAAATTTCCAACTCCTCGAATCATTAAACGTTAACTCATTGACACCTCTATTCAAAAGTTTCAAAACAACAAATTATTAAGAAATGGTGATGCAAACTTATTGAACTATTCTAGCTTAGTAGTTGGGCCTACGTATAATAGGAAATGGAATACAGTCCTCATCTTATTTATCTCTCTAGGAAACCAACGAGCACTTATTTAGCCAGAACATGGCAAGAGAAAGCTAAACCCAGAATTCTCTCGGATGAGAGGTGGTGGTTCTACATCTCCAATCTCAATCCTCTCCATTGATTTTGACAGATCATCAACCGAGAATGGAATGCTGCCAAGAAAACACAATATGCTTAAGAAAAAAAAATTGAAATGGAGTCAATGAATAAATGAATTCACGAGAGTGAGTACCTGGAATCATCATCCAACAAAAAAGAGTTGCTAACAGCATTGTTTGAATCTTCTGTCATTAGCACCCTCATATTTGCTATCACCTATATTTATACAACAAAAAAAATTACTAGGTTATTTATCATGAATCATATATCATAAGAGTAGATTTTATACAAAAAAAAAACCCCAAAGCTTACGTCTGGCGATACGCTATGTGTTCCGTACTTATCGTCCCAGTACATTGTACTTATTCGGTATAGCTGCTGTATGCTGAGCACCTGCATTTTCAACCAGATTTAATCAGTCTAGTCCAACACTTTAAATTTCTATATATCAAACAATTCAAATCCACGTACCGGGCACAGATCATGACTTATCTCATCCAATGTTTTTTGAGGTTTTTGATGTATCACCTGCAAATTTTTTTTTAATAAAACAATGTGAGGCATGTTTTGACTTGTTTCAGGTTTACAACATTTATCATGAAAGGTACCAGAAACCCAATGGCCTGTCTGATATGCTTAAGCTCATCCCAAGAAGAACCTGCGTACTGCAATGGCGATTTTTTTGTTTTACGTAAGTATTTGAAGTTAAAAGAGTGAAACTATCATATATATCAGTTTGTGTTACCTCATCAGTTGCTTTGTAACACCAATGCTCTAGTTCAGCCAAACCTGCTTTTACGTACTCCCCATTACTAAATGAACAACATTCCCGTCTTAACAAAAGGCTGTCATGGTAGATATGAGAATGCAATATTAATACAAATATTTTTGGAGAGCAAAATGTATAATATGAGAGTAAGATGGTGAGAACCTGTTGAACAGTTGAACATTAATGAATGAGAATATCTGCGTGAACACCTTTCGAACCAAGAAGGGAGGAACCTATGAAAAGAAATAATTAAAAGTTATGAAAGTCTTGTAATCTCTCAGCATGACTAGAATATCTAAGACACTTACATGGTTTGATTTAAGAGTATTGAGGAAGTTTGTAAGGCTCTTTACTATTCCCTGCCAATGTGCGATCAATGCTTGTTGAGCTTCAGAATTGCCAACAGAACGAGATGCTCCTTTCACTAAACTTGCTCTTGATGTTCTTGGTGCCTAATCAACCAAAAAAAGCTCTAATGCGTTTGTTTCTTCTACATATAACCGATGTCCATGGCCGAATCTCGGGATTTTATAAACATATCTTTAAGAATTTTAATTAAAAAAAAATTCGTAATTTCAAAGCTTTTCCCTATATAAAAATTTTGGGGTCCAATGCCAATGTTTCACCCGGCTGTACCCAAATCCGGCCTTGTAATGTCTATATACATACCTGAATGCACAGTCCGAGGAGAGGAGAAATCTCTTTCTTCAAGTTATCACGAATCATTCCATATATCTTTTCAACATAAGCTGTTAGCTGCTGCTTGAAGAGTAGAGCCGGGTATTTAGCCTCGACTTGCCTTAAGGTATCAGCTCCACCGTTTATCATGCTAAGATTCACACCTTGGGGTGCGCCACGGAAGCTCTAGAGAATAATTAAACATATTGACAAACTTAAAAACTTTGTGATGCAGTCTATGTTAGTAGCAAAATGTTTAAGTAGCCAACAACACACAGACCTGAGTCATCCTCCCAAAGAGAGTGGCAGAAGATGAGCGACGGCGTTGTGGAGCCATCCCTGCTGCACCGCTAGCTTTAAGCGTGCGTTGGAGTAGTAAAAGCAACGTTGAGGCATTGGACAACCAATATGCTAATATATCATTGTTATCTTGCGTCTGAAAACAGATAAAAATAGAAAAATTGCAATCACTGATGCATAAAAATAGCAAGGTTAGCTCGAAACAAACCTCAATGGCATGTCCTATAGTCTGAATAATCCGATCAAAGACGCTGGTTCTTTCAACTTCAAACGACCGCCATTGTAATAAGCATTTGTATATGATACATGCTGTGATGGGCCGGTTCCCTTGGAAACCCAAGTGTTGAACGATGCAGCGGATAAGCAGCTCCTGGTTTTCTTGTTGCTTCTCGTTTAATGATTTCTGTGGCTTATCCTCCACTTCGGCTATATCTCTATGGTTTATTGAATGGCTATGCAGATCCTGTTTCAAAAAATAAAAAATATTAAGGCAAAGGTAACACAGATATATATTACCTTTTAAGAGATGTACTTACCAAACTTGGCCTTGCATCGACTGATAAATGACCGCTGGCTGAACCTCTCTGTGTTTTATTTTGATGAGAGGCCATTATTTACTTAAGACATAAAAAGAAGAATGGAGTCATAATATAGTTTACTACTAGCCTTACGGCCCTTACCTGTAAAATAGACCTGGATCGGCCAGAGAGAAGCTTATTTGGTGCAATGGACACAGCTTGTTGTCGTAACACTTTATTCTCTGATTCCAAATTGGTGCATTTTTCCTCCAGCCTGATCATTTTTTTTTTTAAATTACAACTTTCAGCCGAGAAATCATAATAATATATGGGACCTTCATATATAGAGTTCTTACTATTTAATAAGGAAAGAAGATAAGGATTGGTCTTTACCTTGTGATGTTTTCTTGTAGGAGCTGAACTTTTTTCTCTGTTTCTTCCAACTTATTCTTTCTCTCTTCATTAGACTCTTGAGCTTCATCAAACTTCCTTGCTGCATCATCGGCCCTTTGTTTCTCTTGTTCGAGATCAGTCTGTTGGAACACAAAACGGTTACTATTTATCTTTTAAATAAATGAGGCACTAGTATATATATATATATACCTTTAGACCTTCCACTTGTTCAGTCAATGACTCAATCTTTTGGGTATCTTCAACAACGACTTGCGTTTCTGTTACAACAGGAGGCGCTTCTTCTATGGCCTTCTTTGCAGCTTCACGTTCTTTAACAAGCAACACATTTGTTTCCTCCACTTTCTTCCTCATTTCCTCCATCGAACTCTGCATTTTCGTTATCTCTTGCGTCTTTTGTTCTTCCAGATCAACCTGCAAACACACAATTTGACAAATTCCCATTATTATATCTTCTCTTCATTATCATCATCACCCTAACTAAAAACTCTTTACCCTTAAACGTTTCTCCAACTGCACACGGTATGTGAGTTCTTCGACTTTCTTTTCAAGTATATCCTTTGCCTCTTTCAGTGCGCCAGTTTCTCTCGAAGCCTGAAGACAAAACAAAAAAAACATCTTATCTTATAGCCAAAGGCATGAAAGAAAGTAAGACTCATGTACCATTTTGAGCTTTCGAAGTTCTTTCTTTGCAAGCCTGCCTCTCCATCGTGACTGCGATAGGATCACTCCTTTCTTAAGCTTCTTGTAGTAAGATGTTGCCCTATGACAACGCCACTGAGCCTGCAATTATAATAACACCAATCAATGTAAGTAAAATTCAAAAAAAAAAAACAAATCTAACTCACACTTAAAGAAAAGATGAATATATAATTCGAGTGACGGTTGGGACAAAACTTATATTACATGCTGTGGTTTCAGCCCCGAACCTCCTGGTATTCAAAAAAAAAAAAAATTCCCACAAAAGGTGTCAAACCTGAATAGTTGTAGCAGCCTTTGTTTGCTTCTTGAATCTGAACTCTTTATGAGCAGCCATTGCTCTTAAACCTGTCTGTACAGCAAGTGCCGCTACATGCATATTTTTATATGCTTTTCTAGAATGATATCTCCGACCATTCTTCTGAATCTTCACTGCAGCTGCTTGCCTTCTCAAGTTTTCGAACAGTTTCGAAGAAAGTCTTCCTATAATATTTTTGCAAAACGTCATTAATTCATCAAGTATGAGAAAACTGTTTCCTTTCTAAATTATAAACAAAAGAGAAGATAGGGATTAATTAAGATGGGTTGGTTTACCTCTGCATAAAGCTTGGAGAGAAATGGTGGCTTCTCTTAGTAAAATGAACCTTCTTCGGGCTTGATGAGTCCTTATTCGTCTCTGAATCTTTTTTGCAGCATCACTAAGAACCAGAGCTCTTCTTGCGTCAAGTTCAGCCATCTGGCCCGCCCTTAAGAATATCTTTGTTTTACCAATCTGTATTATCCAACAACATATATGAGCTGCACTCTTCTATTATATATGGCAATACGACCTCGAAAAATCAAGTACCTGGTATCCTTTGAGTCCAATATTGTCCAAAATCTTTTTAGATGCAGCCTTCTCCTCATAGCTGTTCAGGGACAATAGTATACACTTAATTTGAACTCCAAGATTAAACTGTTACAGTTAAATGTTTTTACTTACTTCCCTTCTAGAGCTTCAGGAGACAGAAGTCCAAAGCGGTTAACGAACTCAAAGAATGGTTTACGAGTGGGAAACCCTGCGCAACTGATTCTGATCGCTTCCAAAACACCCTAGAAGAAAAGAATTTGTGCTTTGGTAATGAAACATTTGTAACACTCAACATGTCACAGTTGGAAAAATATATATTATGCATTTATACTTACACCACACCGAAGTTGCTGCATAATGTTGATATTCTCAAATATAGCAGGCTTCAGAAGGTTATTAGGCTTCACACATCTGATGTAGTGAGGCTCAGTAGAGTTTAATGTTTCCATAAGTTGCTGGAGTTGCAACTGCATCAATCAGGAGGAAAGCACACTTTTATTTCTTCAAAGAAAATAAACGGTAACATTTGAAAACTTTCACAGAATATTTTCAATGTTTTTTTTACCTTAACGCGAGAGCCAATGGAAGAAAACTTTGAAGATTTAGATGTTTCTTCGAGCTTAGGAAAGAGTCCAACAACAAAAGGACACTTGGAAGCACCCAACAAATCTTGATGTTCAGCGATCACATAATCTTTGTTTTTGTCTAGAAATTGATCAGATTGATACTGGACCTGAAAAAAAAAAGAGAAAATACTAATAAGAAACTTATATAGAAGATACAAGCCTTCTTGTGTTGTACAGTTAACAAGTAACATACTTCTCCAGCATAATGGGAAACAGTGAAATCTGTTCGAGATAGTTTTGGCTTGATGAACCTCTTGTTGGTCTTAAAAGTCTGATAAAGCTTGTTCGCAAATGTTTCATGGGTTGACTTCGGAAACATACTGTATAGAAACCCAAAAAGATTGATAGAAGACATTTAAAAATAAATAAAAACTACATTACATACATAATGTCCATGTTGATTGAAAAAATAATAATATTACCAAGCTTCATCAAGGAGTGCCACAATTCCACCAGGTTTCTGAGATGGAAATAAAACATATTAGACCGAATCCTCTCATTAGGAGTCCAAAATTAGATATTATTAACCTTTTCAATAAGATCAAGAACATCTTTATTGTCCACAAATTCGATGTAGCTCCAATCTATCGCTTCTTTTGTGTATTCCTCCTGTTCCATCTTGAAAACGTGCTGCAAAACAACAAGACAAACTCGTTAACCAGAGTGGCCTATAATTACAATTGTTTTCCACTACAATCAAGAAAGTACCTGATTGAAATGTTGCTGCAACTTCTCATTCGTGAAATTAATACAAAACTGTTCAAAACTGCAACAAATCCATCCTTATTAGCAGAGAGAAAACACTCACATACACACAAAAATGTTGGGGGCAGACATTTCATTTTACCTATTTGTTTTAAAACTTTCAAATCCGTATATATCAAGGACTCCAATGAGTGATCTAGAATTGGCATCTTGTCCAATTGAGACGTTTATCTTTTGTACCAACCTGCAAATAACCAGAGATATTCAATAGTATCTATAATCAAATCTGTAAATTATTGACAAAAAGGCCAGCAGCCACTAACCAATCAAACAACCGCGAATAAATCGTCTTAGCTAGACCATCTCTGCTGATTGCAGCACTCTGCGGATCTAAACTTCTCTTGATAACTTCCTCAGGTGTGACCATAACACGTTTACACAGTGCATCTTCAAGTTCCTTTACATCACACCTAAAAAAAAAAAAAAAAAAATTAATTAGTTCTTGTACTGAAACTAGACACACACACACTCACACAAATCTTACATGAGAAGTTCTGCAACTGTGTTAAGATGAAATTTCGCCTTATCGTCCTTAGGAACCGATGAATCCACATCCTTTCCCTTGGTGAATTCGATGTTACCGATGTGAAGAATCGCAGCAACCACTCTGAAAATTGCTTCCTGTTGTGGAGGGAGAGACAGTCAAAAACTGCATCATAAGATTTACTTGCATCATACGCAAAGCCTATATACCAACCTGTTCCTTTTCGCTTATCCCGACAATATCCATCGCTCTTCTTGTCGCAATATAATCATGAGCATCACTTATACCAACGAGTTCGAAACATTTGGACTGATTCAGATAATGAAACGTCTTTGGATGACCCAACTTGTACTTTTCAATTTCCTGCTTAGTTATATATAATGTTAACGCTTCTTGTTGCATCGAAACATATAACAAATATTGACATGTTCGAGTAACAATTATTTTGGAATGGGATAAAAATTAGAAATGAAGAAACAAAAAAGATACCTCTTGTGGTGCAGCACACAGAAGATAAAAACAGTGGTAGTTGCGCTCGGGATCAGATATCTGACAGACACGAGACCTCTCTAGAAGATATGTTCTTACAGCAGCTCCTGATATTCTCCCTTGCTTATCAAATTGGATTTCAACGAACTTACCAAACCGACTGTGAGGACAAGAAAACAATTTTTAACCATCGTCAGCTCCAAGTTCTAACAGTAGGCCAATGAATGTTAAAGTTTGCTTCACCTTGAATTGTTATTCCTGACAGTTTTGGCGTTACCAAAGGCCTCAAGCACAGGATTTGACTGCAAAGAAGAGAAAAAAAGTTACAACTAATATCTCATCAAGATAATTAAGAAACATTGATAAGAACATCATATATATACTTCAAGAACTTGTTGTTCAACGGTTCGGCCTTCTGTAACAGCACGACCTCCAAGATAAGCAAGGTATCTCATAAGCATCTTTGTGGTTTCAGTTTTTCCTGCTCCACTCTCACCACTTACAAGTATAGAATTGCTTTTTCCCTCATTAATCATTGCCCTGATATTCACATAAATCACCTCTCAGTTAAAAGGTTGACAATTACAGGTTCCCAGGGGATTAGTCGGTTGGGCCTCGACCCGCCGGATACCCCGAGTTATAAAAAAAAGGTTGACAATTAAAGAACACCTGTATGCAACATCAGCAACTGCAAAAACATGAGGACTAAGTTCTCCAAATGGTGCTCCTTTGTATTGTTGCATCATATGTGCATCATATATGTGTGGCAGTCGTTGAAATGGATTAATTGCTATAAGGATGTTTCCGGTATATGTCTGTCAATGAAAACCACTTTACCGTTAATAAGCAAAATAGTCTTATAAGAAAAGAAGAAAAATAGAATTTTAGGTGACTAACATAAATCTCATTAAGTTCATATCTGATCTTTAAGTTCTGAAGAACACCAGGCTCATGTAAGTAAGATAGCTTTGTCATGTCATCAACACCACCTGCAGGTGCTTCCATATCTTTTGGGTATATCTTTGACAACTTTGCAGTGATCTATACTTGTATATATAAATAAAAAAAGTTAGATAAATCAGCCCTGGTACTAAGAAAATGTTTAACTCGGTTTGATTGAGTGTACTACTAGCCTTTTTTCCATTTGTGGCCTGAACCTCAACATCTTGTCCATTGATTTTTTCAACTTGCCCATCAATCCAAGCCACATCTGTGTCTTCAACCCAGACATGAGAGCCTACAATGATGTTAACTGGAGTTCCCTGCAGTTTAAGAAAAAGGAAAAACCAGTTTGTGAAAGGCAATCGATGAAATCAATAACCAATATCATCCTGCTATTTTAATAGGGAAAATGCTTATGAATAGCAAGAGCGACAAAAGTATAGTATATAGGCTTTAATTGCCACTTAATGTAGTATCTGCTTGAAAGATAAAATCTTTCAAGCTCTTGTATCAGAGGATTGCTAACAATCTTGTATAAATCATGTCTTGTTTTGGTTTCTCATCTCATTGTTCCTTAACCTCAGTTTCTAATACTGTATTCCTTCTGATTATATTACAGATTGAGTAAACGACTGTAACTTATAATCATAGCAAAAAAAAAAAAAAATAGAAGAAAATTACAATTAATAACATACCATTTGGAGGCTTCAAATCCAAATCTCAGCAGCTAATTAATTCCTCAGTTAACAAAACCATATCCATGGGGAGAAAGTATCATAAGTAGTAGATCTAGAAAGTGACTTGGAACACAAGGAACCTATGAAATTTGTGAACACCTAGAAAAACAACACATGGAGATTTCAGCCTACCCCAAAATTACTAAAGAGCACCACTCCGTGCGAAAAAAATCGGAACCAAACTCCTCATAATTCCACGAGAATTGAGGTAAACCAGGGAGACAAATTAAAAGATGGAATGAATCCTTGAGATGGGCTGATGAAGTGGAATCAGATTGAAAGAGGAAAAAAAGGAAGAGAGAAGGAGAGAAAGAGGGAAAACGTTAATGTTGAATGATTCAGAGAGTGCCATAATTCTTCTGCCCCTATGATTTCGGCCAATTCGTGGCCCTTATTCGAGTCTTACATAAACAAGCACACTCTCTCTCCTCCTGCCGCCTCTTCCGTTTCACTGCCTTCGGCATTCTTATTTTGTATCAAATTACGTCTCACTTTAATTTTGTAGCTAACTACATAGTATATATTACAATTAATTGGTTATTGTAACTAGGTCATATGTATTTGGACCCGGTTTAAGAGCAAATGGAACAAGCATGAGAACATCGTGCTGTAAGAAACTTGGAGAACAAGTATATCTAGGAAGACTATCAATAATGTATATTATACACAATATTCATAACACTTCTTACTTTATGAAAATTGAGAATGCATAAAAAGTTGGCTCATTAAAAATCTTATGGAAAACTCAATAGGGTTAAGGAAAAAAGAGTGCAGCCCACAAATACTTTTCCTCATGTGTACCGAGTCCAGATCTTTGAAACGACATAATCAGATAAGATAAACTAACTTTTTGAAAGTAGCAATAGGTAGAACCTTAATGAATAAATCAGCTAAAGTGTTACTTGAATAACCCTTTTAATGTGTTGGATTGGTCTAATTAAAATTCTGACTGATTAGATTTGAAGTCCTAAAGATTGGAGTTGAGAAGTCAAGTTATGAAGATGATCCTATATATAGTGTTCAAAAGAAGATGATCCAATATTTAATGTAGATACTACTAACTTGCTGCATGTAACCAAAAATGAATCTTACGAGCCCTGAACATCAATAACATACACTTCTCATGTGCATTAAACAATTACATTTATATATATAATTTGAGATATATACTGAATTTTTCTGTAAAGATACATAATCAATGACATCACACAGCTGTTTTGTTTATATGAGATTTACTAAACTTACCGCTTTCTGTTTCCAATCATGGTTCGAAAGAAGGGACATCATTCTCAGGAAGGTGTGTCAAACTGTAACTTAATCTGTCCACAACACTTCTGTATGGATCTTCCTCACGTTTCTTCAACAAGTAGGCTATGCATTTCTCCACTTCCTCTTTCGCTTCCAAGTAAACCAGTTTTGCTGCTTCTTTGTCTTTCACAAGTTCTGGTCTTCCTTTAGTGTGTATCGGTTTCCCAAATAGGTAATAGAACCGACCCGGTATTTTCGGTAAGACCCCTGGCAAGTAGAGTTGCTGGTTTGCTACCTCCCCGCTTGATTCGTCCCTATATAATATTACCACAACACCCATCAGCTTTTGGCTTTGAGTGTTTCAACGGCTTATAGGAAAGCAATATTTACCTCAACTTAAACTCTTTGGTATCGCGAGTTGCTTCCGTTATATAGTTACTGAGAAACGGAATCTTCATCAGGTCATTGTAATCAAGAACCAACTGCAAAGGCAAAAAAGAAAGAAAAGGTAAAGATTTGCCTCGTTTTCAACAACTGTACAAATGCAAAACGTTGAAAAGGCAGAGCTTACTTCCGCTATGTCGTCTTCACCAACCGTTCCAAATGGCACTATAGTTGCGCCAAACCGTGCTGCCATTCTCACAAACTCTTGCTGGTCAGGCCAAATCAGTTTGTATTGTTCACCCTGTAAAACAATTACAGACTTCATTAGCCAATTAATATATGGTATGAAGATTTAAACACACAAAAAAGGGTATGAAGATGGGCTAACCCGGTTATGGAGAGCCTCACGTGCACCGCCGGGGTAGAGAAGAACATGAGACTTAGAAGACAAGAGCTTGAAAAGATTGGTTGCAGTGACAGGGTAGGCACCAAATACTTTAATCCAGTCCATGTAACCAAACTCCTTCGTTGAATCAGTTTCTGCATAAAGAATCGGATGTGCCATTCCACGGAAGAGAATGTTTTTCTCTTTGATAAATGCCTCGGACATTGGACCAAGTTCCAACCCCATCAGCATGTGGTAACCAACAAGTAACACCGGACCTTCATCTGGAACACCAGCAAGTCCCTTCACTATCCTACCATCTTCCATTGTTGACAGAAACACGGAACTAACAGCATTTCTTAAGAATCTGCTTGCACAAGAGAAAAAAAAAAGAAAGTCAGAACAGATACTACTATTAAAATATGACAAAAAGGCTTAGAGAAGTTACCTGAGTAGTTCCTGAAGGGCAAAATCAAGTTCTCCCTTACTGGGAGGCAAGAAATCAGAAGCAAAATCATATCTCCGTGAGCGTCTGTACTTGCATGTACCTTTTATAACCGTGAGCAAACTGAGGCTATCTTCCTGGAACAATGAGTACAAGTGAATGAATAATAGTAAAATATTCCTCTGATGAAATACTATTTTTTTAACTTTACCAGTAAAAGGGTATGCCCGTTTTCCTTGAAGCATCGAACAGTACAGTTTTTAAGTAACCCATGAAGCCTTTTCGATTCTTCTTGGCTAGGAAGCATCCTGTCCTTTCCACTGAAAAGCACCGTAATAACAAAAATCAAAAGTTATTTCTTTAACTGAACAAGTAGGAGACAAGAAATGCAATACAATAAGGAAGAAGATAAATAACCTAACAAGGAGCAAGACTTCGGCTTCAACAGCATGGATGCGAGAATTCGTATAAGCAGCGCCAGATCTCAGCAACTTGAGCTTCCAAAGTAAAGTTTCTCTTGGAATAATACCACCGAGTTCCTAAAAAGCGCATGGTTAAAAAAGAAGAAGATGTCATCTGGTATAAAAGAAAACAATGCGTTAAAGAGACACTCACAGAGAGAAGAGGAAGCATGGAGTTAGTAAGCTTCTCTCTCAACTTGTTCAATTTTACTCCTGCTGGAAGTTGGTTATCGATACCAATTGAAGCCATCTTTATCGGATCACCTAATTATATCAAAGAAAGCCTGAGTAAAAAGATTATTTAACCAAGAAAAATAAAAATGTTATTTGTTACAATTCATGTTACCCATAATAAAGCTTAGAGCATATGGAATAGTAAAGTGAAGCTCTTCTGGCACCATCTCTAGTATAGGCAGCAACGGCTGTAGCGGTGACCTCTCAAATGATGTAGCTAAAACAAAAGGAAAATGTATTTGGTCACTTTGCATTTAGATATATAAAAGCTACACAATTAAATAAAAAAAAATATTTTACTGACCTGGGTTGACTAGGACCAACACCAAATCTATTGAAGGGTTCCTAGCAGCAACAGCAAGAGCCATACATCCTCCAAAGGAATCCCCCACGAGATATATCGGTTTATTCGGACGTGTAGCATGCTCTTGCCTCAATACATCTTCTACTATTTTCAGCAGCCCTTTATGGTAGAGAATACACAGAGAAAAATGAGCGAATAACATAAGGTATAATAACAATCAGGATAAGCAAATGTGTGTGTATATTACCTTGGAATGGAGTTCGATCATGTACTGGAATATGCAGGCACCAGACATGAAAAGCCCTGTACCAAGTAAATTCATAAAAAACAGTCTAACACTGTGTGTGACAGAGAATTACACAGAAAAGATAAAAAAAAAAAAGTCTAAAGCTTATAAATACATTGCATCAGAACCCATTTGTACATTAGTTCTAGTGCATTAGATACTATTGCTTCTGCAACTTTGAGCTCAAAGTATATAAGTATATGTCTCCATTTGTCACATTTCTTAGTCAAATGTCGTTTCAGGGAAGGCATAAATAACAAAAAGAGTGAACATACTTCCCAAGTGCTATTTGATGTGGAACAAGACCCATCCCAGTGCCATCCATCCCTGCATTACCAAAAAAAAAATCGAAATTATCGAAAAAGCTTGGAACTTTGACTAGATTGTGTAAGTATCAGATAAAGAACAGTAAAAAACCCATTACTAATTAGAGGCTCAGTCTTTTACATTCTAACAAAACAGCCTCCACAATCAAGTTCTATAACACATTCAGTGACTCCCATGAAAACTTTGTACGAATACTATTGGAACTTTGAAATAAAAAACAGTTGAAACCATAACTAAGGAGCCTAAGGCCCTAAAGAATGAAGCTTTTGCTCAATGGAAACACAAAGAAATGAAGGTGAAAACAAAGTTTCAAACTTAAGAGGAATAGTAAAAAGTAAAAACCCAATTGCTTGTGTGGAGAAAGAAGCAAAGCAGTTTCTGCAATCAACGTTAAAAACCCAAACTTTGATTATTATTTTTACCAGGTAAGAAGAATAAGGTAGGAGCATCTTTGATTGGTTGGCCACAATCGACGGGACTAAACCACCGTGGAGGACCACCGTCAGGCTTCTTCAAAATCTCTCTAGCCGCCGCAAAGTAATCCTTGACGGATTTGGAGCCATACCCATCATCCCATAACAGCTCAATTTCGGCTTCCCTTTGAAATTTCACTTTCCCATTCACTTCACTTCCTTTCGGGTTTGGGAGATTAGACACAGAGACAGAACCGTTCACTGGCTCCACGGACGTCGCCTTATCACCCGATATTTGAGCTCTTACCTTGAAACTGGGTCTCTGGTTACAATTCGATCTGAAACTTGGCAACGCCAACAGACTTGAGCTTGTTGTTGTCGTTGCCATTTCGCTCTTTTTGAGTCTGGGAGGTAATGGAAAAAGGATTCTTCTTAAAATTTACAAAAGAGAAAATAGAGCTTTGTAAAGGGAAAAAAAAAGGAAAATGATACCATACGTTACAAAGTTTTACACTGTTTGTGCCAACAAAGCAATAAAGATATATTTCTCAGTGTCTGTATCTAACACACAAGGTTGAGTAGAAGTATAACTTAGAGCATCGGTATTGGTGGGACTTAACCCACAAGCCCTTAGCATTTTATATTAAGGTTATATGTTAAGGGACCTAAACTAAGGACATTAAACAATTTGGTAGATTATTAGTGGGACTTTCCTGGTCCCTTAGGTTATTATTTAATTAATTTATTATTTTCATAATGTATAACATATAAAAAGAAGTTGTAAATGAAATATATTTTAAAAAAGTTTAACATTAAAATTGAAATCTTAAGAAAATTATAAAGTTGTAAAATAGAAATACAAAACATCATAATTATTAAAAAAAACACACAAACATTTATTCCAATACAAATAGAAACTTATAAATTATATGTTATGGGTAAGATGTCCAAATTTAGTCCAAATATTTTCAATCAAATCATTTTTTAAATGCTCATGGACTTGTCTATTCCGAACGCTCGTGCGACGCTCAATTGTACTCACGATAGGTGAAGGCATATTGACAGAAAATGTAGCCACGTCTTCTCTTTCTTCAAATTCACGACCGTTGTCCTGAGTTCCTGATGATTTTTCATCTTCGACAATCATATTATGAAGTATGATACATGCTCTCATAATATTTCCTATTTTTTCTTTATCCCAAATATTAGATAGATTTCTAACAACGGCAAACCTAGCTTGTAGGACTCCGAATGCACGCTCGACATCTTTTCGCACAGCTTCTTGGGTTTGAGCAAATAATGAATGCTTCTGACCTTGTGGTAGTCGGATAGATTGAATAAAAGTAGCCCATTTCGGATAAATACCGTCGGTGAGATAATATGCCAAATTGTATGGATTACCATTAACATGGAAGTTAACTTGTGATGCTATTCCGTTAATAATGTCATCAAAAACGGGTGATCGATCGAGAATATTAAGATCGTTCATAGTACCTGGAGCTCCAAAAAACGCGTGTCAAATCCAAAGGTCATATGAAGCTACCGCCTCCAAGACAATCGTTGGTTTATCGGTTCCTCGTGAATACATTCATTTCCAAGCCGTGGGGCAATTCTTCCACTCCCAATGCATACAGTCGATGCTTCCAATCATCCCTGGAAACCCACGTTGTTCTCCAATATATAGTAGTCTTTGCAGATCCTCTGGTGTGGGACGTCTTAGGTATTCATCGCCAAACAAGTCGATTATTCCCGCGGCAAAATTGTGCAAACTTCTTCGAGCTGTTGTTTCTCCAATTCGGACATATTCGTCAACTGTGTCAGACCCACCACCATACGCCAATTGACGTATTGCTGCGGTACATTTTTGCAGCGGAGTTAGACTCGACCGTCCGGTTGCATCTACTCTGGGTTTAAAGTACTCAACTTCTGTAGACAGACGATGCACAATACGCAAGAATAATGCCTTGTTCATTCGAAACCGTCGCCGGAATATATTGTGCGGGTATGTTGGAGTCTCGCTAAAATAATCATTCTAGAGCTTCTGATGGCCTTCCTCCCGGTGTCTCTCGATAAAAACTTGTGTTTTTCGCTCTTTTGGTTGTGGATTGAAATCAATATATTCTTCACATAAATCTTCAAATATGTCATCTAATTCATCATCATTATCTTTGTGGTAATGATAATGTGAAGAAGAAGCCATAGAAAATTTTAACAAAAGATAAAAAAGTGTTTAGAATTTTAGAGAAGATGAGAGAAGAAGTGTCAATACTTATATGATAAAGAAGAAGTGTCTACGAATCCTCCCGTGAATGAATATTGATATTAACTCTTTAGTACATCTTGTGACTTATTGGTAGAAAGCAAAATAAACATGTGACTTATCAACTCACTTATTGGTACAAAGAATCTCAACTTGTGACTTATGGTTATAAATGAAATAAACATGTGGTAGTTTTGTGCTATTTGGTCACGAGCACAAATAAACCATTCTAGTTGTCAGCTTTCATTCTAGTTGTCAGCCATTCTAATTTACAAATGAGTTATGTTACAAATAAGAAACTCGATCATGTTAGTTATTGTCAGCCATTCTATTTGAGCACAATTAAACAAACTTATGCGTTATATTAAAGAGTACAAAACCATATCCTTAACATCCGGTAAAAACCCAAACCATGCCGGTTAGAGAAGTTAAAATTATCCAAACATAACAACCAAGCCTATTACAACAACAAGAACAACTATGCCTATTACAAAGCACTCAAACCCATGACTAAAAGAAGATTTCTCCTTAGCCATATCACCCACAATCTTCTCTAGGTTTCGTATCTTCTGCTCTGTGTCATAGTCACTCAAAAGGGTTAGGCTTTCTACCTTTTCACCTAGCTGAAGCACGTGGATATCTCTGGCTCTCATCTCCTCCATCAGCGCCTCATCCCACCATTTGTAGACATGGCATTCGCCGTCGTCTTTGTTCGCACAAGTGAAAAATCTTCTGCCTGTTTCACAGACAAGCAAAAGCAGCTAAATACATACACAAACTAGCACATAAGCAAGTAAATTAATAACAACCACATACCTTGATCTTGCCTGTTGTTAGACGTTGCTAGCAGTGGCGTAGCACCACAATAGCAAACCTGCGGAAAACCAAACTCTACCTCCGGTTGCGGAGGGTAGTCAACTTGTTGAGTACGTTCCAAGCTTAACTCAGCTTGGTCACGTCGTATGAGATCATCCGTCTCGCTGTAGTCACTGTCCTCATTGTTTCCAAATAAATCCTCCTCTTCTGATGGCTGCGTATAGCTGTAATGTCCCATTTTAACTTAACCTGCATACATTGTCAACATTTAAATTACATACACATATTTAGAGCGAAGACATTTAAAGAAAATGATTCATTAATAAAAACTCATTTAAGGAAAACGGACTACATGGACCAAACACCTAACAAGAACATAGGACATACATCAAACAAGAACATAGAGCATACAGAAAATATCATACATAAAGAGACATTTTTTTTTTAGAATAACTCCGCTAGGAGCTTATTCTTCACAACAACTTCCGCCTCAGTCAATGGTTCAGTACGGGTAAGGAGAGTGTCTAGTATTGCTAGCCTCGACAGTCTCTCCTTCCTCACCAAATCGTCCTTCTTCATTTCCCAAACGGTCGCAATCTCAGCCACAGACTTCCCTTTACCCGTGTTTCTTTTGGCCTTAGCAGCCTTGACACCTTCGGGCCTGCTCTCAACATCAACGAAGCCTTCAGTATTAGATGTTTGGGAATTTACGTCCACATTCTTCCTCTTCGAAACGCCAGCAGTCGTGGGTGCGTTGAGGCTGAGCCACTTCTGTTCAAACCTCAACACACACCAAGCGTGTTTCAAGTGTGAACTTGTGCTCTTGATCAGAGAAGAAAATGTCATGTGCCTTCTTCAGAACGTCAGTGTCACTCTCACCACTTCTCATTTGTCGCTCTGCTGCTGAGTATGCGGCACAGAACTTGTTAACATCTTCATTAATTCTGTGCCACCTCTTCTTGCAACAACCGTGCTCCTTCCCACCATCCTCTATTCCATGGGGACTTGCTGCATAATAAGCAGCAACCCGTTTCCAGAAGGCCCCCGACCTCTGCTCATTTGCAACAATTGCATCTTTCGAAGTATTAAGCCACACACTGATCAGCACCTCGTCATCTGCTGGATTCCATTTGCGCCTTACACCACGGGCAGCCGGTGTCTGTACTGGTGGATCTAATGGTGCATCTTGAGATTGTTGTGAGCTGAAAGCCGGAAAAGGCTGTGATTCTCCGAAGTTAACACTAGAATGAAAACTTTCATAAGGAAAGTTTTCATGGAACACGCTACCTTGTTGACTGTGAAGCAGTCCTACGTAGCTAGAGGACTTGCTAGGAAGATTGTTTGGATCCTTAACAGAAACTAAATATAAGAGATTTGTTGTAGAAAGACTAATGAGATGATAGAAGATAGAAAAGAGAAGAGATTTTTTAATAGGAGGAAGTGAAGAATACAAAGTACATAACCGCCTTAATGGCCAACTCCGAACAAGAAATGTCTAATCCCAACTTAATACACAACTAAAAAGCTATCAACTTTCTTTTAAAACATCAGTGGCTTAAATGTCTAACAGAAGACAGAGAAACAATCAGTTCAATGCATTAGAATATTAAGATTTTAATAGACATTACTCTAAAAACTATGGAAAATGCAATGTCTCTAAATTAAATTCTTTACGGATCAAACTCTAAATTATTAGTCTATACGAATCAAATCTATACAAATCAAACTCTAATTTGCAGACAAATCAAACTCTAAACCACGGGTTCGAATTTGCAGACAAATTAAGATTTTAAATGACATGAGCTTATGTTCACAGGTTCGAATTTGCAGACAAATCAAACTCTAAACCACTTAAACAATTGATCTCGAACCATAGAAATCTATACGAAACAATCATACATTTGTTCATAGAAATCTATACTAAAGCTCCAAACTTATAAATTTGAACAAGCATACAATCAACACATCGCAATCACAGAAGCTACAACAAAACAATCATACAAGCGAACCATAGAAAGCTGCGAACCATAGAAAGCTGCGGATATCTATACGAACTATAAAAAATTCCCAAACCCTAGCAACTATACAATTGTTCTCAAACCAATGAATCTATTTCTTTTTCCCATCGAATCTAACAAACACTCTGATCAATACCATTTTATTCTTCAAATTTCTAGAAAACCCTAAAAAAAATTTCGAAATCAGATCGGACTTGAAAAATATACCTTGTTAAGATTGGGACGATTCTCAATGGTTTTGGGGAGGATTGCTTCTCGTCGTTTTGGAACGGAAGCGAACCGATGTGGATTGGGCTTTGGAGAAGGATCGGGGGATGAAACGACGCCGGAATCTGCGACCTCGCCAGCGAAGATAATACCGATCTCCAACTCCAGTGAAAGAGAGAAGACGCAGGGTTGCCTTTCGATTTGAAGAGATGGATTTGGAGATCAAGGCTTCGCCATCGCCATCGCAATCGCCTTCGAGCTTTCGAATTTTTTTTTTTAATTTAGGATTTCGGAGTCCTCGAGGAGAAGAACACGCGAACAACACAGATGGAGACAGCCACTCGCGTGCTGCCACGTCGTCAACGGGACGAGCCCGAACAGCCCTTACTTAAGGCCCGTCCCACTCTCTTTTAATTTCTTTTTCATTTAAATTCAACCCATTTAAACGTACGGGACGGGCCTAAGGGCCCCCGATACCGATGCTCTTAGTACCAAATCAACTTATAAAACATTATAAACAATTAATATGTTGACAAAAAAAAATCCGAAATCATTTAACTACATTATATAATTTTTTCTGTTAAAGAGAAAGTCACACATTAGAAATACAAAATAGACTTACGTAGACATGAGTTTCGAGTATTTGGGATCAATTTGGATTCGAGTTTATTGAGAGCACAAATTTAGTCTCATTCGAATATTATAAACTTCGGTTAAATGTCAGTTCAGATAGAGTAATACTTAAAAAGCCAGTTGACTTTGTTTTAAATTCGGTTTGATTCTAGTTCATGTTTTAATTATCCAAATACTTTGATTAGAAATACATATTTAAGTTCACAAATTTCAAAAATTTAAACAATTTATATTGACAAAGGATTGATGGCATGATTAAAAGTGGTTGTTAAGAAGAGAGAAACATAAACAATTTAAAACTAACAACTAAGAACTATAACCGTAATAAACATTATTTAAAATTAAAATAGTTTTGAAACTTTTGAAGAAAACTTAATTATAATCAAATTTTAAATGCAATTCTTAAAACATAAAATATTCAATATTTTACTAATTATCAAAAATATACATTAAACTAAATATTGAAGTTATTTTCATGTTATATATACTTATTAGAGTACTTATTCAAAGTGGTATGCTATTTTTTTGGGGTTTTGAAAATTTTCGGGTTTTTCTAGAAATCCGTTTCGATTTGGGTTCGACTTGGGATCGATTCGGGTAAAACTCAAAACCCAAAATGCCGTAGAACAAGATCTATTTGGATATTATGTCGGGTTCACTTTGGTTTGGATTTGTCTTTTATCGGATTGGATTGGTTCAGATTTTTGAGTTTGTTTTTTTTTTGCTCACCTCTAGACTTAAGTAATATATAAGGGATTTAGGCTTATTTGTTTATCACCGATTGATTTTAAGTTAGAAGCCCAAAAACTTAACATTGTATTAGAACGCATTCTGACTATTAATCTGACCTCAAAATTGGTCCGATCATCACACCAACTGATAGTCCAAGGAAAGCTCAATTCCACTTCGATAACTAAAAATAATATTATCTCAGAGGAGTATAACAGATTATGTCGAAATTAATGATTATACGCACTATTATCTCGAGAATGGATGTTGGAGAGAATATTCATTATTTTAAAATTATTTTAAAGTCAGACATTCATGATAAACCCAAATTTAACATATTATCAAAGCGGAGCCGCATCTAATCGAATCAGATGGTAAGTGAATTGGCAGAATCCTTTATAAATAAGTCATGTTCTAGTGGAACTCCCGGAAGCTTTATATTCTAAGCCGTTTATGCTTTGAAGATTTAATCTAAACAATGAACTTAGAAATAGTTGTTGATTAAAGATATTAGGAAAAGAAAAAGCAAATGATGGGTGTTACAGCATACTCCATGCATTTGAACCTGACCTGACTGTTATTCGCAATCTATGAAATAATAGTTTGATTTTTATTTCTATTGTTTGTTAAAGAAACAAAAATATTTTATAACGAAGCTCCTCATAAATAATTGAACTATTTTGCTTGAGGTTTTGATTCTCTCTTGGAGTCTCGTTATCAAGATTACGCAGTTAGGCAGTATCTAACATGAAACAAAAGCAAACATTCGCACTTTTCATTGTCGTTTTCCTACGTTTTTTTTAATGTTTTTGATAAATATCTTCCTTTTATTATGTAATCATTTTCTTTGTATATTATAAGAATAGCAACAAAAACAAAATGTAGGGTTGTGTGTAGTCTTTTGAGGAGTTAGGTCACACGTAAGACGTGTTCAATTGGGTTCCGTAAGGTTTTTAACGGTAAATAAAGAAGACACAAAGCAAGCATAGATTCAACGCGCGTAGAATTTGGATGTATTCACTTCCCTTCCATGCTTAAATCCTTCCGTCTCCGTTTCAACAACTATGACCACAGAGATCCACATGGATCGCACGTACCACATTGATCCTTTTACATTTTTCATGTTCGAGAAACAAAACAATTTTTATGGGCCGACTACAGAATATTGGAAAGGGTTGAAAACGTAGTCTGGTCCAGCATCCAAAAGCACATTCAATGAAATCCCACTTTTAAGTCCACGGGAAGGCCCACCATCGTAAGCCCGCGGATATTTTTCTTTTGTCAAATGTGTGTGTTTTTAACTCGAAAGTTGCAAGTCTGAATTAAAAGATGGAGTTAACCATATTAGTGGATAAATACAATCATATAATCAAATACACCATTTGGAGGTTTCTTTTAAGCTAAAACATGAGCCACAAAATTATATGTAAGTGATGTATATTTATTATCCCAAAACTGAATACCAGAGATCATATGTTTGATGAAGAGAATCCGGTTGAAGGGTTTCTACGACATGTACCAAAGTTTGTTAGTTGCGTATAAAAATAATGTGTTTCTATCCTAAAGTCTAACAAAGTTGAATAGCACATAGTAAAGTTTTGCCTTCTGCTTCTAAGCTCATTGAAACATACTCAAAATCTGTCAAATCCAATACTTTGCATTTTCTTGTTGGTTGTAATTGAGTTTAATGAAGGGGTGCCTGTGTTGGATTGTGACTGAACCAGATTTTTTTGATCAAATCCAATGTTAGTCCTTGACCACCCAAAACACAAATGATCCAAGTAGAAAACAAAGATAGAAAGTAAAGAAATGATAAAACTTTAGAAACTGAACCAGACTTTATTGATATTGTCTATTTTCTCTCTTTTTCAATGTACTCTATTTTATTGGCTTTTTTTTTTTTAAACTGTTTTTCTTGAAAAGAAAAGAAACACAAAAGTAGATGATGATGGGAAAAAAAGTAAAGATGAAAAGATAATACTGATTCCAGATATTTGCTCTGATACCACATGATATGTGTATGTTACGCTTGACCCAAATGCTCTACACAATCTAGTACGACCCTAGGCTGTGGAATCATTGGCAAACACCCTCGTGAAACCTTCACACTAGATAATTTAAACCTAGCGCTTATGGCTTCCTTGATAAATGATCGGTTGAATGGCGACACAAGTGATGATGGAGATTCACTTATACTACCATTTGCTGAATCACTTGATTCAGTTTACTTAAAATCATTTTTTTTAGCCATGAGGCTAATTCAAATTTCTTTTAATTTGAAAACATTTTTATCATATAAAAAAAAAGGAAGAATTGTCATGAAATCTAAAATAAAGATGATCTAGGTGGACCTCCCGCACGCATGTGCGGGCATTAACATTAATATTAAATTGATATTATATTTACAACTATATAATACTTATGTTACATGTATATGGTTAATATGAAAGATTCGATGTTACATATTGATATTTATACTATGTTCATATGAACAAAGAATACATTAGAACATTTAGAAAACGATCACATTTAACACTAACTAGATTTTGACCCGTGCTTGGAAAGCGCGGGGTTGTTAGATTATATTATAATACAAATTTTTATTATATCGAAAAACATATTTTTTACCAGCTATATAATCTACAAATTAGTTTATTTGAAATTTTATATGTACACTTTTACGTAAGTTTCTTTTCGACATGAGAATTATATCCGGATCAAAAAAACAAACCGAACCGACCCAAAATTATAGGTTTAGTTCAGGTCTAGAGAAGATAACCTATTGGGTTTTTTTTGACCTGCAGGTCTTTGTTTGAGTCCGGGTCCTACCCTAGACCCGATCATAAATATGTGTTTATTAGGTATATTTGGATATTCTGAATATGTTTCCGGTATTATGGATATTATTTTTAAGTTTTTGGTTTACGATTAGAGTTTTGATTTCAGATAAATTTTTCAAATTAAAAAAAAAATTGGGTATTTGGATAAAATTTTGGATATTTTTAAGTTCATCGTGTCAGATTTTGAATAAGATTTTAAATTTTTAGGTATTTGAATTTTTTTTTAGTATTTGTTTGGAGTTTCAAATACTTTTCGTGTTTCGGATATTTTTCAGATTTTTCATATATTTCAAATTCTTTTAAGATCTTAAATACCCGAACAGATGTGGATCCATAATGTCCATATCAGATCCAACAACCTTTTGATATTGATTTTTAACGTTATTGTACAAAAACATGGTTGATGAAATATTTTTCTGAGTAAAGGTATCATAAGAAATAATATTAAGATTTGTTAAAAATATTTAAAATATTGTATGTTTAGAATGATTAATGAATTATCAGAAAAACAATAAATAGTTATACATAACTCCAACAACTTTTTTATATTAGATTTTTTAAAACTCTTTCCTTTTTAGTAGTATTGATTCGTTTTAAAAGAAAAGTATATAAAAGTATAATATCTAAACAAATAATTTTCAAAATCTTGAATAATCAATACTGATATCGTGAAGTCATGTTAGTTTTAATAGAACCAATGAATTTCTTCATTTTTGTGAAGGTAACATGAATATTCAGAAAAATCATTTTTAAATATGAAAATATTATCAAACTATAGACAGTTGAAAGTTTAGTATATGATATGATATTTTAGTGGGAAAGTTTATATATGATATGATTACTTTATTATAAACGAAAGAGGAAGTTAGAATGTACAAATATATGTCTTGTAATTTATCTTGCTTTAAATCATATATTATATGACAAAAGTGATAATATAAAACATTAGTTTCAATACTTTTACAATTAAAAATCAAAATGATATAAATAGTAATAGTAATGGTTAGGATTTAGGAGTGAGATTTAAATAAATAAAAAAATTGACTAAATTATTGTTAGAGAAATATATGGTAACATATTGTTAGTATAAATTTAAGGTAAGACCAAAAAATAGTGAGTTAAATGAAAAGGTCCAAACAACTTTTATAGGTAGATTTTTTTAGACTCCTTCTCTTTTAATAGTATTGATCTTAAAACATCAGAAAAATATAATTGAGAAAATATAAATATTTCACGCATAACCCCAATAAAAAATTAGCCATGAAATATAAAAGAGATATTTGAATTACCTGAGATTTATTATCATTGGTTTCATTGTAACAGCAGAGATGATTTACGGTTTTCTTCTCTAAACTTTGAGTCAGAAAAGAGGTAATTCTAACAAAAATATTTAAAGATAACAAATTATATAATTGATAGGACAACATCAATGAGTTTCAAAGTTTTTAAAAAGCTTTGAGATTACCTTTGGCTCTTAGACGTACCGAAGAGGATCACGCACAATAAATAAATTGCACTTGATTAGCATACATATCTTATATTCTTGATAAGTGATTTAACTTTATAAAAAAAAGAATTTACCTTTTTCGAAAGGGATGATCAGTCCTGGATAAACAGAATCGTCTCTTTTTGTTAGTTGAATCACTACTGATGCAAAAATATAGATAGAGATACAACATGAAGAGGAAGATAACAAAAATAAACGGAGAAGAAGAATCCCCCATAAAAATACCAGTAATGGTGTTCCCGTCTATGAGTTACTTATTGATTATCATACACCTGCGCAAGATCACAAAAGTAGAATTTAAAATATAACGATCAAAAACATATGAAAACTTAAAAGATAGATGTGTGAAACTAATGTGGGTGGTGCGATATTTATATAGCAAATTAGTTTAAGTTTCTAAATGACCTAGTTTTCAAGAGAAGCAATGAGATATAATATCCTCTAATAAATTTTAATTCAGCTATCAAATAAAATATCTTCTAATAAATTTTCAAAAATATTCTGGTTATAATATAGAGTAAATTAGCTAAATATACTAACAAATGTAGGATATCATTGAATGGGGGGGAAAATGGTAATGTTGGGGGAAGAAAATTAGAGGGATATAGGGTATGGAGTGCAAATAGAGGAAAAGTGGTGTGTAGGGAGTACAAATTCTCTATAATAGATACATAATTTTGATAACTCAAATCTTGTTATATATATATATTTAAATATTAAATGCATGATATTAGGAAAGAAGATATCTCGTTAGTTGATTGAAGCTGGTTTTTGATAAAACAAATCCCACTATAAGGATTTAAATAATAGATAATAAGAAAAGAATAAGGAATTTTAACGTTAAAGCCCCCCAACTAAGTTTGTTTTGGGAAAAAACCCCCAAACTAAGTATTTAATGAAAAACCTCCTAAACTAACTTTATTTAATGAATTAAACTCTCATAGGTCATAAATATTATTACTACCAGTAAATATTTAGTTTAGGGTTTCTACACTAAGTAAACATAGTTGATGAATTTTACCATTAAAATGAAAAAAATTCAAAATATTGTAATAGGAGGATAAATTTTCAAAATACATTTTATAAATTAATGTATAAGCTTCTATAAATGACTTAGAACCTCTTATAATAATTTAAAATGTCTGATTTTTGTAAATGTATTTATAATTTTATAAATGATTTATAAAGCATGCATTGAATTATTAGACATTAAAAGTTATTATGATACTTTATATACAAATATAATTCTTTCTATACGAATATAAAATGATTATATCAATTGAAATAAACACTTTTGTGTATTATTTTATGTAATTATAAATACATAAAAAAATTGATCGCATTATTACTCTTTCATAGTTTCAACAATTAGTTATCATAAATAATTATTTCTAATATTATGTAGATTATTTGGAAAGTGGTAATTGAATTACCCTTTCCTTTTAGATATAATTATAATAAATAAAATTAAAAATCATCGGTCAATCAAATTATAACAATTTGAAGAGTTCATTTATGATCAACACGTAATAAAAAAATCACTTATGTGACTTCTCAATCAATATATAGTAGGATTTATATTTTTATAAATAATTTATAACATTATATAAATAATTTTAAAATTCTGATAAATTTATTATGTAAACAACGATAAATAATTTAAAAATCATATTAATAAACATGTTTGGATTTTGTAATATTAAAAATTGTTATTATATAATTATATTCGAATACAATTCATCAAGTAGAATATAAAACTATTATAATTATCTTATATAAAAATTTGTTCATTATATTTTATAGTTTATAAATATTAAAAGTAATAAAATATAACATTATTAATCTTTCTATAATTTCGAGATTTAGTTGCCATAAATTGTTATTTGTAATATTCTCTAGATTATATGGTAAGTGATGTTAAATGTTTTTAGACTTACCTTAAATTTTTAGATCTAATTTAAATAAATAAAAATTAAAAACAATCGACCAGTCAAGTTATAACAATTTTTTTGAAACTTCATCTATGAACGATACGTTATCTGAAATCACTAAAGTGACTTCTCTTTTAATGTATACTAGATTTGGACCCGCACAACCGTGCGGGTATTAATTTTCATTTTTATATATGTTTTACATAATTAGAATATATTTATATAATCATTTTAAATATAACAATTTGATAATTTTCATGTTGTAAGTTAATTGATTATTTCAAATCATCACATATATTTGGTATTTTTATTATATATATATTTTAAAATTAATTTTTATTCAATTATTATGATCCTGATCCGTAATTCAAAGCGCTAGATTTCCTTTATCAATAATTTTTTTATGTTTATTCATTTAAGATAATAACTATATATATATAAAAAAAGTTTTAAGATAAGTTAATTTTATACATGAATTATCTAATTTACTAATGTTAACCCGTTCTACCAACATATTCTATTTCTAGCATAAATTTTAATGTTTGTAAAAATAAAATATATTAATTTATCAGTTTAAAATAATTTTATCATATTTAGTTAAATAAAATGTTTTATTATAAAATGATAGATATAACTATAAAATAGTAAAATTTGATATAATTTTTTTCATTTATAAAAGATAACTGAGTATATATATACTAATGTATAATAACATTAATTTCATTACTAATTACAAAATTAGTGAAACTATTTATATACAATTTTTGATAATTAAGATATTTTTATAATGTTTTTCAAACATTTGTTAAAAAAATATATTTATATTTATATTTTAAATAAAAAGATATCAAATTATATTATGATTTAAGTAGTTAAAAGATTATATATTAGCATTAAGGAAATACATTTAATAAAAAAATTTAAATGATGATCCAAATAAAAATATGAGAAAAAGACTAGGATAGCACCAAACCAAGTTTTTGTTCCCAAAGTAGCACTCAAGGCTCAAAGTCACAAAAATAGGTTTCATTAAAGAGGTAAATATACACTTATACCCTTTGGGTTAATTAATCCAAACTTTAGAGTTTAGAGTTAAGGGGTGGGGTTTTAGAATTAGGGTTTAAAATTTTATAAAAAATAAATACTAAAATAAAAAATAAAAATTTTAAAAACAGTTTCAAAAAATATTTTTTAAATTAAATTAAAAAATAAAATTTGAAAAAAATAAAAAAAAAATTTCAAAAAAAAAGTTATAAAATTTCGAATCTGAAAACATATAATCTGAAACTATAAAAAAATTTTTATTTTTTTTTATTTTTTTTTATTTATTTTTATTTATTTTTGTTTGTTTATTTAATTTTAAACCAAGGGTATTAGAGATATTTTACCCTTTAATGAATGTCATTTTTGTGACTTTCTCCTTCTAGTGCTATTTTTGAGACATAAACTTCAAAAGGTGCTATTATTGACAATTGCCCTAAAATATCGCACATGAATCAATGTGAGTTTGTTAACCAATCCAGGTTTTTAGGAGTTGATGTTATATTAGGAATGATATATTATTAATTCATATTATTAGTAATAAATGAATGATAATTGATTTCTAGCAAGGGTCCATTTTAAAAAAAAATCACACATTAATCAAGTTTGTGACTTCTATTTTAATATATAAGATGGGATTACCCTCACGTTTCAAAACAATTTTAAGCATCATTTAATTTTTAACTTTTGTAACTATATTTAATGTTAATTATCTGGGTAGGTATAAGTTCATTTTACAAGAAAAAAAAGAAACAGGAAATTAAATACAGAAGAAGTTGTGCCAAAGAAAGAAAAGAAGAAAAAAAAACGCTCGCCTACTACTCCCACTTCTCGCTCATCCGCTAGCTGCCAGTCTCTCTCTCTCTCAAGCACAGAGTTCTCTTACCTCCAAAAGATTCGATCTCTCCTCCTCAACCCTTCCCTCAGATATTCCCCAACTTAGCGCAAGCTCCAGCTTCTTCCATGGACGTCGTCGGAACCATTTGATTAGGGTTAGTGATTTTTCGACCCCAATTAAATCTCAGATCAACTTCGTTCTAATAGCTTCACACATTCCAATTCGTAGGTTTCGGAAGCTGAATCACACGGTTGATTACAAATGGGGTGCGTGTTTGGGCGTGAGGCTTCGTCTAAGGCGGCGGCGGCGACGACATCTGAAATTAAACTAGCACAGACCTCCAAAACGGGAGAGGCCAACGGTGCTGCTGCTGTGGAAGTAGAGAAGAAGAAGAAGAAGCAGGAGGAGGCTCCCAAGGAAGAGAGGAAATCAAAAGGAGATCGGAGAAGGTCAAAGCCTAACCCGCGCCTGAGCAATCCTTCAAAGCATTGGCGAGGCGAACAGGTCGCTGCTGGTTGGCCTTCTTGGCTCTCTGACGCTTGTGGTGAAGCCCTTAACGGCTGGGTTCCACGAAAGGCCGACACTTTCGAGAAAATCGATAAGGTTTTTATTGTTAGTTAGGCTACTAAAAGGTTTTTTTTTTTTTTTTGAAATAGATTACTTTTGTTTTATAGATTGGGCAAGGAACGTACAGTAATGTATACAAAGCCAAGGATATGCTGACTGGTAAAATCGTGGCGCTTAAGAAGGTTCGGTTTGACAACTTGGAGCCTGAGAGCGTCAAGTTTATGGCTAGAGAGATTCTCGTTCTGCGGAGGCTTGATCATCCGAATGTTGTTAAGTTGGAAGGTTTGGTTACCTCCAGGATGTCTTGTAGCTTGTACCTTGTGTTTCAGTACATGGATCATGACTTGGCTGGTCTTGCTTCTAGCCCTCTTGTTAACTTCTCTGAATCTGAGGTTAGTAAAAAAAAATCTCTATCTTTAGAATTATTTATAAAAAAATAAATATAATGCTATTTATTTGTATTTGCAGGTGAAGTGTTTAATGCGTCAGTTGTTATCTGGTATGGAGCATTGTCATAGTCGCGGTGTGCTTCATCGTGACATCAAAGGATCGAATCTTCTTATTGACGACGGTGGGGTCCTCAAGATTGCTGATTTTGGACTGGCGACTATTTTTGATCCTAATCACAAGAGGCCGATGACTAGCCGAGTGGTTACACTGTGGTATCGAGCTCCGGAGCTTCTTCTTGGGGCCACTGATTATGGTGTTGGTATTGATCTTTGGAGCGCCGGCTGTATTTTAGCTGAGCTTTTGGCCGGAAGACCTATTATGCCTGGTCGAACAGAGGTAGTCATCATCCTTGTTTTGTCTCATTTGATTATATTTGTATATTCATTACTTAGTGTGGCTCTTTCTGATGAATTTAGGTGGAGCAACTCCATAAGATTTACAAGCTATGTGGTTCACCATCGGAGGATTACTGGAAAAAGGGAAAATTTACACACGGAGCGATATACAAACCACGTGAACCATACAAAAGATGCATTAGAGAAACGTTTAAAGATTTTCCACCAGCGTCTCTTCCTCTCATTGACTCCCTTCTTTCAATTGAACCAGAGAACCGCCGAACTGCAACTGCTGCTTTAGAAAGTGAAGTACGTTTCTTACTTTTGGTGTTTTTTACATGTACTGGTTTGATGATGTTGCTGGCATGATTAAATTAGTTAACTCTGCTGTTTTTTCCTGTACAGTTCTTTACAAGCGACCCATTTGCCTGTGAACCTGCTGATCTCCCAAAGTATCCACCGAGTAAAGAAATGGATGCTAAGCGACGAGATGAAGAAACTCGGAGGTTAGTTGCATTTATAGTGTTGTAATCATTGCTAATTATCAGTTTGTAGAGTCTTTCTCATGATCAAAGCTGATATGAATCATAAACACGGGTCTTGAATCTTGATTGCTGAGGTTGTTTGTATACATTTATGTACTCCACTCATATCGTTGTCTGCATACTGAAAAAAATAATGTAGTAGGCATACCTTTTTTTTTTCCGACGTAGTAGGTATACTTTTTTTTCTGGCAAAAATGAACCATACAAGAAAACTATATGTTCTGACTTTGGATATAAGTTATATCACCATCCAGATAGAGTGAAGTGTAATACATTTATTTTGGAAATTTCAGATATGATTGTTGATTCCACTATTACTTGAAGCTATATTATACTATATATGTTGGCAATGCATAGACATACACTTTTCTCGTGTGCAGACAAAGAGCTGCTAGTAAAGCCCAAGGAGATGGTGCAAGGAAGAATAGGCATAGAGAGCGTTCAAATAGAGCCCTTCCAGCTCCAGAAGCTAATGCAGAACTTCAGTCAAATGTCGATGTAAGCACCTCTCAACTCAATAACTTTTCTTTTTGTTCTACTGTGACTCGAATTAGGTTGCTTCTAGGTATATATAATGAATATAGTTGTTATAAATTGGTTTTGCGGCGTACACTTGTCTATGTTAGGATGTGAGCTGAATAAAGGTTTTATTCCACCGATACAGTGAAATATTCTCTATGCATAAAGATCGATTCATTAACATTATCTTTGACACTAAAAAACAGAGGAGGAGATTAATCACACACGCAAACGCAAAAAGCAAGAGCGAGAAGTTTCCACCACCACACCAGGACGGTGGAGCAATGGGGGTACCATTGGGGGCCTCGCAGCACATAGACCCGACGTTCGTCCCACCAGATATGGCGTCATCCTTCACTTCCACTTCTTTCAATTTTTCTAAAGATGAACCGCCAACACAAGTTCAGACCTGGTCAGGTCCTCTGGGTCATCCCATCACAGGCATTTCCAGAAGGAAGAAAGATAGTACCAAAAGCAGCAAAGGAAAGAGAGCAGTTGTGGCTTGAGCCCGAAAAAATATAATTGCATAATTGCAAATGCTCTTTCTTCAATTTATAACGATGTAAGTGGTAACTTTATTATTCTTTGTTACTTCTTGAAAAGAAAGTGTTTTATTCTTTTCAAAATTTGCGTAGACTTGTCATGTGTTTATAATTATTATGACGTTATATTATGTAATATACACTACCTTTTTGTTGCTATTATTTTAAATATATCTGTTCGAATTACCTTTTGTTGCTGTTAGATATAAATATAATTTATATAGATTTGAGATTTAAGTATGAAAAAGTTTTTGAATGTATTTTATGTCAAAACTACAAGCTCAAGAGCAAAGCAACAAGTGGGATTGTGTGGTCAAATTAAGCAAACCCACTTGAGAAAGGAGTGAAGTTCAAGTTTGCTGGTGCTGAAACTTTGGCAAAGGCTATTCCAAGTGGGATAGCAGAGTACTACGACAAAGAGTGACATTGTCGTCCTGTACAAGCAGGATAAAGCTGTCATCCTACACAATAGATTTGAAAACTTAGGATCCAATGATTCAACTCACACTTTAAACAGTATAACCGTGTCTCAGTCTCCAGAGTTGACTTACAAAGCCGCTTGAAAACTGTTTCAAAACAAGGCAAGACTACAGTGGTTTACTTGAGAGAAATCAAGAATATATGTGATAACTTACTCTGACATTGGTGCTTCTGCACACATCACAAACTCACCACAACACCTTCAGAACATCTCGGCAATATCACAACGATGATTCTATAATGGTTGTTGATGGCAATTTCTTACCAATCACACACATCAGATCTCTTCCTCTCCAATCAGTGTTAGGGACCTTGTTCTCAAATGATTTCTTAGTTTGTTCATAAATAGCTAAGTATATTTACTCTATGTTTCTAAGCTCACAACTGATTATCCACGTTCCTTTACCTTTGATTTTGATGGTGTGTATGTAAAGGACAAACAAACACATCAAAATATGACACAAGGAAGCAGACTTGATGATTATTATGTCTTGAAGAACCCTGCATGTTGGAACTGTTTTTTGGACAAATGGCTATGACCAATATTCCGGTGATTTTTTCTAGCAATTTGATTGTCGGAATGACCGGATTCAGGGATCATTGGATTTATTGTTATGAACACTATAATATAGTGAAATAATATGTCAAAAACGAAGTTCGTTTGAATGAGAAACGAAAGTCTAATATGGAATTATTTGTAAAATATTCATATTAGAGATATGAGGTGGAAATCTCTATAAATGGAGAAACTAAAACAAAGTTATAAAAACTTTGTAGACACTCTCGTGTATTAAGAAAAGAGATATTTGGATTGGACTGAGTTTTGGATTAAACCACTACAATTTATTTGCTTAGCCCAAAGTATATTGCTAATTATTTTACTAAATAATAAAGCATAAGATCTCTTTGTCTCTCGTCTTTGACTAACGTTTTTTGACCAATAATGAATTTGATTTTGGATTCAATGATGTAACATACGGAAAATCAATTCAGCCCATGATTTCATAATCATGATAGAATCAAAATTAAAATTTTGGTGGTGATTAACTTGAGGGAAAAAGCCCAATACGGTGAAGCCACCAGGGTTCAAGTCCCGGCTACTGGGAAATTAACATTTCGGCATCGCCAGGGACAGGGGATCGATACGTGACAACACGTGACTAGTCTGGACCATTTATGTAGGGTCAGGATACCCCTGTATAATTAAAAAAAAAATTAAAATCTCCATTTGGTGCTTGGTGATGCACGTTATTTTATGGGCTATATAAAGCCATGCTCTTCTCATTCTATGGACACTCACATCTAATACAAACACAACCAATATCTCCTACTTATTTTTTGTTTTTTTTTTGTGTGAGTATAACATAGAAATAGATCAACAGGCTTTGGTTCTCAAGTGCTGTGAGACTGAAGATATAGGCAGTTGTATCATAGAATTCTTAAACGTATTAAACCGGCATACTACCGGCATACTACGGGCGTTTAAAGGATTAAGAAAAGAGATCTTAATCTCGACTCTGCTTCAACCTAGTCCTTTTCCAACTATGGTATTATATTGTTATATTTTTTATTCATGTTATTTGTAAATTTTTGTTTTACATATCAAATTGCCTATCTGTTAAATTTGGTGTCTACACTGCATTCAGTGCCCTTTACTCTTCTTTTTAAACTTCCACAAGTGGAGAGATTTAGCATAAAAGATTGGGACATTCGAGTTCCGAGGTTTTCCATCATCTATCTACAAGCAAAGTCATATGCATCAATAAAGCCTTCTCCAAGGTTTGAGATTCTTCTCAGCTTGGGAAGAGTGCTAGACTACCTTTTTGTGACAACTATAACCAGGGCCGGCTCAACACAGCTAGGGGCCCTAGGGCAAAAAATTTTTTTTTTACTTTCTAAAATTTATATAGAGATAATATTTAAAATATTTTTAAAATTTAATCAATAATATTTTGTATATTTTGTAATGAAAATAAAACTATATACATATCAAATAATCTTGGGCCCTTTTCAATTTTATTTATTGTATTTATAATTTTTTTTATATATTTAAAAATAGATTTATAAAAAATTGGGCCCCTTATTTATCATTACACGGGGGGACACGGGCTCGGACCCGGGGCGGTCGCACCGCTTGTCCCCCCTTATAAGCCGGCCCTGACTATAGCTCTTGAGTGGATTTACTGTGAGCTATTCAAGGATTCAAGTACTATGTCTTTTTTACTGATAAATATTTGAGATATTGCAGGTTTTTATCCCTTGAGGTTGAACTCAAATTTTGTCTCGGTCTTTTTAGTGTTTCAAAAGCTCTTTGAAAATATGTCAACAAATTTAGATGCTTCAGTGCAACGGATGCGGGATCAAATAGTTGATTTTTTTTATCCTCTGGACTCCTCAACAAAATATGATTGGTGAGAGGAAGCACAAACATATCACTGATCACTTTGGTAGTCAATGTTGTTTGATAGCAAAACGCCACAATTTTTTTTGGGTTGATGCATTTTTGTACGGCAAGTTTTCTGAGTAACTTACTCCCATCATCAACACTTCCAAACAAACTGAGTCCATATGAAGTTCTCTTCGGCGGAAAGCCAGAATACTCTCTGCTCTTCTTATGTTTGGATCTACATGTTACCCTTCTTAGTGACCTTACTTGTCCAATAAACTAGAACCACAATCTTTACAGATGGATTTGGAAGAAAAGGAAAGAGAAGGCTTTTGATAGAGATTATCCCAAGTTATCGGTGTACATGAGAGGTGCAATTTCTCTTTTATTTTTCCCTTTCATCTTATAGTTCCATAGTAATCCATATGATTAAAACTGTAAGATAGCTTTTATCTTTCAACAACATATATTAAAACGATTCGTAAGGCGACTTGTGGAGAATGGAGCTAAAAGAAGTTTTAAAATGAAAGAGTCAAATACAAGCCTTGTAATACTTTTGCCCAAACGAACATAAATCTCAACAAACATAAAGTGGTCTATGGCTAACATAACAATAACAAGACAGTGGGTTTGGGTTTAGTGGGGTTTCCATCGTTGGTTTTGTAATAAATAATTTGGACTTAAGCCTTTGCTTTCAAAATCTCCTCAATGAGCTCAGCTGCTTCCTCGACTGTCTCAATCGCCTGTGCTTTGTCCTCCTCCATTTCTATATCAAACGCTTCCTCCAGGCCCATCACAATCTCCACCTGAACACACACCACACACGTGTCATTAGCCTAAACACAGTGTGATAACTTGTTTACAAGTTGTTGGATAACAGCAAGATTGTGAGTAGTACCGTATCAAGAGAATCAGCACCAAGTTCAGCAAATTTGGTGGCAGCCGTAACTTGGTCTCCCTCTTTAAGTGAGAGTTGCTTTTTGACCACTTCACACACTTTGTCCACTGTCTCAGGTTTTGCCTGTAAAACCAACAATTTAAAAAAAAACCATTGTAATAAAAACATTGTTTCAAAGTGTTTAATTAGATTAGCACTAGAACAATAACATATCCTGTAACTATATGTTCTGTGTATGGAAGAAGACAAGAAGGCTTACAGCGCAAGAAACGCTCAGGCGGGTAGGAAGAGGGCGAAGCGTAAAAGAAAGATTGCTTCTGCTTCCCTGGCTAAAACATTTAACCGCAGTTACCTGCCAAAAAAAAAACAGAAGAGAGGTTAGCTTCTCGTTTCTTTGAATACCAGAGAAGTAACTAAGTCTATGTAATAACTAATAACTTATGATGTAAGAGAAATAATTAAATTAATCAGATCTACCAAGATTCAAAGTTCCTGCATAATCAAATACCTAAGATCCGAGAAAACAAAGAGCCGTTTAAATAATAAGATCTACCGTTGAAAAGAATAAAAAGAATACTAATCGAGATCTGTGAGAAAATAATCAGATCTGACTATTACGCGTCAAAAAACCAGTTAAAATGGGGGAAAAGGTGGATATTCGAGATTTATAGTGAAGTAGAGAGAGACCATTTGGCGAGGACGAGCCTGCAGGGAAGTAGATGCAGCAGCCATGGAAGCCATGAATCCTAAGGAGAGAGAGAGAGATCGGAGTGAGACGAGGGAGGCGGAGAAAGGCAAAGAGAGGAGGGTGAAGAACAAGTGATAAAAAGAGTTTGTTTTTATAGCACTGTCTTTCTGAGATTCCAATGAGAATGCAGACAAGTCAGGTGGAGTAGGTACTTGGTAGATCCAGGTAGGAAAAATATACAATTTAGGTCAATTAGAGAAGAAAAAAGAAAATAAACAAACTCATATGAAAAAAATTCAAATTGAATCGAAAAAATTGTTGACAAAAAAAAAGAATCGAAAAAATTATTTTAAATATATAGTTCAATGACTTCGAATGTTTACAACCGTCCCGTCCCGCACCGCAGTTAACAGTAACAAAAATCTCTACATATACCATATATCTATACGTTTTTATAACTGTTAAAACCGCATTGCAGTTGAACCGCTTGTTCCGCACCGCTCAAACCGCAGTTACCATTCGGAGCCTATGATTTACTTAATCTGAAGAAAACAGATCCAAAACCAAACCAAAATTCATATTGATGCTTCCATTGTAGTAGCACTCAAATATCCACTTGAATACCGAATAATTCTTTTGGATATCAAAATTTTCGGATATTGAAAAAGGGTATATTTAGATATTATAAAATAACAGATCGGGTTTGAGTTAAATCCTCCCAAATTAGGATTAGTTCGGTTATGAAATCTAAGAAACGGAAAGAAACTGATTATCCATTGTTTCTTATGCGAATTCAGCCGACAAAAAGAAAATCTGATGTAGATTCAAATATTTTTACCGAACTAACAAAATTATCCATTTTTGTTCGGGATTTTATATCTAAACTACTCAAATTTACTCAAAATTAAAAAAAGTTACTCATTAAATATGATTCAAATCGATTATTTTTATCCAAAAGTAACCATACATACAAATTGGTTTGAGTATTTTGTATCTAAAGTATCCAATTGTATCCATAAATATCCAAAATAACTAATATATTTGATTTATGATTTTAATTTTATGTATTAATATTATTATAAATATAAATATAACTAATAATAGGTGGACGGCACCCTCATGTGTGTGCATTAATATGATTCTTAAAATGATGGTTACATTTCAATGATTTCACATAATTTGTATTCTGTTAACATATTGTATATATATAATTATTTATGCATGTTTTATATATATGTAGTATTAAGACAGTTATATATAATTTGGTGAAAAGTTTACTAATAATTTTATCGCATTATATTTACATTAAAACATTAATTTTTTATCGTACTTAAATAAAAATAAAATCAAGATACCATTGACGATAGTTTAGTTTCGAACACTAGTATCTGATTCAATTGCGAAGAATAACTTGAGTTTAAAACTAATAGCTAAATACATTAAATAATGTGTTTTATCGTATAGTTAAATATTAAATATATATAAGATATCTTGAATGTTACTCATTAATTTCAGTCACATTAGAGTTCTACAATATATGGTTATATTTGTCCGAACCTAAAAAAATAAGTAAATTTGGAAGTAAATCTAATAAGTCATATTAACGAGAGAGTTATTGGTAATTTAACCAAATAACTAAAAAAATACCATTGATTAATACGTCAAAATATTAATAAACAAATTTTAGCATCTCCAAATTATGATAACAGATTCATTAATGGTAACTTCATCTCCTGTTTAACATTCAGTTTTACATTCAACAAGATTCTGATCCGTGCAGTTGCGCGGAATTATTTATATTTATAATTTATGTTTCCAAATTAAAATTTTATGAATTGATGATGTTTTATAAAATTTGATTTGCATCCATATTGTTTTTTTTAGTTTTCAATTTGGTTCTGATTCTGTTGTGGGTTTTGATTTTCTGTTCAAGAAATATAGTAATAGTTTGGTTATTAATGAATTTGGACTTTTTGTTAAGTTTTGTTGTTTTGGCTTTTGGTTTGGTTAAAATAGCAATGTTAGGAACCTAATAAAATTTCCAGTTTAGTTCAAGCATGTTAGTCTGAATAAAAGATTGAAATTTTTAATTATGATTCTGATTTATGTAGATATATTTTTTTATAACATTTTCTGATTTTTTTTATTTTTGTTATTGAATGGCTTTATATTTTAAATATGTTTAAATAATCAGTATATCTCAAATTTAGCAACCAGATATTTAGCTGTATTTACGATTCATTTGACGGAATGTTGCTCTTCCAGCTTCTCCTCCGCCCAATCCCCGAAAGAAAGAAGAATCAGTATATCTCAAATTTAGCAACCAGATATTCAGCTGTATTTATGATTCATTCAACGAAATGTTGCTCTTCTCAACTTCTCATCCGCCCAGTCTCTGAAAGAAAGAAGAATCAAACTCGTAAATTACCTCAAGAACAAATCTATCTAAGATTGATTTTTACATTAATATAAAAGTTTTTTCGTGTTTAACTAATCAATGTTAATGGCCCTTTTTTTGGTTCAACCAAAGTAAGTGGCCTAGTTGTCAAAAGTCATGCAATCCATATGCTCCTTTGTTTTTGCTTTACAAAGAAAAAAAAATCTTGTAAGATGATGTTATGGATAAAGCGTTTACTTCAACTTCAAGCTCATTTTGCAACTGGATTATCTCTTGATTCTCATCTTCCACTTGCATTTGAAGTCTATCAAATCTCTCTTTCTCACACGATATTTCTGCCTTGTTATTCGCAAAGCTCTGAAGTTGTTCCTCTAGATCATTTTGTTACCTTGCAAGAGACTCCATTTCTGTTTCAGTCGGTGTGCCTTCTTTCTCCAGTGCAAGATTCTCTTCTTTTTCTCAAAAACTTGAAGCCTTGTCAGCTGTCACTTCCGCCAATTTAACCACTGCATCTAATTAATTCTTATTCTCGTAAAATCTCTTTTTTCAGCTTTGATATCTTTTATGATCTGAGCAATGTTAAAAATTAGTTATAAAGGCATGCCGTGCTTTTGGATTTATGTTATCAATGTCAAGAAAACCAGAAAATTGGTATCAGTGTCAAAAACTGCGGACATAGGATCACTATATTCTTGGAAAGTTAATTCTGAGATGAGCTCAGTGCAGTGATGGGGAACAAACTTGTTTGAAGGTGGCTAGTCTTTCAGGTTCAGCATTCTTGGCCGCAAATTACCGTATGATCTTCCTTTGGTGTATACTTCAAAAAAGTCTCAAACTTTGATCATTTGTAGTTTTCAACCATACATATTTCAATTCAATACTAAGTGAATACTACTCCCTAATCTTTTACTAATAATCAGTCACCCAGAAAGAAGAAAAATTACCACAACAGTGAAATCTCTAATTTCACCCAAAATCTTTATCTCACCGTTGATTGAAATCCAGAAAGAACTGCTTCGTGTTCATAAGACATATTTTTGCATCAACAAAATTTTCCATCCAGAAATTAAAATTGATATGTTATGTAGATACGAAAAGCAGAGAGACAGACATACCAGCTTGAATCCTCTTTCAGTGAGTTTTGTCGCATCCTCGTCTCCTGCTTACATAATATTAGTGAAGAATGAAATATTACAATAAATTAAAAAAAATACATAAATCTTGAACAATGAATGTTTTATTAGGTTAATCACAGTGCCATATAATGTAAAGATAATGAAACTTGTGTTTTAATGTAAGTGACGTGTGTTTAATGTCAATGATATAAATATGTCCGAGTTATATTTAGTCACAACATGTTCAATATGTCCAAATTTAAAATATGTCACTGTAGATTTTTAATAGAACTCTAAATTAATAGATTACTAGATTTGGACCCGCACAACCGTGCGGGTATTAATTTTCATTTTTATATATGTTTTACATAATTAGAATATATTTATATAATCATTTTAAATATAACAATTTGATAATTTTCATGTTGTAAGTTAATTGATTATTTCAAATCATCACATATATTTGGTATTTTTATTATATATATTTTAAAATTAATTTTTATTCAATTATTATGATCCTGATCCGTAATTCAAAGCGCTAGATTTCCTTTATCAATAATTTTTTTATGTTTATTCATTTAAGATAATAACTATATATATATAAAAAAAAGTTTTAAGATAAGTTAATTTTATACATGAATTATCTAATTTACTAATGTTAACCCGTTCTACCAACATATTCTATTTCTAGCATAAATTTTTAATGTTTGTAAAAATAAAATATATTAATTTATCAGTTTAAAATAATTTTATCATATTTAGTTAAATAAAATGTTTTATTATAAAATGATAGATATAACTATAAAATAGTAAAATTTGATATAATTTTTTTCATTTATAAAAGATAACTGAGTATATATATACTAATGTATAATAACATTAATTTCATTACTAATTACAAAATTAGTGAAACTATTTATATACAATTTTTGATAATTAAGATATTTTTATAATGTTTTTCAAACATTTGTTAAAAAAATATATTTATATTTATATTTTAAATAAAAAGATATCAAATTATATTATGATTTAAGTAGTTAAAAGATTATATATTAGCATTAAGGAAATACATTTAATAAAAAAATTTAAATGATGATCCAAATAAAAATATCGCACATGAATCAATGTGAGTTTGTTAACCAATCCAGGTTTTTAGGAGTCGATGTTATATTAGGAATGATATATTATTAATTCATATTATTAGTAATAAATGAATGATAATTGATTTCTAGCAAGGGTCCATTTAAAAAAAAAAATCACACATGAATCAAGGTTGTGACTTCTGTTTTAATATATAAGATGAAGTCAAACTGTGCTTACATGCATAACTAAAATATTGGACCAAAAGAAAAAAAATTTGTTCGACAAAAAAAAAAGGAGAAAGGAAATTTAAAACCTATAAAAAATTAAAATACGTGGACAAATCCCACAAAGTCATCTTCCTGCTTTTTGTTGAGCTCACATTTTAGATCTTGATTAAGAAAATACAGAACATGCCTTCTATTAATAAACAATCCGCTTCCATATCAAAATATACGTTTCCGATCTTTCGTTTTAAAGAATTGCGGTTCCGTTGCGATTCCAAATGTTTCCGAAGCAGGAATCAAAGCATGAGTGACGGTTCCATGCTACATAAACCCCACGAAGCTCTTAATTTTCCAGAAGTCGAATTTGGCGAGCCCAAAATAATTGAGTCGTTAGAATTAACCCCTGAGGAATGTACTGTATTTGATGAAAAACACCTACTTTCTCGTGAACCATGATCGATAATGAGAGCTCTTCTCAGTCGAGGAGAGGGAGAGGTTAATCATCGCAATCCGGGTCTGACCCAAAACCGACCAAATTTGCAATCCTCAATTATCTGCTCTACGATCGAGAAGATTTGAAGAACTTTAAAAACCCTTCTCGAATATTGGATGGATAATCTGGGAAAAAGATGAGTTTTTCAATTGGTGTTTGATTCGTCATAGCAAGTAGAGGATGGTTTACATTTTCACTATGTATAATTTATTAAGAAATCAAATGTGGGTTTGTTAACCAATCCAGTTTTATATGAGTTGATGTTATATTAGGAATGATATATTATTAAACCATATTATTAATAATAAATGAATGATGATTAATTTCTAGTGAATGTCCATTTTCTAAAAAAAATCACACATGAATCAAGGTTGTGACTTCTGTTTTAATATATATATATATATATATATATATTCTTTTTTTATCTACCAACTACGTCATATACCAAATGTATTATATATACACATATAAAAGAAAAATATTTTCTCTTTTAGAATATATCATTTTAAACTGTTTGAATTATACAGTTTCAAGTTAACTACTAAATATCTAATTTAGTTAAAAATTAGTTGCCATTATAAAATTTTAATATTTAGCGGAATTATTGTACATCTTATTATATAAAAGTAAGGTGTTCTCACTCCTGGGCGCGCCACCTCAGCAGCCACATCATAAAGTCGAAGCCCCTCAGTGCAACACATGTCCACTTAACCAAAATTATGCATTTTTTGTAACTCATCCGGAAATATATATGGGTTTGTTGTGTGATTGGGCTTCTTATTGTTCTATGCGTTCCAATCCTATCTGCGTAAAACCCTAATAGCTTAATCTGTGTCATTTTGCAATTTAGAGTTTTTCATGTTTTTTCTTCTCCGCCGTTAGATTCTACTCTTTTACCTGTTGCAGTTCTCCGTGTCTTCATCTCACCGGTGACAAAAATCTTTAGGCTTTATGGAATCAGTAGGAATCCGTCTTTAATGGAAGCATTGAACTAGCTGTCCGCTCCTCCCACGATTTATTATTGAACTTCCCCCTCCCTTTACACCTTGCTCTGAATCTTCGACTATAAATGGTATGTTCTACACCCTAACATCCATCAGTTTGATCTTATTAATCAAAAGCTTTCCAGAAAACACTACAAGAAAACAGCGTAATTCTGACGGACATTCTGACGGAAAATGAGATCCTCGGAATATTCCGACGAATTTCCTCGGAATATACCGATGAAATATCGAGGAAATCGTATTTCCTCGGAATATACCGATGAAATATCGAGGAAATCATATTTCCTCGGAATATACCGATGAAATACCGAGGAAATCATATTTCCTCGGAATTTCCTCGGCATAGTCCGAGACTTTTCCGACGATTCAGGGCTTTGCTTTTAGGGTTTCTGTTTCCTCGGAAAAGCCTCGGAATATTCCGAGGCTTTTCCGAGGAAGTAGGGTTTTTAAACCGAAAACAACGTTTTGCGGTTTGAATAACACTTATATAACCCCTATTAAGTGTCTTAGACTGATTATGAAGTCAAAAATTTGTTTAAGTGAAACACTTATATAACACTTTTCCGATTGTATGAACGAAATCCCCACAACATAAGAGAAACACTTATACACTTTAATGAACGGTAAAGGGAATACTTACAATTCGTTTTGAAATTTTGTTATTTCATGGTTTATGATCATCTATACAAAGATTCCTCAATGGTATGCATTGCATTTGTATAAGAAATGATGTAGGGCAAAAAAAATTTATGTTTTGAAACCCCAAACATGTGTTCCTCGGAATTTCCTCGGAATATTCCGAGGAAATTTCGAGGAACAATATAAATTAATAGAAATACATGCACAAGATATTCTTTTTTCTCGAATTAATGAAAATATTCCGAGGAAATTCCGACGGATATTTAAGTGGCCGTCGGAATTTCCTCGGAATATTTTCATTTAACCGGGCAAACAAGCCGCCAAATATTTTGCGAAAATTGAAATTGAAAATACTGAGGGAATTCCGACGAAAAATATCTGTCGGACCCTAGGTTTTATAAACTCGAAACGCATCTTCTTCCCTATTTCTCTCTTCTTCCTCTCCAGCGATCTCTCTCTTCTTCCGGCGTTCTCCACCTTCTCTCGCGACGATCTCTCCGGCGAATCCTCTCCATTCCCTTACAAATCATGTAAGGACCCTAACCCACTCTCTTAGGTCCTATTTGTTAGGTTTTTAAGTAGATTTGATGATTTTAGAAGTTTTTTGATAGATTTTTGTTAGGGTGATTGGGTAGGATTGTGATTTGTTGTGTAATAGGTTTAGAATTGTGATTTGGTTGTGTTGAATTGATTTAGAATTTTTTTATAAATTGTTTATTATTTTTGTATTTACAAAACGTTTTTTTCTATATAAATTCGATTTTACAAAACGTTTTTTGTATATAAATTCGATTTTTAGATTTATAAAAGATGATTTCATATTTATAAAAATATTTATATTTATTAAAACTAATTTTGTATTTATAAAACATTTTTTTGATTTATAAACACTTTTTTTTTTTTGTATTTATAAAAACTATTTTTAAATATACAAAACGTTTTTTGTATATAAATTCGATTTTTGGATTTATAAAAGATGATTTCATATTTTAAAACTAATTTTGTATTTATAAAACATTTTTTTGATTTATAAACACTATTTTATTATTTTTTGTATTTATAAAAACTATTTTGTATTTATAAAAGGATGATTTCATATCTATACAAATATTTATATTTATAAAACTAATTTTGTATTTATAAAACATTTTTGATTTATAAACACTATTTTATTATTTTTTGTATTTATAAAAACTATTTTGTATTTATAAAAAGATGATTTCATATCTTTAAAAATATTTATATTTATTAAAACTAATTTTGTATTTATAAAACATTTTTTTGATTTATAAACACTATTTTATTATTTTTTGTATTTATAAAAACTATTTTGTATTTATAAAAAGATGATTTCATATTTATAAAAATATTTATATTTATTAAAACTAATTTTGTATTTATAAAACATTTTTTTATTTATAAAAACTATTTTATTATTTTTTGTATTTTAAATATGTTTTCTATTTCAATTTTAATTTTATATTTTCGAATTTCAATTTAAAAAAATAAATTTATAATTTTTTTTTTAATTTTGGAAATATTCCGAGGAAGTGTATCCCTCGAGATATTCCGACGACATCTTCCTCGGAATATTCCGAGGACTTTCCGACGAACTTGTGGTCCTCGGAATTCCTTGGGAAATTTCCGAGGGATTTCCGAGGAAAAATGAATTTCCGAGGAGTTATTTCCGAAGACTTTTTTCGTCGGTATGTCGTCGGAATAGCGTTATTCCGACGACATACCGACGATTTTTTCCCTCAGTATGCCGCTGTTTTCTTGTAGTGAAATCCAGCTGCCAAAAATGGCTAACTCCACTGTTTCGCCTAAGCACAAACAAATAAAGGTATAGTCTTTGTGTATATTATTAGTAAACAGTTTTATGTGATTTGCTTGGTACGTGGTTGAGTCTAAATGTGATCATGCTTAATTCAGTCTTATGAGTGCATCGATGTTTAGTTCTTATGTATATTAGTCTATAGTGATTCACTAGGTATGTGGTTGAGTCTAAACATGATCATGTTTGATGAAATACGGTGATTTACTTGGCACGAGGTTGAACCTAATGTAAATGTGTTTGATTTCATATGATGAGTGCATCAAGGACCGTGATTAGGCTGTTGAAAGGGATATAAATCTTAGGCTAGGAACGGAACAGCTCTGCGAGGATGGAAAAAGTAACAGACTATGAACATCTGATTGAGACTTACAAGAATGCTCTTGCGGAGCACCATAACTCAGAGTCCCAGACGCAATGAAGAGACGGAATGAGGTTGAGAAATCAAGAAGGATTGGAGCAGCTAGAGTATTCTAATCCCCGTATTAATGAGCAGAGCGTGGCAATGGTAATTTAGTTTTGCAAGTATATCCTTGTCAAGAAAGTTATACTAACATCAAGTTGTGTTTGTAATACCTAGAATGAGTTATTCAAGGAGTAGAGTATCATGATGTTGTGAGACACCGCACTGAAGCGATAAAAAGAAATCCAAAAGACCCTAGAGTAAGTCCAATTCTAATCATCTTATGTGCTTCATTGTTACTTCTTCCTTTTTCGGTTTAGAGAGAACCAGTGACCTTAGTATATTCTATTTTCTTCTTGCAGGCTAGGGCCTAGGGGAATACAAGACCTGGTAATCCAGAACATTCCCACAGTTCATGTAATGAGACAGGTAATGAATCAAATTTCGCTTCTCTAGATTTCTCCTCGATTCACAAATCAATGTTTGGTTAATATTTTCTGCAGCAATCCATGTTGATGTTAATGATGTCTCACCAAAATCCACCACTTCTCTTTGAACATATTTTGTCTGATTTTCAGGAGAATCGACCAACAGCCCAAAAACACATACAGATCCCGATGATTATGAAGAAATACAAAAGCATATCAGCTTAGGATTTCCAGGATAATCTGCCAAACGGTTCAGTATTTTAAATAAACGTAAACACAAAGTTTTTACTTTTTGTAGCTCTCGAACCAAAATCAAGTTCTTCCATTGTTTCAAAATAATCTGATATAACATTTTCTTCTTAAATCAATTGTGTTTTTATAAAACATAGATTTGAGTTGCTTACATTATTGCATAGCCCAAAACAAATTCAGAAAAATTCTTCAGTACATAGGGTTAGTTCTGAAAAAGAAAAAGAAAATGTCTTAACCACCAACTTCTTCATCCTTGGACGAAAGACTAGAGGACAATGCGAGCTCTTGGTTTTGTTGAATGTGGCTGATGACGTTGAGGCTCAGGAGGAAGAGATGTTTGTGCAGGAGCCAGAGGAACCAGAGCAGGGGTTTGGAGAGGAAAAAGAGAAGGAGAGGAAACAACAGCTTACATGGAGATATTTGAAGGCAAAGATTATTTTATATGATACGAAAGCCTTTGGTAGCGAGTTTACACTCCCAAGGCACGGTTCCCAAATATTACTCATTCCATTTGGTGGAAAAATGAGTTAACATAAATAAAATACCATTTATACATAGAAGAAGTAATCGGTATGAGATTCAATATTGGGCTTATTGGAAAGCAAATCAATATAAGAACAAAACATATATAAACAAATATATAAGATGGCTTGAGAGTTTATATAATTTATGACTTTTTAACTGATAACCTTATAGATCTTTATGTTTCAAAATCACCAAGAGGAGCATCTCTTAGATTTAGAGGTGTATAATTTTAGGATGAATATAAATATTAAGTACGAAGAAGGAAAGATTTGGAGAGTGAAGTATTTGAAAAACAAGTTCCATAAATTTGTGTGAGTGAAAACGTATCTTGATCCAATGGGTTTCTATTATGATGAGAGTTTACCAATTCTGAAATCTGTTGATAATATTTGAAAGTTTTGAGATTTATTTCCTTGGAAAGTTTCTTATGCTTTTTTTTTTGTCTTTGAATTCTTGTTTTGGTTTGTAATTTTTTAAAGCTACATAAAACTAATCGAATTAAAAAAAAAAAACAAAAGTCAAAGTCCAAAGATATTTACCCTCATACAAATAAATATATTGTAGTATTCTTTATTGGTTACCAAATATGTAATACTAGGTCCCGCACATGCGGGAAAAGTGTTCTTATAGATATTTATATGTTTATAACTATTAAATTAAAACCAACATAATAAATTATTAATTATATTTTTAAAAAGATAAATCAATTATTAAACTTTGTATTTTATAGTAAAAAATATTATTTCAGATAAAAACACAACATATTTAAGAATTATCTTATGTTATAAAAATATATTTTATTTATGAGAATTTTTTTATATTTACTTATAGTCAATTATCAAATATAACATATATTCATTAGTTTTTATCAATATATAAATATGCTTATTGTTGTGTAAATTTTTTTAAAAAATCACATATATTTTAGAAAATATATTTATTTGATTAGCATTTAATTATAAATTATTTTATATCTAACTATAAATTTTATAATAAAATATTATTTTCAGATAACAACAGAATATATCTAAGAATTATCTTATGTTTTAAAACATGTTTTTATTTTTGAAAATTTTATTATATTTATTTATAGTCAATTATCTAATATAAATATATAAATATAATATTATTAATAGAAATTCGTTTTTAACTATTTATATTTTAGATAATTCTTATTATTATTAATTTTAATCACATATTTAATCAGATATATTTTAAATTTTTTTTTATTTTTGAATAATATATATCATTTATTCATTAAGGGTATAAACAATTTATTATTAATTTTAATCACTTTTTTAATCAGATTGATTTGAATTTTGTTTTTATTTTTTAACTTATTTATATAATTATTCATTAAAAGTATAAAAAATATTAACCGCTCTAACTTTTAACGTGAGAGATCTGTTGCAAAAATTTACTTCGCAAATAATAATATAGATTGTTAAAATAAAATAATATTCCCTATTAAAATAACTTCCTAACATCTCATCTATTAATATATGAATGCCATTTATATTAAACAGCGATTTTTGACTATAACCAAAAACAAATCTAAGAAAACTTAAAACTTATTAAAAAAACATAAAACGTAAAATATAAATAATTATATGATACATGAGAATAAAAATAATTGCAAAAAAAAACAATACAAACCAAACATAAAAATTATATTATTAAAATTAGTATAGCTGTTATGTGTTGCTTAGCGCATGTGAATTCCTATAGGCTTAATCAGTTTCACTCCAACAACACGTTGAAAGACAATGATTTTATAATAATTAAGTAACTAGATTTTGATCTGCGTTTTTAAAGCACGGATTTATTTTTGTTTTTTTTTCAATTGAAAAATATTTAGTAAATATCATATTTTCATATATTTGTGTTTTATTTTTTAAAAGACTTAAACTTTTTATTTTTATTTATCGTATTTTATTTTAAATGACTATTTATGTTTAAAAAATTAATCTTTATTTCTTTAATGAATTAAGTTGGTATAAATCTGATAAATTAATTTTATTATGTGGTTAATATTTTAATAAAAATATACATACTTTTAATAAAGATTTATACTTTTCAATGAAAAAATTCAATTTTTTTTATGAATGCTTAAATTATATTAAGAAAAAAATAATAATAATTAAGAATAGTTGAAAAAAAATTATTTGAATTTGAACTCTTAAGGAAAAAAAATGTGAGAATTGAATTTGATTTCTTAATCGGCCCAAATGGTCCAAGAGAAATTTGATGTGGGCTGGATTCAAAAAAAATGACCCAATATAGATGTATTATTAATATTACTTGATTACTCTTAATGAAACATGCAATGTTAGTAAAGAAAATGACATCTAAGGTAAAGAGGACAATAGAATTCTGCTTTAATAGTATAGTTTACTTTTCCAACATATCTAAATAATTACATTCTGTAATACTATATTCTAACACAACATTTACGTTGATAGTCTTTGTTCCATTTTGACTATATTCAACTTATAATGGGTAAAGAGTTCGTAGAACGTTTATTTTTTTTGTGCAAAACATTAATAAATCAAATAAATTCACACTTTAATTGTATTCATACAAGAAGTTCTTTACAAGAAGTTCTTTCTAACGCAATAAAACATTCTAAGGTTTCTTACCCCTATGAAACTCTAGACGCTAACTTTAAGCAGAAGACAGTGCAACACAAACATAAGAAAAACCATCAGAACAAAAATACATGTTTATGGGACAACTTGCGGGAAAAAGAAAATTTAACTCCTCATCTATTTCAAATCGGTAATTTAAATACCAAACTATTGCTTTCGCAATTTAATGCCCCAAGTATTATTTGCCTTGACTAATTAGGGATTAATTAAGTCAGCAGTTCAATTATTAACGTTTGTCGTTATTTTTATTTCATTCACTTACGACATAACACAAAATCCCAAATTTGGAACCCTAATTTCGAAAGAGGCAACAACAGAGGCAATTTCGGCGAACACGTAGGCGATTTCCAGCGAGATAATGGTGATAACGTTCACCGGAAGGAGAGGGGGATCGAGGAATACGTTTCCAATTCGAAGGGGAGCCTCTAATCCCATAGTTCCTGATGTTTCCAGTGTCGCTCAAGTTCCCGAAATTCCCGATGTTCCAAGAGTTCCTGAAGTTCAACCTGCAACTGAAATAGAAAGGTAAATTCAGTTGATTTTTTTTATAGAATTTACTGATTCTTCTTATTGATATATGTTTTTTTTTGTTTAGAACACGAGATGAAGACTGTTCGCTTAGGACAGGAGGTTAAAAGGTTTAAGTTTGCTGTTCTCATGTATTCTCTCAAGATGAAATATGACATAAAGTTCTATAATTCCTCAGCTAATAGGCTTGCAGTTTGGTGCACAAAACATGAAAAAAAAATGTGGTTGGAGAGTGTACTGTTCTTTCGAAAAAGGCAGGAACAAGCTGACGGTGAAAGTGTTACACATATTTGTGTTAGGTCTGGTTATACGAAGCTGCTTAAGTGGAACAATAGCACAATTATTTGAGGAGAGACTTCGGTCAATCCTAAAATCAGAAGAATATGGTTGATGAGATAAATAGAGAGTATAATATGATTGTGACCGAAGAACAATGCAGAAGAGCAAATGCAACACTTGCAGCCAGAAGAAAGGCGGGTCATGAAATTTACTTTGCAAGACTTTGGGATTACCAAGAAGAGGTACGTAATCTAATGTCGGATCAACAATTGAAGTTGAGACAATTCCTGGTCCGGTTCTTGGAAGCAATCAAAGATTTCCCGCTTGTATATGTGTTTTGAAGCCTTGAAAACGTCATGGAAAGGCTCATGTAGACCCATTATAGGATTGAATGCTGCATTTATGAAATGGGACATTAAAGGTCAAATGCTAGCTGTTGTTGGTAGGGATGAGGATAATAGAATTTTTCAATAGCTTGGGCTGTGGTAGAAGTTGAGGATAATCCAAATTGGTTATGGTTTGTGCAACTACTGAAAAAAGACTTGGGTCTTGAAGATGGCGAGACTATGACAATAATCTCAGACAAGCATCAGGTATGTTCATCATTTCTTTATGTATATATTAAGACTTCTCTGGTGTATTTAGTCTTGATTGTTCATTTGTACATGGAATGTTACATGCAGTACACGAAGAGCTTCCTCAGGCCGAACACAAAATGTGTGCTAGACATGTTCTACAAAACTGGAAGAAGACAAATGAAGACATTGTCCTTGAGCGTCTATTCTGTAAAATAGCACGAATCTACACACCAACAATGTTTATGACCAACTTAGAGGATCTTATGACCTACAATGAAGGAGCTTATCACTCTCTGCAGTCTACTGGACCGATGACATGGTCTCGTGCATTCTTCAAGCCAGTTTAAGGGATGCAATCGTGGCCAAGATTAGGTCGGCTCCATATTCTTCCACCATCCTCACGCTTCAACCGTGGGAAACCTAACGATCATTCTAGAAATAAATCTCCTCATGAATCTTCCTCTAATCCACACAAGCTTAGCCGCCATGGTTGACTTCCTACTTGCTCAAACTATAGGAAGAAAGACCATAACAAGACTAGGTGTCCTAATCCAGCCGCAGCTCCTCCACCAAAACGTCTTAGAGGTCGCGCACAAAAAGAACATGTTTGAAATGACTTACTTGATTTTTTTTGAATGGCTTTGTTCACTGACATTTGGTGCTTATTTAATGTAAGGAGGGTCTTCAAACTTGCAGTCAGGAGCTACTCAAGGATCATCACAAATTCCACCTCCTCAATCATCACAAGGAGGATCACAAGACGGGTTTGGGTTCTCTACATAACCAAGTGCAGATGTGTTCTTCATGTTTATGCTATGTTGATGTTTTTTTCCTATTTGGTGTGTAAGAATGTTGTTTGGCTTGTCGTTTTGAATTTTCTTGGGTTTGTCTTTTGGTGTAAGATTTTAAGTCTCGGATATGTATGGATGGGTAACTATTTTTGTAAACTCAAGCCCCAATCTAAAATCAAGTTTATGAAAAACTTTTAAGTATTGAAAACTAGCAAGTGGCGATAAGTCTATGCTCAACAAATATTACTCAAAAGGTTGTTTAAAACACATAAATATTCTTACATTTTTATACATATCTCTTACTACCAAACACATGTCTTACATTTTCATACATATTCTCTTACTACCAAACACATAATTTGTCTTACATTTTTCATACATATTCTCTTACGTTTTCTTCTTACCAAGTACAAGTTAACTTTCACCTTGGTCAAATCTTCTCACAAAAGACAACAATGGCCACAACACACAAGCCATCAAAAAGCACAATGGTCTTTCTTTTGAATTTTTTCATCTCGTTTTTGCATCTTTGGATTTCTTCTTTCAAGTTCTCGATCTGAAGCTTGAGATAATTTATTAAAAATGTCCCTTCAGCCTTCAGCTCACTTACTTCTTCATATGTTCTATCCTCAACCCACTTGAACAGGTGACCATCCTGAAATACACATATGAAGATAAAGATGAAGAAAGTTATCAATGGTTAACACATGAGAATAAGTAGTCTAGTAAATCTTACCGCTCGGGAAGAAGTATATCGGAAATAAGGACGTCCTGGATTAGCTATGGACTTTGATGTAAAGATCTTAACCGGACTTCCACAAACACATTTTTTTGGATATCATGTCTCTCCATACACGATCCCACAACTATATGAATCCCTCGTACATACTGGACCTAACTCCTCCTAAAAACATAGCCATCAACAGTAAAGTTTGAAATCTATCTTTTACATACACCTTTCAATCTCACCAGTCACTCGATTATTCAAAACAATGTAAAGAACATATGACTTACAAATTTTGATCCAAAAGAAATTTGAGCTGTTTCAAGGCAAAATTTTTTGTTTTTCTCGAAGTTCTTCATCACGTCACCAGATTTGCTCTCTTATCTCGCCGAAAATCGCCTCTATCGACAACAATGGCCACAACAACAATGGCCACAACACACAAGCCATCAAAAAGCACAATGGTCTTTCTTTTGAATTTTTTCATCTCGTTTTTGCATCTTTGGATTTCTTCTTCAAGTTCTCGATCTGAAGCTTGAGATAATTTATTAAAAATGTCCCTTCAGCCTTCAGCTCACTTACTTCTTCATATGTTCTATCCTCAACCCACTTGAACAAGTGACCATCCTGAAATACACATATGAAGATAAAGATGAAGAAAGTTATCAATGGTTAACACATGAAAATAAGTAGTCTAGTAAATCTTACCGCTCGGGAAGAAGTACATCGGAAATAAGGACGTCCTGGATTAGCTATGGACTTTGATGTAAAGATCTTAACAGGACTTCCACAAACACATTTTTTTGGATATCATGTCTCTCCATACACGATCCCACAACTATATGAATCCCTCGTACATACTGGACCTAACTCCTCCTAAAAACATAGCCATCAACAGTAAAGTTTGAAATCTATCTTTTACATACACCTTTCAATCTCACCAGTCACTCGATTCTTCAAAACAATGTAAAGAACATATGACTTACAAATTTTGATCCAAAAGAAATTTGAGCTGTTTCAAGGCAAAGTTTTTTGTTTTTCTCGAAGTTCTTCATCACGTCACCAGATTTGCTCTCTTATCTCGCCGGAAATCGCCTCTATCGTCGCCGGAATCACTTTCTCTCGAAATTAGGGTTCCAAATTTGGAGATTTCGAGTTATGTCGTAAGTGAGAGAAATTAAAACTAACGACAAACATTTAACATTTAACAACTGAATTTTTGAGTCATTAATTTGCCGAGTCAACAAATAGTTGGGGCATAAAATCGCGCGAGTAATAGTAGGGTATTTAGATTGCTGATTTCAAAAAGTTGAGGAATTAAATGTCCATTTTCCCGACAACTTGCATTATTTTCCTCTAATAAGCTTTAGTATCATGGTTAGACAATCAAACGTTACCAACAACACCCATTTAAGACGCATACAACAAATCAAATATGTTAGATGCCAAATTCTTTAATATAGAAATAATCATCTAAGCAATCAAATTAAATCTTTTTACTTATAATTCATTCTCATCTAGATCATTCTAAAAAGATAAAAAAATTCATTACCAAACACATTTTTTGCAAATGAAAACCTCAAACACATACAAGGAAAGCATACACGAATAATAACCTAGATCATAAGCAAGACATATCTAACGCGTAGCTATTTGTCTTTATATGATTTCTTATGTTTTGAAATTATTCGAACACTAAAACTTGCTTCAGCTATTTGTCTTGACTACCTTATTCGCAATTTTAGCTCACTAACTAACATACAAACACACCTTAATTCTAGTAACAAAATGTTTTCCCGTAAAATCATCTCACCTTCCTTCCAAAACACTAAAAACCATATGATAATCACCTATCGCTGCTGAAAATTTAGGTATATGTTCCCATTTCGACTTCTGCAAATCCAAACCTCAAAAAACAAACAACGAAGAAATACAAAAATATAAATATTTATATCACAAATAAATCATTTTACACGCGTAACACGGACAGGTATAAATCAATAAACAATAAACATAAAGCATTCTCAAAGTAATGGAGAATAATCCACTACCAATACCAAAGATATATAAAGCCGATACAAAGAAATGCTATTTAAGAGAGCCTTATTTTTTTTTTGTTATATCTATCAATTACTGCCGTCAAAAGAAGGGGAAGCCAGAGAGAGAGAAAAAAAAAAAACCTAGCGTACGATTCTCTGAGAGTTCCGCTCTCAAATCGCCTCTCTGATTTTAGGTATTCTTCTCAAATCTTTGTATAATTCGATCATAACATATTACTGATCAGATCGATCTGATCTGAAGCTATGAGATATGAATTTGGTTTTTTCGTGATCGTTTCTTCTTTTTTGGATTTTTCTTCTTCTGGAAAATCGATACTATCGATGATGCAATATGAAGAATTGAATTGAATTGATTGTTTATCTGTTTCCTTATGTTGAAGCTTCCGGCTACCGTTGAGGCTTCAAGCATAGAAAATCCTTTTAACCTTTGCTTCGTTGTTATCTCTTAACCTGAGCCTTATTTGCAGCGATTGAAATCTTTCTAGAATAATGGATGCTGAGAATGAGAAAACCGCCCTCGAGGCCTCGGTTGTTGTGATTGAGAAAGACCTTGAGGCCCCCGGGAAGGATGTGGTTGTTGAATCCCAAGCTGAATTGAATGGGAGTGATGTTGGAGAAGCCTCTGACAAGGCTGTAGAAGCTTCCATGGATGTTAGTAAACCGGAGGAGGAGGCAGTGCCCTCTGTTGCTGAGACTTGTGTTGAAGGCGCAAGTCCTTCCGGGGTTCTAAATCCAAAGGGGGTATTACCGGGAAAGAAGAAAGTTGTTAAGACGGTGAAGAAGCTTGTCAAAAAGAAAGTTTTGAAAGGAGGCGCTTCTGCTTCTGCTGCTGCTGCTGCTGCTGCTGCAGATCCTTCTCTTGGTGAAAGCGATAAGGGAACAAAGAAGGTTGCTGCAGATTCTGAAGAAGAAGATGATGATATGGAATCTAATGCTGATGAAGAAACGGTGAAAAGCGTTGGGAAGAGATTGTTGAAGGGGAAGAAAGTCCAAGGAGCTCTTAAAACAACTACATTGAAGGAAGCTGATGAAGGAACTCCTCAGAATGGCCTAGAGAATAACAACAGCTCGTTAGCTGTGAACGAGCAAACCAATGGCGTTGAGAAACCTAGCGAACAAAAGAATGAGGACCAAACTGGCATGGCTGGGGGAAGGAGACGCAAAAGGAGGAGAGGTGGGAAACAGGTCTCAGGCCCAAACAAGAAACAAATGAAAGAAGAGGTGGTCGTCGCTGCTGCTACTGATGCGACACAGAAAGGTATAGAAGAGGAGGGGAAAAAGCAGCCTGGTGATGACCTTGAGAAAGATGGTCAGGGGAATGTAAAGCATGCTGGTTTGATCTTCATGTGCAATGCCAAAACTAGGCCTGATTGTTTTCGGTTCAGTGTGATGGGTGTACAAGAGAAGAGGAAGGATTATGTGATGAGTATCAAGCCCGGGGTTAAGCTTTTTCTTTATGACTATGATCTCAAACTCCTCTATGGAGTTTTCCAAGCTTCCTCTGCGGGTGGGATGAAACTTGAGCGCAATGCTTTTGGTGGATCCTTTCCCGCTCAGGTAACTTCGTGTTTCACACATATGTTTGCTAGCCACAAACTTCATTTATACAACTAGTCTTTCCCGATGATGAGTTCTTTCTTTCATTCTTTAATTTTATGGATCAGTTTTATGATATTCTGTATTCACATCTCAGGTGCGCTTCAAGGTGGTTAGTGATTGTATACCGTTGCCTGAGAGCGAATTCAAGAAAGCAATCAAGGAGAACTACAACAACAGAAACAAGTTCAAAACAGAACTTACGCGTAAACAGGTAAAACCATCAATTTCCCCTTAAGTTCGTATCAGCAGATATTTCATTCATCTCTCTGTTCTTGAAGGTATTCAAGCTTACAAAGCTTTTCCGGCCAGCTGCTCTCCCTGCACAACTAACCCACACTCTGCCAGTCCCTGTTCCTCGTCCTGCTGAGAGGAAAAGATCTGACAATGACCGCTACGCTCCTGGCAGCAGCAGAAGTCATGGAAGGAGTTACAATGCTGCACCTCCTCCACGCAGAGAAGAGCCACCACGCAGAGAAGAACCACCCCGTGATCTATACCTCACTGAAAGCGAGTACCGAACATACGGCTTAAGAAGAGCAGAACCAGCTCAGCATTATCCAGTTCCGCCACCTGAGTCTTCTTACCGTCTGGACTCGTACCGTCCATCTGTGGTGGACCATGAGCGGCTTTTGAGACAAGTAGAGATTGAGAGGCATCATGATCGTAGAGAAGTTCTTTTGCCTGAGAGAAGCTACCACCCGTCGTATGATCACGTCCTAAGCTCTAGGCGCCTGGCACCAGAGCCACCATTGGAGTCTTACAGGAGAGACCCGTATCACAGAGTCGAGTACCGTAGTCCCGAAAGACTACATAGGACCACATACCTGCCTTCTTCGGGAAGAGAAGACGATGACTTGTATTCACGATATGTTACACCGGACTCATTGGCTGAGTACTACCGATCATCGTCATCTCGCAGATACCCCCCAAGCATTGCTGAATCTGAGTTTCTTCCCCCTTCATCAATAACATCACGGTATGCTTACTCAGGGTCTTTACCCTATTCTCACCGCTGATTTATACTCTAGCTCTCCTTTTGAATGTATTTGCTGTTTAATGTATGTTTGGATTTGGACATGCTTTCGTTGGTTCACCCAAACTTGGATTATACTTTAGTTTTTATTTATTTGTCGTTGTAACAATTGCCCTCGGCAGATAATTTTTTTCTCTATTCTCTTGAATAAATGTTCTCATATATATTATCTCTTTCCTTTTGAATTGCTTTCGCAAGATATAATATTCTCTTTATGAGACTCCCAAACTCCTCTTTGAATGTTATCGCTTGGATTGTTCTTTGGTTGATTAATTGGTCGTCTTCCCAACTCCTCTTTAAGGCACTTTTTAAGTTATGACGTAAATGAGGGATCAAAATCTTTACCAAATCAGACATGTATATTTTCATAAAACGTTCACGCACATCTCTATGCAAGTCCGTCCATCCTATTCCACTAGACAAGACTTTTCTTAAATTCCACTTGTTTGGGCCAGCGAACTTTATTATAAATAGATGAGAATTTGCAGTTCGCCGATCTTTCTTTAAATACGCAATGATCCATTCTTTCTATACTTAGATCACAATCTTCTGTATGAAACTTGGGATCTATCATCTAATTGACATCGACCATTTCCAATCTATTTTAGAAGATTATATTAGTCTAAGACCTAACCTTGGGAGGTAGTTCTGCGACCTAACCTCGCCAGTTTGTAATAATAACCTTTAGACTTAACCTTTATGTCTGCTCATTTAAAGACAACAACATAACACAAAACCTTATTGAAATGGCAAACCCAAACCACGCATGAAAGTTCCAAGTCAAGAACATAACACATAACTTTATTTGCTGAAATTTTAATGTGTAAAGAAAGAGAGCATAACACAACTTTATTGAAATATCAAACCCGAGCCTCGCAGTCTAGACTCAACGATCTCGTCTATAGTTTTCGCTATTTGAGGAGTGAGATGATTCTTCCAGTCACCAACTTCACCTTTCCTGAAAAACACATTAGTATCTACACCAACTCTTATTGTCCCATTCTTATTAATCTCCAAACTGCTCAAATTACGCAAACTACACAAGTTCACGATCTCCTCCACCGATCCACTCTCTTCTTCCTCCTTGGTGAATGGACAGTTCAAGAACTCACCGAGTCTCTTGACTTGAAGGCGAGGGTCCTCAATGATCTCTTCATACTTCATAAATAGGACATGCTCCTTATCTTCTAAGCTCCCTTTCCAGTAGCTCAATATGTGCTCCCAGTAGGGTCCGTATAAGTGAACTCCTCTACAGTAAGCATCAAACATGAGCTCAAAACTGGCTTGATCCATCTCGGTGCGATGCAACTTGTTCCTATAATGCCAAGCGGAGACAAACGTGTCTTTGATACCTCTACACACGTACACGATTTTGCAAGGCGAGGAAGAAGAAGAAGACTTTGTGGTGGCTTCAAGCAATGTATTCAAGTGCATGTGTGTAGAAAAGATCATAGGAGAGGGAAACTTTGTGAGATCAGGAGTTTGGCTACCAGCGTATAGCTCAATCTCAAGAAATGGGACAAGGTCATGAGGGTTTTGTGAGAGCAAAGGATGTGTTTGGGGATTTTCGCGGTATTTTTCTCTATGTAAAACGGCAAAGACTATAGATTTGAGCCAAGTTGTACCACCTTTGGGCAAAGAAGCAAGGATTATGTCCTTCTTTCGTGGCTGGAAATGCTCTTGGACGTCAAGAACGGCTTGGAGTGTGTTGGGATAGTACCAACAACCTTTGTAGTTGTACAGACTGTAACCCATAAAATCTTTGTCTGAGGGAAGAGAAGATATCAAGTTCTTGGTTTCCTGGCTAACGTTGTCGTCTTTCATGTAACTTGGAAGGTGAGGTTCTTGAGAAGCCTCCATTGTGATTCTCTCTGGACACTGAGAAATGATAATGGAAAAAGACGAAGAGAAAATACTTTTTGATTGGTTGCTTTGAAAATTTCAAGTCTGGAGTAAAGGCTATTATTACCAAAGCACGTGTTTATGACTTTTTAGGGGACTGTAGGCTTTTCAATTATCACTTCGTTCTATGCCACATATTATTCTACCCACTTAAATCTTACTTGCATTCTATGCCACATATTATTCTACCCACATGAATCTTTCTAGAAGCCATTTGCAACTTTTAATATTTTATTGGTTAAAGTTATTTTGCTTTATAATAAAAATAGGGATAGAGCCGTTTTTGTTTTGTTGCTTTTAACAGAATATGTGTAAAGCATCTTCATTCATGGTGCTTGTGAATGAAATGCAACATTTCAAATTCTCGTATATAATAAAAAGCTTAAAAAATTGATTTGGCTATATATATCGCCAAAATACATTTATTTTTTTTGGTACACATTTATTTAGAATTCTAGAACTAAACGAGTTTTAACTGGAGTAGTAAAAAAATAGATGAACTATTAAAAAATAATTTTCATGTAAATGAGGCCAAAGCACGAAAAAAATAATATGGTGATTACATAGTAAAAATACAATAAAACCGCGCTTTCAAAAAAATTAACACATAATTCATTAGACGGAATGGAGCCCACGAATCGAATGAAAAAGCGTGGATGAATAATCTATCAGTCGTGAGCGGTCAGGCATTACATAAATCAAATAAGATTTATGTTCGTCGGAGTATACACAAGGAAGACCATGATTCGATCGAAGAGGATTAGAAAAGAATGGTTTAGACAAGAGTAGGGTTAATGATTTCTCTGATTTTTGGGAAAATTGTTACAGAAACCCCAAATAATATCACGTGGTGATAACAATTGAAAAACTTTAAAAAGGTCGATGATTTATTTTTCCATAATAACTAGTATCATATAACATCAGATCTTCATTAAACTATGCCCTTATATGCCCTTATGCTAAATCTCCACTAAATGAAATTTACAGATTTATTTATCCTTAAATTAATCGTTCAAAACTTGATTACCTATAAACCAATGGTTTTAATCGGTTTACTAGTTTTAATCGGTTTACTCTTAATCAAACAATTTAAGATCAATTAAACCAAGAAAAAAAATCAAATCTGCATATATAATGTTTCTTTTTTTCTTAAATTATCATTTTTTCATATGCTTTTCTTCTTCTTCTTCACTAACGTCACCCTCGATGACGTCTCTACAGCGAAGTCTTAAGTTGCAAAATTAGTTTTGTCCCATGACTAACAACAAAACCGAAACAGAACACACAAGTTGTCTTTTGCCATCACCAAAGAATAGATAGATGATAAATATCAAATCTTTTCTACAGTGAAGTTCACATTTAGTGTATCGGAAGCCTTTTGAGCTCAATTTCAAGCTCCATCATAGTGGTAGCCTCACTCCCACGAATAACAGCAGCTCGGGTAGCTGCGACGGCTTCCACAAGATCCGACTGTTTTCTTCAGCCGTTGAACTCATCAATTACATTAAACGGCTTCTCATTCCCGAGATCAGACATGGATGACGTAGGCTACTCCAAGGAGGCCTGAGCCTGAGCTAGCTAGCCGCTTGTAGTGACACCGTGATGCGCCGCTCGAGTTTGGTGGTAGGCGGAGATGGCGTCAGGGTTTTGAAAGGGGGTTCGAGTGGTCGGCCATGGAAGGTCAAGGTAAATTCGAGCTTCGATTGAGGATAAACGATGCTGACCTTCACCACACTGTTTTTTTTTTTGGTTGGCTATGACGATGATTTGGAAGAAGAAACCCATAAGAGATGATAATCATTTTTTTATTATAAAAATTGAATTTTGTTTAGTTTAATTTATTTTTAAATTATTTTGGTTAAGAGTAAACCGATTAAAACTAGTGGTTTATGGTTAATTAAAATTTTAAACTATTAATTAAGGGTTCAATAAATTTGCAACTTTCATTTTAAATAGTCTAACAAACGATCATAGTTTGGTGGAGATCTGATGATAGATGATAGTTATTGACATTGTGGGGAAATAAATTGTCTACCCACCCTAAAAAGAACATAAATTTCTCTATCACTTGTTAGGCGGCAAGGCGGACAATCCTTTTTATTTATATTAAAAGAGGAATACTTCTATAAATTAACTTTGCACTCATGTGTTATTAACCAAAACGTCATTTCCTACGTGTCATCACAAAAGCTCTTCTTACATCCTTTAACCAAAAATCATTTTTTACTAGAATAATTACATGTATTGCCATTGTTATAAACCTATCTTATTAGAAATTTGTAATCATTAGTTGCATCAACGATTTTTTATCATGATTATGTTTGTATATTAAACTTAGATATAACATGTTTACAATGTCCATATAAGCTGCCTTGATATAAACTTATATATTTATAAATATATACAAAATAATTATATTATATAGTTGATATAGTCGTACTATATAGCAAAAAAATAAATATATAATAGTTATATAAATATATATACAAAACATTAAAATTATATAGTTGATATGATCGCATTGTCTATAAAAATAATTATATTATGTATATAAATATATACAAAATAATTATATTATATAATTGATATGGTCGTACTGTAAATCATAATAGTTCTTTATATTAATTTAAATTAAAGGTTGGCCCAATCATATATATATATGTATATTATATCTTCGCGTATATAACCTTGGAAAACTGTTGGCCATTTGGTAATATTTCATACCCAATTTTGCATAAATACATTTTGCCTAAATTATACTGATTAATTTATGAGCAATAATGAGACTTAAATTAGCATTGCCATATATGGATTTTTAATTTGAACATCCTTCAATTTTCTATATTCGTTAAGGAATATATATATGACACATTGAATACTAATTATTAATTAAGAATGAGGCATGATACCACTGTATCTTTATCATAACTAAATTATGTACACTAGAACCTCTATAAATTAATAATTATGAATTTGAAATTTTATTAATTTATAGAGATATTAATTTTCAAAATTTTTTATTTTATTTAGATTTTTTATTTTATGATATATTTATTCTAAGATAAGAAAAATATTTGATTTTAGTGTATAGACATTAATTGTTATTTTTTGAAATTTGACATTTATATTAATTTTATAATATTATTTGGTGTATTAATATATATTATATAGAACTTAAATGTGGTTTTAAATATAAATATTACTAAGTTTCATTACAAATATATTAAGTGTTAAGAAAATATAAAGATAATTCCATTATTAAAATAAAACAAACAATATAATAATAGGTTCTTACTTATATAAAATATGTATACTTTTAAATTATTAGTTTATAATTTTAATGGGACCATATATTTACATAGAATTTGATTTTCTTAAAAATTATTATCTTATTATTTTATCGATTTTTGTCAAATTTTAAACCGGCCTAAATTGGGACCGAGAAAATTTATTAATTTATAGAAATTATTAATTTATCGAGTATTAATTTATAGAAGTTCTACTGTACATGTATTATAATTTAAAAAAAAATTATATTGTATTGTAAAATTAAATTATATCACACATATTTATTATTATATAACATAATTTTTTCATACATGATCACATCATGCAAAAGTCATTATCAATTCTTTACATTTTTTATCAGATTATACTATATTCTTTTTAATGTTGACAAAAAAATATTATATTCTTTTTAAAAGAGTTGTGGTTGATTCATTATATAAGTTTTAAACGAGTTGCATCGATTGAATCATTGTGTCCTTAATTTTATCCAATCTTTAAATTATTTTTCTTTCCATTACTGAATTTGCGGTGATCCGTGGCTGTATGTAAAGTAAGTTTAAGAATGAAATCTTTTTATTTACATCAAATTACGTGATCAATAGAGTATATGGTCTGTTAAAGTAATTTGGGCGATAATCTTGGATCGCAAGTTTTGGTTAATAAATCCGTGAATGTTTTATATAATTAATCACATACGATTTCATCATTTGAAATCTAATCCTTCCTCATCGTATATATAAATAGGTTGTTTTGAGCACTTCTACTCATCACATTCTTCTTCCCAAATCTTCATTACAAATTCGATCTCGTAAGCAAAACACTTATGGTTGATCTCAACTCAATATATAACATAATCTTGTGACTATGCCTTTTACATTTCTAATACATATAGATTAAAAGTTATAATCTCTTTTAATCCATTCACTCCGCGCAGGGCGCATGTATCACCTAGTTTACATTGTTAAATGATGTCACAAGTAAAATGTGACTTTACTTGTAAATTCCAAAAGTGACTTGAAATGTAATAGATTTGGTAAGTTTTTGTTTGTGTTGAAATGTAATAATTTGGTCAAGTTTTTGTTTGTATTCAATTTCATTTAATTCCTCTAATAATTTGCTAGACATCTCTTTGATTATGTTGGCCTTCGTAAAGTCACTGACAAGAAGAACAAGCGGGTCCGAGTTACATTATGGCTCAGTGTCGTTACCGCGTCCGAGGCATTAAATATTGGGGCTTTCTGTTGAGACCCACAGACACGGACTTGGATAAGATTTTTAATATTTTTGGTGGACATGGCCTGATGGCCCATATATATACTTGTATTCTCATTAGACTATCCACATCAATCTGAGGGGAATGGCTGGAGAAGAGCAAAGAGGAAGATGGAGCCTTCAAGGCAAAACCGCACTTGTCACCGGTGGAACCAAAGGCATTGGGTTCGTAAACCTCTTCTCTCTCTCTATACATCCTAAAAAGCACTAGTGACTAGACTCTTCTTGATCTATATATTAATGATTCTTGAAATTTTTAGGCATGGTATAGTAGAAGAACTTGCAGGATTTGGAGCAATAATACATACGTGTGCTCGAGATGAAGCACATCTCAACGAGTGTTTGAGCGACTGGAAAAAGAAAGGGTTTCAAGTCACTGGTTCAGTCTGTGACGCATCGTCCTGGACCGAAAGAGAGAAGCTGATGCAAACTGTGTCCACTTTGTTTGATGCCAAGCTTAGTATCCTCGTAAGTTATACCCATCCCTCTAATATCATTTGATTGTTTTTTGTGTTGTGCAAACAAAAGACTGATCAAGAATCTATACTATTAAATCATGATCTTATTTTAAAATTTCAGATTATGTCCTTGAGTTTTTATCATATTTACAAGACAATACCACTCTTTATTTTTAGAATTTTGAACTAAAATTGGCAAGAAATATAACAGATTTTATATATATATGGAAAACTATATATATGGCATGTCAACAATCATTATTATTTTAATAGGTTTTGGAAAATATAAATATATTTAAAACGATTTTTCAAATTATGGTAACCAAATTTGTCTCATCATTTTAAAAAGTCATAATATTAAAATATTAACAATATTTTAATTTTGAAAATCTTTATACGCTCCAAGGTATTCCCTAAAAATACTAACAACCTAAATATTAAAATAGCTTTAACGTGTTTTTCTATCTATATTATTAAAGTTGAAGTACCTATATGAATTAAAATTTGAAATAACCTTTTAATCACATCTACTTTCATTTCCTTTTTACTCAAAAAAATAATTAATTTTAATAAATGAATTTACAAAAAATATGATACATATGAGTTTCCTTAAAAATTGTAGGTATTACATTAAATTACCTAATATTTAGCTAATTGAAAAGATTGCAATCTTTCAATCATTTAATACTTAACAAAAACAATTTTATAAATAGCATATATATATACACGATCATATCTAATTTTAAATATATTTAATAATCTCAAATCTTGGTTAGAAATTATTGTGAATAATTATTTGATATCATTTGATCTATGTGGAGGCCGGTTCACTTTCAAGATGTAAATTTTTCCTACGTGTATCAATTTCATACTAACTTTCTTTTATTGTTTTTAACTAAATTTACATTATTTTGAAACCGCTTAACATGACAACCGTAGATACTAAAATTTTATACATGGATTACATTGATTTAATTTTCTATTTTTCAAAATTAAAAATCTAAACACTGTTTTCATTTTTTTAGAAATGAATTAAACATTTCTTAAGAAAAATACAATACAAATCTATTTTTCTAAAAACTAAATGATTTTGGTCACTCAAAATTAACTCAAACCGGTTTGAATAGATGATCAATACAATTACATGAATCTAAATGGATAAAATTATTAAAAACTTAAAAGTAAATGAGTTCAAACGGTTAAGACATAAATGTGTTCGCCAAAAATGAAACAGATCTAAATAAGGTGGATTTACCATTTTATCATTCTTAACAAAGGAATTTGATAAATTTTTACTAAAATATGACAATGCATACTATCCTGCGCTTTTAAAGCGCGAGTCAAATTCTAATAAACACTTATGGATGATTCATGTTTCCGGTTGTATACTCTTGACATTAGATCAACAATGTCGGGGCAATCCGGTCAAAGCCAACAATTGAAAATACGGCAGAGGATTTCTCGTTCCACATTTCTACCAACTTGGAATCTGCGTACCATTTTAGCCAGCTTGCACATCCTCTGCTCAAGTCTTCAGGGTGTGGTAATATCGTGTTCATATCCTCTGTTGCTGGGGTCGTGTCGTTTGGCGTCAGCTCTATATACTGTGCAACTAAAGGTATATACCGACTTAAGAAGAAACCAAAACCAATGATCAAAATAAACCAAAACCACCTCTTTGTGAGTCTGGTTGGTACAGCTCATGGTAGAGTATAGTAGTAGTAAACAACAATAATACCACTCGATATGTATGTATGTATATATATTCGACCAAAAATAAAATATCTATACTATTAAAAGGGAAGCAGTTTTTAAAAATCTACTTATAAAAGGTTGTTGGACCCTTTCATTTTTTTATTTTTTGGTCTTCCTTATATATTATATGTTATTCCTACTTAATCTCACTTTGTTATCAGCAAAATAAATATTATTAATTGGGCTTTAGGCGTTTAACTTAAAAAAGATAATTTAACTGATACAACCCATTCAGAAAAGAAAATTACAAATCCAATTAACTTTTGTTACAGAAAAAAAATTTAACCAAATTAACTTTAGACCCATTTTTTACAAAATCCCAAATTATGAAGACCATTTTATACATAAATACATATAAATGTAACATTATTTAAATTGTATGGATTTCTAATAATGAAATATCTGTCACAAACTGATTTTATTGATAATAGTTTGATAGAAAATTAAAAAAGGAAAAAAAATAATACTTGCTTCACTATTTTGGTAGATTGATAATTAATATATTTATAAATTAACTTAACAATATTTGTTAAAAGAAATTTCTTATACAAGTCAAATGTATATTAATATATCAAAAATTTATAAAACAAAAAACAAATTATATTTTTTCAGTGGGTTAATAACCGTCTTTTTGATTTTCAGATACTTTTACTATATTCGTTTTATTATATTCTATCCTACTATATATGAGTTTCTAGATCTTAAGGTTCGACCAAAAGTCTGATTCGGATATGAAAATTCAATGAAAACATTGTATCGGACTGAAATAATAATAATAGAACAGCTTTTAAATATTTTAGATATTTAATAATAAATATAAATTCATTTAATATTTGAGTTTACGGTCACCAAAAAAATATCCGGGCTTCTTAAGCGCGAGTCAAAATCTAGTATATATATTAATGCAGCATCTTTTTTTTCCGTCAAATTGTTAAATTTCATTCAAAAGAGGAATACAAAAGCTGGCAGAAGAACTAGAAATCCCGAGAAACACAAGCCCACAAGAAAGGCAACTAGAACCCACTCCGGGGTAACTTAGGAGAATACCAAATACAGACTTAACTATAGCTACAACAAGGATAAATCAAAAACCCACCATGAAGTTAGCACACTGCACTTGCAACCTTCCGACACCACTTGACGTTTCTGAACGAGATTTATCGTTGTTGCCCACGGCTCACCAAGGGATAACATCAACTTCTACGAACACAGAGAAACACCTCTTCCACCTAAAGAACCAGACTTTATAACCCAACAAGAGAGAACCACACATAGTTCTCCTCTTTCGGATACGGCTGCGACACACTTAATGCGTCCAAGCAACGCCTCAATAAAAGCCATACAACCAACACTCTAATCTCAACAGATCTAGAGATAAACAAAGTCAATCCCACCCGAACTCACCGAAAACATATAGAAACCGGCAGCAGGAGACAGGAAGCATTCACTACCACATCAAGAACTCGAAAAAATTGCAAGTATAGAGACCAAACAACCAAAAGAGGGCCAACGATTCCCTTTGAGAGCAGAACATAGCATAGACAAACTTCCACACAACAATGGAAAACAGATATTCTAGACCACTTAAAACGGATGTCTCCGCTGGTCGAAGAGTGGAGAGCTCGTGGGCAAACAGAATCAAATCTGACAAGGGAGGAGAACCCCTTCACCACCGATGAAGCCTCAACTACAACCTTATCACAGATCCGCCAGATCTGACCCAGATCCGGTTAAAACCACACAAAACACTTCCAATCCCGAGTTCTCTGGCTTCACATCATGGGTAATAGTCTTGCCGGTGCTCCAGCTGAGCAAAAGAACAACTAAAACACAGATCTATTTCCAATAAGAGATAGCTCCAGAGACACCAACAAAGAGACCAAACCATAGACATAGAAGACAGAGAAGAAAAGCAGAGACTAAAACTACAGAGAGCAAACTGAAGGGTGACCGGCAGCGGTAGAACCACCGGCCACCGTAACGCCAACGAGGAAGACGATAGCTTTTTTCTTCTTTTTCTTTTTTACATATATTAATGCAGCATATATAAATATATATATATATATATATATCCTATGTGTTTTCTGTATAAGCAAAAATCAATTCGATAAAAAAAGGAAAAGATAAGAAAAACAAAAGACTTTATCTCTCCTCCTGTTTTCTCTCTAGCCTCTCTTTAACTTTCCTCTTATCTTGATTTTCGTTTTTCCGGCGACCGCCGGGCGCCGGAGCTCCGTTTGTTTCTCTTCTCTTCTCTTCTTCCCGCGTCCTTTGTTTCCTCCTTATCATCTCATTCTTCGGTTAGGGTGGAACTCAGTCGTGGTAGGCTCCGATTTCAGATCCGGCGGATCCTTTCCAGATCTGGAGCGTGTTTGGTGGTTTGGTAAGGGTTAGAGGACGGCCTTTGCTCCCGCTGAACTCATCTCTAGGTTTCGGATGGTTCTTCTGCTCGGAGCAGTTTTCAATCTCTTCGGCTGAGTCTCTTCGAGTCGGCGGCGCGTGAGTCGTCAAGCAATCTCCCTTGTGCTCGTCTCCGGTGTAGTGTGGCGCGTGGCTAGTTAGTGACGAGTTTTTTGGTGGGGTTGGAGCTTGTGGTTCTGGATCTCAAGTTCCTCTGCTCCTCTTTGGGTCCATCGTTGGTCTACGGTGGTAGCGCATAGAGGGTTTCCGGGGTTGGTCGTCGTCTAACCTGGTGGATCTCTCATGTGGCGACGCGTGATGTTGAGTCATTCCTTCGCTCGTCGAGCTCGTTCTTGGCGCAAGGGGATCTAGGCTATCTCCAGAGGCGGTGCGGGTTTGACGGGGTGGTGCTCCTCGTCGCTGTTTCTCTGTCCTCTCGTCATCTATGCGGGTGGTTTGGCTTTGTGAAAGCGGATTGGGTCCGACGCAAGGGATAAGTGTTAGTTTGGCTATTAGGTCTTCAAGTTCTCTCGACGGTCACAGTTCCGGAGGAATTTTGCCCAACCTGTCCCATTACCCTATATGGGCGGTGGGTTAAACGGGTGTAACGGTCCTGGGATGGTGGAGCGGATGCAGCAATCTCCTGTCTTTGCTGTCCCGAACGACGGCATCGCCGGTTGTGGACTCTTCCTCGTGCTGCCGGTGAGGCGATGTTGGACGAACTTGCAGGTATGAGATGTGATTCTTAGTGGAGGTGGTGATGAGTGGGTTCTCGGAAGCTGTAGGCGCCAGTGCATCCAAGGTTTGAGGGCGTCTTTTTCGCCGGTTTGCTCGTGGCAACAGGGTGCTCATTCCGCTCATGCCTCTGTCTTAGGTCCGCCACTGCTGCGCTAATACCAGTCTCTTTCTGGTCCATGTCTTCTTTTGTTTAAGCTTTTCTATCTATTAGATGCTCTGTTTAGCTTAATTTATTTCCTCTGCTACTAGTTCACCTTTGTAAAATCTGTCAAAAACTAAAAACTTGGTATAATAAATTTAACATTTTACCAAAAAAAAAAAATATCAATTCGATATAACGTAATCTTATCCTGTTGTTGGATTTTTTGTACTTCTCATTGGGTGAATCTTTTCAGTTATATTTATAGGCGGGCGACAATACAAGGATAATACTATGCCAATCTATGAGATTTGCTCCACTAGGAACGTAAGAACTGACCTAGACCTAGATTATTTGAAACATAATTTTTGATTCTTTTCGTTCATATGTTCACATTAGAAAACAAATTTTAGTTTTAAGTTTCTTCATTAGATATTCTTGAAAAGTGCATAAATCTTTTCATTTTATGAAAATTTAAAATTCACAGCTGAAGAAACAAAAATGCTTAATATTGTGAATTTCCAATTACATCCCCTATATATTAATTCTTGAGCATTACAACATGTTTTCGTAGCCACGTCTCCTCACGAGAATGACTTTAGAATTGTTACAAAAATAAGTTGGTCCATATAAACATATACTATATTTTTTATTAAATTAACTATCAAATTAATTAATAGCGTATAAAATAATATTTTGTATTTTCTTAAATAAAATCTACGGAATTACCTAATATTGTTAACATATATATGATAATTAATGATTATGAATAATACATATTTGATAAAAAAAATTATAACCTCTCTCTTTTGTTTAATTTTATACTATTAAAAGAAATTAAACAATCTCATTAAGCATATAATAAAAACAATTAGATTTTTTTTATATGTTATATTTTGAATTTTTAAAAACGACTATAAATTACTAAAAATGGTAAAAGTCCCACACTAAAATTTTTGTGATCAATGGCTTAACTTTTTTTTGTTCAAGCAAGATACAAATGATTATATATCATAGGGGTGGGCATTCGGATACATGTTCGGGTTTGTATCGAACATTTCAGTATAAAGGTATAGAACCCGTTCGGGTATTTTTACACTTCGAGTCGGGTTCAGGTATTTTATGTTCGGGTTCAGATATTTTGGGTCGAGTTCGGATATTTAAATTTTGAAGAAAAAAATAAAAAAATTATTCATTTTTTAAGTTTTTTGTATTTAAAATATATGTTAACTTACTGTTTTTTTTTTTAATTTTTAAAAGATTAAACTATTAATAGGTTTGAAGATAAAACTTTAAAAATAGAAAGACACTAATTTAGTTGTTGTTTTGAAATTTTAGATGAAACTTTTATTAATGCAAGAAACAAGAACTTGATATATATTTTAAGTGAGTAGCAAATGATTTTGTCCATAATTATATGTATATTATCTAATTTTGAGCAATAAGAATCATTAATATAAATATTTTTAATAAAATGAGAGAAATAAACTAAAATATAGAGTTAAGTATAGTTATGTTTGGTTATCTTCGAATATCCATTCGGATTCGGATATTACCCGTTCGGATTCGGATATTACCCATTCGGATTGAGATATTACCTGAACTGGTGAAATAAGTAATTTGTTTTGTTGTTCTAATTAGATGATTTTAGACCGAGCTGGTGAATATATACTCTACAAACATATATTTCGAGTCTGCACTTATATTCTATAACAACTTGATATATTAGATTTGAACACTAACCTGTTAATATAGTTTGCCGGTGATATTTTTTCAAAATTTTGAATTTTAGTTATGTATATGGAGTAAAACTAATTTTAACAAATGTCCATTTTTTTTAATTTACACTCATGTAATTCAATGAATTCATAAAAGAAGTTAAAAAGAAACTTAACTCATATCAATAAAACAATGACGAGAACGAAAGCACAATTCTATAAAGGTAGAAAATAAAATCACGTATGGAAAGTCAATAGTAAACAAATCGAGAGCAGAAAACCTAACCCCCTTTTGTCATTATACAATCAATGTTGCCTATTTGGTTTTGGTGATTTATGTTAGCCGCAAAACTTAATTTCTTTTTGTGCATATGAAGTTTTAAAAATAATTAAAATGAGATGTAATACGTTAACTCTTCAACAACGATGATATATTTAAGAGCAACATTTGTATTCATTATTTTATAATCGATAAAGATTCCAGTGTTGCAAAATGTTAAAATCATTTCATAAACAAACATTATTATAAGAACTTATCCCGCGCATGCGTGCAGGCTATCATCTAGTATATATATATATATATATTTCAACACTGGGGTAAACAAAAAGGCAAGGTCTTATAACACATGTTAGTATGTGTATATAGGGGCAATGAATCAGCTAGCAAGGAATTTGGCATGCGAATGGGCTAGCGATGGCATAAGGGCTAATGCTGTAGCTCCTACAGTCATTGCCACTCCTTTAGCTGAAGCTGTGAGATCCAATTGTTCATTAAAGATCCCTCTTTATTTTGATGATATTTTGACTTTAATATCGCACCTTTTTAAATGATATTTTGACTTCTTTCCCACACGATGATTATATTTAGGCGTTTGATGATGAATTCAAGAAAGCAGTGGAATCAACAAATCCCTTGGGGCGCTTAGGGAAGCCGGAGGAGGTAGCATCGCTTGTGGCATTTCTTTGTATGCCTGCAGCTTCTTATATAACGGGTCAGACCATCTGCGTCGATGGAGGTCTTTCTATAAATGGCTTCTCGTATCAGCCACATGCTTAAATCCAATCACCAAAACAAAACACAATTTCAAATTTCTACTTCATATGAATTATGTATTTTATTGGAGGTTGTTTTTCTTTAAAAAGAGTGAGGTTGACAAAGTAAAAGTACTTTTCATAGTATAAAAAATGAAATCAGAAACTAAGACAGAATACATGTGATTTTTATCTATTCCTTGAAGTAATAATAAATCATAAATGGAAGAAATTCAAAGCTAGTTTTGCTAGATAAATTAAGAGTCCAAGACAATGGTATTTGGAGCCTCAAGATACAGGAGCATTATGACTTTAAACCGACTTAAAATACTTATTTACCTGAAAAATAATAACACTATTGCCGGCAATGAAAGCCTAGATGAATAGTTGTTTGAAAAAAAAAACTAAATGAATTGTGAATGTGTTGCAAGTCGTTAGCATTCTCCTAGCCTGCGCCGAAACATGAGATAGTACAAACACAACGAAGAAAAAACACGTCTCTTGATTGATGTCTAAAGTAGTAAAACCCAAACGAAATAAATCTTTATTCTATTTTTCCTTTTTTTTCCGATGAATGAATAGAGAGTTACATGTGTTACTACGTGTCGGTCATATGTCTCTGGCGATGCCGAAATGTTAATTTCCCAGTGGCCGGGATTCAAACTCAAGTGGCGGTACTCACAACTATAAGTCCTTTACCACTAAAGTTAGAAGCCCGGTTTGTTTGTATTCAATTTCATTTAATTCCTCTAATAATTTGCCAGACATTTTATTGATTATGTTGGCTTCTTAAAGTCACTGACAAGAAGAACAAGCGGGTCAGAGTTATCTTATGGCTCAGTGTCGTTCCCGCGTCCAAGGCATTAAATATTGGGGCCTTCGGTTGGGACCTCACAGACACGGACTTGAATCCTCCAAATATGAGATGTTTAATATTTTCGATGGACATTCACTTGTATTCTCATAAGATAATCCACTTTATTCTGAGGGGAATGGCTGGAGAAGACCAAAGACGAAGATGGAGCCTTCAAGGCAAAACTGCACTTGTTACCGGTGGAACCAAAGGCATTGGGTTCGTAAACCCTCTTCTCTCTCCGTACATCCTAAAAGCACAGTGACTAGATTCTTCTTAATCTATATATTGTTGATTTTTGAAAATTTTAGGCATGCTATAGTAGAGGAACTTGCAGGATTGGAGCAATAATACATACGTGTGCTCGAGATGAAGCACATCTCAACGAGTGTTTGAGCGACTGGAAAAATAAAGGGTTTCAAGTCACTGGTTCAGTCTGTGACGCATCGTCCTGGACCGAAAGAGAGAAGCTGATGCAAACTGTGTCCACTTTGTTTGATGCCAAGCTCAGTATCCTCGTAATTTATCTCCTTCCTATATCATTTGATTTTTTTTTTAATGTTGTGCAAACAAAGACAGATCAATAATACTCACTTCTGGCTGATTCATGTCTCCGGTTTGTATATTCTTGATATTAGATCAACAACGTTGGCGCAATCCGGTCAAAGCCAACAATTGAAAATACGGCAGAGGATTTCTCGTTCCACATTTCCACCAACTTGGAATCTGCATACCATTTTAGCCAGCTTGCACATCCTCTGCTCAAGTCTTCAGGGTGTGGTAATATCGTCTTCATATCCTCTATTGCTGGGGTGGTGTCGTGTGGCGTCAGCTCCATCTACTCTGCCATAAAAGGTACATACTGACTTAAGAAGAAACCAAAACCAATGATCAAAGAAATCAAAACCACCTCTCTGTGAATCTAGTTGGTACAGCACATAGTAGACAACAATAATACTACTATGCTTAGAAAGAACATTAGCTCACTGGTCCAGTTCATGTAAACAACAATAATATTACTATGCTTAGAAAGAACATTAGCTCACTGGTCCAGTTCATATAAACAACAATAATATATACAAATTTGAAATGATCAGTATAAGTCGAGTGATTACAAACCACTCGATATGTTTATGTATATATATTCAACCAAAAATAAAATGCATATACATATATGTTTTTAATCCATATGCATCATCTATATATATATATATATATATATATCCTATGCGTTATCTATATAAGAAAAATCCATTTGATATGATGAACTCATCCTGTTGTTGGATTTTCTGTACTTCTCATTTGAATCTATGCAATTATATTTATAGGCAGGCGACAACATAAGGATAATACTATGCCAATCTATGAGATTTTCTCAACTAGGAACATAAGATCTGACTTAGACCTAGATTGTTTGAAACATAATATTTTTGTTCATATGTTCACAATAGAAATCAAATTAAAGTTTTGTAATTATCAAAATAATTTAAGTTTCTTCATAAAATATTCTTGAAAAGTGCATCAATCATTTCATTTTATGAAAATGTAAAATTCACTGCTGAAGAAACAAAAGTTCTTAATATTGTGAATTTCCAATTTCATTAAATATACATTTCAACACTTAAATAAGCAATAAGGCAAGGTCTTATAACGCATGTTAGTATGTGTATACATATATAGGGGCAATGAATCAGCTAGCAAGGAATTTGGCGTGCGAATGGGCTAGCGACGGCATAAGGGCTAATGCTATAGCTCCTGCAGTCATTGCCACTCCTCTCGTTGAATATGTGAGATCCAATTATTCATTAAAGATCTCTCTTTGTTTTAATGATATTTTGAATATTGCACCTTTTTAAATGATATTTTTACTTCTTTCTCATATGATGATTATATTAAGGGGTTTGATGATGAATTCAAGAAAGCAATGGAATCAATAAATCCCTTGGGGCGCTTAGGGAAGCCGGAAGAGGCAGCATCGCTTGTGGCATTTCTTTGTATGCCTGCAGCTTCTTATATAACGGGTCAGACCATCTGCGTGGATGGAGGTCTTTCTATAAATGGCTTCTCGTATCAGCCACATGCTTAAATCCAATCACCAAAACAAAACACAGTTTCAAATTTCTACTTCATATGAATTATGTATTTTATTGGAGGTTGTTTTTCTTTAAAAAGAGTAAGGTTGACAAAGTAAAAGTACTTTTCATAGTATAAAAAAATAAATCAGAAAGACAGAATACATGTGATTTTTATCTATTCCTTGAAGTAATAATAAATCATAAATGGAAGAAATTCAAAGCTAGTTTTGCAAGATAAACTAAGAGCACTTGCAATGGTCATCCCCACATTGGGATCCTTGGCAATTGTTTAATATATTTTTTTTTGTTTTTTTTTGTTTGAACAGTGAAGGATTCGAGTCCAAAAAGCTCGTCCAATGGTGATCCCGAAGACGGAGTTCTTAACAATAAAATATTTTTTTTTTTAAAAAAAAAATTGAAATTGAAAATTTATTAATTGCATAATTAAAATAAAAGGTACAAGGATTCAATTAAAAGAAACAAGGATTAAAAGATACAAGGTTTAAATATAAAGATACTAATTATTAATCTTCATCGCCAAATTTATTCCAAATGTTTTCGATCAAATCATTCTTCAATCGTTCATGAGTTTGCCTATCACGAAGATCATTTCGGTTGGGAAATATGTTATTGAGAATTGTCGGGATTTCGTTTAGTGTAGGGTTTGCGTTTAGGACCTCTGAAGTTCTGGAAGATTCTCCTTCTAAAAATTCTGAAATATCGTACCGTATTGAATAACCATCTCGTTCATCTTCAACTATCATATTGTGTAGTATGATACATGCTCTCATTATCTTCCCTATCTTCTCTTTGGCCATTGTACGAACCGGGTTTTTCACAATCGCAAACCGAGCTTGTAATACTCCAAAAGCCCGCTCGACATCTTTTCGGACTGATTCTTGAACTTGAGCAAATAACTGTTGTTTAGGACTTTGAGGGAGTGTGATAGTTTGGATAAATGTTGACCATTTTGGATATATACCATCTGTGAGGTAATATGCCAACTTATACATGTGGTTGTTGACCATGTACCTCACCCTGGGAGCTCGACCTTCTAAAAGGTCATCAAACACAGGAGATCGATCGAGGACATTAAGATCATTTAAGGTACCTGGAAGACCAAAAAATGCGTGCCAAATCCAAAGATCTTGTGAAGCTACGGCCTCTAGGACAATACTCGGTTTTCCGTGGCCACGGGCGTACTGTCCTTTCCAAGCGGTTGGACAATTTTTCCACTCCCAGTGCATACAGTCAATGCTCCCGACCATCCCAGAAAACCCTCGTTTCTCTCCCATATCGAGTAGTCGTTGAAGATCCTCTGCTGTGGGTGGTCGCAGATACTCATCTCCGAATAACTGTATTATCCCATCAGTGAAGTGATGTAAACAAGAAAGTGCAGTGCTCTCACCAAGTCGGAGATATTCGTCAACCGTGTCAGCCGAATTTCCATAAGCAAGTAGACGAATTGCTGCCGTACATTTTTGTAGTGCAGTAAGACCCCACCTCCCCGTTGCATCTTTTCTTTGCTGAAAGAATGGAAAGAATTGTTCAAGGCCATCGACAATACGCATGAATAATCCCTTATTCATGCGGAATCGGCGTCTGAAAGTTTGTATCGAATATGTCGAATGGTCGTCGTTGAAGTAGTCATTGCTTAGCTGGTGCTGTCCTCCTTCGCGGTGTCGTTCAGTATAACTTCGGGTCCTTTGCGGTATGGGTTCGGCCTCCACTATATCGTCGTAAATTTTGTCAATGAAATCTTCGATAATATCATCCAATCTCTCCTCGATTTCATCATTTTCATCAGATGAAGATGACGACATTGCTTATCCTGCTGGATAAATAATAATTTGCTTAGAAGATTTCTTATATTTTTCAATCTCTTCTATTTTTTTTCTTATAAGTTAAAAATATTTAGATTTCTTCTACTTTTAAATCTTTTCTATTTTTTTTTCTTCTACTTTTAAATATTTAGATTTGTTCTACTTTTAAATCTCTTCTATTTTTTTTCTTTATAAGTTAAAAATATAATAATTTCTTCTAAGTTTGAAAAATCTCTTCTATTTAGTGAATCTGATATATATTTTTATCTATTCAATTGGAGTTTGTTATAACTTTTAAAAAACCAGCGTTTACTAGCAACTTTTAAAACTAAACTTTACTAAATGGTTATGATGAAACAAAAACAAAATGACAAGTACTAACTTAAAGAGAGGCAAATGCACATAAAACCGAATGAGAACAAGCGAAACTGAGAAGAGAATGCATGTAAAACTGAAACAAAATGCATGTAAAACTGAAACAAAATGACAAGTCAAATACAAATGCAAGTTAAGCCATATGAGAGAACAAGCGAAACCTGATTATGGTTATGGTACAGAGAAGCAAGTTGATGAGATGGATACAAAGGATTGAGAGAAGCAAGTAGCAGACAAATATTACAATGGTTTTCGTTCCAAAATATTACAAAGGTTTTGATGATAAGGTTTTTGATGTTGAGGAGAAATAGATACATATCCGAGTACTTATACTACAAGAAGGGAAAACCCGTGACTTATGAGCAGGAGCTACATGCCAAAATGCTCTCAGTACTCTAAATCCACCCATGACAACTCCGCATTAGCTAAGGAACAAAAGAACTCCTATCCTCCCGTGACTACCTGCAACAACATGTTTAAAAAATGGTTAGTTTAGCTATAACAACTAAGCAAGTACACACATCACACAACAAGTACTAACTTTTCCTGCAAGTGACCTCAAAGAACACACAGTACACATCATAACATTTCAGACATAAGCTTCATTTTTAGTGTTGTTTCGATCTCAGACAATGGCTCTTTCTTGGCCAGCAAGCGATCAAGGAGTTTATTTCTAGACAGTTTTTCCTTAAGTTCCAAAACGCCTTGTAGCTTAGACAACTCCTCATCTTTACCACTCTTCTTCTTCTTACTGGCACCTTTCGCAGCCTTTACCCCGACTGGTCTATCCTCATCTTCTCCAACAACATTTTCTTCTGGTCCGTCAAGATCCACCACTGGCCTCCGCTTTTCCTTTCCACCATCCTTAGCCATATAAGTGGAGGCCCATTTCTGCTCATGCCTGAGCTCTCTCCAGCAGTGATCGAGTGTGAACTTGGTATCGTACTTGGTGAAGAATATGTCGTAAGCAGCTTTGATCACATCATCATCATTTGGGCCGCTTCTCTGCTCCCTCAGCGCCTGGTTGTAGCAACCAGTGAATCTGGATACTTCATGATTGATCCTAGACCACCTCTGCTTACAAGAAGTAACCTCTCGCGGTACTTCCCCAACGAGCTGAGGGCTGGCGTTGCAGTAGTCTACAATACGCTTCCAGAAAGCAACAGCTCTCTGCTCGTTGCCTACGAGAGGGTCCTTACTGGTGTTAAGCCAAGCACCAATAAGGATCCTATCCTCTTTGGGTGAATATTTCCTTCTATCTGCAAAGGTCTTAACAGACTCCTCAGGGACTTGCCTACGAGACTGACCAGGGACTTGCCTACGAGACTGATCAGGGACTTGACTAGGACACTCAGGAGGGATTTGGCTAGGACACTCAGGAGGGATTTTGCTAGGAGAATCATCAGGAGCTTGAGACCCGAGCCAAAAAGGCTCGGGTGATTCAAGATCTACTGGCATTTGACTGTACATAAGGTGTCTATAACCCGACATGGCTGTAAAAATGCTCTGTGTTACTCAAGTAGTTACACAGAGCCTTAAGTAATACATGTTCCAATTTATTATACAATAACAGCCTATCAAATCTGAGCAGTTAGGAAGATAGGAAGCAAACTAAAAGCAATTAACAAAAATCAGTAGCATTTATTAATACAGTCCTAGTTTAACCAAACACCATTCAAAATCAGTAGCAAAAATCAGTAGCAAAATTAAATCCTATGTACTATAACAGCTATTTAACCAAACACCATTCAATTAATCTACAGCAATTTAAACGTAGAACATTTAAAACCAATCAAATCACACGGGTTGGGAAGATATAAAGCAAATCAGTAGCATTTATTAATACAGTCCTAGTTTTTTATCTACCTACAAAAACCATTCAATTAATCTACAATACTATTTGAATTTTTTTTTTACGGAATATACATTGTCAAGTGATAGAAAAGAAAAGCAGAGTACCTTTACTTTTTTGGCCATTGGACAGGTGATAGAACACTCCCCATTGAAGCCTTTGAAGCTACTCCTGCAAACAAGTAACATTAGGCAGTCAAATGTTTTAATACAAACGCATAAACTGAAAATGAAATCCAAATAAGTCGAGAACTTACCATGTAGAACCAAGATTACCAAACCTATGACCACTAGCAGGCACACCATTAGCTTAACTCGTGTGGTATCCTTTCCTGCGTCGTACACAGTCTTCTCTAGCAGCAGCAGCTTCTGCTCTCTCTCTGCAACTGCTTCCTTAAGCCGTCTTATCTCCGTCTGAAAGTCCCTCATCTCCTCCATGACCGCGTCATCCCACCACTTCTAGATGTGAGTGGCTCCATCAACGACATTGTTGCAGGTGAAATACCTACGGCCTGGATCTTTTTCCGTGTAGGCTGTAGCAACTACCGGCTCACTCCCACAGTAGCAGATCGTCGGGATGCCATCATCCCCCTCAGGTTGAGGTTGGTTCTGAAACGGCTCTCCATTATCGAAGCTACTCTGAGCTTCATCGGCGTACAACTGAGCTTCAGCTTCGAGAAGTGAGGTGATGTCGATGGACGCTGATGATGAGGACGGCTGGCTATAGCTATACCTTCCCATTTTCGTTAACCTGCAAAGAAAGAGACAAGCAAAAAGCAAAGATTAGCATTGATTTTGAAAAACAATAAGAAAGACGAACATATCAACACTAAATAGAGTCGCAACCCTAAATCGAATGGAAAAAATGCACAATTTTCAAATCCCTAAATCGATCGAGACCCAAAAGGGTTTTCAAATCCCTAAATCGATCGAGACCCAAAAGGGTTTTCAAACTCTTTGAATATAAAAAATCCCCAAATCGCAGATTTTTTTCGAACCCTAATTTTGATACGAAACGATCCCAACTCTATTGAATATAAATGGAAACAATCTAGTTCGATTAATATAGAAGAAAACGCTTCTACTTACCTTGAGGATCAGACGGAGTTGAATCGCGAAGGTGGGATCCGACAATCGCCCTAGAGAGTTGAGAGGTTTTTTTTTTCTTTGCTTTCGTCGAAACGAAGAATTTTTTCTCGCCAATACCAAACACAATCACGCCTCCGTCCAATCTCTTTCCGCCACGTCGCCCACGGACCGGGTCCGTCAAGATGTTATTTACGGATCAATCCGTCAAATGAGCTGGGTTTATATTAATTAAAAAATCCAAAAAGTGCAACGGACCGGTCTTACGGATTCGTTGTCATCCCCCGTTGCAAGTGCTCTAAGAGTCCAAGACAATGGTATTTTGAGCCTCAAGATACAGGAGCATTATGACTTTAAAAAATACTTATTTAGCTGTAAAATAGTAACACTATTGCCGGCAATGAAAGCCTAGATGAATAGTTGTTTGAAAAAAAACTAAATGAATTGTGAATGTGTTGCAAGTCATTAGCATTCTCCTAGCCTGCGCAGAAACATGAGATAGTGCAAACACAACGAAGAAAAAACACGTTTCTTGATTGATGTCTGAAGTAGTAAAACCCAAACGAAATAAATCTTTATTCTATTTTTCCCTTCTTTTTTTTCTCGATGAATGAATAGAGTTACACGTGAAGAAAATTACAAAAGAAACCAAGAAAAGCAGTCCATGCAAATAGAAAGACTGTTGATTGCGAATAATCTATTTACAAGCATTTACAGAAACAGATGATAAAATGTGAATTGATTTTGAATGTTTTTCCAGGGAATTAAGATTCATCAGTGAGTAAGTTTGCAGCAAACGGGATTTAGTAAGTGACTTCTCCACTGGAGCTTGGCCATAACATAAACCAAGCTCAACCTGCAAACAAAACATCATTCCTAAAAATGTTGATTCATTTCAGTTAAAAAAATAGAATAGCCAAACATATTAAGCGGCCTATGGGGAAGGAAGAATTATTCTTACCTTCTTCAGAGAAAGCGAAAACACCACCAAGCATGTCGTCATCGTCGTCACCATCATCATCTAGTTTTCTTTGATCAGATGGATCATCCTTGTCCTCTGCTTCTTTAGCAGTTTCCTTGAAAAACTGCTGAAAATCTGGGGAGCCATCAATGGCTCCCTCCTCACTTTCCTCTCCTGCATTCATGCTCAGATTAGAACGGTTAGAACTTAAATTTGAAGCTCCACTTGTCCCGCTGCTGTTTTCAATAGTTGTTTCAGCGGGCAGGGAGGTGTTCTTTAGCAACATATGAGCATCGTCTATAGTATAGTCGCTGTCTTTCACAGCAGAAGAAGAAATCGAAACCACGGGTTGTTTGAATGTTATACTTCCACTTCTTTCCTCACTCTCGGTGTAAGCCATATCTGCTACACATTCAGTTTAAAGATTTTGAGAAACATCGAAATGCATGGGTTATAGGAAGTTAATTTGATTAACCTTTAACTTGTCCAGGATCAGAAGAAGAAGAAGAATCTGAATCTCTTTCCACAGAAAATCCTCTGCGCATACTGGAATAAACACTCTGAAAATTATCAAACACCGGGAGCAGATCCTTCCTTCTGATATCAACCTCATTTGCAGATACTTTCTCGATTTCGATCTCCCCGCCTCCATGATGATGATGCAAATTCATCTTCTTTCCATCATTTAACAACGGATAGAAAGATATCTGCAATGTGTATATGAACATATCATGATTTATCCAGGATCGTTAAGGAGACAGAGAAGTAGATAATAACCTCTGAGTTTTGCCAGATTGGTTTTCTTCCGGAGTTTATCATCACCTCTGCATTAGCAAGATAAACATGGTGTTTCTCAAGAGGCCTCGCTACATCTTCACTAATTTTCCGTCCATCAAAAGTAAGTCCACATATGTTCTCCTCTCTCTCAGGCCAATTTGTTTTCCGGCAGACATCCCAACACTGAAGAGGTTCGACTTTCACTCTCAGTTCCTCTTCAGCTGCTCCTCCAATTCGAGAATTGCTCTCAGCCTGGTCTCCTCCAAGAGATGGAACAAGTTTGTACTGAACTACATGACCGGACGGAGTGTAAACCAGTAGATAGTCCAAGGCATGAGCTGACGACTGCACGGATCGATGGAAAACAGCAGCGAGACAGCCAGAAGGGAAGGACGTTTGTTTTCCTATAGCTGAACTTGCAGCAAGGAAGAAATTGTTGCATTTGATTCGGGTAACAACAGAAAGAGTTACCGATGCTGGAGGTGGAGACAAAAACTGGGTGTTCATAAACGATGGACTCGACCACCATGGTAAGGACAACGTTGGAGCAAGAGTTGGTCCATCGACATGAGAGTTCCGTATCTCAAGAACATTTTCTCCACCGAAAGGGGATAAAACATAAATATGACAAGTTCCTTTAGATGAAACAATAGCAATCCATTGACTGTAGCTGCTAAAGCAAATATCTTGTATTACCTGTGGGGATGGGTAATAGCACATCAGTGTTCGCTCACAGTAGCGTAAAATGAAACATTGTTACAACAGAAGATGGAATAAGTAAACATACAGCTGATGTCATGCCACGATGTAGTTTGTAAAGAGGCACATGTGCGGAGCTCCAATCATAGCTTTGACCATTCTTTGAAGGCATAATCCGGAAAACGTTAATATTGTTACCGTGAATTGAGGCTGTTACTAATAGAGTGCCACTAGGGTCGAAACAAAGCGCCGATATTGGACTAGTGTGAGCCCTGAAGTGTGCTATAGTGGCTCGAGATTCAAAATCCTTGACAATAACCTGGTCATCATGATAAGAAAGTGTCATACTTACTCCACTCTTAATACAACCCAAGGTGAAAAAAATATTGAACAATTATTAATGATTTTTTAATTTTCAATTTTTATATCCGCGCGTGAACACCCGAGAATTTTTAATATAACCCAAGTCGACCAAAATGCAGCACAGTATAAAAACAAAACGTTACTGGCGATACTCAATAGATGGTTTGTAACCAATATAATCAATAAAAGATGCTGCTTCTAATAGACTAACCGTTCCAGCAACATCTGACTCAGCTGAAGATGCAGCCCGACCAACTTTCCAGCCAGGACTGGACGAAAGAGAAGAACCAGGACCGTCATGCTTGAGATCTTGACAGTATTTAGATATAGTCTTGTAACCCTTATCACCCAAACTGAGTAAACCCGCAGCCAGATGCTTACTAGATTCCACGGCGTACCTCGCAACTAAATTACCACCACTTGGAGACGTAGATGGACTGACGCCAGGTGTAACATTCTGAGGGCTCAGTCGACCTATACTAGATGAAAAAGGACTGTTGGAAGCATAAGCTAACCATCTCGGTCCCACCGACATCGGACCGTATCCGATATTGACCTCAGATATCCCTTGGTTTCCAAGCTGAGGAACCGGATACGAGAGCACGCTGAATTTGTTTTCAAGTGTAAGCGCATCAAAACAGTAAATCTGCATCGCAATGGCACAAGATCAATTAAATCTTACCCCACAGCAGTTAACAGTAACAAAAATCTCTAAATATATCTATATATCTATATTTTTGTTCCGCGTGTTACTTTTAAATCTAAAAATAGTAAACTTGTAGCTGACCTGTGAACCAAGGCCAACAGCTACAATCCTGGGACTGCATCGAACCATATAAACAGTAGACCGGAATCTCAAAACATGAACGTAGTTGTGAGATCTAAGCGAATAGAACCGCACAACCGTGGGAGAGAGTGCAATAGGATCATCAAAACCATTTCTAACTGAACCATTGGATTCATCAGCAACTGCTAAAAGAATTGGATGCGATGATCTAAACCCTTCGACTCCTTCACACCTATCAGGCAAAGGCTGCATCTGAAGAAACGTAACGGGGTCATCCCGCCTCGACACAAGCTCACTGACATTGCTTGCATCATCGATATCAACGACTTGGAACCCGTTGGCGTAACCGAGTAGAAGAATGTTCTTGAAACAAGATTCACTCGTGTGTAATCTATCAAAGGATGACCACAACACCTGCTTTGATCCCAAAAACAAAGTCAATGCCACCTCCAAGTCAAAATCAAATTGAATCAGATTGAATCAAAATCGGAGACCTGATCCTTAGGCTCCTGCGAATCGGGGGAGAGAGAAGCGGCGACGGAAGCGCTAGCTGAGCGTACGCCGGAGGAGGCGGTTTTGATGCAGGAAGAGATGAATTTTAGGGAATTAGGCAGAAAGCGATTGGTCGTCTGGTGATTAACTCCGTTGTTGATGATGATATTGGCCTTGGTGGTGGTGCTCTTCATAGTAGTAATAGGTCAACTTGTTTTAGAAGAGATTCCAGGTCACCGGAGAGGAAAAGCGATTGAGAAAACAGCATACGACGAGGAAGGGGTGGGAAGTAGGGGAGGAGATATCTTTCAATTCGTTAGCTTCGCCATTTTTTTTTTTTTTTTGTTAATTGGATTAGCGGTGGAGTTTGGATTTGGGGTTTTCTTGTTGACCTTCTGAGATGAAAGTAGAAGAAGAAAAGGTTGAAACGGTTCTTTTATTTTTCACTTCGATTTTGTTTTTAAAAAAAATTAATAATTACTGTCTGACGCAAAAAAAAAAAAAAAAAACTCTCTCTTCTTTCCTTTCCGCTGACCTCTCTCTAGAACTTTCTTCAAAGAAAATCAATTCCAGTGGCCGGTGACGGTGCCGCTGGTCACCAACCCCTTTTATCTTTTGTTTTTTGTTTGTAGATAACTTTCGCTCCGCGAATCTCTTTTATTCTGGTTAGTAGATCTAGTCTTTGCAGTGGTGACTTTTGTGGTGTATCCGATTTCAGTCGAAGCAAAGTTTCAAGGATGTTTCCATGATCTTCGAAAGGGATCGGTGTAAATACAGTAATCCTTATCTTTCGCAGTTCGTTAGTAAAATCCCGTTCGCTTAGGAAGACTCTCCTCTTCTCTCTCAGATTGCACTTTCTCCTTTCCAAAAGGAATCAATCTTTACTCCTTATGTTGGAGCCGCTAAATCGGTTTATGGATAAAGTATCCTAGATGGAAAGGAAGATGTGATGTTGGATTGATTTTGGTTGGTTCTGATGGAGATCTAGATGAATCAGCATCTTCTCTATATCGAAGGTGGTTAGGTAAAATCTTCAATTAGATCAATTGAGTATTCCCATGTTTATTATCCTACAGCGTTGATGGTGGTCAGTGGCAGATCTAGAATTTTTTTAGAGTGGGGTAGGGCTGTTCAATATGGTAAAACCGAACCGAACCGAAATAGACAATATGGTTTGGTTTTGGTATATACCATATAAACCGAATGGATATAATTTTATAAAAACCGTAGGATTTGGATATGGTTTGGTATATAACCGATTAAACCGAATAAACCGAACAAAACCGATTAAAAGTAGAAACATGTAAATATGTATCTATTTTATAACAATACATGAAAATCTATTTGTTACATAAGTTAAATTTGTGTTAATAACTATTACCATAATTTTATAGTAATAAAAAACTTTAATTTGTAAAACGTTTGAACTATAACTAAATAACAATACATCGCAATTCATACATCTTATTTTCTAAGTCTTTTTTGATCTTTTTATTTATTTTAGTCTTTACTAAATTAATATGAAGATTATAAATTTGATAGACAAAAATTAATGGAAAATTTTCAATTGAAAAAGTACAACTTTAATGAACACTAAATATGGAAGAGTGAAAAAACTTTTCTTTCATGTTTCTATTTTGTTTCATATTTTTATTTTCAAAATTTCAAGCTTTGATTTTAGTTATAGATTTGATTATTTTATTTGATGGTAGAGGCATTTTTACTTTTTTGTTCATTTATTTGAACATGTAATATATTTTTAATAAATGACTGTATTGACAATATGACTCTAAAATTCATATAATATGATCTCAAACAAAATAATTATGTTTTTTGGTATAAAACCGAATAAACCGAAAACCGACAGTATATAAACCGAACCGAACCGAAGTAAATATGGATTTAGAACGGTAGTTATATTTTACTAACCGAAATACCGAAAACCGAAAAAAACCGAACCGAAACCAACCGATATCCGGATTGAACACCCCTAAGTGGGGGCATATACTGTATAATATATATTTATTTTTAATTAATATATATCAATTTTTAATTTTCAAAAAAATATAAGGCCATAATAATTATAATTATAATTAATTGAGCAGTAATTTACGTTTTAAACAACAGTGACTCAATACAAAACTAAAACTAGTAAATAAATAAAAATAAAAAAAATATGGTAACAAAATACTACAAATATAGCAATTAATTAGTGGCAAATAGATTTTTTTTGTCATCAACTTAAAAAAGACTTATACTGACTATGTAAATCATATCGATAATTTCGCATCTATACGAATGACGAAAGACGGTTGCGTCCTGACACTTCGTGCTAGACTATCCGCCTTTAAATTCTGCGTCGTGATACATGAATGATCTTTGAACTGAGAAATTTCTGTTGCAAGGTTTTGATATCTTCCAAATAACTTACAAAAACGGGTCATTCTTCTGGTTCTGAAATCATCTTCACTAATTGAGAACAATCCATTGCAAACGTAACCCGAAAGTGGCAAATAGAATATGTAATTGTTTTTAGAGATTGAGAACGGAAAATGGTGTTTCCATATTGAAAACAAAATTATGAAAACACAAAGAAACAAAAAGAACTTTGAATAAATGACAATTATTTGTCTTTTGAGAATAAAAAGCAATTAAATCGCTCCGCTTGGATATATGGAAATAAAAATGTGATTTTCCACGCTGAAAACTATTTAATAGATTAAAAAATAAAACAAATATGCATAATAAAAGAAATAAAGGCTTCAAACGTGAGACATGAGGGGATAGGCTTAGATGGAATGGGGGCAAAAGCCGATGAGACGAGCGTTCACTATGGAATTTGGTCACATTAAGAACTATTTATTAGAATTTAGTGGGGGCAACTGCCCCCTCCCTGTTCAACGTACATCCGCCCCTGATGGTGGTTATAACTTAAGTGACGGTTGAACGAAAGATAAGAAGCAAAGGAGTTTCAAATAGTTATCGGAGACAAAGCGCAGGAAGACTGGGGTTCGCCGGTGAGGTTGCGTCTCAGATTTCTCATCTCACGCGTGGTGTTCAGGGACACGTGCCACCCTAATTTGGCTATCGTCTCATGTAAACACAGAAAAGGACGCGTGTTGAAGACTTACTTCGTACAGACGCGTGTAATAACTCGAAGGAAATATTGGGTCAATAAATTGGGTTTATGGTTAAGTCGAGTTTGTATTAATGAGAACTGGGACAACTCCTTTGTAGTATGTCCATTTGGGCCTTTCTAATAGAAAGAAACAGTTGACAAAAAAAAACCCATTAGTCATGCTCTAAGTAGTTTGGGCTTAAGAGTTTGGGGTTTAAGGTTTCATTTTTAAGGATCAAGAAGTAAAGCATGGTGATGAGGATTAGATAATGATGTATAAGGAGTTGAAGCATTACCGGTTGGGGTTAGAGATTTATGTTTAGTGATTCAGAAGTATTTGTCTCAATTTCGTTGTAAAATGGAAACGCGAGACGTGGTACATTCGTCGTAAAACGAATTCATCGTAAATGCCTCGTAAAATGTAAACAGGGGACATTGACACATCCGCCGTAAAAAAATTCGTCGTAAATGCCTCGTAATATGGAACGCAGGACGTCATACATTCGTCATAAAACCAGTTAGTCGAAAATGCCTCGTTAAAAAAGAAATACGGGGCCGTGGTTACCGCGTCGTAATACAAAAACACGGGATGTGATATTACATAGCAATATCCTTTTGTATTTGAAGCTTTCTTCTAGTATATAAAAATGTCTACAATTAGTTAGAAACTAGGCGCTTGTCCACGATTTTGCGGATAGTAATATTATACAAATAAATATATATTATGTTTACAATATTATAATTTTCGCATATCTTTAACTCCAAATAGTTTGATAATCGAAATATTCAAAAAAAATTTTGAAAAGCTGTGAGATATAAGATAGCTCAACAACATAAATTTGAATCACTAACAATAATATTATAATTAGTTCATGTAATTAGTTGTAGAAATCATTTTTATTTTATTTTCATACATGAAAAACAGAAATATCATGGCCATCAAAAGAGAAAAATTGTTTTTGTGTAGTTCCAAAAATTGGTTTACTTATTTCTGTTACTTGTGTTTCTTTGATTTGTTTGATTGTTTTTAATTATTTTAAATTCAAATTTAAATTAAATGTTTTTATATGTTTCTTTCAAAATATTTGGCAAAAACAAACATTTTAGATATGATAAAAATAATTATATTTTACTTTTAGATATGAATAAAGTATTCAAATCTAAAAATTGCGGATAATTGATTATAAAATATATTTTTTATTTTAGCACTGATTAAAATAGATAAAAATCTAAAATCATCAACTTTTAAAATTGTAATATATTTTTTAAGATTTCACTTGTAAATGTGAATATAACCAGAAATCACTAAAATAAATTTTTAATATATAATAAAAAGTGTGATATTATCCTTATAAATATACATTTCACTACAAGAAAACGTAAGTTTAACGAGGATAATTAACGAAGAAAAATAATCCTCGTAAAAGTACGTTGATTTTGCGAGGAAAGTACGTGGAAAAAGAGAAGCATCGTTATTTCGTCGTAAGGTAACGACAAAACAATTTCGTCGTAAAGACGATGTAAATTGACGTGGCTTTTACGAAGAAACACTATTTCCTCGTAAATACCAAGTAAACTTCGAGAGTTCTTTACGACGAAATACTTTACGTGTACTTAACGAGGAAATTTTGAATCCACCAACTTGGTAGGTAGTTCACGTTTTTTTTGGCCATCCAATTAATTTTCGTCGTAATTTCACACGAGGCTATACTTTTCACACATATGAGTATGGTAGACAGCGGGCGACCAGTAACTATGGAATATGTGTGAAAGGGGAAATAGATTTCTACGGGATCTTGACGGAGATTATTGAAGTCGAATTTCCAGGGATATTGAAGCTGAAAGGCGTCCTCTTCAAATGTGAATGGTTCGATCCCGTTGTCAACAGAGGTGTTCGGTCTAACAAATTCGGTGTAGTTGATGTCAACGGTGGACGAAGGTACAACAAATTCGAGCCTTTCATCTTAGCTTCACAAGCAGACCAAGTTAGCTTCCTTCCATACCCTCGAATGAGAGATTCAGGTATAAATTGGTTAGCTGTGATCAAAGTTACACCTCGAGGACGAATTATCAGTGGAGAAGAACCACCATTGCAAGAAGAACAGATAAATGAAGTCGAGGAACCTGAACAAGAAATTGATGACATCCTTCTCTTTGATCCGTATAATCATGAGTACGAAGATCTTACCGACGATGCCACAGACGAAGCTGTTGAAGACGAGTTTAATGAAAATGATGATGTTTCTAGTGATAACGAGAATGTTGATGTATCCGATTGATGTATTTGATTTTATGTAGTTTGTTTTATGAATAAGATAATGTGGGAGTTTGATTTATGAATAAGGTAATGTGAAAGTTTATTTTAATTATGAATAAGGACTTGTGGTTTGGGGTTTGGAATATATTATAAATAAGGTTTGAGGTGAAAGCATAGATTGAGGTTCAAGGGTAGATGGGTTTGGGGTTTGGAATATATGAAGTAGAAGATAAGGAAGATGGGGTTTGGGGTTTCGGATTTTAGGGATTTAAATGTAATACTCGTTAATTCCTCGTAAGCCAAAATCATCGTAAGGTTGTCGTAAGGCCACGAGGAGTTTACGACGAAATTAAAAAAAATAAAGAAAGCGGGGCACGCTAATTCCACGCAAGCCAAAATCGTCGTAAGGTTGTCGTAAGGCCACAAGGAGTTTACGACGAAATTAAAAAAAATAAAGAAAGCGGGGCACGCTAATTCCACGTAAGACTCTCTGAGTGAATGAAAATAAGGAATTGTGGTTTGGAATGAAAATAAAGATAGGGTTTGAAATATATGAAGTAGAAGATAAGGAATATGGGGTTTGGGGTTTGGGGTTTGGGGTTTCGGATTTTAGGGATTTAAACGGAATACTCGTTAATTCCTCGTATGTTAACGTCGAACTTACGACGAATTCCTCGTAAATACCACGTAGGACAGATTCGTCGTAAATACCACGTAGGAGAGATTCGTCGTAAATACCACGTAAAGTAAATGATGAACGCGGTCCACTTTAATTCCACGTAGGACGGAATCGTCGTAAACACCTCGTAACCAAAATCGTCGTAAACACCTCGTACCGTAAAAACTAGAAAAAAAAAAAAGAAAAAGAAGAAATATACTGGATTTACATGTGGCAAGACTTCCAGCAATTATATTACTTAAGTCTCACCAACATAAATTCCAATATCTTCTTCTTTTCCTTTTTTCTCAAATTTTTATAATTTGAATAGGATTGGATTTGAGAGTATGAAGTGAGATAGGGTGTGATTTGGGAGTTTGGGTGTGGGTTGAGAAGGAGAGTTACGGGTATATTTATAGGGAAGCTTTCCTCGGTAATTCCACGTAAGCAAAATCGTCGTAACGTCCTCGTACCTAAAAAACACGGGCCTTTGTAATTCCTCGTAACTTCCTCGTATAATAAAACGCGGGCCTTTGTAATCTTTCGTTGTTTCGTCGTAAGAAAAACACGGGCCTCTGTAATTCGTCGTAAAATTACGAGGAATTTGTGACGTAATGTAATCTTATATATACACCCCGAGCGCTCACTCTTTCTTTCCTCTCTACTTCCTCTCCACTTCCTCCCTGTTTCGTTGCAATGGTAAGCCTCTCTAATTCCTCTCTAATTTGGTTAGTTTAGGTAGATTAGGTGGTTAGTATAGGGAATTTAGATAAGTTTACGGATCTTATGTTATTTAGTGTTGATTAGGTGGATAATGTTGGAAAATATACTGTTGACGGAAATTTAAAAAATTAAATTTTTTTCTTAGGTTCGAAAAGGTAGACTTACTGCCCATTACAGAGAGATGTTCAGTGAGCCGGGTAGTCACCAACCGACGACTCACATGCCGAGGCGGATGTAATGGCGAGGAGTGATGAATTCTACCGGGCGATTAACGACCCTTAGTTCTTTTTAATTTTGGTTCTTGTATTATGAATTCAAAACTTATTTATATATAAAATATTTTGGTTTTGATTTTTTTAGAATTTTAATTTTATTAATAATTTAAATTATTTTTTTAATTATATTTTTTTTATTTCTGTAAAATAACGAAACGAAGTAAATTCGTAGCTATTTTGCGACTTCTTTACGTGGAAGCTTAACGAGGTTTTTACGAGGAAATGTTTACAAGGAAATGACGTGGAAAATTCACGTGGTCTTTACGAGGAAAGCTATCAAGGTATTTACGTTTACTTTACGAGTATTTACTTTCGAGTTATTTACGTGGCTTTAACGAGGAATAGCTTTCGAGGTATTTACGAGGAAATTTAGCGACGTCCTTACGTGGAAGCTTTACGTGGTCTTTACGACGAAATATTCTTCTTCGCTTTTACGACGAAATTATTTCCTCGCTACGTTACGACGAATTAGCGAGGATATATGCGTTACGACAAACGTATAACGACGAAACGGGTTTCCTCGCTAATTCCTCGTAACACTGCTTTTACGACGAAGTCACGAGGAAAACTGCCCTCGTAAAACTTGTGTTTTCTTGTAGTGTTTGTACAAGTATAAATATATTTATAACCATTTACAAATAATCATTTATAAATGTTTTAAGTTCTGTGGTTCACCTTATTTACAACACTTTGATTACATTACTTAATAATAAAATCCATCATTAAAAATACACTTTCTTTTGATCTTACTAAGGTACTCCAATGTAAATTAGAAGATAGTTGTTTTTATAATTACTTTTTATATATTTTAGTATGAAATAGTTATATATGATTTAATATATAATAAAGTATGAAATAATTCTATATGATTTATAAATAATTCTAAATATACATTTATTCAATTATAAATAGATTTAGAAGCATTTAAAAATGATTTTATAAAATTTTATAAGTCTTATAAATAAATTTATAAAGCTTTATAAATGATATAATAAAATCTTGTAAATGATTCAGAAACTCTAATAAAAATAAAACCATTATATTTATTTTAATAAAAATATATTCATTATTTTATATAAATATAATAAATAATTGATAAAAAATAAATAAATTGATGAAACATTATATATTCTTTCTATAAATCTGAAATTATTTACCATAAATATTTCTAATATTAATTGTGTTGTTTGATAACTAGTATTAATTTTTATATATTTGCCTTTTATTTTTAGATTGGGTTAAAATAAATTAACAAAATCATCAACCAATCAACTTATAAAAAAGTTTAAAAACTTCATATATGAGCTCAGTAGATAGCAAAAATCAATTGAGTGGGTTCTCAATTATTTATAAATGTTTTAAGTTTTGTGGTTCACTAAAGAGATTTTCTTTAGATCTTATTAAAGTATTTCCATAATTAATTCTTTTTATTTTAGAATTAGAAAATATAAAATCTAAAATCCCATCAAAATTATAACAATCTTTAATATTTCACCTATAAAGCTAGCTAGTAACCAAAAGTTACTTAAATGATTACTATTTTAATATAATATAAGAAGTATGAAATCATTCTAAATATACATTTATGCAATTTTAAATAGATTTAGAAGCATTTACAGATGATTTTAAAGAATTTATAAGTCTTAGAAATGAATTTATAAGCCTTTAGAAATGATTTAATAAAATTCTTATAAATGATATAGAAACTATAATAAAATATAGAACCTTTATATTAATTTATATAAAAATATATTAAAGTAGTTATATAACTATAAAAAATAATTGATGGAACATTATATTTTTTTTTGTAAATCTGCAATTAGTGACCATAAATCATTATTTGTAATATTAGTTGTGTTTTTGGTAACTTGTATTACTTTTTTATATAGTTATCTATTATTTTTAGATCTGGTTAAAATAAATAATTAACAAAAATCATCAACCAATTAAATTATAACAGTTTTCTAAAATTTCACATATGAGTGACACGTAAGCAAAAATCACTTAAATGAAATCTTAATATATAGTTGGATTATTTTAAAAAACTCATATCAACAACTATTAGATTTGTTTTCTTATAGTAAACAAAAAATATATTAAATAAGCACTATACTTGCATCTCTATCTTGTTGACAATAAACAAATCTAGTAGTCAACAAATATTAAACAAGTTGTAATAATGTTTTCTTAAAATGAGCACCTGTTCTTGCATATCTGTCTTGTTATCTTTAAATTTGACACCCACTTTAATTTTATTTCATTTTTCTTAACTCATCAAAAATTTCTATTATTTGTGTTTGTTGATTTTGTATATATATTAACAAGCTGACAGAAACATATTCTACTATAAGATTAAGAAAATAAAGTCTAAGCAAGCTCTATTGACAATCTTTTTCAAGAACTTTAAAGTATGAGGGTTTCTACTTTGTTTGTGGTTTCTTGTGTACTCATGTTCTTCGTTACAAGTCATGCTAAAGGTACTATTCAATTATATTTTTGTCCAGATTGGTTTATAGGACGATATGAAAATATTGATTGTTCCTAATTGTAAAAACTGCTATTACGATAGATAAGAAAATAATTGTAATTTGTTGCGCTGATAAATTTTTACTCATTAACAATTTTTCAAAAGGATGGAATTGTTAGATGGAATTTTTATTTTTTGCATTTGTCAATAACTAGTTGCGGCGGAAGATCAAAAGGGTGGAATTGTTAGATGGTTTGCTGGAGTTTGCGGTCCTAACGGAAGCAAAAAATGCTTAGCTGACATGAAAGAATATCCTCGTTGTGATTGTAGAGATGACCACTTTCCGACAGGACATTATTGCATGTGTTTTCATCATTAATATATTTATCTGACAAGATTTACTATGTCTATTACCAAAATCTATTTAGCAATAAGACTATCTCTATTTATCTGCTCAAGAAATTAAATTTTATTTTGTTATTTTGTGTTTTTAAGGCTAGTTAGTTATACTATTATAAACTATAAAAATTATCTAGACATTCTAAATATATTAAAAAAATTATACATCTTATGAAAATTTACATTTGACTTCACCTTCCTAAACTGTCTTATAAACCGTCTTATGAGATCCATATTTAATGGTTTTATTTGCATTGTATTAAGGATTTCATGAAAAAAAATTCTTTATCAATCTGCATAATTCACTTTCGCTAAGATTCAAAATCTGAATCTCAATATATATGAACTCTCAATGAAACCATAGGATTGAACAGGTTTCTACCAATTATTGTGTCTTAAAACATGACTAATTTGCTATTGGTAGATGATTCAATTTCAGTTTGAATGTCGGTTTGATGTTTGAATGAAGGTTGAATAACCTGATGACACTTTAAGACAAGTTTGCAGAAGTTTGTTGGTGGTTTGCCAAAGCAGTTGAAATCTGCTTAATGCCTTACTAAACCTCTGCGTTTTGGAGATGGAAGACAAGTTTACAATACTGATTGCGACAGAGGTTTCGTTTCACTTTAGACTGAGTATAAATACTCTCCTTGGTATATTCCATTTCTTTAACCTATAAAAAGTGCAGAAAACAGTGTTTTGAAAAACAGTTTTCTTGTTGGTCGCTTGTGCTCCTGTTTGAAGAGTTCTATCATCGTCTTTGATCTATAGAAAGCCAGGACTGAATCCTTGGGGTCTTTTACATTTTCTGTTCATGTCTTTTCTTTACACAAACGAGAGTAGACAAAACAGAGCGAAAGAGAGAGTTGTTTCTTAACTCATATAAAGTATGTAACAATCGTGTTCCAAAAAAAAAAAAAAAATGTAACAATCATGTACTTGGAGAAACATAATTATATTATCCATACCACATTTCTAGTTCATCTAGCGTCTACAGATTCCAATCTATTATAAATCTTTGGCCAGAGTTCCACGTTTTTTCGAACTAAATTACTATATATTCTCTAAAGACAAAAGCCACCTACTGTTTTGTCTCACTTAATTTGATTCCGTCCCTTTTTAATTAATTATATTACCCATGAGATGCTCAAGCCTATGTAATATAAACAAACAAAAAAGTGTAAAATATTCGTACGTTGTCCAGTTCTCAACTCCTATAAAAATGTTTAGAGAACTTGAAGTACTCGTCAGAAAGTAAACTCCGATAGATACTCTTACTTTCGCACTTTAACTTTCTCATTAGGAAAAAAAAAGAGAGTAATAATGGAGAGACAAAAGAGTATTATGGAGAGACAGAAAAGCATGGAAAGTGGTTTACTCAGGAAGAGTCTCAGCATAAGAGAAAGGAAACACCCAAACGAAGACGGTTATCTTGAAACCGGTTTATCATCAAAGAGGCATAAAGAAGTGAAGAAGCATCACAACGAAGATGGTGAATGTTGTGTCACAACCTCTGTGTGCCTTATCACCTTTATCGTCGTTACTGGCTCTTTCTGCGTTGGTTGTGGTGTGAGTATGCTTTACTCTTTTGGTTTCTTTTTTAGATTGGTTCTTTACGATCAAAATTATTTGAGTTGGATGTATCGATTTAATTTGGCAGACCGGTTATTCTTCAGTTGCCCAACATGGAATTGTCAGTGATTTATCTCTCTCAGTTGCAGAAGTAAGTTTAATATAGTACTAGATTTTGACCCGCACGCCCGTGCGGGTGTATTTTAAAAAAAAATATGATGCTATTTGCTTTTTATGTCACTATTTAGAGTTGGGCAAAAAACTCGAACTCGAAAAATCGAACCAATCCCAATCCGAATAAGTAGTACTGAATCCGAACCGGAATTGAATAAATATCTGAATTATTCAAAATTTTGGTATTTAAAGAACTGAAACCTAATCCGATCCAAACCGAAGTATTTTGGGTATCCAAAATAGATTTATATACTTATATATATTAATTATTTTTAGATTTAATATATTTAAAGACATCCTAAATATATATGATACTTTTAAGTTCGCATAAATACTTGAAAATATATATAAATAATCAAACGTAAATATTTTAAATAGTTAAAAAATACTCAAAACTCCAAAAATACGTAAATAATTATTAATTCTCTATCCAAATATTTAAACCAAACCTATTTAAATTGGTTATCCAATTCCGAACCAAATCCTCAAAGATCTGAACTGGGCATGAAATCCCAAAAAGACCCGAAAACGAACACGAACACCCACCCCTAATCACTATTTTATATATATATATATATCCTATATGTGTCATCATAGGTTACAATATATGTATTATCTTATAATTAATTGTATTTTATATGTACCATCAAATAAGTTTTCTTATAGTTAATAATATTGTATACGTACAATCATATAAATAATCACATATATTATATTTTTAAATTTAATATGAAATATAAAAACCATAATTTAAGTTGGTATTTGAAATTGGGCTTTGTATTGTATTTTTATTATATATATTGAAAACATTTTTATAATAGTTATTGGAAAATATGTTAGAAAAAATCAAATTTTAAATATATGTATATTTTTGAATAAATTTTTGATATAAATCAATTTTAAATTATTATTTTGATTTGAATATATATATATCAAGTAACATAGACCCATTATTTTTTAATATAATGTAATAGACTTTCAAATTTTTAGTAGCATAAGCCCATTATTTTTTTTCCTAACTTACTGATATCCATGTTTCCAAACAGTACTATTTTTTAACTACTATCCATATTGCCAAACAATCTCAATCTCAATGTGTACTTCAACTTTAATAATATAGATGTATCGGTATATATACTCAATTTTAATTTTATTTGGATTCTATAAGTTTATCACAACTTTATGTTGAAAAGTAGCTTATTTCGACCCAAAAAAAGCAGCTTATATATTTGTAAATATTTACACTCGTTGCGTAAAAAAATTGAGCCTATAGCATTTATATTTAGGGTTTAGTTTTGTTAGAAGACCATTTGATATATGGCAAGAAAAAAATATTATTTGTGCTATAAAACTTAAATAGAAGATAAAACATGTTATATGATGGACTTTTAAATTCGTTCTAGTTCTAGTTACTAATGAGGAAGCCATCTATATTGTCGTTCTAAGAAGAATATCTTATATTTTTTGCCATTTAACTCTTTAATTATTTTACAGTACTCAATGTTCGGGTCAATAATGACATTAGGAGGACTCATTGGTGCAGTATTTAGCGGTAAAATTTCTGATGTTTTGGGAAGAAAACGAGTAAGTAATTTAGTTATGAACTCGTCCAAATATTTGGTTGATCCGGTTAACTAAAACTAAATCGATCTATATACATACTAACGACAATTGTTTATTCCATAACAACTGGAAAACAGACAATGTTTCTCTGTGAAGCTTTCTGCGCAACAGGCTGGTTGTGTATCGCACTGGCTAAGGTTTATTAGTTACTATTTTTGAGTTGTGCCTGTTTTCTTTAGTTTACTACATTTCTTGTTATCTAATGACTGTTATATTTATAATTAAAGGATGCACTTTGGCTGGACTGTGGAAGATTCCTACTTGGAATAGGCGTTGGCATCTTTAGCTACGTGGTAACGTATTGTAATCTATTAATTTATCTAGTTTTAGTTGCAGTCTCTAATTCATAAATACATATATTTTGTTTTTCTTATATAGATTCCCGTGTATATCGCGGAAATAGCACCAAAACATGTTCGAGGATCGTTCGTGTTTGCTAATCAGGTTCAAAGCTTATACTAACCCTGAATTCTATTTACACTTAATATGATTTAGAACTTTAATTTTATTAATTTACTTTATTGGAATTGTTTTAGCTGATGCAAAATTTTGGGCTTTCACTATTTTTCATCATTGGAAATTTTATTTCCTGGAGATTTCTATCAATCGTTGGTATGATCCGATAATTTTTTTTCTTGAATATAGACTAATAATTACATGAGTGGATTAATTCAATCTTTTGTTGTCCTTAAGGTATGGTTCCATGTGTTCTTCACGTCGTTTGTCTGTTCTTCATTCCTGAGTCTCCAAGATGGCTGGTAAGTCAATTCTAACTATCGGTTTAACTATTGTTAAAAAATTATATGTGCCACCAAATTGGTGCCTCCAGCCAAAATTGTGTTTTCAAATACAATACCAAAATAATGGTCAATTTGCATGATCAATAATTCTTTTTTTTTTTTAACTTTTTACATAATTTACACCTAAAGAAACTCTAAAAACATTAAATATTACATAATGTTGAGTTCAAATATGTCGACGTATTCTACATCTTGTGTTTAGCTAGTTTAATTAAGATGTCAAAAAGACGTTAACTTTGATGTTCTATTTCTATGCCACTTATACTTTAAATTAACCACACATAATGTTTCTTAAGTTATAAGTTATAGTTTTACATATTATAGTAGTAAACGTATTTTTGAGAGACTATCACATGTCATTTACATTTTAACATATATATTTATTTTTACATCAGCTAGATTAAGTTCCCAGTAAAAATAGTTTTCAAAGGTATTTTAATTCACTTTTATGTCATATTTAGTATTGGTAATCAATATTTAGTTACAAATATAGATATTATACTTTTGAAAAATATAGATATTATACTTTTGAAAAATATAGATATTATACTTTTGAAAAATATAGATATTTTATTATATTAATTTGAAATCTATTGCACATAAATGATCTAATAAACTGAAAATGCTGAGATTACCAATATGGAATCTGTAGCAAATATACTTTGCATTGGTTATGACATTTTTTGAAATTTTAGTTGTTATTGAAATGTCGACAGGCAAAATTTGGTCGTGACAAAGAATGCAGAGCTTCTTTACAACAACTAAGAGGCCATGACGTGGACATCTCACAAGAAGCAAACTCAATTAAAGTACTATAACAACTTTATTAGTTTAATTTGAAATTAACTCATAATCTTGGTTTTCTAAACTTCGACAACTTCTTATTTGTTTTAGGATACAATGGATTTTTCACAACAAAGCGGTGAAACTGGGTTTGTGGAACTGTTTCAGAGGAGATATGTATTTCCGTTAATTGTAAGTATATTTAGGACTCACATGACTATTTTGAGTATTTCCGCTTAGAGCATCTCCGCATCTCCAATTTTACTATATTTTTATTTAAAAATATAGTTTGAAAAAAAAAGTTTACTCTAGTCCAACTTTTTTACTAGAAAGTTTTTTCTACTTCGTTTTTGACTTTATAATATAATAAAATGAATTTATTCAATATATAAAATAATACATTTTTTGGTTCATTATTTAGAACGTTAAATAAGATAAAAATAAATAAAAAATATATTAAATTTGTGTTATCGGCATGTACTTCATTTTTATTTGTCTTATTGATATCTAAACTAATTATTCTCCATTTTTTTGTCATTGAGATGTGTGAGAAATACTATTATGGTCTCTCCTGAACTTTGTTAATAAATTCACTTTTACAGATCGGAGTTGGTTTGATGCTCTTGCAACAACTGTCCGGTAGCGCAGGTGTTATCTATTATGCTAGTAGCCTGTATGAAAGAGGAGGTATTAAATATACATAAATTAATGGTAACTTTGTACTTTGTACTTTGCTTTAATTTTCGGATCCAATAAATTAATGGTAACTTATTTTAATTCCAGGTTTCCCGAGTGCTATTGGCACGTCTGTAATGGCGACAATCATGGTAAAAACTAATTATGAAATTAATTTGTAAGAATTTATACTCATGTTAAAAATAGACTCTAGAATTAGTCAGTCAGAGAAATGTTTTGTATTAGATCTCCACAATGCTTTTTTTTTAACTTAATTCTTTGTTACAATTTTCGTTTAGTATTTAAATTATGAATGTTTCTTTACAGGTACCAAAAGCGATGATTGGAACAATTATTGTCGATAAAATGGGAAGAAGAACTCTACTTATGGTTAGATTAGATATTTTACTCAATTAAATATCACTGTTTTCTTGAAGCAATGTCTAATAGATTTAGTCTATAATGTATTATTTGTCGTTACTTAATTGTTGTGCAGGCTTCTTGTGCTGGAATGGGCCTGTTTGCTTTGCTCTTAAGTGTTTCCTACAGTCTTCAGGTGATCCTTTCTAAATATCCTTTTTTTTTTTTTTGACAAAAGATTTTCACCTTTCTTTATATCTTACTAGATATGAGCCCGTGCGTTGCAACGAGTTTTGTTTGATGTTTTAATTTAATGAAAAAAGTAATAGTAATAAATCATTTTACTATATTTTTATTATTGTTTTTGCATATGTTGTGTGAGATTTATTTTATAATTAAGAACTCGTTTTTATACATAAATATCAGTTAATATTTGTATTTTATAATCAAAGAGCATAGGTTAATTTTTATCAACTTTCTACTTAGTGCTAGAGAAAACACTCATACCTATAAATTTAAACCCAACCCAATCCGAATTAAGATTTAGAATGAAAAAAAAATTGAAAAATTAAATAAGGCCAATTAAGTCAATGAAAACATCATACACTTTCTTATGTAATAATTAATATTTTATTAAACTTATTTGATGCTTAATAATTTTCTTAATTCATTATTTCTTAATGATACATTTCCATAATAACATTTTAATTAAAAATGAAGAAGAAAAATATTACATAGTAAAAACAAAAAATGTAATAAGATGGCGATGAAACTTGATTTTTTTTGATAAAATACATATAAACTTCGGTGACAATAATAAAAATCTATCCCTTATGACCAAACATGAAAATATATCAAACATGAGTTTGATTTGTGTATGATCAAACATGTGTATCATTTCCATATGACCACATATAAATATAAATAGCAATCATGACGACATCTTTATTTTTGATTTTAGTTAACTAAATAGTTTTAACATCATACTTGTCATTAAATTCTTTTTTTTTTTTAATTATTATAAAATTATTTTAATTTTTTTTGTTAGGATTTTTTTTTAAAAGGGCTCCTTTTCATTTAAAATTATTTTTATATATCAAGCACTCTTTTACATTTTTTGTTTAGAATTTTTGGAAAGGAAAATACTATCATATAACCTTTTACAATTATCTTCTGTTTAAAATTTTAGAAAAATTAAATTGTAATCAAATAATTATTTCTAGTTACTCTTAAATAAGTTTAAAAAATACTATTTATATAATTTGTATCAATACTAATTTTAAACAAAGGGAGTAATTTTAGTATCATGTTCATCATCAAATTCTCTTTTAAAAATATTACCAAATAACTTTTTACAATTTTATTTTGGTTAGAAACTAAAAATATGATACAAATCTCTTTTGTTGATGATTTTTTAAAAATATATCAAATATTCTTTTACAGTTTTTAGGGTTTTAAAAAAGGAAATTAATATTAAATAATATTTTAAATTTTTAAATTTTTTATTTTGTTTAGAATTTAGAAAAATAAAATTACTATCAAATAATTATTTCCAGCTAATATTGACTATTTTTAAGAGCTACTATTTTCAAAATTCATTTTTTTTCAATATCACTACTATTTTAACAATTTTTCTTTGTTAATTAAATAATTTTTATTATCATGTTTATCATTAAATTTTAAAAGTGAAAATTACTATTAAATAGACTTTTACAATTATCTTTTATCAGGATTTTTTTTAAAGAAAAAAAATCTTATTTGGTGAAGATTAAAAAAGAAAAAATATTTTACAAATCTCTTGTTGATAAATTTTAAAAAAATCATCAACAAGATTTTAAGATTTAGGAAAAAATGTTATTTTCACATAATGGTAGATTTTTATTGACACATTAACAATCTATTTGGCTCATGTCACAATCATCTCGGATGAAATATTTGAAGTTAGTTTTGGTTTATAATTTTTTAAACATGAATTACCTATGAAAAAAAGAAAAGTTAGTTATTTATAAAAAAAATAATATTTTTATTACAATTTTATTTTATTTATACTTTTTAAAAAAAGAAAGCTTACTTATTTTATAATTATTTTTCTTTAATATTTTTCATTAAAACATTTGTAAAAGTTCATTCTTTTTACAATTATTTACTTGTTTAAGATTTACAAAAAAAATAAAATTACTATCCAATAATTTTAACCATATATAATTGTAAGAGACTATGTAATAGTAATTGTTCATTTCCAAAATCTTAAAAATAAACATTAGAAAATATTTTTGTAATAATAACTTTTAATATTTCTTTTATGTCACAATATTAGAAAATTTATTGACACATGTCACAATCATGTTAATTAGCAACTTTGAAGAACTAAGCTTTATATAATAAGATATCAATAAATACTGTTAATGTATATATATATATATATATATATATATATATATATATATATATATATATATATATATATATATAGATCATGCACCATAGATTCTAAAACCTACATTTAAAAAGATCATCAACAGTTCTGAATTTTAAAATTATACTAGACTTTTATCTGGGCTATGCGTAAAATTTATTCTTATTTAAATATTCAAAATTTCTAAGAAAACTTATATGTTCAAAATAAAAAAAAAGATTAGATTTATTACTTCAGACTCTTAAAATCTATTCACGGATGTGATAAATGCTAACATATATTATTACAAGAAATTATAATTTTAGAAAAGTATTAAAATTATGAATACTCCTGATGAAAGTTTATTAATCGATCTGTATTATGTAAATTTAAACTTACGATTCCTAGTTACTAAATTTCTTCCCTAATGTTTTTTTTTTTTTGTGAAACTTATCTTCCCTAATGTTTATATAGTCATTCGGCATTCTACCAGAACTCACTCCACTTTTTACCTTCATCAGCGTACTGGTAAACACATCTATATCACTTTTTATTTGCTTAAAATATATAATTTTGGGGACGTATCTAACTATTTATATGATTGGATAAATACGATTTTGTTTTTATTAGGGTTATATTATATCATATGCTTTGGGCATGGGAGGGCTACCATGGATTATAATGTCTGAGGTAATACTTAATGTTCAATGTATAGTGTTAATAATAATACATATGTGCTACTTAAATTTTAAAATATAAGAAATCAAACTTCCCTAACTCCTACATTTTACAGATATTTCCTATGAACGTAAAAGTTTCAGCTGGAACTTTAGTTACAGTTACCAACTGGGCATGTGGTTGGATTATTACCTTCACCTTCAATATATTAATGCAATGGAATGCATCAGGTAAATAGTCATTTGATGTTTATATGTTCTTATAATACTTATTTGTAAGGGACACTACAAGTTATTCCTAATACTGATTATCTTGTTAATAAATTATTAAAATATTTTCAGGAACATTTTTAATTTTCTCCTCCGTGTCAGCTGTGTCGATCGTGTTTATCTATTTCATAGTGCCTGAGACGAAAGGAAGGTCACTCGAAGAAATACAAACATTGCTTTCCAATTCTGTTCATTAATACCAAAGTATCATTTTATTTCTTGTTGCAAGAAAAGTAAAAAACAAAGAAAAGAGTTATAAATTTATTAGCGTTCATGTGAGTTTGACTTGTGTTGGATGATTATATCGAATTTTTATTTGGAGCCTAAAACAACACGTTATTGTTGATGTTAAAATAATTAAATATTTATATAGTTAAAAAAGATTATAAATCATATTGGGAATGATTGGTCTAGCAGATATCACTTGCAAACACTGCGTTTGTGGTTCATATCATTTTTTGTTGTTTGACAACAATGACGAAGATTGCTGTTCACTGTTGGTCATAAATTAATCCAACTCCTGGTAACAGATCCAGTGGAGACGGGGTGAGGCAGGAGTAATTCTTCTTGGCTATAGCAAGATGTCGATTTCTGTTTTCAGGACTTTTGGCTTACAGTTTCTTCTGCATTTGGCCTTAAAAACTTCTAAATAAAAGAAAGTCTTTTCATATCTCATGATATGGTCGAATCTTACATAAATTTTGCCAATTTATGCTTTCATACCAAAATATTTCTAATTAACGTTTCTCAAATAAATCACCATCAAATTCATATTTTCATTTCAAAGATGCCAAATTCAGATTCAACAATCAACAGAGTGTTGCTAGAACACATGTTCCTTCTCAACAACTTAGCCAGCATTCTTAGAAAGCCACTTGGAGCACATGAATTTGACTCATTCATTTCGAAGATGAATATTCCTAACCTTCCTTTTTTGCAGTAAATATGGTTATATACCAACCACCACCAAAAATATCCACATATTACATAACCAAATGATCAAAATCAGTCAAGACACAGAGCCACCTACAGATTATTCACCAGAAGATAATTAAAACGAGCCAAAAAAGATGTTTAAGCCATTGCGGATAACTAGAAGCCACATAAGATTGATGAAAATCCTCTCTTGTGACACTCGCTGCAATTAAGAAATCACACAGTCTTTTCTTGATTTCAATTCCCATGTCCAGAGATTTTCTCTCCAACACCCTCCCTCAAAATAATGGTGCGTATAACCATTAATCTCGCAGAATCCATCATACACCCTCCGAGACAATGCTTTATTTTTCTAGCAATCTCGAAGGAACTGAGCCTTTTATGGACCATCACCTAGTGGGATGATCGTGCCACTTTTCGAATCGGATTAATGGGTCAGGCTGTGGACGCGCTCTGATACCATAACAAATTTCACAGACTTCCAACTTAAAATCAATTGGCAGTACGTGGAATGTTCCAAATTCATTATATATTACTCAAGTCCTTACATAATTCTAATGTAGGATCTTGTCTCAAATATATAAAAATAAAAAAGAAAGCGAAGAGTGGATCAAACTCTTGAAATCCACTAGAAAGAGGGCCGGTTAACTAACTGCACCTAAAATATATTTGAAGTTTACTGTAAATACCACCTTGTTGAAGTGTAAATCCCTCATGCTATTAATTTCACATAGCTAGACTTCCCATTAACATCGATGACAGAACATATATACGACCTTCAGATATGGAGCAGCACCTTGCTGTAACTATCCCAAAAAAAACCACACCGCCCCATTGGTCCATCTGTGCTTATTCAAAGACACACCGACATCATATTTAACCCATCATAACTCTGGGGATTTCCAACCATGATTTTGGCTTAATTGTGTATCCACCATCACCAATCTGTCTCTTGTTTCCAAAGCATGAGCTTGTGTTCATTGGTCAAAGTCTTCTTTTTTTCTTTTAAGATTGAGCATGATCCTGTTTTTCCTCAATCACCACAGTATCCAAAGGAACACCAGAGCCGGTCCTGGGACAAGGCTAATAAAACATTTTACTAGGGCCTCCAAAATTTTTGAAATTTTTTATATGAAACATATTCCCTCTGTTTCAATATACTTGATGTTTTAGAAAAGTTTTGTTGTTTCATAATAAATGAAGTTTGCACAAATCTATGTAATTTGAACTTTATCAAAAACTGTGTAACCAATTAGATTTTTCTTATTTTTATTTATAATTAAATAAACTAATTTTATATTATAATTTAGTAATGCTTTTGATAAAAAAATAGTTTTTCTTAATATTTCTGCATTGGACTAAAATATCAAGTAATAAAAAATAGAGTGAGTATTATTTACATATTGTACACTAATATATGTCTTTGTATACAGAATGATAACTTTAATTAAGGAAAGAGCAGTGTTGTATACTATGAAATTAAGTGTGCTTGAAATCTTTTTTTTATTAACATAAGGGTATCTTGGGTCAACAAAAAGTTTCAAACTAATTTTAAGGAGATGTGCAATTCATAGATAGATTCTCTACGGATATGTAAATGTACCGAAAGCAAGGATCCATATATGCATGGATGTCTAGAAGCAAGATGATTTAATTTTATGTAATAGATATTCGAACCTAAAATTTGTTAGCTTCTCAAAGTTGTCTCCTTCTTATTCGACCACAAGGTCCCTGCTCAAATCATAATTTTCAGAAACGTTATTCTTCCTCATGCTTGCCACTATTCTCGTGAATTTGTAATATAATTTTAGTATATGCAGTTCAGTTCTTATTTACTGTTGCAGTTTTGTGTCTAAAAATGTGTGTATTGATGTTGAGTATTATCTGATAAAATGAATTGTAAAAGTTTACAACTAAGTATTTTGAGGTTTGGAAAATTAAAGTTTTGTTAAATTTTTGGTGTATCCAAAGTTTTATTTGTGTTTCTGTTGTGTTTTTTTTTGTGTTTTTTTTTTCCTTTCAGATTTCTTAATTCATGTCTACTATGCCACCCGGCGTCCACTGAACCGGCCGAGATAGCTGACGGTCAAAAGTCAAACCTTATAATCTAAAATACAAGAGCTTAAGGGTGATTTAAGTTTCAATATTTTGTATTTGGTTCACGAAGTTCCCATCTGTCTCCCATTATTAGCTGTTTACCCTTTTATTATTCCAACAACCTTGAAAGAGAATAATACATCTCCCTTGGAGCAAACTCCCAAACTATGCTTTTCACGTGCAACAAACTGTAGATCATATTCCCATCATCACCACCTTTATAAGGACCCCCCAGGTATCTCGTATTTTGCATATATTATTTCATTCCTACACTTTTAACACTTTCTTTGTTTATCTGTTCGTATCATATATTATTTGAAAAAAGCTTCATTTTTATAATTAGCAAGGCCAATGGCTCTCGAGGGTGCGATTTCCCAATGCAGCTATAATGGGAAAGAAGCATATTCCAACATTTACACAGATAATGAACCACCGTTTTCTGATCTCCAAGCCGCTCTTTGTTTCCTCGACAATCAAACCGATAACTACGACTCTACTTTTCTCCAAGAAGGCTACTATGGGAATACTACTACATTCCTTCATCAACCACCTAATGAAGAGAAACCTGCGGCGAACTGCGATATCAGTTTCCACGGAGATATGGGGAAGAATCAGGTAACGCGCAGAACAAGGGCGAAGAAAAACAAAGAAGAAATTAGTAATCAACGTATGACTCACATTGCAGTGGAGCGCAACAGGAGAAGACAGATGAATGAGTATCTCTCTGTTCTCCGCTCTCTCATGCCTGAGTCATATGTTCAAAGGGTATCCCTTATTAACTTCTGTATCTGCATTCGTAACTCTATATAGCATCTACACATTTTTATATACACTATCTAGCAAAATCCATGTTTTTTTGCTAGATACAGAAAACCATGTTTTCCTACGTTCAGTTTTAAATTTCTTTTTATAAAAGTTTAAGTAAACAGTTTTTATAAAACATTTCTAAAATATAGTTGTATTACTAAATGATCATGGTTTATTTCTGTATTTGCAAAATTGGTTTATAACCTTTTGCAAAAGCATTGTGTCTCATTTATCGCGCCCTATCGTTGAAATATTGTTGAATTCGCTTGTGATTTTAAATATATCATGCTATTTCTTTTGCCAAAGAATATATCATGCTATTATCCAAAAGCATTCTATTCGCAAAAAAAAAAACCACGCAATAGGACGCACAGCTTGTTTAGAAATGGGAAATTGCCCTTTATTTCTCTTGCTATCTCTTTCTAACCAAAAACACTCTTCTTTCATCATTTCTCTTCCTATCTCTTTCTAACCTCTCACTAAAAATCTAATTACTTTTTTTTGTTAATTGGCAAATAAACCTTTTCGAAATTGCCAACATAATTTTTTTTCCCTCAAATTGTCACCCCATATCTACTAAAATCGTCCCTTAAAAATACAACAAATCGTGCCAAGTTACAAAAAAATACAACAGATTTTATGTTCTTAAAACAATTTTCAAATTCTAATATAAAATTATTGGCGTCTCAACAATTAATAGAAATGAAACAAGATTGATTTTTTTTTTGAACTATTTGCGCAATAAATATGAAAAGTTACATGAACCATAATGTTTCTCTTTGAATATCTCAACATGCATGGTCACGTACTATATTAGTATATGCGTTACATAAGTTATGTGTGTCAGTGTGTGTGTTTTTTTTTCTGGGTTGAAGTAACTGTAGTGAATTAACCTAGTGTTTCTTATTTTCATGGTTTCAGTGTGACCAAGCATCAACAGTAGGAGGCGCAATAAACTTCATCAGAGAACTCGAACACCGTCTTCACCTTCAAAACCTCTGTTGCGAGACAAATGAAACCTCTCTATCAGGAAGCTGTATGTCATCGGCGACACCTTTCTCCGACACCTTCAAGCTTCCCCAGTTCTCAATGGGTTCATCTTCTGTCAGCGATAACATGGTTCTCGAGGTTAACGCATTGGCTGATATCGAAGTAAGCCTCGTCGAGAGCCACGCAACTCTTAAGATAAGGTCAAGAAGAAGACCAAAGGTTCTTCTCAACATGGTCTCTGGCTTACAGAACTTAGGGTTTATCATTTTACACCTGAATGTCTCCACCGTTTCTGACTTTGTCCTCTACTGTTTCTCCACTAAGGTATGTTTCTGCTTAATCATAAATCACCTGTTTGTTAACGTTACAGTAAATAAACATTCTAAAATATATTAGCTGTAACAAAATAAACTTCATTAGGAAAGAATTATGGAGCTCTGTTTGAATTAATCGTAAATCAAATGCTAGGCCTAGCTGCAACCTAATTGTTTTGGATCTTGTCGCCTACCGTTTTTTTTGGTAAAACGATTACCGTGTTATTAGTTGTAAAATGTAATGTCACTAATAGATACTTATTATAATACTCGGTTTCAGATATAGGCTTCATTATAAACCTACTTAGACCCGTCTGGCAGAAAGAGATGTAGTCACTTAGATACAAATCATTCACATGCAATTCTCGTAGTCGATATAACTTTTGATATTTAATCACTAAGTGCAGCAAAATCAAACCTAACAGTGATGTATTCACTTACAAAAAAACTATAACTACTTTCCTTTTTTACCAAAAATTGATAGCACAATTTGCTTCTGTTTATAAAATGTTACGATCTATCGTTTTCAACTATTTCATATATATATATATATATATATATATATATATTATGTTTTCATGTTTGATGTTTCTTTATATAATTGCAGTGCATATAAATAAACCAGAATCTAGCTCATCTGCTTAACAATCTTTTCAATTTCTTATATTTTTATTAAAATATTATTTAGATTAAACGTTTACATTGTTACACCTTCCCATGATATAACTTATATCATTACATTATTGAATGATATATAATTTTATTTATCTTTTTACGTATACCATTGGTTTATTAACAATTTATCCTACTATTGTGTTTGCATCGGTTATAATACAATGTACTTATTTATCATAATAACAAGACCTAAACAAAGAGGATTGATTCAATGTATTATTAATATGATAACACATCAAAGTGAAAGAAAAATCAGTAATGTATATTTTTTAAAATAAAGAAATAAAAAATCAGTAATGTATACAAACACAATTAGCCAAATTTATTTACTATTCACATCAATATGTAGGCACATGTATAAAAAGTACCATTTTATATTCGTTACTACAATTACCATACACTTTTTGTAAACCCAAAATTTCTTTTAAAAGTTTACATTCGTTTTTTATTCCTTTTTAAATTTAAATTCGTTACTGAACCAAAGTTTATGATCCTTATTTCAAATGATTTTTGTTGTAATTTGAGAACATAAAACATAAAAGGGATAGTTATAATGTATAAATTTGCATTAATCTAACTTTTTCGTATCGCTAAAATAACATCGCAGATGGAAGATTGTTGTAAGCTTTCCTCCGTCGCTGATATAGCTACTGCAGTGTATGAAATGCTCAAGATGCATCACGATTCATGATGATGCTCAACATTACCCCTAAAGTAGATCTATTTGCAGTGTAAATGCTAGTAACGACTAGCTGATCTGGGATCATTTGATACGAGTTTATATAATTGAAACTGTATGCTTGGCCTGTCAAGTTACTTTAGTATATTGTTACATTAATAAATGCTTCTATCAAGTGAACTTTCCAAACTTTCTAGACGGTCCATTTTTTCTTTAATCTGTTGACAAAAGGTAGTAAATGGTAACAGCTGGCGATTAATGGTGGTTGGCTTTGGTTAATTCTTAGAAAACAAACTTTATAAGAAAATATTGATTTGGAGGAAGATCAAATAAAATCGTCTAGTCATTCTCGACCCCTCTCATCTGTTTCACCAATACTTCCATCTTGACATTCAATAAAAATAGTTGGTACCAAACAAAACCAGGAATCTATGTTTTTCAATGGGCCACGAATCCGCCAAAACTACCTTTGTATATTTTATTGTGTGATAATCAAAAAGAAACAAATTCCATTACAGTTTCATAAATATACGAAAATGAGAATGGAAGTTTCCTTTTTTTATTTGTTAAAAAAAATGAGAATGGAAGAAAGCACTGATAGTATTAAAATCATTGTAACACTACACTTACACACTTGCCAATCAATTCATTTCCTTTTTCTTTGTTCAACCATAGATTTTCATTAAACTGGATAACAAAGAGTTTAGCCCACTGGGGACCCATTACAATTACAAAACGAAATTTAAGATAAATGAAGATTCTCTTTGCTAACTCGTTGGCTTCCTGGTTCAGAGATCGTGGCAGAAACGAAAAGGAGATTGAGTTAAACACAGAGGAGATTTGATGGATATCCTTGATGATCCCATTAATTTCCTTTTCCTGCATCTTGGTGTTGATAGCTCTGATGAGCGAAAGATATTGAGATTGGGAATCTCAAGATCTGCTGCCATGGTGGTGGATGATCGAATCGCTAATGCTTCAGCCATCAAAGGGGAAGAGACTAAGCTTTGGACCTCCGCTCCTTGTCTTGATTCCTCGTTGCTGCTCCCTTTGAAGATCCAAGCTAGGCATGCCATCATAGAGTTTTTTTTTCCCATGAGGCGTCTGTTTTGCAATTCATCCTATACCTTATAAGCAATGTTTCTTGAAGTTTTAAAGTTTAAAGAATTTGTGGGAGATTTTAATGGCATAGTTTTAACTCACAACTAGATTTTGACCCGCCCTTTGAAAGGGCGGGTATATTTTATGTTTTAATTTATCTTTTAAAATTTTAATTTTTATATTTGTGTTTTTGTTTTTATAATCATGTTTGTATTTTTCTTTGTATAATTTTTAATAAAAATCTTAATCTTTGAAAAAGATTGAGATTATTAAATAACATAAAAAAATAATTTGGGTGGAATACTTACAAAAAGAAATTGTAACCAAATTACATGCATCAGATTTCAATCATAATTTTAGTACTTTAACAATCTGCATTTGGAATCAACCCAAAAGAAAAGAAGAATAACTGTTATTATATATATGAATGTCGGTACATGTACATGCAAAGAAGCCATATGGGAAAGAAGTGGGTACCGAAAAATATGGACAGGAAGTTACTTTTTTTCTTTCCCGCAAATAGAGAGTAATATCCTTTTAACATTAATCAAAATATGAGAATAATTAACTGGACATAACATTTATCAATTGGTCATGATCCTAATTTAATAGAATAGATAATATGCTGTCAATTATTGTCAGCACATCAAACAAAATAGTGTTATAGGATTAAATGATCTATAGGGATAGGTTGAGGCATAAACTAATTTTACATTACGATTCTATAAAAATAAAATAGAAATAGAAATATGGTATTTTTGTTGTAACTATTAAAAGAAAATGACTAAATAAGATCAAACGGGGAAAACGTCAAACTTAAGGAAAATGCACAGGAATCCAGAATCACAAATCACAAATCATAAATCTAACATGAAAATGAGTAAGTGTGTTCTACAACTTAAAACATAGAATTACAATGAACATAATATTATAATATCAATCACTATGTCAAATAGCTTAAGATTCTTAAATTGTGTTTGAATTACAGAAGTTGACATGCATTAAATTCCTGTTTATATGTTCACAAAATGCCTTCAAATCAACTGTCTTTGGGTAAGAGCATCTCCAACCCCACTCCATATTTTACTTCAAAATTGAGAAAATGGAGTGGGAAATGGAGTGATGAACAAAAAATAAAAGGATTACTCCATAAAATAGAGTAATCCTTTTATTTTTTGTTCATCACTCCATTTCCCACTCCATTTTCTCAATTTTGGAGTAAAATATAGAGTGGGATTGGAGATGCCCTAAGGACATTTTGCCGTATATGTTCTTGATGCATTTAAACAAACAATTTTGATGGACTAAATAACTTATTATCAGAAACTATGTAGTTAATCAAGTTTTTATCATTAATGACATTTATATTGCTTCAGGTTTCAAGGGCTACATCGATTTTAGAAGCAGAAATGGATTTCTTATATGTTTTCCAACAGAGTTTGGTTTGAAGGTGGCAATAGTGAGATCACAAGAAAAGAATCATGCAACTCGGAAGAGAATATCGAGCTTGGGAACCTTCTGTTTGATATAAAACACTGGATGTCTCTACTCTCTGAATGCTCCTTTGGACATGTCAATCGAGAGAAAAATCAGGGAGCGGATATTTTATTGAAGAAATATCAAGAATACTCATGTTTATCATGTATTTGATGTTCCGCCCGTTTGGCTAATTGACTATTTGAACACCCCTTTTACAGTTTAAATAATATATCCAGTTGATAAAAAAAAACTTTGATTAACACGAGAATCTCTTACACACTCCAACAAAACACGGGCCACATGATTTTGGTCAAAACTCTATTTGGCAAATTTCCACTATGCTCTGATCCGAGATCAACGGTTCACATACAAAAACACGTTCATAAGGGCCACATGGTTTTGGTTAAAACTCTATTAGGTGAAATTCCACTATGCTTTGACAGTTTGACCCGAGATCCACGGTTCACATGCATACACGAACATGTTCAATTGTTCATAGTGGCTAAGTACCTTACCCACTGACACCGTGTCGTTTACACGTATTAACATTTAAAGGAAAAAAATAAAGCTGCTCAAAAAATTGGTAACGAATGAAAACATTCTGAAATGTTAACTTATAAGACTAATTTATCGTTTTTCTTAACAATAATGTGGTAAAAAAATTTAACTTATAAGAGCTATATTAAGACACGATAAACCATATCCATCAACGTACGATCTATCGAAAATCTACAGCTATATAATGTGGCGGAACCAGAAATTCATTTTACGGGGTTCATAAAATAACATAAGGTTTCAATGGAGGCTTGAACCTTGGTTTTGGGGTGTCATAACAGAGAATATTGCCATTTTTGCTGCTTATTCTTTAGTAAATCTTATACAATTTTGTTTATTTATTGGTTTAATGGGTGTCATATACTAAACGCTTAATGGATCCGCCTACATTCACAAATCACAGCTGCTTATTATCACCACAAAGAAACGTGACAATGTTTTAAGAAAAAGAAACGTGACAATTACATTCATAAATGTTTTGGTGAAGTTCGGCCAAAGTCAGAAGCGCCTGCATGTCGAGTGGAAAGCAATTTCAGTAAGAAGATGAAGAGAGAGAGAAGACTAGAGAGAGGTTTTATAGAAATTTGACTTTACATAAACTTATTAAGATTTCGTTTATAAGAAAGTAATATGTGTGTTTTAGTGTTTAGGTCGGTGTATTTACACAAGAATCATTAAATATGATTATTAATATTCCAACTAGCCAAGCAAGCATGCTCTCTATAAAAAGAGGTCACATGAGAGGAAAGAAATACAAACTCATTTCCCAATATAAGTTAAAGACTCAAAGCAATGAAGGAAGATCTGAAGCGCATCAATGGGTTGTACGTTACATTGTTACTAACGCTCTATGCGTGCGCTGTCATTGTACAACTCGAAGCAGCGTCGGAAACAAAGACATGTTTCCAAAAGAAGAGCCCATGCTTCCTTAAGAAGCAGACTTGCCCAAACCAGTGCCCTTCGTTTTCCCCTCCCAACGGTAGCTCCAAGGCATGCGTCGTAGATTGTTTTAACCCTATATGCAAAGCCACTTGCCGAAGTAAGTAAAAAATATGCCATACTTTTTAATGGATGATGTTCAGTCTAGATTTTGGTTTGGTCATTCTGAATTAATTGGTTTATGAATGATAAATATTTAAAGTAAAATCTGATCTGAAGTGGATAGTTTGGTACGGTTTTGGTTTTGGTTTTGGTTTTGATGTGAGTTTTAGTCAAACATATCACTAACTTATGATTAGAAACTTTTTGAATCATACTAGTAAATCAAACTAGATCACTAGCCAATCAAATTAAGATAATAATTGGTTTTAGCATCCTTTATTTTGGTTTAGTTGGGACTAGTTGGGATACATTCTTACAAAAACCAATCTCTTTAAAACAGATAGAAAGCCTAACTGCAACGGCAGAGGATCAGCATGCTTAGACCCACGATTCATAGGTGGCGACGGCATCGTCTTCTACTTTCACGGCAAACGCGATGAGCATTTCGCACTCGTCTCTGACACTGACCTCCAAGTCAACGCACGCTTCATTGGTCTTAGACCCTCTGGCCGGAGAAGAGACTTCACCTGGATCCAATCTTTGGGTCTGATCTTCGGTCCCAACAACAAAACCTTCACACTCGAGGCCCAAAAGGCTGCGAAATGGGACCACCAAGTGGACCATCTCCGTCTCTCCTTCGAGGGAAAAGAGATTCTTTTACCAAAAGGAGATTCGTCATTCTGGACTCCTCCGGGAAGCTATATAAAGGTAGAGAGAACTTCAGACATGAACTCCGTGTTGGTCACTTTACCAGACATTGCCGAGATTTGGGTCAACGTTGTTCCAGTTACAAAGGAAGATGACACGATACATAAATACGGGAGACCTGAAAATGACTGTTTTGCCCATCTCGAAGTTCAGTTCCGGTTCTTGAGGTTGTCCCCGAACGTGGAGGGCGTTTTGGGAAGAACATACAGAGAGGATTTCCAGAATCCCGCGAAACCAGGGGTGGCCATGCCGGTCGTCGGTGGGGAAGATAAATACAGAACATCTTCTCTTCTTGAAACAAGTTGTAATGCTTGTGTTTACTCCCGTGGCTCTAGAAGTTCCGACAAGATCGAGCCGTTGTCGCTGAATCAAAACACTGTTGATTGCACTGGGGGATCGAGCAGTGGTATTGGAATCTTCTGCAGAAAATAAATACTATTTTTTATATTTTATTTGAAAAATTAATCGAAGCGTCATGTCGGTGGTGTTTATCATAATTTTTTTTTCTGTTGGTCAAATGTTGAACTAGCTATGTACCTTAAAGATGTTGTGCATCTGTTTGAAATGAATAATATTTTTAAAAAAATGTAATAGAAGCATATTCCATTACTAAATTTGGTTGTGCCACTGGGTTTTGTATGCACCAGGATTTATTTTCGGACATATTTAAGAATATATTTTCAAAATAATATTCCAATTTCAAAGTATTGATCATATTTAAGGTACATTTTATGTTATTATATAAATATTTTTATTTGTTAAAAACCTATATGTAATGTACCTACATCAGATCTAAATATCTTGATTTTTAAATATAATTGATTAACCAAATTTAATTTCAAATCTAAAAATTTCATATGTATTTTTGAATGGGCTAAGATTAGATCGGTTGTAGATGGCAAAATTTTGTCCCTACATTATATGACATTTTAGTTAAATTTTGCTTAACTTTGGATATATGATATACACACTAATTAAACTATTTTCACATGTTAATTTCATTTATGTTTTGTTTAAACTTTGAGCTGCAATTGTTTTCAACATTTAAATACTTTAAAAACACAGTCAGAAAATTTTCATGGTCTAACCATTATCATAATGAAAAGTTCTTTAGAATGTTCATTTGAGAAAAAAAAATAGTTCAGTAAACTAAGCCAATCTATGATTAAAAGGCTAGAGTCGATCATTTTATCATAGAAGTGCCTCTACCACATTTTTCTCCCTTAAATGGGTGAAAGGGTAAACGGATTTGAAGCCACCTTTGTTGCTGGTGGTGAAATTCTAAAATATTTTTTAAGACAGTCTTCAAATTCAGAAGTCATTCTTTCAAGTACTACTCACGCTGCTAGCCCGGGTTTCCTCTCAGAGGCTAACTTTCGTGGTTGACATGATCATGGACGTAGGAACCAAAAATGAGGACTTGCTAGCACCAATTGGACATATGAAGAGACAAAAACCTAACGGCTGGATGTTTCGACCAACATAATGAGACAAATTGATTGAGTTTCAAATTTGGTCCAAGTGAAACTTCGCATGTAACTGGATGTTAATAAACCAATAAATGACTATTTTTAGGTAAAATGACTTTTCAAAAGAATCTTGTTATTTTTCTGGAATGACAAGGAATAATATGGAACTAGATCTTGACCCGTGCGTCCGCACGAGTATTTACTTTTAATTTTTGTAAACGTTCAAAAACTAAATACATATACTATTGTACTAATTAAATTAGAAGAAGCTAATTAATTAAATATAACTGAATTAGTTTTATTATTCTGAAAATTAAAACGATTTTGATTAATTTAATTTTCAATAAACCAATAAATTAATCTGATAATTTAACATATTTCATAGTTTTTCTTTTATGGATTAAAACATTGACTTTTTGATTTTTAAGTAAATGAAGGATTGCATATCTTTTAAATTTATTATGTACCTAAATATTAGGCAATTTCGTAGCTATGTTTATGGAAATTGTTATTTATAAAGTTAGTGGCATTGGATGGTAATTGTTGAGGAAAATGATATCTTGCATATTTGCATTGTTTTATCCATTCATCCATTAGCATTTTCATCATATAGATTAGGATTTAGCCATGTCTAGGTTGCATTTTGCATTCATTGTCCTCATTAGGTGTTGGAGTGCCACATGGAGTTCTTGGGGACATTTGGATGCATTTGGAGCTTAAAGGACGTGAAACAGGTGATCATTGGACGAGCAGAGCATGGGAGCGAGGTTCCGCAGCGACGTCATGAGGTCGCTCCAAAGCACCTCTCAGAGCGACCTAGCTAGAGCGACCCCGTGAAGTCGCTCGCCATATTCATCCCGTTGGAAGCCCAGAGCGACTTGCCCAAAGCGACGCACCGAGGTCGCTCGCATCTCACACCCCTCTCGGAGCGACCTCCCAAAGCGACACCCCGAGGTCGCTCGCGTCTCTATGGCGAGACGACAAGAAGCGAAGCCCGGAGCGACCTCTCAGAGCGACCCACTGAGGTCGCTCCCGAAGACCGGAGCGACTTGTCGGAGCGACATGCCGAGGTCGCTCCGCGTCTATTGTTGGGTCGATTTCTATTTTACTTAAGGGCCTTTTGGTCATTTCATTATGCACGTTTTACATTTCTAAAACCTATGTTTTAAACATCTTTTGTAGCCACCAGAGGCAGATTATCTTTTATCTTTTATCTATTGAGAAATACACAAAAACTCTCTGGAGAAGTTCATCTCTTGGATTTTGATTGTTATGTTCTTGTGTTATTGTTGATTTCTTATCTATTTCTCTACATGATTAATCTGAAATCCAATATGGGTTTAAGAGGAATCATGGAGATTAGTGAGTAATCACTTTGTGAATTCATGGGTTAAGGAGATTAAGGGTGATTAGGTTAGAGCTAGGATGTTTTAGTGTAGATCATTCATATTTCCTTGCTAGTAGAGTAATCATAATGCATCTTCTGAGTTGGCCACTCAGTTGTTGATCCTTAGGCATTTCTCACCCGAAAGGTGTTCGATGAAATGCCCAAGACAACTCTCCTAGGCTTTTAGTATACTTTGCCAAAGACATTTGTTGTTAAAGATGCTAAGATAGCTAATAGACTTGTTAGTAATGATTGCTTTCATATTATTCAACCAAAGACATTTGATGTTTGAGATATGTTAGCAAATGAGCATTCATCTAGACATAGAGCTTGCTTAGAATTGTGTCTAGGCTTAAGGTTGATAGTTTGATTGATCGTTTGCCATCCTTAGTTCGATACTTGATCACCCAAGGTCTAATCCCTATACCCATGAGTTCTCTTTTCCCTTAGTCAAGAAAGTATCATTTTGTTATTGCTTTCTAGTTTAGTAGTAGTTTAAAACCCATCTAAATCATTGGTTGCACTTAGATTAAGTGAGTACTTGCATTCTCGGTGCTTTGATATCCCTCAGAACTGGTTCGACAATCTTTTATACTACAACATTTGTCTTATGAGCCTTGAAAACTCCTAACATCAAATTGGCGCCGTTGCCAAATTCTGAGTAGATTTCAACATTGAGATTTAGTCACTTGCTTGAGACTAAGTCATTTTTATTTTCTTTTGTTACTGATTCTTCTTCACCTCCCTTTAATCTACAGGTGTATGCACTTGAGGAGCAGGGGTCCATCAAACCTAGTTCCAAGAGTTGCAGATATCAGAGCTTTAGAGAGAGAGTGTGCTAGAAAGAGAAGAGAAGAAGAGCAACATGCTCAATTGCAGAGATTGCACACTGATATGGGAGACATACATCAGCATGATGCAGGCGTAAATGGCGCTAATAACAATGCTCCAGCTAACCAACAGCGAGCAGCTCGACCCATTGGCACTTATGACCGCCCCAACATTCATGGTCATAGATTGGGAATCCGAGCACCAGCTGTAGCAGCCAACAACTTTGAGATCAAATCAGGACTCCTCAATGTGATTGAGAACAACAAGTATCATGGCTTGGCTCTAGAGGATCCATTTGATCACTTGGACAGCTTCGACAGCTACTGTGGGTTGTCAAAAACCAATGGTGTGTCCGAAGATGCCTTAAAACTCAAGCTATTCCCTTTCTCTTTGGGGGATAAGGCACGTCAGTGGGAGAAGTCTCTATCCAGTGACTCCATCACCACTTGGGATGACTGCAAGAAAGCATTCTTGGAGAAGTTCTTCTCTACTTCAAGAACTGCTAAGCTGAGAAACGAGATTTCCAGCTTTCAACAGAAGAACTTGGAAGGCTTCAGTGAAGCCTGGGAGAGATTCAAGGGCTACCAAGCTCAATGCCCACACCATGGCTTTTCTAAGGAGAGCTTGCTGAGCACATTCTACCGTGGTGCTCTTCCTAAGTACAGAGCCAGACTGGATACAGCTAGCAATGGGTTCTTCTTGGGGAGAACTGAGGAGGATGCAGAAGAGCTGGTTGACAACATGGTAAAGAGTGATGCAGTCTACAGTGGAGACCACGACAGAGGCAGTAGAACAGATGATAAGCAGACGAGGAAAGAGATCAAAGCTTTGGAAGACAAGATCGACCTACTCATTGCTGAAAAAGCAACCCAAGAGCAGCTGAAGTTTGTTGGTAACTCCAAGCAGGAAGATCCACTTGCTGTCAATGAGGTTGAGGGTTTGGAAGGTCAACAGGAGTTGTGTTTCATTAACAACAATGGTAGCTGGTACAAAAAGGAGCCCAACTTTCAGTACAACAACTACCAACAGAAATCCTATCCCAACAACCAACAGAGTGGTTATCCGCTTAGAAACAACCAACAAGGCAGCTATCAGCCTCAGCAAAACCCATTGTCTGGTTCCTCTGCTCCTCAAGAGAGCAGCACTGATACCTTACTGAAACAAATCTTGGAGTCTCAGACTAGAAGTGAGAAGCATGTTGGTTATGAGTTGAAGAACCTTCATTCCAAGATTGATGGGAGCTACAATGAGCTCAACAACAAATTCTCACACCTTGCTTCTACAGTCAAGAATTTAGAGAATCAGTTTGCTTCCATGAACACTCACCAGAATCGCCAGCAAGGATCTCTACCTGGAAAATCTGACCCAAATCCCAAGGAAGCCAAAGCTATCACCCTTCGGAGTGGTAAGCAGTTACCTCCTAGAACCCTCACCAAGGATGCTGAGAAACTAGGTGAGGGGGTTGCCATCAACATAGATGATGAAGTGGTGATTGTTGATGAGAAGATCAATGACGAGATCTTGGAGAAGATAGTGGAAGCCAAAGGTAAAGGAAAGGTTGGGGAAGAGAAGAAGACAGTAAAGGATGGTGAGGTTGTTACTCCAGCAAGTGAAAGTTCTTTTGTTCCTCTTCCTTATGAACCCAAACTTCCATTCCCTGGTAGATTCAAGAAGCAGCTGCTAGAGAAGTACAAGGCTCTGTTTGAGAAGCAAATGAGTGAAGCTCAGGTTGCAATGCCCATCATCGATGCTTTCATGTTGATTCCTCAATACAACAAGTTCCTGAAAGATGTTGTAGCTGCAAAGAAGAAGGAGATGGAAGGCATGATGATTCTTACCCATGAGTGCAATGCCATCATCCAGAGGCTTGATGTTCCAGAAAAATTAGAGGATCCAGGAAGCTTCACACTACCTTGTGCTCTTGGACCTATGGTATTTGAGAAATGTCTCTGCGATTTGGGAGCGAGTGTCAGCTTGATGCCTTTGTCTGTTGCAAAGAAGCTTGGATTCACTCAGTACAAGAAGTGTAGACTCTCTCTGGTGTTAGCTGATCGTTCAGTGAAGTATCCTGTGGGCATCTTAGAGGACCTCCCTGTGAAGATTGGAAGGTATGAGATACCTACAGATTTTGTGGTGCTTGAGATGGATGAGGAGGCTCAAGACCCATTGATTCTAGGAAGGCCATTCTTAGCTACAGCAGGAGCTATTGTTAATGTGAAGGAAGGCACGATTGATCTCCATTTGGGTAAAGAGAACATCCTCCACTTTGACATCAAGAGGAAAATGAGAAAACCAACTGTGTTTGGGCAAGTCTTCTACATTGAAGAGATGGACACTCCTGCTGATGAGCACCTTGAAGAGTTACCACCTGAAGACGACGAGGAGGGAGCATCTCCCTCTACTCATTCCCCATAGAAGGTAAACCACCACACTCCCCTGTATATACCATTTTATTTTTGCATATTAGTCTTCTTTTCGGTATCTTTCTCTCTACTTGACAACACAGAGACTGTGTAACTCAAGTTTGGGGGAGGTATCAAGTATTTGATCATGTTTGCTTTGATGTTGTTTCATTGAGTCATGCATGGCATACCTATTTGCATAGATAAAAAAAAAAAAATCAATCATTTAGTTTGCATCATTTGCATTTTTAGGAGAGTCTAGAGCATATAGGTTGCATTCACTTGCATTGGGAGCAATGATTTTGAATGCCTTGTAAAGAACACTACGTTGCACTTGACTAGCTTTTGCACCTCTCAAAAAGACTTGTATGTTTCGAGCCTTGAAAACTCTTCCTGAAACTTGTTGATTGCTGAAACTCAGTCTTTGAAGCCAACTACAACCTTATTTGAACTGAACGAACTTAATGCTTCTTGCTCATGGTCCCTTGTGTACTGAGTCATGGCTATACACACTTGAGTTGTCACATCTTTTATACCAATCTTTTTTGACAAACTCTAGTGGTAGACCACTCCCAAAACCTTTTCCTCCTTTTAAGCTTTCATTGTTTGATGAGTGAGGCCTTTTTCGGAAAGTCTTACATGTGCATAATGTTGAGAGTATCGGGAACGACAATGCTTGATCTTCATTCTTGCTAGATTGGACACTCTATTGTCTAGCTATAGGTGGGGGTGAGTGTTGTGATTATGATTTGGGAGAAATGAAAAAGGAAAAGAATAGACTCTTTGTGCTTAAGTGAATTGTTTTATTGGGACCAGTATAGAAGCCTCTAGCTCAAGTTTTGAAAAGTCTTGGCCCCCAGCCTAAAAAAAAAAAAAAAGGAAAAAAAAAACGAAAAAAAGAGAAAAAAAAAAAAAAAAAAAAAAAAAAAAAAAAAAAGGGGGCTAGCAAAGTTGTTAGGAGCTAAGAAATGTTTTGAGGTTGTGAAAAATCCCTTGTAGATTTCAAAGAGAAGGAGTTAAAGTTCTTAGGATCTTTTGGTGAGAGATGTGAGTTGGGTTTGACATTTGGGAATGATTGTGTAATTGTATGTTTGGGAAAAGGGTAGAACAATGGAGATTGAGCATTGTATGCATGAGTTGGTCCCTTTCTTAGATATATTATGTGCAATGTCAAGGCTACTTGTTTTGAGAGTAAACCACCTTAAAGATCATATGTTTTGAACCTCTTGAATCACTTGAATAAAAGCCTTCCCTTACCCAACCAAATGACTTGGACCAACTGACCATTTGCAAGAATTCACCTGATGTTTTGTGCTTAATGAATGTGAGAGTTGGTTGATTTGAATGTGTGGATGCTTGATGATGAGTATAAGAACAAAAAGAGTTAAGATAGGCTTAGAGAAGCTAGAGTGTAATAAGAGAGTGTGCTAGTTGTGTTTTTTTTGGCTATGTGCTCCCTCCTTCAACCTCTCTCCCTATGAGTTCTAGAAAGTTCACTTGTGGACAAGTAAAAGAACAAGTTTGGGGGAGTTGATATCTTGCATATTTGCATTGTTTTATCCATTCATCCATTAGCATTTTCATCATATAGATTAGGATTTAGCCATGTCTAGGTTGCATTTTGCATTCATTGTCCTCATTAGGTGTTGGAGTGCCACATGGAGTTCTTGGGGACATTTGGATGCATTTGGAGCTTAAAGGACGTGAAACAGGTGATCATTGGACGAGCAGAGCATGGGAGCGAGGTTCCGCAGCGACGTCATGAGGTCGCTCCAAAGCACCTCTCAGAGCGACCTAGCTAGAGCGACCCCGTGAAGTCGCTCGCCATATTCATCCCGTTGGAAGCCCAGAGCGACTTGCCCAAAGCGACGCACCGAGGTCGCTCGCATCTCACACCCCTCTCGGAGCGACCTCCCAAAGCGACACCCCGAGGTCGCTCGCGTCTCTATGGCGAGACGACAAGAAGCGAAGCCCGGAGCGACCTCTCAGAGCGACCCACTGAGGTCGCTCCCGAAGGCCGGAGCGACTTGTCGGAGCGACATGCCGAGGTCGCTCCGCGTCTATTGTTGGGTCGATTTCTATTTTACTTAAGGGCCTTTTGGTCATTTCATTATGCACGTTTTACATTTCTAAAACCTATGTTTTAAACATCTTTTGTAGCCACCAGAGGCAGATTATCTTTTATCTTTTATCTATTGAGAAATACACAAAAACTCTCTGGAGAAGTTCATCTCTTGGATTTTGATTGTTATGTTCTTGTGTTATTGTTGATTTCTTATCTATTTCTCTACATGATTAATCTGAAATCCAATATGGGTTTAAGAGGAATCATGGAGATTAGTGAGTAATCACTTTGTGAATTCATGGGTTAGGGAGATTAAGGGTGATTAGGTTAGAGCTAGGATGTTTTAGTGTAGATCATTCATATTTCCTTGCTAGTAGAGTAATCATAATGCATCTTCTGAGTTGGCCACTCAGTTGTTGATCCTTAGGCATTTCTCACCCGAAAGGTGTTCGATGAAATGCCCGAGACAACTCTCCTAGGCTTTTAGTATACTTTGCCAAAGACATTTGTTGTTAAAGATGCTAAGATAGCTAATAGACTTGTTAGTAATGATTGCTTTCATATTATTCAACCAAAGACATTTGATGTTTGAGATATGTTAGCAAATGAGCATTCATCTAGACATAAAGCTTGCTTAGAATTGTGTCTAGGCTTAAGGTTGATAGTTTGATTGATCGTTTGCCATCCTTAGTTCGATACTTGATCACCCAAGGTCTAATCCCTATACCCATGAGTTCTCTTTTCCCTTAGTCAAGAAAGTATCATTCTGTTATTGCTTTCTAGTTTAGTAGTAGTTTAAAACCCATCTAAATCATTGGTTGCACTTAGATTAAGTGAGTACTTGCATTCTCGGTGCTTTGATATCCCTCAGAACTGGTTCGACAATCTTTTATACTACAACATTTGTCTTAGGAGCCTTGAAAACTCCTAACATCAGAAAACTTAGGGTTAAGATTTATTTGTACTTCAGCTTTAATAGATTAGATGAGATGGATTACTCATTCTTTTTTTATTGTAACTGGTGAACATTTTATAGAATGAGAAAAATTTAAGTATTCAGGAAATTTCTATTTCAAAAATGCATTATAGTTACACGTGAATCCATTTTTCCTGGACCATTTGGAATTTGGGATGACCTTGAATCGGGTCAAACACATGCCAGTATCGGAAGAATTTTGATCACCAAGAAGCCTAAAGAGTCTTGGACCAAAACCTTTCCAACTTCCTATTTATTTTAGAATCAAAACCTTTTATTACGTTGAGAAGTTTCAAAGCCTAAAAAAGCATATGGTAGGAATAAAAGGATTAGGTGAACTGAGTGGGAGTACAATGAGCAATTTGAAGATCTTTGTGATTATAGCTCGGAAATGGCATTGAATGAGACTTTTTCAGTTGAATTTGATTCATTGAGAATAAAGACATCAATGATATTTTTAACAGGTTATATGTCTGTTTTGACATCCGTAGAAGAGCTTGAAAGATACGTGTAGACCTGCTTCTTGGAGTAGATAGATGTTTCTTCAAGTCGAAAGATGAAAATTTAGTTGTTGATTTCTTTGGGTCGTGATGCAGATAATGTGATTCGCCAAATCAGATGGACTGTGGTACAAGTTGAAAACAAGGATAATTGGTCATCGTTTATGAAGAAGATCAAAGTTAACATAGGACTCGAAGATGGTGATGTTATATTTATGGTTTCCGATAAAAGTTAATATTTTACTTGTATGGCTTAACCCGAGACAGACTTAGTGAGCTTGAGTCTCAGCCTCTATCTCCTGCCCATCTGCATGTTCCCATGCCCATTGATCTTGGCTTTATTTACTTTATTTTGTTTGAGTAGATACCATTTTTTTACTACATGTTTATTTATCATACAAATTTGTTTTAACCTCAGATGCTAGATTGGAGTTCACCAATGTTTACTTTATTTTCTTTGAGTATATACTATATTTTTACTACACGTATATTTATATATATAAAAAAATGTTTGCTTCTCTCCTGTTACGCCTCGTCACTAAGTCAATTACTCTGGGTACAACACCTGTCCATCTCCTAAATTCGCTGTGTTTCATTAATTGATGCACGATATAATTGGGCTTAATTTGGTTTGTGGGCTTCATTTGTTGCTCCACAATCCAGTCTCATAGCAAGAAACCTAAGCCTTTTTCTCAATCCAGGTCGCATAGAATTTTAGGGTTCACCGTATTCTTCCCTCTTCTGTATCTAAACCGCCATTGGAGTACCCAGAAGAGTTATGTGAAATGAATCTTTATGGTGACTCTCTGGATCGAGCAGATTTTGTGATGTTTTGTATGAGTTTCTTCTTCTCTAACCCATTACGAACTTCGAAAGGGTTAATGGACTCTCTGATTCCGTTTTTCCTCTACAACCTCTAAAGAATCATAAAGTTTATCTATTTACTGCAACAATCCAAACGACATGAATTTATTTCAATGACATCACATCCACCCTATATATATATCATTCATTGTTGCTTCTCACCTTACCGAATCAGGCTAAGCAAATTATCAGAGGAAACGGTGGAAATCAGATCGGCAAAATCAACTAGAAATGTACTTAAATCTCTGTTCTTCGGTGATGTTATGCTGGTTTGGGACCGTATGAGCTACACTTTTGATTGATATATGTTCTGGGAAGCAAGGAATAAAAGGAAAGGTGGCTTCCTAATTGGACTGGATCTGCTTCATATAGATGAACAGGTATTCAATTTTCTCTGTAACGAGATTTGTGTTCGTTAATATTCAATTTCGCTTACTCAAACTATTCTACTACATGGTTATGTTGTCCAGCGTTTCATTTCTTCAAACCGTGTAGCCCGTTACGAAGGTCACTTAAAGCGTGGAAAGACCTAAAGTTGTTGCTTCACGGTGTATCAAGAAAGCTGTCTGGTGATATTTATGATCGACGGTGAAGAGTTTTGGCTCGGATGCTTTCTGCCCAGGTTTGACTCGGAACGAGTTTGATCTCTATACGAAGGAATAAGACAAATTTTAGACCAATTTATGTGATGTTAATTTTATAATATTAAAATATTTTGGTGGATTTGAATCAGCTGGCGAGATACCTCACTGAGTCGAGATAGACACGAGGCTACGAATGGAGAAGGAGATGGCGGTTAAAAGGTGGGTGGTCTGAGTTGTTCCACCGAGTCATCCCGGGTTGGAATTTGAGTTCAAGACTGTAAATGTAAATAAGAGAGGAGCATTTTGTCTGATGAAAAGAGCGATAATGTGAGCTGACTTTTTGACTGAAGGAAAATTAAATTCATGTAATAATATAACTCATAATATATATATTTTATAAACAGTTAAAAATCATAATCACAAAAATAATGATATCTACTTATGATTTTTAACGTATAACAAGGTCAACGAAAAATATTATACACTTTGCTAAATATATAATTAACTAAATATAAGAAAACTAATGTGAAATATATAGTCTAATAATCAGTACCATTTAAAATCTTAATGGGCTATTCGGATAACATGTTTATTTATTATTAAATATAATAACATATAAAATATTTAGTGGTGTACATTTTACATGATAACACTCAGCTGGCAAAAAAAAATGTACCACTCAATATAAGGTTTTTGTGGTGTTTACTTAATTTTAGATATTTTTCTATTACAAAGAAACGAATAACAATACTTTTAGTTTTAAAATAAATGCATTTACACATTGTTTAAACTACCCTTTTCGGAATAATAAACAAGTTAGAAATAAAAGTTGTACGAATCTTGAAAACAAAAATTCAAGAAATAATACATGTTTTGCAACTCAATCAACACTAATCCATGGTTTGTGTGCTACACCCAATCAATATCAGTCTACTTAATATCATAATCAATATAAAACAAATTTTGAATAAATGTAAAACAACCAAAATTCACATGAAAAATATTTTTAGTGATGAGATAAATGTTTGATATCTGGCAAGAATAAAATAATAACTATGAAAGCTAATATTGCTTTTAAATGATAGTAAATTTAGGATGTCTTGGATCATCAAAAAAAAATTTAGGATGTCTTTATATTATTCACTCATTTAGTTATCCGCCCATAAGACTGGTAAACCATAATATAGTCTCGGAAATATAGTTGTTCAAAAAACAGTCTCAAAAATATATGCATGCTACCAAATTCCAAAATAAAAAATATAGCATTATCCTATATATAAATTATTATGGAATAAAATCTATATTTTTATAGTAGGAACGAAAACCGCCATATAAAAACTTGACAAAAATATATAAACTTAAGCAACCTATTGAGATCATCATCTGAACGAACTTACTTCGGACAATCATTTAACATATATCTTAAGGCACATTAAGGCCTAATAATTTAGTCATTATATCCACTGTAAACCGGTTGAATATGGGGGCACATATAGATTATCATAAACTTATTAGAGCCTTATAAAGATTAAACAAACACTTAAAGATATGAATCATATATATAACTTGTGACGCAACCAAAATACTTAACTGTCATATATGATACATTAAGATAGTGTGCACCATAGATTATCAACAAACACAAAAAATATCAAAAACATACTAAATCTTGCGTGTTCATGGTGTTAAAATATATGATAACACAATATACACTAAACTTGGGGCTTAGATAGAATTCCTCGAAACAAATTTTACATAAAACGTCAAACAAACCCATTCCAAACTTTCTCATTCAAATTTGGTTGTTTTGAACAAGATAAAATATTATAAATATATATTTGAAAATATCAAAAATTAAATATGAGATCCCGCCCGTAGGGCGGGCCGACCCTAGTTTATCATACAAATTTGTTTTGACCTCAGTTAGATGCTAGATTAGAGTCTAACAATTGTTTACTTTATTATATTCGAGCAGATACTATTTTTTTTACGACAGGTTTTATATATCATACAAAATTTTGGAAAATTATTATATGATGTGTAACAATAGGGGTGGGCGTTCGGGTATCCATTCGGGTTCGGGTCGGGTATTTCGGATTTTCGGGTATTTCGGTATAGAGGTGTAAAACCCGTTCGGGTATTTCTGTACTTCGGGTCGGGTTCGGATATTTTTAGTTCGGGTTCGGTTATTTTGGATCGGGTTCGGATATTTAGCTTTTGAAAAAGAACAAAATTAAATTTTCATTTTTCAAATTTCTTGTATTTAAAAATATAACTTTCACTTCACTAATCTTTTATTTTTAATAGATTGAATGGTTAATAGATTTGGACATAACATTTTGAAACTAAAAAACATTAATTTGATTATTGTTTTTAGATTTTGGATGTAACTTTTTGTTAATTCTTGAAATAAAAAATTTGACATGTATTTTAAGTGAGTAGCAAATCATTTTCTCCGTAATTGTATGTATATCTTATGAACTCAAAATATGTGTAGTATCAATATAAATACTTTATATAAAATAAGAGATGTAAACTAGAAATATAAGGTTAATTATACATATGTTCGGTTATTTTCGGATATCTATTCGGGTTCGGGTATTACCTGTTCGGGTTCGGATATCCAATCTCTCTTAATTCAATACCCGTTCGGATATTTTGCTACTTCGGTTCGGATTTCGGTTCGGGTTTTTCGGATCGGGTTCGGGTGCCACTTCGGATATCGGGTAAAGTGCCCACCCCTATGTAACAATGGAGAGAGATATTTTAAGAGAAGAAGAAGAATTGCAATCAATTCGAAATTCGTACAAAGATTCAAGTGCGCGGGGTAAGCTATCCTGCGCACCCACCCACTAGCGAACTCGCTCCGAGGACCAAAACGGGAAGTAGAACCTTCATGCTCGCATCAAATCCACCCGATCGAATGAACGGCCTCGATTTCTTCTTCTCCCCTTCTCCCCCCGTCGCCGGAGAAGATGACGATTGGGGAGAGTTCGTCGACTCTTCCCCTAATCCAAACGGCTTCTCCGCAGATCGAACGCCAACGCGGATCGAATCTGAGAAGAATAGCCAGACGCAGTGGGTTACTCCTCGTGGTCCGGTGCCACTCTCTGTGTTCGGAGAGGCGGAGGAGGAGGAGGAGGAAGAAGATGAATCAAGAGCGCCGCTTCCTCCGTTTAAATTCTCATTCGATTCCTTCTCTCCGAAACACAACGGATCTGCGAATACGAATCCTAGGGTAGAGATCAGTGGCCTAATCGCGAATCTGTATAGAGAGAGCGAACATAGTAACGAGATCAGTGGAAATGAGAAAGAGCCAGGTGTCAGTTTGGAGAGTTTTAGCTGGAATCCATTGAATCTAGCTTCAGAGAGATCTGAGAAGACTAGCAATGTGGATCCAACTTCTTCGGATTTGAGTTTTGTCAATAGGAATGATGATGATGACGATTTTGATGAGGGTTGGGAGTTTAAAGCAGCCGAGTCTGTTTTGGATCCAACCTCTAAGGTAAGCTTTAATAATATATATGTTTTTTTTTAATTTGTATATTGTTCTAATACGGTTTTGCTTAAGCAGGAGGAGCAAGAGAAAGCTGGAAATGGATCTGTTGTGGTTAAGAGCGCAACAGATTTTGATTCAAGCATGTGGAGTTCACCAACAACTGGTAAACGAGAAAACGGAGATGATGGTGACCCTTGGGGTAATGGTGGATGGGAGTTTAACGTTGCTGAGACGAAGAAGGATTTAACAAACAAGGTACAAGCTTCGTTTTCATATAACACAATCCTTGCATTGGGCTGAAAAGGTACAAACTTTATTTGTTTTATTGTGTGGTTTACAGGAATCTAACGGTTGGGGGTTCGGGTTTGGTTTTGAACATGGTTCTGAGATGGAAACAACCACTTCTTACCATTCAAACAATGGTAAAGATCTGCATAAGGAGGCAAATGGCTCGATTTCATCTCCAAGTAATGCGAATGTGAATCCTGAAGGATCTTCTTGGGCTTTTAATCAGGCATCTTTAGATACTGGAAACGAGAAAGAGGTATTGTATCTTTACAGTCGAGTCAACGTTTCAGAATGTTGATAATATTTGGGTTTTACATATGTTATTTTCTGCTGGGTTTGAAATGAAGAGTTTTGACTTTTGGTGGTATTTAAGCTTGGTTAATCTGCTATATTAGTATTACGAAATGTACTTTGTTTCACATGGTAACTAAATTTACACTACATTTGTTTAGCTTAATGGAAGTGCTCTTTATTTTGCACTCAGGAAAACGAAGTGCTGCCAGACAAGCCAAAGGGAGTCTTGCCGCTGTCTTTTTTTGAGGACGAAGCATTGGAAACTTCTGATAATTCGGTTCATGAGGATAATCTTGTTTCAACTTTTGATTTCCCCGTGAAAGAGAAAACTAAGGCTCCAAGTCAAACTGTGTCCATCAGTGACCTGATATCAAGTTTATACAGTCAGGTGGAGGAGAAGAATGCTGCCAATCTGTCAGAAAAGTCTGCCACAGTAAATGGTGAGGATGAGTCATGGGAGTTCCAGGGCCCTACAAAGACCATAACAGATTCGAGCTTAGCAGAAGGTGGTGATGATGATTTTGACAGTACTTGGGAGTTTCAAGGTCCTTCTCTGCCCTTGAAAAACTCTGATGCTGCGGATGAGGTTGACGATGATTCCTGGGAGTTTCAAGGTCCAGCACAGCCTGTGAAGGATAATACATTGAGGGAAGGAGACAATGGTTTGTGGGAATCTAAACAAAGTTCAGTGGAAAATGAAGTTGGGAATCGGTTCTCTGTTCCAAATGGTTTTGGAAAATCGCAAGAAGAAACAGTAATCACCATAGACCTTAATGATTACCGAGATGTCTTTCATAAGCTGAAGACTGAACTATACTACCTTGCCCTAAGCCATCTTGAGACTTTAAAGGTTAGTAGACTTTTTGTTAAAGGTTAGTAGACTTTTTCTGTTTGGATATTTTCCTGCATAACACTTTCTTTGACATCATTTGAATTTCTTGGATATTAAAGGAAGCTCGTGACTTGGCTGCTAATTCTGATGAAGTCGCTGAAGCTCAAAAATATGACGATGAAATACAGGTAGGCGAATCATTCATGGGAATGCTACAAAGCATGTTTAAGTTATTATATAGTTATTAAGATGCAAAACTAGAAGAAAACATCTAAGAGACTCTTTACAGATAAGTGTTGCTAATTTTTGGTGTTTTCTCTTCTAGGATCTGCAAAACATGCTGAAAAATGATGTTTTGATCGGTGAGGTCAACGTAGAAAGTCTCCAAGTTAGATCATCTGGCACTACTGAACTTTATAAAGTTCTCCAAGAGCCAAAGTTTCGAACAGTTGATTCAGATGATCTCCTTTCAGAGAGACTGTTATTAGTTAAGTTCTGTTCGACCTTCTCTGTACCCTTTATTCAAGTGAAAAATATTTACATGACGGAAGAAATAATTAAACATGGTTTTTCATAGGCAGAGAAGGACTGGAAATCAACGATTGAACTTCTCAAACACGCCACGTTGACCCTGAAGGTCCTAAACTTGGGTTCACATGAGCAACAGTCAAAATACGCTTCAACTTGGTTAGTCATCGCTAGGACCTGCGCTCAAGAACTGCGACATGCTGCATGTATTTGGAAACAGGTGATTCAAAATGATGTTCAAGAAGAAATCCTATCTAAACCTCAAGGTACCAACCATTATTAATCACATTAGTATCTTTGTATTTCGCACATTTTCATCAACCTTGGACTTATTCTTATTATTTGTTAAACAGGGAAGCGCTATCTTCTCTCAGTAGGAGAAATTTACAGAGTAGTGAAAATCCTGAGAGCCTCGACGAGACTATATAAACCGTGGATTGTATTATTTCCGACATCATCTACTGTGTTGGCTGTTCTGGACGAATGTGTGGAGTTGTGGTTAAGCTCTGGATTAGAAGAAGCTCTTCGGAATAATATCATCCGTCTTCAAGGAGTTGAGAGTAACTATTCTGCTGATCAACTTCTAGAATCAATCAGATGTATAGACGAAGTTGACGCCTTCACACTTCACGCCTCACCTACCTGCTGCATTTCTGCTCTAAATACTGAAATAGTACCAGGTACGTTTATTCTAGCAATTGCTTTTAGAAAGATCATCGATCCAAACCCTAACGGAATTTAATTTGACCCGAACCATAATTTTGTTAAACTTTACCAAATTAATTGAAGTCCTCTAAGATCTGTCTCTAATTAAATTTCATCTATAGGTTTTATCCAAAACTGAAATGTTCCATAACCAAAACAAAATCTGGTTGTAGTGTGGGATAATTTTATAGTACTCTAGATATAATAATTACTAGATTTCACTCGTATTTTTGAATCAGGGATTAAGATGGTGGAGTGGAACGGAGAGCATTACTTGGTGTCTCTTGCTAATCTATGGGCTAATCTGATCAGCCCCGCTTCACCCGACCTCGCTGGCCATGGTCTTTTCACCGGGTCCTAGAAAAAACGTACACAGCGATTCATTACTCCCCTGCATACAAAGCCAATGGTCAGCAGAGAGCATTTTCTACTAAAACATAGATCCGTCCATATATCTATATTTATTTGTTTATAATATTTTAAGATGGTTTGGGTCATTTTATTGTATGCCATATATCGAATGGGTTTGGTGGTTTCATTAATTGAGCAGGCTTTACAGATGATTTGTTTTGTCCGAACAAACCAATAAATTAATATAATCAATTCGTTTTTCTGTTCTCTGTTATTTGTTTTATGTATTTAGAAAAGGTTTTTAACTTGAAAATTAAGGAATCTACTGAATTTAAAGAAGTTCTAGATATTGTATCTGAATGAGCCCATAACTGATAAAGAGCATGATCACCCTTAACTTTTGAGGTTTTGAGAGACAGATGAACCTGCCTCTGTTTTCAAGTGATTCAGCTTTTACAAGTTCTAATGCTTAGTTTATAGAACATGATTAGTGGATTATACATCTCATCTTCAGTCTTTTATTTTTTAATGTAGTTGTAAATATTATATAAACATTCAAGTAGAAGATATATTAATTAGTGGACTATATATATATATAGTCCATCCTCACTTCCTTGTACCTTTCAGCTTCTTGTCGTCTTCGGAGCTGCAAATTTCCTTTCCACTCAGTTCCTTCACTACTCTCCTTGCCGTCTCCACCATTTTACTCTGCGATTTCGTCATTTCACCGCAGACTTCTTCAAGACTTGCTGCAAATTCTGAGGTCTTGGCTTCGTAAAACTTCACCTGTTTCTCTACTTCAATCACCCGTTTGCTCTGATTACGTGCTGTATCACGAAGAGATTCTAATATCTTGTACGAACCCGTAAAAGCGGTCAACGCATCAACATGTTTCATAGAAACACTCTCGAAATGGAGCTTCAACGAGTTATATTGCTCAATGAGGTCCATCAAAGAGGAGCAGCCTGAAAATGAGGCTTCGGTTTCAATAGACGTAGCAGATTGACTGGTTGGTTTATTGGAAACTGGATTGATGATGTTCTGAGAAAGACTCGTTGCTTCAGCTACCTCCAGTGCATAACCCTCGTTACTATTTGTTGTGTAATAATTACACAAATCCATTAGTTGAGTTTCATTATGTTTCGCTGCAAGTGAAGAGGGTACTTTCTCTCCTGTCTCAAGACTAACCACATCTTTAGATTCTGTAATCAAATCAAAAAGAATCATTGTTTAACAAACCTAACCAACTAAGCAAAATATCAACCAAAAAGAGTAATAAAACTAGCAAAATGTTAGTATGTAAATAAAAACAAAACAGAGAGAGATAAATCATAATAATACCTTGGTTTACACTAGCATCCGAACTCAAATCAACAATAGTTAGTGAATTAACATCATCCGAAAATTCAGACAATGTAGAACCAACAAGTCCTACTTGTTCAGATGGAATTTGAGCATCATTCTCCAATTGAAAGAATCCACATGCTCCGAAACCCTAAACCAAAAAAACATCAATTAAAATTAAAGAAGACCCTTCAATTCAAATTCAGAAAGATTGGCTTTCACCTTCTTAATGCAACAAACAAAGTATGAACGGTTAGCGTTAGGTCCTTCGGTGACGGTTACTCTTCTACAGGGACCAGAGCCACAAGGGCAAGTAGGGTTGACGGAGACCACCGGCTGCGATTCGATACTCACTTGGTCGCACCATTTGAAAAATTCGCAGCTTGGGACCTAAAATGTCGGCAGAGATCAGTAGAAAGATAGGGAAGGAGCTCAGAGAGAGATAGAGGGGGGGGGGGGGGGGGGGACTTAACTGCTGAGCACTTGTAGAATCTCCGGTTAGGGTTTTTCACAGTTTTAGAAGTCAAAACAACGCAAGCGCGGTCGCAGGGGCAGTGAATGACCGGAGGAGAATCTGCGGCGACGGTGGTGATCGTCGGTGTGGATTTGAGAGGGCAACGATTCGCCCAGTGACCTGGCTTGTGGCAATGGAAGCAATCGCCAGTTGGCATGGCTAACCAAGGAAGTGACCGGAGGATGGAAATCGCCCTTGTCGTTCCAGACAAGCTAATAGTGTCTCTCTATCTGGTCTGGGAGATAATGATTTTACTGTCTCTCTCAACTAAACTAATGTGGAAAATATGCGCGTCTTTTTTTTTTGGCCAGGGTGGAAAATATGTGCCTTTTTCCAAATGTGCAAATGACAATTCTTTCTTGTTATTTTCCAAAAAAAAAAAAAAAATACTTGTAGGGGTGTCCAGGCTAGATTTTTTTTGAGTCGATTAGCTAAAAAAACCACAAAAAATTGAAAATTAAGTAAATACATATGATGTAACAAGTTTTGTGTCTATCAACAAATACATGATGGTGTGGGATTTATGGTATTAACTTAATTAAAGAAAAAGTTGTATATATAGGATGTAATTTCACTTTTTTTTATAATTATAATTTAAATATACATTTTTGCTGCTAATATGTATTTAATGTGATTTTATAAATATAAAACTATGGGAGACAAGAAAATCCAGCGCCTTTATCATCGGAAAATTAAAGATTTAACTAAGACTATCTTCGTCCCTACTCCATAATTTATTCCAAAAATGGAATGGAAAATAGAGCATGAACAAAAAAAAAATTATTCCATAAATGAAGTGATTTTTTTATACTCAATTTTCCACTTCATTTATAGAGTAAATTATGGAGTAGGGATGGGGATACCCTAAAAGAATGAGGGTATAATAAAGAGAAAACGTTGAGTTTTGAAACCTAGATTACAAATTGAGATGTACCATATGGAGATAAGAGATCGGGTTAATCCAAAGAAAAAATAAATTCAGCCAATATATATATACAAGGCCGGCTTAAGGGTAGGGGCAAAGGGCGCGAGCTTCAGGTCCAATTTGTTTTTGTAAAAATAGTATTAGTAAGGAGCCCATTTAAAAAAAAAATTAGGAATAGTGGCCCAAATTTTTTTAAGCTATCTATAAATATATGTTAAAAAAAAAAATTATTTTGCCCAAGGGTCCATAATATCTTTGAGCCGGCCATTTATATATATAGTATAATTTTCTTATATATATATAAATCCTTATATATATTACTATTTTATCTTTTCTATTTGCTTCAAATTTTATGTTATATATTTCTATATAATGTTTTAGCTTTTAATCCTCAAATAATATGTTAGTAATATCTATATATATTTATTGTTTTAGTACATAATATCTGCATAGATTTTCAAATTTATATTCTTGAAATTTACTTAATTTGTTAACTAACTTCTAAAATTTAGTTTTTACATTACATATATAATATTTTATTAAAACAAAGTCTTTAGAGTTTAGACAATTGGTTACATATATGTTTATACTTATGGGACTTTTCCCGCTATTTCATCTTTGAGGATTAAAAGACTAATGATCATCCTAAAACGTTAAAAGATGAATTTGTGTCAGTGATTTTGACTTGTATGAGAACAGAAGATATATTAGACCAATACGGGAACAAATCACTCAATTTTTAAGATAGAGCATAAACAGCTTAAGTTTGATATTTTTCTATGTATGTCCCTAACCAATTACTATATATTTTTTCCTTTTCTATCTTTTGGCTACTTTTTTTCTTTAAGGACGCTGGTGTGAAGTGAACCAAGGATTTTATTAATCATCAAAAGCGCATTTGAGTACATTAATCCAATACATATACTTCAATAATGTTTAAAATTTGGGTTCTATAAGTACGACACACACGACCACTACACGCGTGGGATTCACATAATCATAAGAACGAAGCAATCGTATAAAGAGAGAGAAACAAATTGACTTTCACACCAACGTGCGTCCATGCAAATCAGTCATGCTACCAACACGCAGGAATTAACACACACATCTATATAGCTTCACGTATTAGAGAATGAAGATGCGTTCAAAGGTTTATAGGTACAAAAACGTAACGGAGAGAGATTTAAAGATGGGGGCAAAAACACAAAATTCTAGAGGGAAAATCTTCATGGTCTATCTAATACTAATCTCATTATCACTTGTAGGTTTGATAGTATCCTTTAAACCCTTTTCTATTTCAAACCAAATCATCACTTCTCCATCGTCGTCCGATATACGGATTGATCTTCCTGCCCCGGTAGTCAGCAAAAACCCAAGATGGCTCCGACTTGTCCGTGACTATCTACCGGCAAAGAAACTCCGAATAGGCTTCCTTAACATCGAAGAGCAAGAGCGTGAGAGCTTTGAGGCTAATGGTCCGTCGATTATGGAGAACGTCCACGTGTCGCTTGATCCTCTACCGGTGAGTCTTACTTGGAATAGTCTCTTCCCGGAGTGGATCGACGAGGAAAATTCTCAATGCCCGGAGATCCCTCTCCCTAAGCCCGAAGGTTCCAGTGCTGACGTGGATGTCATCGTTGCAAAGGTTCCGTGCGATGGTTGGTCGGAGAATAAAGGACTAAGGGATGTTTTCAGGCTTCAGGTTAATCTGGCTGCGGCGAATCTAGCCGTCAAGAGTGGGTTGACGAAGGTTGATTCGACGGTGTACGTTGTGTTCGTCGGGTCATGTGGGCCCATGCATGAGATCTTCAAGTGCGATGAGCGCGTGAGGCGCGTGGATGACTATTGGGTGTATAAGCCTAATCTCCCAAGGTTGAAGCAGAAGCTTCTCATGCCTGTTGGTTCATGTCACGTTGCTTCTCCATTTGCTCAACTTGGTAATTTTTTATTCTTTCCTTCTTTATTCTTTTTTTTTGTGTATTTATATATTAATTTCATATGTATTATTTTTTTTCTTTATAAAATATACATAACAAACTTTTAAGTTACTTCTACATTTTAACCTTTTCTGTAGACTTATTACATGTAACCATCATATATGTAAGAGGCATATAATTATTAATTAGTATTGAAATCTATATAAATTTGTTAAAAAAATGTAGAGACGACTTCATGCATCATGCATTTGCATTTTTGTTTTGTTAATCAAGTTCTGTTGAATAGGTTTATTGGTGGATCATTACTTTAGTGAAAATAAGTAATATGAGGTTAATAGTTGGTGTGATTTGGTCGTGCGGCAGAGTATGCATTCCCTCAATTTAATTATTTTAATCAACCGTAAACATGCTTACCACAAAAAAACTTATTCACCAGATTTTCCTCTTTCTATTCTTCCTTCGCATTGTTTTTTAATCAAAAGATTCCTTGTTCGTTACCTCAGTCGCGAGTTTTGACCTATTGTCATTTACAGGCCAAGAAGCATGGAGACCAAAAAATAAAGATAATCTTACATCTGTTGCAATCCGTAAGCATCGAGTGGCCTACGTGACGGTACTACACTCGTCCGAGGCCTATGTCTGTGGGGCAATAGCCTTAGCACAAAGCATAAGACAATCAGGATCGAATAAGGACATGATTCTCCTCCACGATCGGTCCATAACAAACAGGTCCCTTATCGGTCTCAGCTCCGCGGGTTGGAATCTGCGGCTGATTGACAGAATCCGCAGCCCTTTCGCGGAGAAGGACTCTTACAATGAATGGAACTACAGCAAATTGCGTGTGTGGCAAGTAACTGACTACGATAAACTTTTGTTCATAGATGCAGATTTTATCGTCGTCAAGAAGCTTGATCATCTCTTCTACTATCCCCAATTCTCAGCTGCAGGCAACGACAAAGTGTTATTCAACTCCGGAATCATGGTAATCCAAATAAATTAATTAATTATTATACATTCTTACAAATAATTTGGTGAAATGTTCGAGAAAATAAAAGTCGATATCTTAATCTATTTTGTTCTATTTTCTTCAGATTCCTTTTTTCACAGTAGAAGATGACATATTTTCTTAGCATTAACTTATGGTTTTCAATAATCTACTGCTTTTTTTTCCTGTCAAAAAACGTTAGACAACAGATTTTATTTTGCGTGTTCTGGGCGATATCAATTCATAAATCAATTATAAAGTATTAATAAATATTTTTTGCATCAGATTGTCGAGCCATCAGCATGTCTTTTTAAAGATCTAATGGAGAAATCCTCCAAGATAGAGTCATACAATGGAGGAGACCAAGGATTCCTCAATGAGATTTTTGTATGGTGGCACAGGTTATCGAAACGCGTGAACACAATGAAGTACTTTGACGAAAATTTTAAAGGAACACGCGATCTTCCAGATGATCTAGAGGGTGTGCACTACTTGGGGCTGAAGCCATGGGTATGTTATAGAGACTATGATTGCAATTGGGACATGAGTTTAAGGCGCGTGTTTGCCAGCGATTCAGTGCATGAAAAATGGTGGAAAGTTTATGACAAAATGTCAGAGCAGTTGAAAGGATATTGTGGTTTGAATAAGAAAATGAAGTATAGGATTGAGAAGTGGAGGAAAATCGCTGAGAACGATAGTCTGCCTGATAGGCATTGGGAGATAGAAGTGAAAGATCCTAGGAAGAATAACCTTGTCCAGTGAGATTGTTTCGTCTTTGATTTTATTCAAAACTTGGGAAGTAAGAATGAAGAACCTTCTGATTCGAGAAAAGCGTTTTCGCTTCTGTTTTTTTTTTGTCGCACAGGGTTTAAGTTCTGTAATTTTCAAAGTATAGCGGAGAATTTTGGTACGACAATGTGTAGAATCTTACATTGAACTTCATATTGATTTGCTTATATAATCACCAATCGTGTTGATTCGTGAATAATTAAACATCTTCTCCATTTATTTTGCTTCTTTAGATTTGGTATTATCATGTAATATTTTTTTAAAGAATATTGTTGTAGGGATTTCAGTCTTTCCAAAAAGTCTATCATACAACGAATTTGACCGGTTATTTCTTCCGAGTTTATGTTCCTTGTAGAAGAAAAACTTGTTGAAAGGAAAATAGAAAAAGAAAAATTTCTATAAAAATATTCCAACCAATTTTCTTTATTTTTTTAATACCTAAACTTTTTTACTACGCAGTTTGATACTTCCAGTAATTATTTTATTCATTTTAATGCATTGGCTTTAAAACAGTGCTCATTTTAATATTCAAAGTATGTTTATTTTAATCAAAAATATTAATAATTTTTAAACAAATGTGAAAATAATCTTCCAGATTCAAAAATAAATCTTAAAATAATTAATTTTAAATTTTAGGAGTAAAAGTAACTAAATTTTGGATGAAAATTTTAAAATTTAGAAAAACTTAATTTTGAACTAAAAGTAAATAAATATATTTAAAGTTTCAGAAAATAATTTAATTTTGATATTAAAATTAATAAATTAAAAAATTAAGGTTATCCATAATTTAGTTTTTTATTCCTAAAACTTAAGATAAAATTAGAAACATTTTAGATTTGTTTTGGATTTTGAAGATTTTATAAATTTTGTTTTAAATTTTTTAATATTTTTGATTAAAATAAGAATAGTTTTAGTATTAAAATGAACTGTGTTTTAAAGTCAGTATATTAAAATTAAAAAAATAACCTGTTGAGTTATTAAATTGGGTAGTAAAAAAATTGGGCATTAAAAGGTTAAAAAACTAGTTGAGATATTTTAATAGAATTTTTCCAAAAAAAATTGACTAAAAAGAAAAAGGATTTAGTTGAGGTAAAAAGTTTTCAATGTTGCATGCAATCCATCCCGAAACGTGTCTTTTTTTTTATCCATCCCGAAACGTGTATTTAATAGGGCGTAACCATGAAACCGTATGTGCGACTTGTGTGCAGCAAGTGATATCTTCGTAAACCTAGGCCAAGTTTTGTGGGACAAGGTGTATCTATTCCAGTGTGTTTGCCGCCGATCCATCTCCGATCTTGGCTAAAATAAGATATATTCTCTACCATCCCATATTAGTGTAGCATTTTTATTATGGATGGTTTAGTTTCGAAGTATGATTTGTCTCAGTGGATCAAGTTTAACTGATGTCATATGTGTTAATTATTTTATTTTTTGTTTAAACCGGAAATAGAGATTTACATGATTTAATTGTTAATTAAACCGATTGATTTTAAAATTAGTGGGATGTATGCTTAGCATCACATACTTCACTACATGTCTATCTCATACTTCACTAAAGGTTTATTTGTTATGATTTCCTCGTTTTCTTCTTTTTCAAGTGAAACTGAAGAGTTAATGATACATGGACGGTGTGTTTTGGGATCGTCGTATTTTATTTTTGTTTTCCGATTTATTCAGCTTAATTTTAGATTAAATTCTATTTATTTTAAATTTATTAATTATTTGATTTAATTCAGTTATTTGAATTATTGATAATTAGTGACACGGATATATGCTTGTGTTCGTATGTCATTGGAGAGTTAGTTTTGGATTTACACATCTCCGCTAAACAAAACAGTGAAATTATAGATAAAAGAAGACAAACATACAATTTTTGTATAAAAAAGTTATTTTTTAGCAAGGAAGGTAGTAAATTAAAATTTCGTTTCCGGATAAAGACTTTGATAAAGAAAATGTCAATAATTTATTTTAGTTGTTTTTAGTATATGACGTATAATTCTGTAATAATTTTGCCTTCAAATTTTAACAGAAATTTAGTCGACAAATTAACCAACTCAACAATATCTTGAATAGCCTAATCTCGAAGCACTTTGTTTGGTTCTAATTTACTAGCTTAGCTTGTCTAGTTGTCTGGTCAGTTTGGTCTAATGCAAAGTCCTTTTGGCAAAAAAGAGTCCTTCACGTTTCGGTCACAAATTAGGAAAAAGTCAATTCCATCAAATCATAGTCGACGTCTTCATTCTTTTATTAGTGAAACTATCGATATTTACATTCCTTTTTTCTTTCAATTTCGGTTCTTCAAAGTTATAATGTCACTTGTTGTAAAGTTAGGCTCAATTTGCTGAATATTCATAAAGGATTCACCCATTTTACGGTGTTTTTTTGATGTGACAATTGTAAGCAAAATTGTACCACTTTTTTTTTAACAGCGCGTCTATTATGTATACGCAAAACAAAAAGTAAAACTATACTGTTTTTGGAAGAGAAATAGTATACATTGATCTATATATTGTATACTATTTAGAAGAGAAGGACGAGACATGAGGATATAGGAGGATGAAGGATGAAAGAGGAAGAGAAAGAAGGAGAAGAGAACGGAGGAAGACGAAGATTTTAAGGTTCTATACTATGTTCATAAAATATTATAGTATATTCAATAAGTACAATAATCGTTACAAATTTTTTTTTGTCTATTTCACCTGAGATATGTTGTTCTTTGTATATAGTAAAATTTGAGAAAAGAGATTTCAAAGTAATAAGATTGTCAAGGAATTACACATATTATACTGTTAGCATATTGTTATTTATTATAAAATTATGTTTCTATTCTATGTTTTTTATAGAATATTACACAACAAAACTAACTATGAAAAAAACAAAACTATAATTTTATGAAAAATATATGTCCATTTAAGAAAATTAAATTACAGCATACACAGAAAAATTTCTACATTTTTATCAGCATAATCATTTGAATGGTTTATATTTAATTAGAAAAATGCATATCAAATAAAATGATAGGGGGAAAATAAAATGAGAGGGAGAAGGAAAAAAAATACATGCATTTGATCAACGGTTGTGAATGTCTAAAGGTAAATAAAATATTTAAAATATCATAACCAAGTTGTTGTTATAGTTATAACATTAATTTTCTTTTATTTTATGTATATTGAATCCAATTCCCCTGAAAGTTATCTAAAATTTGTATATATTTTTTCTCGCAGATAAATAGTTTTGTTATAAAAGAAATACTCGCGTGTACATACGATAATTTCATCTAGTATCTATTTAAGGAACATCTTCTATGGTTCGAAGTTAATATCAGTTTGATTGATCATCATAAAATTGACAGACCAATAAAACATTACGAACAGAATACTATATGAATACCAACCAAGGTTCATGAATCCACGTTGACCTACGAACCGAGATAATGATTCCTTTCCTCACCATCGCCAGTACACTCTTCCTCTCCTCTGTCATCGCCGCTGATGAAGCTTTTCCGTCGATTCCCACTACCTTCCACGTAGCCATGACCTCCTCTGACGATCTGAAACCGATCCGTCGGGAGGTTTATGGCGAAAGGAAGATATTCGACATAACCCACCGGTACACGCAGGATATGCCGGTCTGGGAATCGACAGAAGGAGTTAAACCGTTCCTGCGTCTAACCACCAGTATGAAGAACCAATCCCTCTCTAATACCTCGGAGATGAAACTATCTGTTCACACCGGTACACACCTTGATGCACCAGGCCACTTTCATGACAAGTACTACGACGCTGGTTTCGATTCCGATTCGCTTGACCTCCAAGTCCTAAACGGTAATTAAATCATGGGTTTCTATTTTTTGCTTTGAACTGATATTGTTTAAAATTGTGTAGGCCCTGCCCTGTTGGTTGATGTTCCAAGGGATAAGAATATCACTGGTGAGTTTGAGAACTTTATTTAACAATGAATAGTTTCAAGAAAATCATATTATGTCTAATGTTGTTGTTGTTGGGTTGGATTTAAATAGCTGAGGTTATGAAATCACTTCATATTCCTAAAGGAGTTCGTCGTGTGCTCTTCAGAACATTGAACACTGATAGGTAAGTTTCAATATCTGATTATGAGCTCTTAGAAAATGTTACTCTTGTTTCGGATCTTATCACTGTTTTCTTTTTCTCTATGTGGTTGAGTTTATTCAGGAGGCTTATGTTTGAGAAAGAGTTCGATTCGAGCTTTGCTGGATTCATGATGGATGGGGCGAAATGGTTGGTTGAGAATACAGATATCAAACTTATTGGTAAGAAATGGATTTTCTAGCTTTTTTTTTTCTTGCAAGTATCCTCAAGAATATATCTTAGCTAGTACTACTCTACATCATGGAATCTCAGGGCTTGATTATCTTTCTTTTGCTGCTTATGAGGAAGCGCGTGAAACGCACAAGTTTATACTAGGAGAACGGGTGAGTATACTATAACTTTCCCAATTAAAGTATCAATTACCTAAAATATTGCTTTTGTTTCTTGAAGATTTGTCGCATGTTTTTCTTCATCGTAATTTTCTTTTTTAATATTTGGATATCAAACCTTGGGATATGATTGAGCGTAGCTATATATTTTCACTAGACAAGAAAGTTGTAGAGATCATTGGTTTGTTAAGTAGGCGTGTCAAAAGTGAGACGAGGCATACATACATACATATGATTATCAGGATATAATCCATGTGGAAGCGCTGAAGCTGGATGGTGTGGAGGTAGGAGTGTACTCGCTTCACTGCTTACCGTTGAGATTGCCTGGAGCGGAAGGTGCACCAACGAGATGTATTCTCATCAAGTGATTCAGTTCATCTCCTTCTCTATAAGCTGTTCAGTATACGAAAGTGATTATAAGAAAAAAATAAATGCTTCTTACTTCCAAGATCTGGAACAATAGAGCACATGTTATATGTGTCAAGAATTGTTAAGTTCAAGATTCACTTGTATACTTTTATAAATGAGTGTGACAAAACATGTCTTCGATTAATTTTCCATTAGAGGATCATTATTATCCATTAGAACTCTTAAGAGTACATTAAACAAACAATATTATTATTTAGACAACTAAGTTTTATTTTTCCAAAACTAGTCTTCGATTAAATTTTTTATTTTCATTATCTCGCTAATTTATACCGATTATCCGAGTCATGCCTAATGCAATTCTAAACAAGCTTTTTATCGAATAATGATGCTTATTTTTATAGTGGCACGCACAAACACAAATTAATTTTATGATTTTAAAATGTAAATTTAATTAATTCAGAAAAATTAAAATTGAGCGACATAATCTCTAGGTTCATTCATAGTATAAAATATTAACTTGTAGGTCATGTTCGTTTGGTCACCCAGGTGATCCATCTGGATGAAGATGCAAATTGATGTTCGTTTAGTGCATTATAATGCTACATCCAGATGGATCACCCAGCTGAACTCATCTCAAATTCTCACCCAAATGAAGGTGAGTCTTGATGGTGCATCTGGATGCAGATGCATCTAGTTCACTCCAAAATAATAAATAACAAAAATGACCTTTTAAAATCAAAATAATATTTTCAAACCGTAAATTCTATTTTTTTTTGCATATACATTTTTTCGCTATAACCAAAAAATATATTTTCTCGCAAAACGGAAAAACACACTTTCCCACCAAAACCGCAAAATGCATTTTCCTGCAAAAAAAAAACATAAAACACACATTTTCATTAAAACACATTTTTTGGCTAAACCAGTAAAACCACACTTTTCGACCAAAACCCAAAAAACGCATATTCCCGCCCAAACTTCAAAAGCATTTTCCGGCCAAAACCGTAAAAAGTATTTTCCCGTCAAAACCGGAAACAACGCATTTTCTCGCCAAAACAAAAAAAACGCATTTTCTCGTCAAAACCGAAAAATACAATTTTCCCGCCAAAACTGGAAAACGAAAGTTCCCGACAAAACCAGAAAACATAATTTTCCCACCAAAACCGGGAAAATGCATTTTCCCACCAAAACCGGAAAAATATATTTTTCCGCCAAAATCAGAAAACGTATTTTCCCGCCAAAACCGGAAAAATGTATTTTACCGCCAAAACCGGAAAAACGCATTTTCCCGCCAAAACCGGAAAAACGCATTTTCCCGCCAAAACCGGAAAATTGTATTTTTCCCGCCAAAACCAGGAAAAAAACTTATTTTCCCACCAAAACCGGAAAAGCGCATTTTCCCGCCAAAACCGGAAAAATGTATTTTCCCGCCAAAACCGGAAAATGTATTTTCCCGCCAAAACTGGAAAAATGTATTTTCCCGCCAAAATCGTGAAAAAAACTTTTCATACAAAACACTTTTTTCCGCCAAAACTTCAAAACACACTTTTTCCGTCCAACCCGCAAAAAACGTATTTTTCCACCAAACTCATAAAACGTATTTTTCTGCCAAAACCATAAAAATGCACTTTTTCGCGAAAAACACATATTTCCTCAAAAACCGCAAAAATATTTTCGGCCAAAACCGTAAAAATGCTATTTTTCTGCTGAAACGTAAAAAATTATATTTTAGTCATTTTATTAACAAGTCCACCTTGATGGAGATGAAAGTTAAAAAATGACAAGCAAACGAACATAGTTACATTCAGATGATTCATTTGGATGCATGAACAAAATGAAGAAACGAACAACACCCAAATGAAACATCTGGATAAGACATTTAGATGGACCATCTGGATGCATCTTCCAGATGTACAAACGAACAGGGGCCGCAAAAAAGAACTTGTATCCATTTTGAAAGTTGAAAACATGACTCTCTCTCTCTCTTTAAAAACCGAATTGAACCAAAATGTATTTAAACCGAATCAAACCGGAACAAAAGATCCTCTGAAGCAGGCGAGTCCTCGATGGGTTTAACCAGAAGACACAGAACCATAAACCCTTTCTTTCCCTAAAAACCGTTTCAATGGCAACAACCCTCACCACTCTTTGAGTAATCCCCATTTTCTTCAAGCTATGCCTCCTTCAATCTCTCTCCTCCTCATCAAACGCATCTCTCTCCTCAACATAAACCCTAAAAGCCGCCGCCTTTTCCACCCATTCCTCGCAAAAGCACTCTCCACCTCCGCACAGAGCAACCCTAATAACTCTTCCTCCCCTGAAGAAAACCACAAACCTTCCTCCTCCCTCTCTTCCCGCCTCAGCTTCGTCTTCGATCAGATCGACGCAATCGAGAAACGCCACTCCGAGCAAGACGAGACCCTCGAGCGTATCCGCGCTTGGCGCCAGTCCAAGCAACAACCTCCTCCTCCTCCTCCTCCTCCTCCTGCTCTTCGTCGAGATCCGGATCCTGAAAAATCGGAATCCGAATCCGTCGGGGATAATGAAAGACCGGAGGAGGACTTGACTCAATCAGTGTTGAGTAAGGAGAATGGTGTGGTGGAGTTGGTGCATCCGTGGCCAGAGTGGATGGAGCTTATGGAGGTATTGGTGAAGCAGAACTACTTTGATCTTAGGAGGCAACGTGACGATGATGATGAAGACGAGATGATGGTGCACAGTTTGGGAATCGATGTTTCACCATCATCTTCGTCAAATGTTGGAGCTGCTTTGCTCCAGGACTTTAGAGCTGTTCAAAACGCTTGTGTCAATTTCGGAAAAGACCGTTTCGATATTCTAAGGTTTGTTCAAGTTAATGTTTATATTGTGTGGTATATAACAAAAGTTAGTTGTTTTCAGAATCATTTTGAAACATTATCAACTGCTCTGTGCTTTATATGAATTTTTTTTTTTTTTTTTTGCTTCAGGTCATTGTCGAGGAACGACATTCAGATACTTGTCGGCCATGGATGTCCAGCGACTGATAGAAAAGTTGTTTTCTCGGGAAAGCTACTGAGGAAGCGTGTCCATCTCGATGAAGGAGATGTAAGCTTCATTTGATAATACTTTGCTTTTGTACTGAAGCACCACCATTTTCTTTTCTTATCATTAATCTTGAAGCATAGCTATCACTGCCCTTGCAATCTCTCTGATTTTGGTGTACTACTACTATGCATCTCTTACAATCTGTGCACATCCTAATGAAACATTAGCTTCCACCCCCAAAACTTTTAGAGTTTTTTAGAGGCATAGGCTTCCAAATTATGAATTTTTTTTTACTAAGCTTTTAAAAATATGTTTATAGCCTCCAAAATCTCAGATCCTGCCCTGCTTACATTTTGATTTTGATAAGACAGTTGAATGTGAGGTGTAGGTGATATATATGGAAGAATAGGATAGGAAATTAAGAGACTTTAGGCTTTTAGCTCATTGGCTGTGTGGGTTTTAGGTTTCATAATGTCTCCTTTGTTAGTCTTACTCTTTTCTTCTCTGGTTATTATTTCCTGACTGGTTTACTATCAATAGATTCTTCAGATGTTAACATCCATTTTATATATCAGGTCTGCAGTTCCTGCAGCTTGAGAAACTCGTGCGAGAAGGCGTTTCTGTTAACAAACAAAGAGGACGAGGCTCGAACCCTTGACCTCATGAAGATTTTGTTCACCTATGGTTTCGACCCGTTGAATGATACGGTAGTAACCAACAAAAGCCTCCTGAAGAAAAAATCTGTTAAGACTGTGGTGCGTAAGCTGCTGCATGAGGTTGTCAAGTTAAGCAAAGTACCAATCGATCCTAACCTTACTCCACCAGTTATCAAGAAAGCTCCACCTAAAGTCAAGCAGCCACCTCCACCTCCTAAAAGACGTGTTGGCCGTGATGACGTTGAGATGAAGAAAGGTGATTGGCTCTGCCCAAAGTAAGTCACACCCTTACTCTTTTGATCACCTTATCTCTTCCTTTTTAAGCCTATGTCCTGAGATGGTAATTTTTGTTTCTTAGGTGCGATTTCATGAACTTCGCAAAGAACACCATTTGCTTACAGTGTGATGCAAAGAGGCCAAAGAGACAGCTCCTTCCAGGAGAATGGGAATGCCCTGAGTAAGTTTCTACACTTCTAGGGGGCATGTTGAGTCTGAGAGAAAAACATGTTGTGTTCAAATGTCATGGAACTGATGATATTGCTTGTTGTTATGGCAGATGCAACTTCCTAAACTATAGGAGAAACATGGCATGTTTTCATTGTGATTGCAAGCGTCCACCAGATGCTTTCTTAGAGAACAAAACACAAGAAACACATCGGTTCACTGAATCACAATCAGAGAAGGTTGTGAAGAGGGATGATGTTTCCAATGCCTGGAACTTTGATTTTGATGACGATGAATCTGACGGTGCGGAAGTTGCTGCGTTTGAATATGCGGATTCCAGTAGAAAGAATCAAAACCTTCCAATGGATGGTTTGAGAGATCCTGAAGAAGAAGAATTTGGTAATCTTCCTCCGGGAGCACGAGAGAGTTCTGAGATTGGTGGAAGGAGCAGACGACCTGGTGTTGGGTTTGATGATTTTGACGATGAAGATGACGTTGATAGCTATGAGATAGACGAAACTGGAAACAGAGAGGCCCCAGCTCGAACTTCTTTTGCTTCTGAAGAGTTCTCAGAGGATGAACAGTTTCCAGAGTCAAAGGCTGGTTACAATGCACACAGAGGAGGAAGCAACAGGAATGGAAACAGTAGGGGAGGTTTCTCTAGGGACAATGAGCTCGGTTTCAGTTCAGATGATGAAGCTTCCGTCACTCCCAGGTGGAAATCAAGCCACGTTGCTTCAACAAACAGAGGTCCGCCTTCTAGAAAACTGACTTTTGGGTCGGACGATGAGTTTGGGCTCGACTCTGATATGGAGGACGATGGTCCCAGGTCTGGTTTAAGGGGTGGTGGTGGCCAAAGAAGTAACGGTGCAAGAGGAGGGTTTAAGGGAAAAAGAAGATCCTATTCAGCTTCAGAATCTGATGATGATGACATGGATGATAAAGAGTACAGAGGGTCAAGTTTCTCTGGTAATAGATCAAGAGGAGGGAACAGAGGAAGAATGAGAGGTGGACGGGGTGGTTTCAATGATTATAATGCCTCAAGTGGCTTCTCGGATAATAGATCAAGAGGGAGGGGAGGAAGAACTGGAGGAGGCAGAAGGGGTGGTTTTGATAGTGACGGCGAAGATTACAGAGGGTCAGGTAGATCAAGAGGGAACAGAGAAGATAGAGGCGGGTTTGGGGAAAGAATGGGAAGCAGAAGTGGCGGTTTTGATGATGGGTTTGATAGAAAGAGCAGTAGAGGAGGACGCGGTGCAGGGAGTTTCAGGGGATCTAACAGAGGAGGAGGAGGAAGAGGAAACCGCCATGGGAATAGTGATGGTAAAGACACAGACTCTGCTGATTTCAGAAACAGTCGAAGAGTTATCGAAAGATAAAAGAGAATGTAATAAACTAATTTACATTTTGTTCCAGTATTAAATTGCCTGCAGTGCATTTTATAACATTTATTTATAAATTTTGAAACATTGAAATTTTGAAGAATGAATACATAAAGAGAGACAAAAATGAGATGGGGAGAAAACACAATCACACCAAGAGATCAACAAGTTTTAGTTAGATGATTAAACATCAATAGATTTTGCTTAAATATTAATAGATTTTGCTTAAATATTTGTCAAGCAAGTTGTCAACCATAACTTGATAAGCTCTCTCAGTTGGGTGGTAGCTATCCCAAAATATATAGGCCGAAGAATTAGAACATGTGAATGGATTCAATGAGTTACACATGTAAGATATTGCGAGAGAGCCTCTACCACAACATCCTCTATCAGCTACCTCAAAACCTGAAACATGATGAGATAAATTCACTTAGACTTCAGTAGTTTGGTTCAGGTTTAATGATACAAATGGAAAATTTATAAGATGAGCTTACCGTATTTTGAAGGATGTTGGATCATGTTGAAAAGAGTATCATAAACATTAATGTAGAGGATAACACCGTCCAACTCTTTATCTAAAGATTCTAGTGCTGGTGAAAGCCTTGCGTTGAATTGTTTTGCCATGTCGTTTAAGGGTTTAACACATCCTCTTGTAAACATTCCTCCAAACACTGTTCTTTGAAGTGGTACACATCCAACCGGCACTGCGCTAAACACTCCGATTTTCTTAGCTCCAAGCTTATGTAATTCCTAAGTATTATACATAAGATATATAATTAGTGTTAGATATAAAGTTATATTGTTTGATTTAAGTTTGTATATTAATCAGTTTAAAATACATACTCTTACGAATTTGACTGCTGAGTCAGCCAAGAAATTGGGATATGAGGTGCGGTCATATTTATGAGATTGAGCCATGAAAGTGTGAGCAAGGTCGTTGCTACTGGAACACACAACAAAAAAACTATGGTCCAAGATATCTTGAGCTTTTTTCTCTCCAAAATGTTTTTTGATCGTTGATATGTATCGCTTGAAATATGTTAATTGATCCCAGACTGATATCACGGACTGCAAAAGAAAAAAATAATAGAAAATGTATCAATTAATTATAAAATGTAACAAGCATTGACGACAAAATATATTATAACATACCATAATCTTAGCCGTTAATGGATCGTAACCAGTTCCTCCAGATGCAAATGTTACACCCTTGAGAAGATCTTGGGGCTTCAAATTCGGGTTCATAAATGCTGGTAGTGACTTGGCTATTCCCAACTTTTCCGCTGAAAGAAAATTGGTGAAAACAAATGTATCATGGTATAAAAATAGCTATAAGATTTTCTATAAACAAATATAAGAAAATACTTCAAATAGTTACCAATGAGATCAGAGGGAACTCTTCCATCAGAAAATCTTCCCGTGGCCAAGCCGCCCGGAAAATCCTTGCCATAGGGAGGAAAATTGCACTTCAAAAGAGTTGGGAGTCTATTGTTATTACCAGTATCCATAATTGAATCTCCAAAAACTATTAGTGCAGGGATTGTCGCATTCTTTCCTTGCTTCGCTGCATTAGTTTCAACGGCAATGAATACCAAAGCAAGCCATAACAACTGAAGCTTCATTGTCTTAGTTGATTTGTTTATTTTTCTTCTCCAGATATGTTGCCTTCTACAAATTTGAAAACATGCTTGTATATATATGTTCTTTTAATTTGTTGAACTTCTAAAAATATAGTTGTGTTTGTTGGCTCTAGTTAGTTATGACATTCCTTATGGTTTTAAAGACAACAAAGATTATTGTTATTTCTTACTAATAACATTGTAATAAGTTGGTTGTCACAACTTAAATATACTATGTTTGGGATTTAGACCAGTTACAGTAATGTAACCGCAAGATATAAAATGTTAAGCCAAACTTGGTTTATAAAACTATTATCATATTTTAGATTAGGACTCGCATTTTACGGGTGCTATTGACCTTTATCTTGTCTTCCTCTATCTCGCACTTATTCTTAAGCAAGTCTTCGAGAGTGCTTAGTTGATCCATGATTTATGTTTCGTCTTTTCTTTCCTTTTCGTATTTTACCAATTTGTAACTAAAAATAATTGTACTAATATATATATATATATATATATATATATATATATATATATATATATATATATATATATTATTAGGAACAAACCATTTGCCAAATTCCAAATGCCAAAATAAACAGGTATTCTTCTCGTTTGAAATGTTCTTAGTGTCCAAGAGAGAACCACATTGATTTTCATAGATGATGGAAGTCTGGGACTTTCCCCGTATGGCCATTATTTCCTCACTTTGTTTATTTTATTTTGGATTTTAACCATAAATTCCATGCTTTAATTATTGTTTTGGTTTCAAAAATTTATATCATTAATTTGAATCCTAGAGTGAAAGAAGAAACTAAAATCAGTTCTAATAAGAACATGTATTAAAAATAAATGTTCTCTTCCTTTTTAATATTATCTTAAGAAAAAGACATTTTAATAATTTAAATTGTTGTATAGACACTTATAAAATTCTAAGAAAACTAAGAAGTAAGAATGACATATAGATCAAGTGAATGTGCAGTACTAGGCTTGGACATAAGAGTACCCGATTGGGTATGGATTGGTTCTTTCTGGTATCGGATTTTTTTGGGTTTTTAAACCACGCCCCAATCAGGTATTACAAAATTTCGGATCGGGTTCGAATCAGGTCCTCCTTGATCCGGATGGGTTTGATTCCGATGTGTAGAAACCTGAAAATAACCAATAACCAAAGTATATGAAACAGGTTCGGATATTTTTTATCTAAAGTAACCATATTACCCGATTCAGTTAGTATATTTTGTATTCAAACTATCCAAATGTACCAAAAATAATTAAAAAAAAATACTCATTAGATATGGTTTTGTTTGAGTATTTCTATCAAAACTATCTTATTTTATCTGAAAATACACAAAGTATTGAAAAGTAACTAATATATTTAATTTATGATTTTAATTTAAATTATTAAAATAATTATAAGTATAATTATAACTAATATTTTAGATATACATTTAACTTCTGGATATCTTCGGACACTCATTCGGTTCTCCGTTCGGATCGGGTTTGGTACTGGTTCTTCGGATATAGCAATTTAGGACCCTTTCGGTTATTTACCCCAGGTCTGATCGGGTTCGATACCCTGATTTTTGGGTCGGTTTTGGGCCGATTATTCGAGTCCGGATATTTTGTCCAGCCCCAATATAATTATTTTATATGCCATGTTTGGGAATAAAAATAAAAGAGAATGCAATAAACTGATTTTCCGTTGTATTAGTTTGTTGTAGTGCACTTTATATGACATTCATAAAATTGAAGAATGAATACACCAGAGAGACAAAAATGAGATGGGGAAACACAATCGCACCAAGAGATCAATAAGTTTTAGTTAGATGATTAAACATCAATAGATTTTGCTTAAATATTTGTCAAGCAAGTTGTCAACAATAACTTGATATGCTCTCTCCGTTGGGTGGTAGCTATCCCAAAATATATAGGCCGAGGAATTAGAACATGTGAATGGATTCAATGAGTTGCACATGTAGGATATCGCGAGAGAGCCCCTACCGCAACATCCTCTATCAGCTACCTCAAAACCTGAAACATGTTGAGATAAATTCACTTAATACTTCAGTAGTTTGGTTCAGGTTTTATGATACAAATAATTTTCTTGTAAAACTATATTTGTAAGATGAGTTACCGTATTTTGAAGGATGTTGGATCATGTCGTAAAGAGTATCATAAACATCAATGTAGAGGATTACACCGTCCAGCTCTTTATCTAAAGATTCTAGAGCTGGTGAAAGCCTTGCGTTGAATTGTTTTGCCATGTCGTTTAACGGTTTAACACATCCTCTTGTAAACATTCCTCCAAACACTGTTCTTTGAAGTGGTACACATCCAACCGGCACTGCGCTAAACACTCCGATTTTCTTAGCTCCAAGCTTATGTAATTCCTATGTATTATACATAAGGTATATAATTAGTGTTAGATATAAGGTTATATTGTTTGATTTAAGTTTGTATATTAATCAGTTTAAAATACTTACTCTTACGAATTTGACTGCTGAGTCAGCCAAGAAATTGGGATATGAGGTGCGGTCATATTTATGAGATTGAGCCATGAAAGTGTGAGCAAGGTCGTTGCTACTGGAACACACAACAAAAAAACTATGGTCCAAGATATCTTGAGCTTTTTTTCTCCAAAATGTTGTTTGATCGTTGATATGTATCGCTTGAAATATGTTAGTTGATCCCAGACTGATATCACGGACTGCAAAAGAACAAAATAATAGAAAGTGTATCAATTAACTATAAAATGTAACAAGCGCTGACGACAAAATATATTATAACATACCATAATCTTAGCCGTTAATGGATCGTAACCAGTTCCTCCAGATGCAAATGTTACACCCTTGAGAAGATCTTGGGGCTTCAAATTCGGGTTCATAAATGCTGGTAGTGACTTGGCTATTCCCAACTTTTCAGCTGAAATAAAATTGGTGAAAACAAATGTATCATGATATAAAATTAGCTATAAGATTTTCTATAAACAAATAAAAAAAATAATACTTCAAATAGTTACCAATGAGATCAGAGGGAACTCTTCCATCAGAAAATCTTCCTGTGGCCAAACCGCCGGGAAAATCCTTGCCATAGGGAGGAAAATTGCACTTCAAAAGAGTTGGGAGTCTATTGTTATTACCAGTATCCATAATTGAATCTCCAAAAACTATTAGTGCAGGGATTGTTGCATTCTTTCCTTGCTTCGCTGCATTAGTTTCAACGGCAATGAATACCAAAGCAAGCCATAACAACTGAAGCTTCATTGTCTTAGTTGATTTGTTTATTTTTCTTCTCCAGATATGTTGCCTTCTACAAATTTGAAAACATGCTTGTATATGTATGTTCTTTAAATTTGTTGAACTTCTAAAAATATAGTTGTGTTTTTGGTTCTAGTTAGTTATGACATTCCTAACAGAGATTATCGTTAGTTTTTTACCAATAACTTCGTAATGAGTTGGTTGTCATAACTTAAATATACTATGTTTGGGATTTAGACCAATTACATAAATGTAACCTCAAGACATAAAATGTTAAGCCAAACATGGTTTATAAACTACTATCATATGTTAAATTAGGATTCACATTTTACTCAGTTTATTTTACCAATTTATTACTAATAATAATTTTATCAACTATATTCACATACATATGTAATTATAAATCACATATCGTCATCATTATCTCAATATATATAATTAGGAACAAACCATTTTATCATGATAATGATTTTCCTTACTTGATTTATTTTATTTTGTATTTAACCATAAATTCCATGCTTTAATTATTATTATTTTTACAAAAATTAATATCATTAGCTTAAATCCTAGAAGAAAAGAAGACAAGAAAAGCACTTATCGTAGAAATACAAATATATATATTAGACAATAAACGTTGACAAACAAAAATATCAGAAAATAAACATTTTTTTCCTTTTTAATATTATATATCTTAAACAAAGGAATATTTCTAATAGTTTATAATATATATATATATATATATATATATATATATATATCCATTATATATTAAAATAGAAATATTACAACATTTGATGTATTAATGTGTCATCACCACAATAAGTCTTAAGATCCTTAAAGAAATAGGTTGGTCCATCTAAATATATAATAAATTTTTTATTAAATTAACCATAAATTCATTATTAATGTTCTTCATTTTTTCCTTTAATAAAAATTACGGAATTTCCTAATTTGGCTAAAGTATATATGAAAATTAATTATTTTGAATAAGAAATCTTTGATAAAAATTAGTGTAACCTCTATCATATTTTTTTAATTTTAAACCAATATGTTACATTTTAATTTTTAAAAAACGATTATAAATTAATAAAACTGTTAAAAGTCTCACATTCAAGTTTTTGTGATCCATGATTTAAAAATTATATTATGATAATAATGCAAATGATTACATAGTCATATAAGTATAAAGTATCATTTAAAAATTTTAAGATTAAAAGATGTATATTAATATTGTTTAAATTATAATATAAACCATATAAAATACATAAATTACTAAAACTATTAATCCCAAATATTGACAACTTAATATTAAATTTTAAACTTTGCATTCAATTTTTTTTAAAAAATTATAAATTACTAAAACTATTAATTCCACAATGAAATTTCTGTTATCGGTGATTTAAAATTTTTGTTATAAGAACATACAAATGATCAAAAAGCAATATGATTAGAAATCATCATTTAATATATATTAATATTAAAATAGACTATATATACTTTAATATCATTTAAATTTAATATTGTACCATATAAAATATAAAGTGATTGTTTAGATTAATAAAATTTATTTATGTGTTTGCACCAATTTAATTATATACGTAATAGTTACTGACTTTTTAATTATTTTTTTATATATTTACTATTTAATAATATGTAAAAAAAACATATAATACATACAAATTATATGTATATATAAAATGTTTATTTTGCACAAGACGCATATCTTAATCTAGTATATATATAAACCTAACAATGGCATGTAATAAGATCCAGTGCTTTATAAATTATTTGATATGCCAAGTTTGCGTTAAACATATCCAACTTTATAGAACACATCCTAAATCCCCTATATATTAATTGAAAAACATTACAACTTCTTTTTGTAGTCACGTGTTATCACTAGGATGATTCTTAGAATCATTAGAGAACTATGTTGGTTCATCTAATTATATAATAGGTTTTTTATTAAATAAAATTTATGGAATTGTCTAATGTGCCTAAAGTATATATGACTATTAATAATTTTGAATAATAACGATTTGATAAAAAATAGTGTAACTTCTATCATATTTGTTTACTTTTAAATTATTAAAATAAATTTAAAAACCACATTACCATATAATAAAATTTAAATTTTTCTGTATATATTATTTTTTGAATTTTTAAAAACACTATAAATTATTAAAGTTGTTAAGAGTCTCACATTCAAATTTGTGATCCATGGTTTAAAATTTTTGTTGCGATAAAATACAAATGATTACAAAATCATATAAGAAAAAATTCTAATTTAATTAATTATTAAGATTAAAAGAGATATTATATATATATATATTTAAATTAAACTATATACCATATAAAATACATAAATATTTTAATTTTGAAATTTACTTTGAACTTTTTTTTTGATTAAAGCTTTGAACAAACATTGACAGCTTAATTTTAAAAAATTATAAATTACTAAAACATTTAATCTCACAATGAAAAATTTTGTTATGAGTAATTTAATATTATGATACAAATGATACAAATGATCAAAAAAAATCATAGGAATATAAAGCATCATTTAATAGACATTAATATTAAAAATATATTATGTATGTTAATATCATTTAAATTTAATTATATATCCTATCAAATAGAAAAAATATTGTTTGGATTAATAATATTGATTTATATGTTTGCACCAATTAAATTATATATGTAATAGTTACTGAATTTTAATTATTCAATATATATTTATTATTTTTTGCTAAATGGTAAATATCATGAATCAAAATGAAAGTTATGGATACAAATGAATTGCATCCACAATTCGCTTACAAAGCCAATTTGCATCTTAGAGGCCGCAAAAGTTTTAAAAAACCCCTAAGAGACTAAGAGATTAAATTTAAGCTTCTAACAAGAGAAAGCTGAAGTTAATAATGCAATAAGATCAAGAGAAACAACAACGTAGGCACCCTATCCAAAACGCTTCTTGCTGAACCGGAACAAAACCGAAGAAGCAAGAGAATAGCCAGAGAAGACTCAGTTGAGAACTCACCGAACTGGCTCCAAGCAGACATCGACGGTAGCGCCTTCCTTACGCCCCAGAGCTCCGCTGGAGGAGGACGTCAACCAACCAACCCCTAGCTATCTCGACAGTTGACAAAGGTTCAGGCCCGAAGTGACGCTGCTTACGCTGAGGCTCGAGTTATGGTCAAGCGTAGGCGGTACAAACAGGCTCCAAAACCACCCACGCGACACAAATGATGCAGCAAGACTACGAGATAACACAATGTCTGACTGTCGGAGCTTTGAATGCAAGGGTATGAAGCGCAGAGGAGGTATGAAGCTCCTCGACAACAGGCGGTCCGAGAGGCGATAGAGGGCTATGCCTAAATGCAAGTGAATCACGATATCGGGTTGTCCTCAAAACCCTAGTAGACAACATCGGTAGCAAGCAGGGGATCCAAACGATCACCGTAGGAAGCCATGGTTATTGTCTCTTGAATTAAGGGAGAGGTCCCGACGAGATCCTCATGCTCTTCATATCGTTTTGAACGAGGGGAAACAAAAACGGGAAAGCTCTAACATGAAAAACCGAAGGAGGAGGCAGGGGAAACTAAGAGGAGGCGGAGACCGGAGATGAAGCAAAGCACTTTATTCCAGCAAGCCTCTGAGGCGGATCTGACCCAGATCCAGGCTTACACAAAACCCTAGATCTACCAAGCCGACGGTGTAGAAACCCGTTAAAAAAAAAAAAAAAAAAGAAAGAATAGAAAAGAGTGGTCGAGTATCTTTGTGGTGGTCGAGTCGCAGGCGATAAGAATCGATCGAGAAGTTTTGAAGTACGAGGTGGGCGAAGAAGTGATCGTGAGTGAACTATGAGTCAAATAAGTTGCTCGACCATAGTTAGAAAATGTCTTAGATTGATGAGACAAACGTTTTGGAAGCATAACATTTTTGGAAGCACGACGGTTTAGAAGCTCGACGTTTGTGAAGAATGACGTTTCTTCAGCACAAAGTTTTCCGCGAAACTTCGTATCAGCGGAATATTATTTTGAAGACATTGGAAGCATGATGGGACTTAAGCAGGACGGGAAGCAAGCACGACGGGATCGAAGCACGACGGGAAAACCCAAAATTAGACGTAAACCCTAATTTAGGTATTATGCAAGTCTTCGATGAAGCCGAAGGATCGGGAATATTTACCGCCAAGGTCAGACTTCAGATTGGAGTTTATTAAAAATATTAAACTCATCTGAACGGGAGAAGAAAAATATTTTGGGTTAATCGCGGGTCAAAAATTTACCGGAAGGACCGAAATCAGGCCAATGGACTGAGAAGCTCGAGGTGGCTCGTTGCATGGGTTCAGGACGTGGTGTCAACCATCCAGCAAGATAAGTGTCTACAGAAGCTCGAGGTGTCGCCATGCATGAAAGCAGTCCATGCAGCCTGACACGTAGAAGCACAAGGTGGAACGGCCAAGCACGAGGTGTCTCCGCGCATGCAACCGAAGCATGCGGCCAGCCATGTGTGTGATGCTGTGGCGCCTTGCATGAGTTCCAGTCATGCAGCCTGACATCTGGGGGGGAGTGGTGGCGTCCTGCATGTGTCCTGGACATGCAGCCAGCCATGTGGAGCACGAGGTGCCGCCGCGCATGCGTCCGGAGCCATGCGAAGCGACACACGGGTGGCCACCAACCTGAATCTGATTGGCTGGTGTCTTCTATAAATAGGCCACTACCCCAGCTAATTTGAGGACATCCAGACCTGTCCAAAGCCATTTCAAAACATGAGAGAAAAGTAGAGAAAGAAAGCAAGTGATTCCGAGCTATTTCGAGAGTTTTAGAGAATTTTCGAGATCAGTTCTCTACTGATTTCGAGTCAGCGCCAAAGGAAGGTTCTGTCCAACTGAAGATCAATCAAGTCAAGATCAGTTAAGATGGGAAGTCAACGTGGCTAGAGAGATAGAAAGAAATAAAGTGGTCGATGTAGAGTATGGTCGATTCTGAAGACCGATACTCCACTGAGAAGGCCAGTTTCGTCCAATCGATGATTCTATACGATTGTGAGGTGGAAGCTCTGTCCAATTCAATCCGTCCAAGCCAGTCATATTCTCCTACAATCAAGTGGAGGTGCTGTCCAAGATTAGTTCAGTTCCATGGGTTCAGATCAGTCGAAGTTCTCCTCGATACTCCGCCGAAATGTCCGAAGAACTGTCCAGCAGCTAAAGGAGATTCTGTCCAGATCAGTCCATCCAGACCTGTCAGTTTCTTCATGGTGACGCCGAGGTTCTGTCCAAGTCGAGTCCAGTCCACTCCAGTCATGTCGTCAATTGGGTTTTTTCCAAGTCTTCTCCGATCAACCAACTGCTTCTCGCCTAGAACACTGTGAGTTGGCTTGTGTGAATTTCACTTGGAATTTAGGGTAGATCGAGTTTGCATATAGATTAGAATGATCACGCTATTGAATGGTAGAGTCCTTAGGGTTATTTTATGGAACCGGACTCAGTTTAGCAAGGGCTAAGCTGAGATGAATGGAATTAAGACTGAATTGATAACCTGATTAGGACTAAGATTAGGATGCATCATGTTTTCTATTCTTGCGTGTTGATATGGTTGAGTGCAGGTTCCCGTTATCTTTAAAGATAGTTTCTCAGCGGGAGGCTGGACTATCTGGGTAACGGTTTGATTGTATTGTTTAGTATTGATATTATTGTTTAGTAGTTAGTACTAAGGGTCTTAGGCCATATAGGCCGGACTAATGGTACTACTGGTTTGTGTTGTAGAGTTGAGTGTCTAGTTAGGATCTGGAACTTTATCGTTACGTTAGGTTCTAAATTGAGTTTGTGTTGTGTGAGTGGTGCCGACAGTATGTGCGTAACCCGCCCATACTAGGCTTGTTTGGGGTTGATTAGTGTTTCCTCGCCCTCGTATTCAGCGGGTTCAAGGAAACCCCTTATTCGCTGGATCGGGAAGACTCAGAGAGACGGGATCATGGCCTATGGCTGAGTGATTACACGACGGTGTAATGTGGCAGTGACCCGAAGGACTGTGGGCTGTCGCGCGGTGACCCGAATGACTGTGGGCCGCGGTCGGTTGAAAGTTCCTTCTTCTGGCCTTTGTGGTAGGAAGATAGGATATTGCCGATAGAGAGGATGAACACTAAGTCACCATTTCCCGGGGTAGTGTGTTGTGTTGTGTTTAGAGTGTCGTAGAGGGTTATGGAACCCTCGAGTTAGTGTAACATCGATATACGGTGTTACAAGTTAGATCGAGTCGTAGTTACTCATAGTCTTATTATTGTGATTGTGTTTGTGGTTGACTGATTTGCTTGCAGGTTCTGACATTAAGTCTTAAGTCTGGTTTAGGTACCGGATTAGGCTTGGTGTGTATTTGGTTAGTGTAGGCCTGATGTTGGCATGTATATGTTTGAGGGATTGCTTGTGAAGGGTATTAAAGCTATGTGGTATCATTGGTTGGCCGATCATGTTCTTGTTTGATTGTTGGTTGATCGATTAATGATACTTGTATAGTCTAAGTGTCTAACACTACATGAGTATTGAACTCAGGCGTATATATGGTTAGCTAGGGATTGTTTGTTGACTTGTTTTAATGCAGGTTCCCGTTACTTGAAGTTAGATCGTGGCAGGAGGCCAAGTCTAACTTAGTAACGGTTTGCTTAGCCTTAGCTTTTATTGCATGCTAGGGCTAGATTGATTGTTATTTTGGGTTTCTGGGTAGAGTTTAGGTTGCGGGTAGAGGCCGCCAGCTCACTGAGTAATACTAGATTACTCATCCAACTCCGTTGTCCTTTTTGCAGGTCGCTTTAGGCAAAGATGATCGGATAGCTCGGTGCTGGACGTTAGGACCGCCGGTGTAGATTTTCATGCCTTTTGTAAACGGTATTGTGAATTGTGTTATGTTGACTCGATTTGGCATTAGGCCGGGCCCAGTCTTGGATTATTCTATGTATGAATATTTCCTAAATTAATAAAAGTAATTGTTTTATATGCGCTTCATGAGTACTCTGATATTTGACTAGTCCGGTCTAACACAACGTTAGGTCGTAGTACGGGTTGAAAAGCCTTAGGCCTCGATCTAACGGAAAACGCTAACTCTAGGTACGGGTTGCAAAGCCTTGTGCCTTGACGCAGTGGGACGAGTTAGTGGATGAACTGGTCTAGGTCGTGGAGTAAAGTTTGTGACTCTGACCGAATCGTCCCTAGCCCGTCACGTAGCGCTTCCGGACCATGGTGTTGGGTTGGACGGTCAGTCATGTTCTTGTTTGATTGTTGGCTGGCCGGTTGGCCTTTCATCTCCAACCCTTGGTGTGGGTCGTCCGTCGGTCATGTTCTTGTTTGATTGTTGGTCGGTGGGTTGACCTATGCTTAGGCGGTTCGGGGGTGTTACAGATGGTGCCTCCTGTAGGCAACCGGACAATCACAACCTCACCCTCTCTCCGGAGACACTAGGGACACACCCAAATATCGATTTAGTCACCGGATCCGGCCGCAATCAGGTGAAGACTAGAGAAGGAGGAGCAAAGAGGAGGTGAGGAGACCATAGCTTAACAGGGATGAGGACTGGATCAAGGGGAGTGATTAGGGGTGGTGGCCGACGGTTAAAAGCTTACCGCCAGCCATCGGAGAAGAATCAAAGAAGAACACCGAAGAAGATGAGGTTTGGAGAAGAGAGAACATAGATAATTTTCTCTCACCTCTCTCTTAATTATGTTTAGTGTATATATATTTATTATTTCATAATATACATAAAATAATTTTTATATATAATGCGCAAGACAAGACGCGGGTCTTATATAATAAAATAGGAATAACAACATGTATTGATACCGAATATATAGACTCCATAACTGCACCAATTTGTAACAATTTCATCTATATACTATACCCCCTTTGTTAAACAAAGCATCTCTATACCATACCTACTTTCTAATGGTTCGTCTACCCCAGTTTGATTAATTAGACGGTTGGCGTAAAACGTCCTATGTCGATAGGTCGTAAATTGTTAACCCGACGTAGAAACCCTAGTTCAAACCGATAGAAAAAAGAGTATCATCCATTAGTATTTTTTTATTCTTGATCCAGAGCCTATTATTGATATAGGTTGATAGATAAATTTTAGATATTCTACAAGGTTGCACCAGCCATGGATTTGATGTGTTACTACCGTGATGGAATTTTACTTTCACGTACATATTAGTTTTGAGATGCTTAAGAACCTTAAATTTATGATGAAAAGTTATTATAAATCACTAGACTAATGCTGCTCATACGCACTGATTTTTATTATCTTATAAGTTTCATTAGGATATATTTCTGATATTTGAAATTTAGGTTAAGGAGATGAGATTTGATCATGTTGAGGCAATCCACAATCTAATCTCGAAGAAAGTAAAGAACTAGAGATTAAAACTCGGTTGAGGCTTTTGTGTAAAAAAAAAAAAAAAATCGGTTGAGGCAAATACCCTTTTTTAGGGTTTGCTTATTGATTGTGTGAATGAAATAATTTACAACCCTTAAGACCTTTATTTGCATGTGATTCTCTGATATCTTGGCTATGTGTATAAAGAACATCAATAAAAAGTATGAACAAACCATTTTATACTATGGGTATAATAAACTAGACAAAACACAGTTTTGAAGTATCATTAGTATATCATTACAGTTCCGGGTATGAATTTGCATTTTGGCTTATATTCTTGATGTACGAGTTACTCGAAAATCCTAGTTCTCACTATAATCGGGTCACTTAAATTTAGACAACTTATTTAATTTGGAGATCACCGACGCCAATCAAAGTTTAATTGGATGAAGTACATATTGAAAGCACTAAATCATAAGGTGTTTACAAACATATAGTTTAACTTTAGGATTAGAATTTGTGAAGCAGCTTAAGTCATACAAATAAATTGGAGAACATTCTTTCCATAAGCTACCTTAGCTATGTCAACATTTTTCAGGTTAGTGTTGTTACAAAGTTGTGTCATGAAAAGAAGAAAAAAAAACAATTCAACCTTAAGAAGATGTGGATATACATGATGGAGTTAAAAATATACATCGAATTTTCTCCCCATTCTGCATTCAGAAGTGGAAATTCCTATTTAGACAATGATATACATGATTTTTAATGGGAGAACAACACTTATTTCAGTAAATATATTTCTAAACTGGTGAAGATAATGTCTAAATTGGTCAATTAGTATGTGCTTCTCGATTCATTTGGAAGAGGCTGTGATTGTCAAGAGTATGTTATCCTTTTTTCTCTTTCACGGCTTTTATGTAACTTGAAAGCATATATTTCTGTAAACTGTGCTTAAACAACGTTTGATGATACATGTTATGTAAAATATTGTACTTTGGTTTGATTTTCAAACCATTTTAACCAGTTAAAAGTTGTTATCAAAAGAGAAATCATAATACCATGTTTAATAAGCTCTAATATATGGTGTGATCGGTCTAAAACTATTATTGTATTTGCCATCATTTATATTCAAACTCGTATTAGGTATGTTTTTGAATATTGTTTTATTGACGAAAAGCAAAATTTTGGAAAAAAATAATAGATGATATATTTTTTTTGGTCGAGTGATATGTTTATTTTACTATACGTAATAAGTCTATAGTTGCTAATTTTACTATAGAAAAATAAGACTTATGGATTCATTCTTATTCCAAAAATATATTCTTTCAAAGTGAATAAAGAAAAAAAAATACAATATGTAAATATACATAGAATTAAAGAAATCATTATAAGAATATTTTGGTTGTAAGCTATTTTCTCTTCTTTAATTTATTTTTATTTTTTCTCCAAGAGAAACTTTTGGTCCTTGTTGTTGTGTTCTCTCTCGAAGACTTGTGTTGAAAGAGCGAGCGGCCAGAGTGATCTCTCTCCATCTCTCCCACCACATAAAGGAAACTAAACTTGTTCGGTCGTTGCCTAGTCGAGTCGAAGGAGTCTCGTCTCACTGCAATGCAAAGCTAAAACTATCTCTCTTCTTTCGATAACCTCTTCAGTCAGGTTTTTACCAAATCTCTCTTTAATACCGTTTTAGGTAATACACGTTCGTGTTCGTGCGATAGCTTTTGCGGTTTGCCAAAAAAACGTTATTGTTAATGCATAGAGAGATCGAGCAAAAAAACAAGATCCTTTTTTTTACATGAAGTGTTCATCTTTTGTCTTCACGTTTTCTGCTAGGCCGGCGTTAAAGATTTCAACTTTATGCTTTGCTTTGCTTCACTTCGTTTCCAATGTGATGTTTATCTCTTTACGTGTGGTCTGTTATCGTTTAGAAATTACTTGTCTTTGTTTGGGATTGACCCTTATCGTTCAAAGATAAGAAGCACGTTCTTGATTCTGGGTTTCACGCTCTGAAAACAAATCGATTCTATTCGTTTTTTTTGTCTAAGTCTTGTTTGGTTTCTTTGATTTTGCCTATGTGGTTCTGTTTCTTGTTTTCTGATTTCAAACAGTAGATTTATATCTCATTCTCCTTTATTGTATCTTTGCCTGTATGTGATTTTTTAAGCTTTTGTTTTCAAGACCTTGGGGGCAATGAGTGAAGAGTTTGTTCTTATATGATCTCAGATTAACCTGTTGTGTATGTGTTCGTCTGCTTGTTATAGTTTGCCAATGTACACTTGGAGTATGTTCTTTAACATTAAATGAGTGTGATCTTCTCTTATATGCAGTTTTTTTTTCAATTCCCATTTTTAAAATGGACGAAGAAAAGACTCTTATGGAAGAATATGTGTGTGGAGATCCAAAAGTTGATATTCGTGTTGGAGACGAGTATCAAGCCGAGATACCTCCTTTGATATCTGAATCCGAACGTGCAGCTGCCTATCTTTCGAATCCTCTAGCTTCTGAATCTAATGCCGTAGCTGTGGGACTACCTGTTGACATAACGTGGATAGACACCAAACTTAAAGACGATGTTAATGTAGACATGAACGAGTCTCTCAAATCTCTGAAAACCAAAAGAAACCGCAGAGTTGAGAAGATGAATCTTGAAGCTGTGCCTGAGAGACCATCAAGTTCTTGGGAAGATTTGGAGGTAGATGCCTTTGTTCTCGGTCTGTATACATTCGGGAAGAACTTTGCTCAGGTAAAGACGTTCTTGGAGAGCAAAGAAACAGGAGAACTACTTTCTTTTTACTACGGGAAGTTCTACAAATCTAGTAAGCACAAGATTTGGTCAAACTCCCTTAAGAAACGGAGTAGAAAATGCATACAAGGGAAGAAGCTCTACTCAGGCTGGAGACTACATCTGTTGCTGTCCCGTTTGATGCCCAGCATTACCGATGAATCATCGCTGAAAACAAAGCTTGTGAATGTGAGTCTCCTTTGCACATTCTCTTACACTTAATATATCATTGAATGTGTTAATGTGTATTTTCCAGTGACAGCTGGGACGAAACTAATATTACATGTTGTGGTTTCGGTTCTGACAAAGAAAAAAAAAGTGTACTAACAAACAATGGTTTGCATGATCCATTAACAGGTCTCAAAGTCATTAGCTGAAGGGAACACATCTCTGGAGAAATACATCACCGCGGTGAAGGAGCTAGTGGGTCTCCGGTCTCTTGTAGAGGCAGTAGCAATCGGTAAAGACAAAGAAGATCTGACAGTTCTAACAACGGAGCCTGTTAAATCGAAGCAATGGTTCACAGTTTCCTCCTCTGCTGCTGTTCCTGCTGGTTTAGGGGTGTACAGTTCACTCACATGTGATGAAATCATCGAGAAACTGAGTGGTGGTTCCCGTCTAAGCAAGGCCCGTTGCAATGATATCTTCTGGGAAGCTGTGTGGCCGCGTTTGCTAGCGAGAGGGTGGCGTTCTGAGCAGCCTAAAGACCGAGGCAAAGACAACATTGTCTTCCTCATCCCTGGGGTAAAGAAGTTTTCTAGACGGAAACTTGTTAAACAGAATCATTACTTTGATTCCATCAGTGACATTATTAAAAAAGTTGTTTCGGATCCTGAGCTTCTTGAGTTTGATGAGGCAGCAGAGATAAGAGCTCCCAGTGAGAATAAAGAGGACCAATTAAAACGGCGTTACCTAAAGTCTCCAGAGTCCTCTTCTTCTACACATATGAAGTTCACTGTTGTGGATACTACTAGTTTGGCTGCAGGAGGCAAGTTGTGTGCGTTTAGGGAGCTGAAGAATCCGAATCCTGAATCTCTAGGTTCTCAATCAAAGGCATCTTGTGTGGATGTAGAGAAGCATGGTAAAGAATGTAAGTGGGAAAAGAGACGAATGAAGAAACTGGTGGAAGAGCCGGTGAGGTTCATGATTGTGGATTCATCAGGGATAAGGAGACGGAGACGTTTGCCCGCTAGTGATCCATCATCATCGCAGAACAACCAGTCTGGTGCCAGTACAGGTGTGACTGGTTCTGGTGTGAAGGAGGAGAAGGTTCGGTCAAAGAAGAGGTCTGTCCGAAAATCAGAATCTGCTAACAATCATTCGCTTAGTTCTTCATTTCCCTTGCCAAAACGAAGGAAGCTCAGTGCGTGTGTAAGGAAAGATATAGAACGTTTTGGTGAAAGTTCTATCAAGACTGAGAAAGCAGAAGAAGAAGAAGCTGGAGACGGGATAGAGATTCTGAGGCCAAAGACTGAACCAAATGAGTTATGTTCATCAGAAAGACAACAACAAGAGGAGTCAAAGCAGTTGTTGTGTTCTTCAAATGATCTGGAAGAGAAACTGATTCAACTTCCTTCAAGGTCAGGCTCAGACAAGAGGAATTCTCCTTCCACTGATCATGGAACTAGTCAAGAAACTGCATCAATAAAACAAGAAGAAGAAGAAGAGCAAAACCAAGAGATAAACGCAGATCCTCCGAGAAGACAAAGCACAAGAAAGAGGCCATTGACGACTCGTGCTCTTGAAGCTCTTGAATCAGGATTTTTTACAGCAAAGAGTACGCCTAAACCAATAAAAAGGGAAAGGTCTAAAAGGATCAAGCACTCAGCCAATGTGAGTAACAGAGCTCAAGGTGAGTCAGACGATGGTTTTCTTGTGAAGGAAAGTACATCAAGTAAGCCGCTGGACGGAGTAGAGTGTTCGGAACCGAGCTTTCTTGCGGAGAAAGCAACAAGAGCAGCGAGTAAGCCTGTGGAGCAAACAGAGGATTCTAACAGGGAGACAACCGAATTCTCTACTAAACGTCCTCCCATTCTTTTGAAACTTCCCTTTAAGCGAGGCTGAAGTAGAATGAATCATTTTTGGGCTTTTACCTGATCTTAGAGCTTCGACTCTCTGAAGAAATTGTGTATAGAAAAAAAAAACTCATTTTCTTTTGTTTTTGCCTGGTAAAACTCTTTGAAGACATATTTTTATTCTTTTGAAATCGTTTCTCTTTATAATGAGCTCAGTCACACTTGCTAAATTTCTAAGATAGATAAATAAAGATATGTTTTTAGTCCATCTCTAGTACTATATTTAGATTTCATTTTTCGGTTATATCTTTTGTAAAGATCTAGTGGGATGAATTCTTCACATAGGAATATAACATGCTAGATACGGAGTGTTGAGGCCGCTTCACCGTATCATTCAATTTCCCAATGCTGGTTAATTTTGAAAATACTTGACTACAAGTATTGCTTCATTTGACAATTCCTAATGATGTTATGTATCATTTTAAAAAGATGAGACACGTTTGACTTTATTAGTTTTAATTGCCTTTGATAATTTTTCACTTTAGTATTTAGGAACCTCAGCAGACACAAATATCATTTGAAATAAACTGATTTCATGATACAATCATCTTATCATACTAGTAGTACTGGTAATGGCGAAAGCATATTCATAAATTATAACCATCTGTCTAGCTTACTTTACTTATTCAATAGAAAGATATAAAGAAATCTAATAACCAGCCGTCTTATCCCCTTCCGTATCTTCTGCGAATTGAACATCACACCCAAATGGAAACATAAGCATATATAGCTTGGTCTCTGCCTTCATTGACCACCTGCAAGCCATATAGGTTAAGTGAAGACTTCGATTGCATTGAAAAGTGAATTGAATTATATGATTCATTAGGTGATAAAACAAAATAAGACCTGAATCTACACAAATTGTGATGAAAATGGCCATGAGCAGCTTAGCCCTTGATGAAGGTCCAACAAGCCGGAATTGTATAATCACCGACTTGGATGTCATTATCAGGTTTTCTAAGCATTAAACGCACCGTCGTTGTGATCCTAAGAGACTCGTTGTGAGCTATTAGTTAAGATATGTCAGTACACGAAGAAGCAAAATGGTAGATACTCTATAAATGGGTGAAAGTCATGGATTTGTAGTCTTCCCATGTTAAGCAGGCATCCTTCTCAGTCCTATCTCCAAGTATTCTCGCATGCTCTCGCATGACTCTAAGCTTTTCGCTTATGAGCTTTACTGTAGCAGCAAGAATCCGTGGTGTTGTTTGGTTAGCAATCAGAAAAAAATGTATATATGTAATATTGATCTTCTCCTCCACGCTCATCTTTGCTTTTCCTTCTTCCTTTTCTCCACATATGATTTTGAAAAACTTCCCCAACTCCTCTCCTAATGCTCTCTTCTTCAACACTGCCTCCTTTAGTAAATTCATCATCATCTTTCTTGCCTGCATGACCTCTATCGTTTTAAACAGGCCTATAGTAAGATTATAGAAAATAATTACTTTCATCATATATTATAGGACACCGATCCAAGGAAATTTGAGGGATTTAGATTTCGTGGAAATTGGTGTTCAAAAAAAAAAAAAGATTTCGTGGAAATTAAAATGGATTTTTGTGTTAATTTTGGTAGGATTTTGAGGATTTTTGTGGGGATTTTAAGATTTTTGAGATTTAATTTTTTTCAAAGTCAAAAAAATATTTAAAATGCTATATAATATTTATTTATTTTATCAAATTCTGTTTTCTATTGAAAAGAGAATAAGATGCAGTAATTTCTTGAAATTTTATTTTTTATAAACAAAATTGTAAAAATCTTTTAATACAGGTCATTTAGAGGTGGTAGTTCTATTCACTAACTTTTAACCATAAATTATCTCTCAAATCCCTTCAATAGGATAATGTTTAAAAAAAAAAAAGTGATTAGCCCAATAACCTGAGATTTTGAGGTATTTGTACAAATGATTAATCCAATAAGATGAAATTTTAAAGAATTCCTCCAAATGCCAAATTCATTAGAAAAAAAATAAAATTCTTTCGTACACTTAATCCAAAAGAAAATCGCATAAAAATCTTGAAAGTGACACTCGTTAATATTTTAGACCTCCAACGTTTTTGACTGACATTTTGAACTTTCAATCTAACATCTATATCACAAAAATCTTCAACTTAACTTACTTGTTCATCAAGTCAAAAATGTGATTGGAACTATTTATTTATGGATAAAAATTGATAACATAACAGTTTTTTTAATTAAAAAACTAAAAATAAACAGAATCATAAAATTAGATAAAATTTAAATATTTATCTTTCTAAAAAAGGTTTTTTGCGTGTTCAAATAATTAAATATTTATCTTTCTAAAACTATAATAAAAATATTCAAATAACTTTTATAAATTTTATTAATTTTTTTTTAAAATATATAAAGTAAATTGTTAAACTTATAATACTCAAAAAAAAATTCAACCGTAAGAAATTTTATAAACTTAGTGGATTTTTAAAAACTTATAAGATTTGAATTTTTAAATAATTTAATATTTCTTAAAGTTTAAATTTTCTTTTTGAGTTTTATAGTTTAACAAATTTATTTAAAATTTAAAATTTAAAAATAATTATAATTTTTAATTTTTAATATTTTAGACAATTTATAAAAATTATGTTAATATTTCTTTTTGTTTAAAATGATTTAAATTTAATTTTTTGAACATCTAAAAAAATTACAATTTTTCTATGCAAGAGTTTTCTACTGCCTAATCGGCATTATGGATTCTCTTGACAAGCTGGCCGGCATTTATATCTTGGTCTTAACCATTAAGTCTTTTTGTGACGAATTAAACTCTTTCGAAAATCGGTGTTGGACATGCTATGGTTTAGACTTTAGAGCGAGTGAATAATTTTCATATTAAAAATAGAGTAAAAAGCACACATTCCCCCATCCTTTAAATCCGAGTCTTACTGTATTCCCCATAATCTTTTGCTTTCCCCGAGTCACATTCGTCTCTCTCTCTTCCGCTTCAAAGAGCTAACAACTTTTTGTTTTCTGAAATGGCAACAGAAGAAATGAAACCGGAAACTAAGAAAACAGAACAGAAGCAATCCCCACAAGTCAAAGATCTTACTCCTCCACCTCTTGCACTTCCATACAAGGTCTGAGTTACCCTTCATGCTTATAACTTTATGTTTGAATATTTGAACTCAGTATTATATGTCGTCAGTTTATAATCTTCACTATTCCATGATAAATCTTCTCGACAAACCCATTGATAAGTATTCTACCAGTACAACTGTTTTTTTGTCTTTCGTATATCTCTTTTCAATAATTTATTCTTTATTTGTTGTATATCTATTTTTCTGGACTCGCAGACATGCAACTTGAAGGTTTCCATTCACTGCGAAGGCTGTAAAAGAAAGGTGAAAAAAATCCTTACCAGCATTGAAGGTACACATAATCACTTTCAATGTTTTTTTTTTCACTTTCAATGTTGTTAGTTAAAAACCTATAAAATAAATCCTTCATTGTGGAGAACATATATTATGATTACAGGATTGTTAGTATTGAGCAATAGAATTTTACTTTGGCTGTAGGTGTTTATAGAGTGGACATTGATGTGAAGCAGAACAATGTAACGGTGATGGGAATTGTCTCACCAGAGATTCTGTTAAAGAAGCTTCACAAGGCAGGCAAAAACGCCGATCTCGTGCCGGAGATACCCGACCCGGTAGAGAACAAACCCCACGACCCGAAAGAGAACAAACCCGTCGACCCGAAAAAGAAGAATAAAAAGAAGAAAGAAGAAAAACCGGAAATAACCGATAAAGATACGTCTTCCGGTTCTGATAAACCGGAATCTGAAAAACCTGACGGCGCCGGAAAGTGTAGTTCCGGCGACAGCAGTGAAGCTTGTGCTCCAGTCAAAGAGGATAAATGCGAAATTCTCAAAAAGAAAGACTCTGCTCCGGCAGATTCTTCGTCACCGGAAGATTCTCCGACAGAATCTCCGGCACCGACGGCGGAGAAGAAAGCTGAAGAAAGCAGTGGCAGTGTTGGCAAAAAGAAGAAAAAGAAGGGGCAAACTATGAGCAGTGTTAACAATCCTACCGGTGGACCTGGCCGTACTAGATCACTACCTTCGCCCAATAGTACTCCTGCAGCAGAAGATCATGACCGTTCAAATAATCAACACGATGGCCATCAAATGCTACCCAATAGCGTTGCGCCACGTCAGGATATGTATCCCTATCCACCTAACTACTATGCGCCGCAGATCATGTACGGCGTAAGCTATAACGTTGCTCAACCTCCGGTGAGCGTAGACGCTGCATCGTATTACTCTCCTGCGCCACCTCATTCGTATGCGTATATGCACCCAGGCTATCCACCGTGCGATCAAAACCCGTATCCATCTCGACCGTCCGATTCGTTTGAGTTATTCAGCGATGAGAACCCAAACGGTTGTTCGGTGATGTGATTCTGAACGAAGAAGGCAATTACTAAAGTGACCTTGACTTTCGCTTATACGCCTCGTATGATTAAAGGGTGGTCTCGTATTTTAAAGTTGTACACGTGAAAGTGAGTTAATGGTCAAGTGAAACCTTCATAGTTAGGTTTTGAAACTATGATTATGTTTGGATAAAGTTGAGCCTCCTCTTTTTTTTTCCTAGCTTTTAATAACATTTTTTGCTTTATCATTTGATTTTGCCCTTTTGTTATTCACATGGTCTTTAATATCTAAAGTCGCTAAAAAGAATAGTTTGTGATTCAGTTATATTGCTGATTTGTAGAGAAGATGTCAATGAGGAAAGCAAGAAATGTGGAATATGCATTTATGCGATATTGCAATGCTTAGTTGTAAGGGGAAATGGTGATGCGTAAAGTGTAGAAGCTGACTGGGCACTTTTTGGGGCAATTTTTTGTTTTATGTTCTCACCATGACGTTGTATTAATCACTTGTGCATGGGGACATGCAATTTTAAGTGATTTTGACCTTTCAAATCCAAAATTTATTACTCCTAACATTTATTGTCCTATATTAAGGTGCCTATGCTAGCTGATAAGAAAAAGAAAACAAATTAAAAGCTCTGTCTTGCTTTTTTGTACAAAATAAGTTAATTATAGCTTCGATAAATGTAAAATTTCTTTAAAAGTGAAAAGCTGAAATAGTGAACTTCTCGAGAAAAAAGTAGGGAGGTTTTAGGAGAGGGTAATCTACAAAATTACATATTCATTTCTCATTTGTCTACAATCAATGATGTCAGAAATAAGTTACGTAGAACAGTAACTCGACGCTTTTGTTTTATGATCTTTACTAAACATGCTTTCACGATGTTATCAACTAGACTGACACAAACATAACATAAATTTAACTTTGGTCATATAATTCCGGTAAAAAACAAATGAACAAAGACAAAAGAATAAATCACATAAATATACTCCCTTGTAAATAGTACCCCCTCCGGATTTGAATATATGATGTTTAAGGTTGTGCACACATATTAAGAGAAATTAAATACTTACTTTTATCAAATACTTTTTGGTTTTACTTTTAATTAGTTTAAAGATTAATTTAAATCCCATTAAAATTCAACCACTTATATTTTTTACATTTTGATTTATATTTTATTTTAAAAACAAAATACATTAATGAAAAGTAGAACATCATACATTTGTATACAAGGAAAAAAACTAAAACATCATATATTCAAATTTGGAGGGAGTAGTTGATAATTTAAACTTTTCACTATATATCAAGAAAAGTTAAAATACATCATATTGTTTTATTTTTTTAGTTTTATTAATAAAGTTTCATCATTCATATTTTTACATCTAAATTTATGTTTTAAATTTAAAAATAAATGCATTAGTTATACTCCAAACATTTATCTTTTTAATAGAAAGACAAAACCGATGACAAAAAAAAGAAAAAATAGAAAGACAACCTAAAACATCAATCATTTATAAACGATTAAATTATTGTCTATTTTACAATATTTCGTAAGAACAAATATAGACAGAGAAAGAAAAAAAATAATATCGATCTACTATAGTTATAGTAGTCAAGTATACAAATTACAATCTTCTCCAGACTCCACCTGATATTATTTATTTGTGGAATAAAATAGCAGTTTTGAATCCCTAAATGTGATTTAACCTGATAAACTGATATGATATATGTTGCACAAAAAAAAACTGATATGATATAAATATATACAAAACTTGAGAAAATGATTCTCCATAAAACTGAATTTATCATTAAACCCAAATCAGGCAACTGTACTAAAAGTTAAACCAACATTCAAAAACCTTAACAATAGGAACAGAAAAGAGGGGAAAAAAAATGGATCTATGAAATATCAAACTAAGTTTTACATTAAAAAATTAAATAAAGAATGTAATATATAAATAGATGTCAAAGTCTAATTAGTACGAAATAACAATATAACTTCAAACAAGGAAACTATGATGAGGTGATAAACCTTTAGTGATATGGTTCCTAAGGGCATCTGCATCCCAATTCCATTTTTTCTTTTAAAATGGAGTAAAAATGGACATGGAGTAAGGAATGCTTCAACCCAACTCCATATTTCACTCCATAATAAAATTTACTCCATAAATGGAGTAGTTTATTTTTTGTTTGTTCATCACTCCATAATGGAGTGAAAAATGGAGTAGAGTTGGAGAAATTTTACTCCATTTTCACTTTTACTCCATTTTAGAGGAAAAAATGAAGTTTTACATTAGAGATGCTCTAAGAGCAGCATATTGGGGTTAACTATGCTTCTTATGCATACTCCATAATTTACTTCAAAATGGAATGGAAAATAGAGTAAAAACAAAAAATTAAAAAATCACTTCATTTATGGAGTTATTTTCTATTTTTTGTTTATATTCTATTTTCCACTTTATTTTTAGAGTAAATTATGGAATAAGAATAGAGATCGTCTTAGTAATGGATTCCAAATATTAAATGAAAATAAGAATACAAATTCACTGCAATTTTCTTTTCATCCCCATTCAATAAAGCAATTACTTAAATACACAAAGAAAGATAACTAAATAACTGTATAAAGAAAAGATAACTAAATACACTTAATGGACAACACACAATGCCGTGACTCTTGTTATGATCTTATCAATTAGCCTCATGGAGCCACTTTGGTCAAATTCTTTGCGATATAGGAGTGGTAACAATGATAAATGGTTACACTCTCTCCGATCTTCTATGCACTAGAATTTCTGGAAGGTAGCATATAATCTAGTCTCAAGACACGTATTTGTTGTAGCTTTGTAATAGTGGCATTTGAAAGACGTGGAAGCTCCAAAAGGCGTAGAGACCACCAAAATCTGTACCTGACGTACACTTGACGTTGCAAACATTCTCGAGCCAAGAGGAAATATCATTAGAAGATGATGTTGTCAAATCTCAAGGATTGTATGTACACTGCAATAGCAAAGAAGAATGGCCCAAAGCTCGGCCCCTATGTAGTCACGTACAATCTATGAACTTGGCTAGAAATATTAGAATGCATACTGTTAATCGGATACTAAACAGAAGGGTGTCATTTAAAAAAAAAATTCTAATCCCCATAAAATACGTTGAAATTGTTTAAAACCATTCCAAACCAACTCGTATCCCTTTTGATTACAGTTTCACCGTTGCCAATTCTGATATATATATATATATCTTAGTTTGTGTGTCCAATTGTGAAAACCAACTCTCATCTCGAGCTATTTAATTAGTAGTCTCGCTATCAGTCAGCCAAACATCCTTAGCATTTGCTTGTTCTCCATAAGTGATTATGAATAGACTTTCTTGTTAGTTTTCTTTCTATTGCCTTAGTGTTTGTGCCTTTTCTTACGATTGCCCGTCTGTTGATTTTGTTAGTGTCAACAGTCTCTTCTTTAATACTGTCCTGGTTTCCCACACAAAAAAAGCTCCTTCTTGGTTTCTAAACTTTCTATTGCATATTTTCTTATGTTGTTTTCTTGTTAAGTAACTCTCTTCATCACATAGTTAGCTTCCCTTGCAAACATTACACCTCTTTGATGTCTTAATTATGATTTGAATGATTATTAATAGGTTTTGGATTTTTTTTGAACATTTGTGGACCTCTGCAATCTCGCTGCAAATGCTCTTTCTGCATTTCTACAATTCACGTCATCCAACATGATTGTATCGCAATCAGAGTGCAATATCCATCAGCCTAGCCATCAAGTAATCCAACTTGTTTGTAACGCAATCAGATTGCAATGTCCATCAGCCTAGCCATCAAGTAATCCAACTTGGTTGTAACACAATCAGATTGCAATATCCATCAGCCTAGCCATCAAGTAATCCAACAAAAAAGCTTTAAATCAATTCAACTTCCCTAATTTTCATCCACAAGTTTTACACGCCTATGTCTCTGTTATCTTTTAACAACATACAAAACAAGCAAAAACATAAAACCAAATTTTTAACGATGGATGTTCTTGACAAGGAAACTATTTTCTGTTTTTGTCCACTGGGAAAACTATGTATTTTAATAAATATTTAGTTGAATTAATAGAGGCCCCATCACTTGATCCTCAATCTCAACTTAGTCAAGCCAGTAAATGGATCCTGTGCCCGCTTTAGAAGTCACAGAGGCAATCGTCTTAAAAAAGTAAGGTTTGGAGCCATGCAATTAGAGCTAAATTTTACTTTTAACTCACTAATCAGATTGCTGTTGCTTAGGCTTCGCTCTAATTGCAGCTAAAAGTAAGGTTTAGTGCACAAACTTATTATCAGATTGCTGTTGTTTAGGCTTCGATCTAATTGCAGCTAAAAGTAAGGTTTAGTTCACAATCTTATTATGATACAATCTGATTTTGAGGGTTCCTTTATTATGGATGTAACATAAGAAGTTCTTGGATTATTCTACCAACCTAATGGAACTGCGTGGATTCTGAGGAACAATATTCACAATAGTATAGTACTAGAAATAGATCACAATCTCAAAACTCTAAAACAGTTACTAAAACAGAGACAAATGCAAAATAAGATTCAAACAGATGATCCCTCAGTAACTTAACATTATTTCAGTCAAGGACATCAGTATTAGCATGGTTAAACCATCATTGGGAATCGGTTTATAAACAACTTTAAAACAAAAACATAATTGCTCCCTCAGAAATAAATTACAAATCATATAAAACTTTATCAGGTATACATTAGCAATTAAATCATCACAGGGAACGCAATCGAATTTTGACTTAATTTACTAAGAAACAAAAACAATATGATAAGAAAGGGTTTAAGGGCTCAGAAAAATGTTAGAAAACAGTTATTTTCCTTGACCACAAAAGGTCTCATAATGAGCTGGGATAATATGTTATCATCACAGCCACTTAAACCCAAATTCAATATCGAAAAACAATGGAAATCAATAATCAACAATAATTAGAAATCAAGAATGAAAGGCTCAGATATATGTATGAACATAGTTGTACTCCTTGACCACAAAAGGTCTCATAGAGCTGGGATTATATGTTATCATCATCGCCGTCAGAACACGAATCACACAACTAATGCCTACATAATCTAAAGACAAATCAGAGGCTCGCACTAGAAACAAGAATGGCTTAAACTATACAAATCCAAAAGACGATTACGTCGACTGAAATTACAAGGAAGAGGCACAACAGAACGACAAGTAAAGAGTTCAAAACAAGAAGATGTCGGAATTAGAGATAATCGAAAAAGATATTTATAAGAGACGGCCAAGAGAAACTAGGGTTTTCATATCACAAGGCCTTATTAACCTAAGCCTTTTAATTTGGGCTTTAAACAATTAGACGTTCTCAGAACTTTATCTGGCCCACCAATCTTGGTATAAGCGGAAGTTGAATTACTAATCCTTGACCGGTTCGAGACGGAAACGTATACGAATCTCGGTTCGACATTATCCGGTTCTTTCCCCCGATTTGGCTTTTTTCCAGTTCGATTTCGTTATATTTCTAATTTTACTCCCCGGTTTTACGGTTCGATAGTCCCGGTTTGTCAGATTTGCCGGTTATTAGTCTCGGTTTGTCATATCTTCCTGTTTTAGTCACGATTCGTTCATAGTTTTTCTTGCCGAGCCCTAAATCAGCGAGCGGGCGTATCGTTGCCGGCGAAACTGTCTTCTTCTTCCTCTTCCTCTTCCGGTATGTTTTCTGAATTAGCTCTTCAGCTTTTTTTCTAAACTTAGATTAAAAAATGGATATGTTTTGATTTCTGCTTAGAGTCTCTTCAACTCTCGAATTGAAGATGATATTTTTGTTTTCCGTTGAAATTGAATCGCAAGGACATTGGGACTTTTAAGTAATACGAAGAGAAATTCGAGTAGTGGATCTTTGGGTGTTGCTGATGATTCACTTGAATGACGGGAAATCAATTTGATTAAAGGACAAAGCTTTATTTGGGCGTAATCGAATTTTGTCAATGTTACTTAAAACCCAAAGGTTTCAATCTTTACTTCAAAGCCTTACTAGTGACCTGTGAGCTTAGCTCAGTTTCCATCTTACTGACCATAAGCAAAACGGTACATGTTTGTTTGTAGAGTATAAGTTAGCTTTTTGGGTTTAGGGGTCTTGTTGATTTTCTTTTTCTCAGTTTCATTCATTCCCTAATTTTGATTCGCTCTTCCTTGTTGATTTGATTCTTCCACAGGAAAAAGTTACCCAACCTTATACATATATTGTTTAACATGTTTTCTGGAATAAAGATCATACCTCGTGATGAGGTAAGGTTACTCGTTTCCTTTCATTCTTCTTCTTTTATTTTTAATGTGTTAAAAGTCTGGCTTGAGTTTGATGTTTCAATCTACTCATGTTAGGTGCTTGATGATACTTCGGATAGAGAAGACAAGAAGGATAGAAGAAGAAAGAACAAAGACGTTGATAGAAAGGAAAGTAAGCGACATGGCAAGAAGATTACCAATTCTAGAGATGACGACGACTTGCCCGACGGTGATATTGCTAGAAGGAGTAATGGTCTCGATTTTATGCTCCCGCCAACACGGAAGACTGATCCGGATCCTGCTTTAGATGTAGAGGAGAAACTGGAAGAAAGCACACATGAAGAGGTGATTGAGACATGTTTGATTTGGAGTTTCAGTCGAACTCGGTTTATAGTAGATTGTTAGTTAATGATTTGTAAGTTTGATTCCAGGTTATTAAAGTGAACCCAAGAGAACTGAATCCTTATTTCAAAGGAAATGGAACCGGTTATCCAGAGGAAGAATCTGAGAAACGAAACGGTAAAGATCAGCTCTTACCAACTTCTGTTGTTGGAGATGGAGGTGCGAGTTGGAGGATGAAAGCGCTCAGGCGTGCAAAGGAACAGGCTGCGAGAGAAGGACAAAAACTTGAGGAGGTAAGTTCTTGTTTATGACTTATTAGCATAGTTTGTTTCTGAGTATTGCCTTATTATTTGAGAGTTGTTGCGCAGGTTGCTGGAGAACGATGGGGTTCACTTGGTAACCTTGTTGAGTCTGTGGCCTCTCAGAGAGCAGCTCCATCTCGTGCCCATTTGAGTGCCATTAATAATAGAAGAAGAGAGAACAATGGAGACAATGATAAAGAGAAAAAACCAGAAAGAGTTTCTGAGAAGGTTCTTTAACCGTTAAAAACGTAGCTTTTATCTTTGAATTCTCATCAATAACAGTAATATTCTGACATATGTGACGTGTTTTGTTTGAAGGGCTATGGTCGGGACTACTTGAAGGATGACTCTATTCGTCATCGTGTATTGAAAGCCCCTAAAACCGATCCTTCATTATCCTGGGGGAAAAGAAAGGGCCAGACTCATAGACACGAAGACTCGAAGCTGATATCCGAAGCTGCATCTCACTTGAACAAGTTTACTAATGATGGAAGCTTTATGAAGCAAATGCTTTCTAAGCAGAAGAGTGAATCAGTAGAGCCTCGTGAAGATCACCACAGAAACGAGGCCGAGGCCGAGACCAAAAAAGATGTTGTAACGGCTCTTCCCAATATAGAATCTTTAAGTGTGAATCAACTAGCTGCTAAAGCCTTACAGCTCCGTCTGAAAGGGAAACTTGAAGAAGCTCAGAAACTCACGGAAGAAGCAGAGAGGCTGAAAGCAAAGCAAGCCGTTGGAGACGATTCATCCAAAGAACAACAACACTACGTCAGAGCAGCGAGGTATCCTATCAAGGACATGTCTGGTAAAAGGAAGAAGGAAGATGATGACACGGATATGCATCTAGCCAAAAGCATAATGCATAACAAACAGTACAAAACATCTAACCAAGCAGCTGATGATGAGTATGACTACGGAGACGCTCCAAGCAAAAAGTCCCGGAAGCAGCGGGAAAGCAACGTTCCTGAAAAAGACAACCGTGTGAAACGCATCATGACACAGCAAGAACGCTGTCTCTTCTGTTTTGAGAACCCAAAGCGGCCGAAACACTTGGTTGTATCCATCGCAAACTTCACCTATCTTATGTTACCACAACACCAGCCCCTTGTCCCAGGCCATTGCTGTATCTTACCAATGCAGGTATACACAATATAAAGATACTCTGTATTTTGACTTTAACTGCTTCTTTGTATTGACGAGTGTTCTTTGTTTGTACTGAGCAGCACGAGGCAGCGAGCAGAAGCGTTGACGACAATGTTTGGGACGAGATCCGGAACTTCAAGAAGTGTCTTATAATGATGTTTGCTAAAGAAGGCAAAGACGCCGTGTTTCTAGAGACGGTGATTGGTTTGTCTCAGCAGCGCCGCCACTGTATGATCGAGTGCATCCCGATCCCTCAGGAGATAGCGAAAGAAGGACCTCTTTATTTCAAGAAGGCGATCGATGAAGCGGAGAGCGAGTGGAGCCAGCACAACGCGAAGAAGCTCATTGACACAAGCGTGAAGGGTCTCAGGAACTCGTTACCCAAGAATTTCCCTTACTTCCACGTGGAGTTTGGGATAGACAAAGGGTTTGCTCACGTGATTGATGATGAGCAAGAGTTCAATAGCAATCTTGGATTGAATGTGATCAGAGGGATGCTTGAGTTGCCGGAAGAGGACATGTATAGAAGAAGAAGGCATGAGTCTGTGGAGAGCCAGAAGAAAGCGGTTGTGAGCTTTGCACGCCAATGGGAACACTTTGATTGGACGAAACAGCTTGACTAGACTGTCTATGGTTTGGGCGGTAAAACTCATCAATATATAATGTATCTTTTTGTAAACAGAAAGATTTCTTGAAGACAAGTCGCTTTGATCATCTTGAAAAAGTTGCATTGTTTTTCTGAACAATCTTTCTCTATTATAAAGTTACTTTTTGAATCGGAAACATACTTGAAAGAATCGGTTGAGAGTCCAAAGTTTTTATTGGGATGAGTTCTGACGTTTTTTTTTGGGTGGAAAGTGCACAAAATAAAGTTAGGAGAAGTGGCTAGAGATCCGCTTGCAGTTCAAATATCATTCATGGCATTTTAAAGTGTTTTAGCATTAGCAGATGGAAAAACTATCTGAAATCATTTTAGCCGTGGGTTATTTTTCCATCTATATTCTTTCTCAAGATACTTCTAAGCCGTGTGGAGATATGAATCTTTGTTTGATTCATAATCTTTGTCGAGAAAGCACTTAATTTATCTGAGTAGTTGGTCTTTTTTCTATACAGCAAATCGTTAGTTGTTTTTACCATCCAACTAGTCTAAACTGATACAGTCTTTCTCGAAAGACATTGATAAGCTGTGGGACATTTCTAAGCCGCCGTAGGTTGCCTTTGTCTAGAGACATTCCAAAGCCATGCCAGTTTTTGTTTGAGAACTGTCTTTGTCTATACTTTAAGGCTTTGTGGTTATTAAACAAAAACAGGTGTTTAAGCATTTTGGTCCATAGTCTTTGTCTTAAGATCTTTCTAAACTGTTTGTCAGTTTTTTTCATCCAACACATATTATCTAAGCCATTAGTTGCTTTAACTTTTTTTTTCTAAACCGATTGTCATTGTTTCCATCCATCATGTCTACAAACCAACCTATATTGTCTGTCTTATACTTTTAAGCCTTGTGGTTGTCGCAAAGACAATTCATAGTTCTGATTTTTTTTTGTGTTAAGACATCTCTAAAGCTGTTGGTCGTTTTCTTCCCATCCAACAAGTCTAATTTAAGCAATTAGTCATTTTTATCTATTTAAGGACTTTTCGGAGACTGTCTTAAGACATCATTAAGCTGTTGGTTGCTTTTCTCCCCATCAAACAAACCTTATTTAAGCTGTTAAGTAAGAATCTCTTGATCATTGTTAAGAATCTTTGCATTATGATCTTTTAAGCTCTTGGTAGTCTTTGTCAAAAGACTTTCCTAAGCTGTGGGACTTTCCAAATCTGTGAGTTGTTTTCGTATCAGCTATGTCTTAAGACTGATTTCAGACAATTGACATAAACTGTGGGTTGTATCTCTATGAACTGGCCATTCTTCCGTTGTCTTTTTCTTAACTTTTAAGATTTGGTAATTCTGTCCATCAACTCTTAGTCTTTGTAGCCTTGTGGTTATCCAAGCAGAAAACAATTTGTTTACGCATTGTGGTTCAGAGTCTTTGTCTTAACACATCTTTAAGCCATGGGTTTGTTTTTCCATCTAAGCAGTGGGTTTGTTTTTCCATCTATAGTAAGACTTTGTTGTAAATTCATATTGTTTAAGAATCTCTGCCTTGTGATTTCTTAAAGCAGTTGGTCTTTCATCAGTACAACAAGTCCTTAGTTTTTTTTCTACCATCCAACAAGTCTATAACATAGACTTTCTCAACATACAGTACTTCTAAGCCATGTGGAAAAAAGAATCTTTGTCAAGAATCTTTCAGCAGTTGGTCTTTTTTTCTATACAGATCATTTGTTATTTTCACCATCCAACAAGTCTAAATACAAAAACACCCTCAATCTATCTTCAAAATTACAAAACAATACCCTTAACCTAAATCCTAAAATAATTTCTCACGCCTCAGCTCTCTCTCACGCCTCTCTCTCTCTCTCTCTCTCTCTCTCACTCACGGTCTCTCAGGCCTCAGCTCTCTCTCTCTCCCTTCACCATCTCGCACGCCTCTCTCACACCTCTCTTCACCATCTCTCACGATCTCTCATCTCCATCTCTCACACCTCTCTTCACCATCTCTCACGATCTCTCTTCTCCATCTCTCACGCTTCTCTCCACCTTAGCTCTCTTAAAGGTCAGTTCTCTCTCTCTCTCTCTCTCTAGCGTTTTGTGTTAGAATAATGGAACCCTTATATTAATTAAGTTGGATGTTGGGTTTTTTGATTCTTGATATGGGTTATGGTATAATCAGAACAAGAACAAGAGAAACTAAGTGTGTGGTTACCAGAAAATGGGGCGATCTGGTGTGTGAATTTGTGTTAGAATAGAACAAGAACTCAAACCCATGCTCCAACAGTCTTTAAAAAATGGCCAGTATTTGATTATCAAATCTCTGTTTTTAATCTGATTATCAGACATGGTTTTATGGGTTTGAGTTCCTGTGAATGTTTTCAGACATGGGTTTGAGTTCTTTTTGGTCTGTGACGTTTTGTTTAAGTCAAATTTATTGTTTATAGTATCATTCTCTTAGTCTTCAGTGTATTGGAGTTCTCTTTCTGCATTTAAAAAATTTACTCACATCTATTGTTTTTGTAATGAGATTTATACTCTTATGCCTTTTGGATCTGTCTAAAATTGATTTTGGCTGAGATGAATTAGTGGTCATTGACTGTTTAATATATCTTTTGTGAATATGCTTGAATGATTGAATATTTTATATTTTGTTTTTTCATTTAATCCCCTGTTTTCTCTCTTAGAGTGGTGTTTAGAGTGAAAAAATATTAGACATTGAAAAAGACTCTATGTTTCAAATATACTAAATTTTTTTTTCTTAAACAGGAATGGCAAGGTGCAAGAAAGTATAAGACCAAAGTGCCTCCAAACATGGATGTGTTTGAAACAGAGTTTGGTGCTGTTACTGTAATTGGAGCAGAAGGATGGTGTGCTCAGCAAGGAGAAGCTAGCTTAGATTCTAGAGTAGATGCAGAGAAGGATGACGAGTCTGATTCAGTTGACACTGAGATGCCAGCACCAAGAGAAGGAACAAGTAGAGCTAGAGGTTCAAAAAGAAAGCGTAAGGAATTTGATCAAGAGCCTTATGTTCTAAGGAATGCAATTCTGGCTGAAAAATAGAATGGCTTTTATGTCTTATCTCTAGTGATGATGATAAGATTAGCTATCTTGAGAATATGATTGGAGTTAAGATATATGAAGGATTGTAGTCTGTTTCAGTATGACTGTTTTAATATGACTTGATTTAAGTTTGTACTGATTATTATTATATGTTACTCGTATGATCACTTTTTTTTATTATTTAGATTTTTTAATATTCTAAGTTACAAGGAATAATATTCAAGTGTAGACTTTTTAATTAGAGTTATAGTTTATTAATGTGACAATTCATAAACAAAAGTGAACTTGTACAAGGAAAAATATAAGAAACTGAAACGATTAAATATATTGCATCCATGGTGTGATTTATTACACTTTACAGTTTTAATGATTTAGCCACGTTTTTGACGAAACCTAAATACACAAGAGCAAATGTATGTCAAAAGTAAATATTTGGTCGCCAGCGATACAGAAACGAACAGCACAGCGACAACCGCTGCGATCAATCGCGCGACATAAAAACGAACAACATAGCGACAACCGCTGCGATCAATCGCGCGACCTTCAAACGAACAACTGTCAGCGACATCATGTCGCAGTCGCTGGTCGCTGACTCTGGTCGCTGACGCTGGCGACCACGAAACGAACAGGGCCATAGTCTTTCTCGAAAGACCTTTCTAAGCTGTGGGACATATCTAAGGTTGTCTTTGTCTAGAGACATTCCAAAGCCATGGCAGTTTTTGTTTGAGCTCTGTCTTAAGACTGATGTCAGACAACTAGTCTATAAATCTATCATTGTTTACAATTTTATGCCTAGTGGTTATTAAACAGAGACAGGTCTTTAAGCCTTTTGGTCCATAGTCTTTGTCTTAGATTTTTTTCAAACTGGTTGTCGTGTCTTTCATCCAACAAGTATTATCTCATCCATTGTAATGTCCGTCTTAAAAATCTTTTAAGATGGTCTCGACTTCTATATCCTATTTTGTACTTTAATCAAGGACTTAAGCCGTGGGTAGGCAAGAAAGGAATCTAATTATCAATTCATAGTCTTTGCGATAAGACTTTCGTATCACTAGTTATCTGATTGGTCTTTCCACACTTTTAATTTTAAGCCTTGTGGTTATCGCAAATACATAGTTCTCACTTCAGAGTATTTATCTTAAGACATCTTTAAGTCACTGTTCATTTTTTATTTTCATCAAACAAGTCTAATTTAAGCCATTAGGCGTTTTTTCATTCATTGACGTTTCAGAGTCTTTGTCTTTAAGACATGTTTAAGCCGTTGATTCTTTCTCTTCCCATCCTACAAGTATAATTTAAGCCGTTAAGTAAGAATCTGTTTTAGATTCATAATACTTGATAAGAATCTTTGTGCTATGATTCTTTAAGCCATTGGTATAGTGTTTATTTTAAGACTGATTTCAGACTATGAATCGGTCAATCTTCCATTGTCTTTGTCTTAAGAGACGGTAGTTCGATCCATCTAAAGTTATAATCTTTGTATACTTTTAAACCTTGTGGTTATCAAGTAGAGACAGTTCTTTAAACCTTGTGGTTCATAGTCTTTGTCTAAAGAACAAGAAACCCTAAATAATATGTGGACATTTTGTTAACTATTTTTAATAATGGGTCTCTTACTTTGTGGACTCCGTCGCTATGTATATTCTTCTTAAACACACAGCACAATGTATATGAGTTCTGAAAAAATCTGCCACACTATGAATAATTACATGGTTAACTAAAATTTGTTTTATGGGCCCCTTACCTTGTGGGCCCTGGGCGGTTCATCCATTGTCACTTTTTTTAAGCCGGCCCTGCACGGCACATGTACTCTATTGAACTATTATTACTACTAGAGTTTTTAACCGCGCTACGCGCGGTTTACAGCTTTAAATATTTTTATTTTAATGTTTAACTACAATGTGACTATTTTTGTTTGGATCTGTTTCTTTTAAAAAAAGTTAGTTATATTATATTATTGGTCATTTTCAACTTAATTTTGTTTCATTTTTTTGTTTGGGTGATTTTTGTATATCAATAATACTTTAACTATGATTGTCTCCCTCAACTCAAAAGAAATATTGGTTTAGGACATCAACATTATTTCAAAAAACACAATAATTATATTAGTAAAAACATATGTATATGTATATTATATATATATATATAATATATTAGTTAAGAAAATATGTATATATAACACTTAATAAAAACATATGTATGTATGTATATATTTGTTAAGATTAGTAATATTAATTAAACATATGGTATTAAACATATTGATGGTAGTACTTATTTGTAGGCATAACAAACATAAAATAATATTGAAGTTATATATATATGGGCTTGAGTTTAAAACTTTATAATAATATCAGTAGGCTAAATCTGAGCCATATTCTTTAATCCATTATTAGTTCACTCTATTAAAGTTAAATTTCTTTGCAAAGCTAATTCATGTAATTTTACAAAAAATTAGGGTAACAAAAACAACCTCATGACTTACCATCTTCATTTTCAGCTCACGTCTTCTTCTCATACACAAACCTGCAGTTCTGATTTTTGAAGCTTAAGATTTCATACTGACAAAGTAGCTTTATCTCACTTTCTCTTACAATTCTAAGTAAGGTAAAACTATCTTTTGTTATCTACTTTCATCTATTTTTTCAAACTGTGAATAATAATCAGAATTCTATATGATCAGATGGAACGATGTCATCGAACATAAGACATCAACGGGAGCATATTTAGTGTTTTTCAGGTGACTGATTTTATAAGACATTTTAAAAACAGAAGGTATCTTTTTTTTTGTCTATGTATGATTTTTGTGCTCGCACACCTCTGAATCTATGTAGCAAAAAGTATATATTGCATGACTAACATTAGAACTTTGACTGTGTTTGTTCTCGTTGCATGTCTGTGCTGTTGAGCTGGTATTTTCATATATTGCTAAAGTTTGAGATAGTTAAAGGTGGAGATGTGTTTATGTTGGAAACCAAAATAAGCTAATAGTTTGTCATTGATCCCTCTTTCTTTTTAATGTTACATAAGGCAGAAAAGTAGTAAAACAACATCCAAAAGGTTTTGAGTATTAACAAAGTTCAATAATATATGGAAATATTGAGTAGAATACAAAATTCTTAATATCATTTTTTCATATTTATTTTAACCATATTTACTTTTAATTTAAAATTAAAAATATCATTGTACCACTAAATAATTTTTAAAAAATTTATTAGATGACCCTAAATTTTTTACTATAAATATTATTTATAAATATAAAAATGACCAAAATATTTCACAAAAAATAATAATATACATTTAAACCCATAAATTAACTTTAGCAGACATGCCAATAAAATGACATTATTACATGAGAAACTAAAAAAGAAAAATGTTACATGCTCTTCTTGTAAGCCTTATTCGACAAATAGTAGATGGACCTATGCATTAAAAGGGTTTAATGAGATGTATTTCTACATGTAAAAGCGGAAATAAATTAATTTACTTCAAATTTGAGATTAGAGTAGTCCCTTTGCTGAAATTTCTCAATATCTATATCCTGCTTGGGAAAATTACAAAGTGAGGACCGAGCACCAAAGCTATCATTTATAATCTTCAGATGGTTTTGGACCTTCGCTTCGGAAGGATTCATATGGCTGGAGAAAACTTCCATATCACAATACATGAAGTAGAAAGTAGAGGAATGTTCTGCCTCAAAAAAGAGTTTTCATAAAGTGCATGTGATGTAATAGAAAAATTTAAGAATGGATCAGCTTACTATAAAAACTTGGTGAAGAGTACATTCAAAAATCAAAAACCTTAGCCCTACGATGTGAAGGGACTTTAGAATTTTATTTTAACATCCAATTTGATGGTGTCCCCTCTGCTTGAGACTGCGCTCTCTCTCTCTCTCTCTCTCTTAAGAGTTTCTTAGACTTCATTATTATTTCCTCTGAACAGGCACTAAATATTTTGACCATAGCTTCTAGATAAAATTATACAATGTAGGGAATCATGAGTTTCAGCTGCAACACAGATAAAAAATGATCAAATCATTTATGCCTTTAGCACTGCAATATATAAAAACATGGACATTACAAACCTACTTTACCTCTGCTTCTTAACTTCTAAGTATCTAAGGTCTACTGGTACTAACACTTTCCTCATAACCAGCTCTTTGATCTCAGCAAGAATTCACTAAAGAAACACAAAAGAAGTTACTTGATGGTACCTAACAAAGCAAAAACGAAATGGGTCATTTTCCAATTGAAAACCATGTCACCTTGTGATGAGGAAACGTTTTCTCGGAGGACATGCATTGCAACAATCGGATCTGAGATAACAACAAAAGCTTTTCGACCCAGCGCAAGTTAACAGTCCTCAATGCTTTAGATGAAAATATCACAGAAGTAAACAAAGTTGGTATCTTCAAGTAAACGAACACACCTCCTAGTGTTTTTGAATTTATAGTGTGAGCAAGAGCACTGATTGGCTCGTCTCGTCATCTTTCCATCTATACCTCGGAGGGTGACTGCGATTTTGAACCACAGATAAATACGGGATCTCTCACCTCTGTTTAATAAGAGATTATTAAGATGCAGAACAACACTTCTATTATGCAATTTGTCGTATACTGTTAGGATTAGTATGGTTCTTACTCTTCAAGTTGGAGATGTAAGTACATAATCCTTTGACTTTCACCAGCAGGTATTGTGGATACCTCATGGGTGTCTGAGTGTCTAGGTTGTCCCCATTTATGAGGCGAATATGGCCAATGGGTATTGCTTTAATTCTTGTATATGTTGAAGCCATCTATAACATTTGACCAAAGAAGGTTACAAAGAAGTGAACATATATTTTTCTCTCTCCTCTCTCCCTTATCCTCTCGCGACAAAAACAAACCAACCAAGTTTTCAGATCTGCTCCGGCGTTGTCCGGCGCGTTCGCGCGCGTCCGGCCGCCGGAGGCTTCCCTCCTTCTTGCTCTGTTTTCCTCTTTGCTTCCCGGTCACTCCCCTCCGCTGTTGCTTTGTTTCGGGCTCTGGTCAAGCGTCTCTTGTTGATTCCGGTGACCGCTCGCGAGGTTCGTCGGAGTTTGCTATCGATTCAGCTTGTGTTGGAGTCAAGACGCGGTGGTGTGCAGTGGATTTGGCTGTGGAGTCGGATTTTTCGTGGCTGAGAGAGAGGATTGCGTTTCCCCTTTTAATCTCTCTCTGGCGACCTTCTTGCTCGGGATGATGGGGTTGGAGCGCTCCCCGGTTGGCTGTGGCGTGGCTACAGCGTTTCTCTGGTTGTGGCGTGCGGCTTCTTCGTTTGGAACCGGGAACCCTTACGGTGTCGTCGGGGTTCGTCTCCTCTTCGTTGGAGCCAAGGTCAGCTCCGGTGGTGGCTTCACTTCGGAGGTGAGGCGCGGTCTGGTATGCAGGCGGGATGATGGTACCTGACCGATTCCGACTCGTGTGGGAGTGCTGAGCAGAGTCCTACCCGGTCGTCTATGGCCGGTTCAAGCTCTTTTTTGTATTTCACCTGACCTTTCAATTTCAACATCTCGTCATCGGCTTGATACCTTGGTTTGGTTGCGGCAGTTTCTAATTCTAAGGTTGTTCTCTTGAGCTCTATTCATATCACCGTAGACACCGGTGGTTATTTTGCGAGTCACGGTCACTGCTTCTTCGGTTTTCGAAGGCGGCAAGAGACGTCCCGACTTTCGTCATGGTCGCGGCGGTGTCCCTCTTGTGTTTAGCTCACATCCCAGTACCGGAGAAGATCACTTGATTCTTCATCGGTAGTGTTGCTTGGCTGACATTTGTGCTAGTCGTTAGAGTCTTCTCTGTCGGTGTGTGGCATGGAGGTCCGGCCCTTTTGGTAGTACAGGTTTGGTGGCGGCAGTAGCGAGCTCTTGCTCGGGTTGGGAGATGGTTTCAAGCGTTGTGTGACGTTGCGTACTAGCTCGGCTTTGGTGGCTTGCAAGGCTCGTGGTAAGTATCCGAAACACTCCCCTATTAGTCGTCTTGCGCTTCATTGTCAGTAACGGTTACAAACTCGGTGGAGTTCATCGGAAGCTAGCTACTCCGGAGACGACGCGGGAAGTCCCGGCATCCGAGGCAACAAGGAGAACCTCACCTTCTCTTGATTCTCGTCGATGGTAGAGAACGGCAACCGATTTCAAAGGAAACCGATAAACGGACTAGCGGAATGTGCCGGGTTTAGTGGGCGGGCGAAGCTAGTGTTGTAATAGGTTGATTTTGGAAATTTTGTTCGAAACGGGTTTGTAACTGGATCTGAAATTCCCGATTCTCGGGTAGATTAATAAATATTTATATTTAAAAAAAAAAAAAAAAAAAAAAAAAACATTTGACCAAAGAAAATAAGTTGTTTGAGATATTTTATATATTATAAACAGAAGAAGAGAACGTACAACTGTCTCATTAGCAGACTTGTGAACCAGTTCCTGCAAGATCACATAAACCTCGTAATACTAAAATCAAACAGAAAAAAAAGGAGAGACGATTATTGCTTATTTTTTTGGTAGGTTGCTTTGCTTATTCTTTTTTATATTAGAGATGCAAGTTAGAGTCTCAAAAAATTTTAAGCAGGCCTCGAATAGATATTGCTACCTGCTTGTCAACTTGAAATCTCTTCAGAGCCACCAGAAATTGGTTATGAAACACGTTGTACACCTTTTCACCACCAGCACGCCTGTGTCATCAATCATTAGCAATATGCACAAAAGTGTAAATATATAGCTACCGTAATTTTCTAGTCGGTAAGGAGTTATGCCTACTCAAACAATATAACAGCTCGGGGTTTAAACTTGTAAATATTTAGCAGTAATTATGGCCAAAAACATACACTCCATAGACATGCTTCTTGAATAGTTGATCCAGAAGCCACAACTTTCTCCTAAAAACCAAAACAGTAATCAATGATATCTAAGAATTCAAAAAGAAAAAAAAAGACTAAAGAATACACAATCTTACCCAAACATCAGACTTGCCAAGCTAATTGAAATTATTACATGTGCAAAGGAGCAAATTTATCTTTTCGATTCTAGCAGGAGCTTTTGCAGATTTGACATAAAATTTTCTCGTGAAGCAAGCTGAGTCTTTAGTTTCATCATTTCATGACTGCAGAATATGAAGAAAATATCAACTTCTGCACTTCCTAACAAAAAGCCAGTCACTAAAACGCTTTGTATATACCTCTTAATTATGTCTTTGTCTGGGAAGATATTTCTTCTATTTAGCCTCCAACTCAACATCGATCTCCTGCATACAAATTTAAATAAAAGTTCTCAACTTTTCTGAAGCCCACAAACCAATATAGTGTTTTGAGAATCGAACCTAGGTACAACGTAATCATTAGGATGCAATAACTTCGTCGTGAGAACCCTGTGAAGCGACCTCCATCTTGATCATAGCAGCTCTAAGCCAATTTTTGCAATGTTTTTGGCCTCCCAAAAATGCATCGCACCACACTGATTCTTTGATTGTACAAATAACTCAGGAGCTTCCCAGAAATGAATTAGACGGTAGCGTAAGTGGGTTTCGTGGTGACCTAGTAGCTCTTAGACAACCATATCGCTGTTTCTCTAGGCGACACTTTCCCGGACCAAACGGCTTCAGCAACACATTCAGCTCATCATACCTCTCATCTAGAAGCAACCTCGCTATGAACTCAAGCAATCCCTCAGCGCCTCAGCGCGTTGTCCGCGGGTCAAACCTCTGTCACCAGATGCACCTGGAAAGCTCTGCCCGACGCTCCTCCAGCAGTCGCGTTCTGATCAGAAAAAATCACCGCCACTCTTGGTTTCTCGTTCTGGCTCAAGGGTGAACTTGTCTTTTGTGATTGAGCAGTCTAGCGGTTGCTGCAGCTCCTCTGGAGGAGGTGGGCTGTAGGATCCTCTGGAGGAGCCTTTGTTCTTCTTCTTGCGCACAACGGGAGTGAAAGGCATTTCTTCGTATGAAGCTAGTGCGAACTTGATAGTGTCGATTATTGGAGAGTTTACGGATACGTCTGGTGAGTTTAGGTGATGGAGTATACCGATGTTTGGGGTGTAGAGAGAGTCTCTTGTTCCTTTTGAAGGTTTGTGTGAGACAGGCAAGGATGCTCTACGAATGGTTGTAGCTTGTTTCTGATACGTTAGATAGAAAAAAAAGTATAAAGCACTCTGAAAAAGAAATTAGTAAGATAAGGAGTATCTGGACAGATGACTAACCAGACCACCACTCTTAGGCTGGCTGATCTGTAAGAAGCCCCTGAATTTTTCGAAACAGCTGGTCTTCGAACAGTTACTCTACCAGTGATGTTAGCAGACAAATCCACTGGCATGCGGTGGTGCAAATACGTGTGCACTGGTTTAACAGAAGACAAAGAATTTTCCTGGTCAACTATAAACTTGCCAGAGGAAGTGGTTTAACAGAAGACAAAGAATCTTCCTTCTCTTCTTGGACCAAAGCTTATACATTTGCCAGAAGAACGCCTTCTTTGCTCAGGAGGATAGCTGCTTCTCCTTGCGGATTAAGATTCTGGTTGCAATGTATCGTCCCCCCCAGTAGCTCAGCTTGAGAAGAACCTTTTGAATGTAAGGCTGAAGCAGAGGATGTCTGAGAAGATCAGAAGCCTACACAGAAGAAGAAGAGAAAATGTTACTTAATCTTCAGGTTTGTACAACAGATCAAAAGCTTAAATGATCAGAGTTGTGCATACGCTTGGTCTGAGTTCTGGATTCTTCCTGAGCATGCTTTTAACCAGACCTCGACCGGAGAAAGCAGGAACGCAAAATCATAAAGAAGCTCTAATAGGTTTCATATTACAAAAAAAAAAATATATATATATATACGATATTTAAAAATTAATTGCTCCCTTATTTTGGTGACTTGCAGTTTGGTTTCATGGCCATGGCTTGAGCTTAGAGCGTTTGTAGGTTTTTTTTTGGTGACTTGCCGTTTGGTTTCATGGCCATGGCTTGAGCTTAGAGTGTTTGTAGGGTTTTGGTTTGTAGAAAGGAAAAAAAAAACAATATATAAAGAAGGATGAAAAGAGGGAGGTAAAACGAATTCATTAAGAGGGTTTTGATCGAGGGGAGTAAAGTTGAGAATTGATTGTTTAGAAGTGGGTTGATTAAATCTGAGTTTCTGTGATCTTCAATCGGAGAAGACGAAGTGTTAGAGGTCACGATGATTGATTTATTGATCGTAGGTTTGGTTTTTTGAAGAGGTTCCATTTGGGCAATAACAAATTAAATGAAGCCCACATGGAGAGGAAGTGGATTGCATCGAATTGGGCATAAGCAGAATCACGAAGCCCAAACAATTAAGCCTATCTGACGTGTCACAAAACCTGTCTCTGATTGGTCCGAATTAAAAATCCGACGTGGCACTCTCCCTATTCACCATATCCTGCTTTTAGTATTGTGATATATCTTAAAACATAATTTATTGATATTAAAGAACTTTCAATATTTCTAAAGATACATCTTTGACCCGATATTTCTTGGCTACTAGTAAAAATTATTAGTCAAAACTCATTTCCGTAAATATATTTATGAAGTATTTGAATATTTTCACCCATATATACTTTATACATATAAGATTTACAAGTTTAGAAAAAACACTAGTTCAAACCAAAATAATTAAATAAAGATCAAAGTTCTCACCAAGTGTTTGGAAAAATTGTTGATGGCTGGTGATCAAATCATGCATGCACAACCTGAAGTTTTAGGTATAAGTGAGAAATTCTTGGATACGAGTTTGGATTTCGATTGATGAAAACATATATCCCTAATAATGTTTTCTTTGTTTCTAGCTATTGGTGAAACCAATAACTATTTGAACGATAAATTATGGAAGTTATGTGCTGGACCTCTGTTTGATACTCCAAAAATTGGAGAGAAAGTATATTTCTTTCCTCAAGGGCATATAGAACAGGCAATATTTTTTTTATCTTATTTTAAATTTTTATATCATTTCACTTATGTTTTAATTTGTAAGACTTACTCAACAATTTGATGGTATTACCAGCTAGTTGCCTCTATGGACGACGAACTTTGTCAACTAAAACCAATTTTTGATATTCCTTCAAAAATTTGTTGTAATGTTTTTAGTATCAACCTTAAGGTATGCCTCTTTGATTATATATGTTTCTTATTTATAAAATACAGATCATGTAAAATGACTTAGACTGTAACTGATATTGTTTTTGATATATTTTATGTATGTTCCTAGGTAGAGCCCAGTACTAATGAAATTTATGCAGAAGTTTCTTTGTTGCCTGATACATCTGTGAGTAACAAAATAAAATTTTATTTATTTTAACATTAGATCTTCTTACAATCTCTTTTAAGTAATTTAATTAATTTTATGTTCTCAGGATGTTGAAATCCCTATTCCTAAAAACGAAAACAACATACAAAACATTAACTATTTCACCAAGGTGTTAAGTGCTTCTGATACCAGCACAAATGGTGGTTTTGTTTTGTATAAAAGACATGCCATTGAATGTCTTCCCCTGTTGGTAATTACCCTGGGCTTACATGAACTCATATATTGTAAATCCTTATATAACATTTTGTATTTAATGTTTTAGGATATGTCTCAGCTGACCCCAAGTCAAGAGATAATTGCTAAAGATATCCATGGTCATGAATGGAGTTTTAAACACACTTCAAGAGGTGACCATTCTATATTTCATTTCAAAATTTGTGAGTATTTATTACTGATCTATATTTTGTTTACAAAAAAATCAACTAGGTACACCAAAAAGACATCTTTTCACATCTGGTTGGAATGAGTTTGCAAAAGGAAAAAAATTGGTTGCTGGAGACTCTTTTGTGTTTCTTCGGTATATATATCTGTTTTGCCATTTTAGATCTATTTCGTTCCTTGAATTTATATTTTAACTGTTTGTTATCCTAGAGGAGAGAATGGGGAATCACGAGTTGGTATCAGTAAAGCAGCTCATCAGCAACGCAACATACCAACATCTTTAATTTCAAAAGAGAGTATGCACCATAGTGTGGTTGCTACTGCACTGAATGCTATTGAAAACAAATGTATGTTCGTTGTGTTCTATAAGCCAAGGTAATATTGTTTTTACTCTAATTAAACATTATCTAAATAGTTTATTGAAAATATAATATAATTTATTTGATGTGATGATATCAGGTCGAGCCAATTCATTGTCAACTTCGATAAATTTGTAGATAGAGTGAATAATAAGTTTAGTATAGGCTCCAAATTTTCGATGAAGTTCGAAGGAAAAGATCTAAATGAAATAAGGTAAATCTTAAACATTTATTTTACTTTATTTTTTCAAAATATGATTACTTACACAAATTATTTGACTACAATAGATACAATGGAACAGTAGTGGGAGTGAGAGATTTCTCCACTCATTGGAAAGATTCAGAATGGCGAAGTCTAGAAGTAAGAATAGTATTAATTCCACTTACATATTATTTTAAAATATAATTTAAAAAGAGTAATATATAATATCCAATAACTTTATTTTATAGGTGCAATGGGATGAAGCTGCAACAATTCCAAGACCTGATAAGGTATCTCCATGGGAGATTGAGCTGTTAACACATTCATCAAACATTTTCAAGTCAGATGCTCTAAAACATAAACGTCAACTCGAAGTACATGAGTTTGGTATGTAAACATTTCTCAAAGTTAAAAAACTTCTCTGTGAATTAGTTATCATTCTATTGATGTGTATAGGTTCAAAAATGTGGGCTCCTACAATCTACAATGAGCAAATGGTTCAAGCAATGAAAGAACCGTCAACCACAACCGCAACTACTAGCTGCAGACTGTTTGGAGTTGATCTAATGGTTCCCGCTATAACAAAGGATCCAGTGGAACCTATTGTCTCAAACAAAAAATGTAAGATTTCTAAAATCTTTGAAGACGAAAAGGTTGACCATGTCCAAGCTAAAAGTCGTACTAAGGTATGAAAAAGATCACCATCTTCTTATTTTTTTACTTATTATTCAAATTTAAAACTATTTATTATGTAAAACTAAAACATTAGAAGACATAGGTTTTAGTAAAAAGTTATTTTGTGTATAAGGTGAATTTAATATATATATATATATATGTGTGTGTGTGTGTGCGTGTGTGTGTGTGTGTGTGCACTTTCATCCACAGTTTTATTCTAATATTAGATTTTGATTAAAATTGCATCAATAGACTGAGATTACTATAAAGTTCATATGCTCTTGATATGGTTATTGCCCAGGTTCATATGGAAGGTGTCATAGAAAGAACTGTAGATTTAACTATATTTGATGGATACAATCAGTTGATCGATGAACTAGAAAGACTCTTTGATATCAAAGGCGAGTTGCATATGCACAATAAATGGAAAATGTTCTTCATATATAATGATGGAGATATGATGATTCTTGGAGACGATCCCTGGCCGTAAGTTTTTCATAATTTTCTATTTTTTCTTATTAGTTGCAAAATTTAGTGAGTATTTTTATTTCTTTGTAGAAAATTTTGTAATATGGCTAAGGAAATATTCATATGTTCGAAAGAGGATGTCAAGATAGGGATAGCAAATAACAGATTCTCCGAAGGTGATCCAACATTAACAACAACAATCTTACCACCAGATGTCAACAACACTTAGAGAGAGTTTTGATTTTAAAAATTAAATGTTGCTTGTTTTTATTATATATTAAACAAAAGGATTTGAAATTTGTGTAACTTAAAAATATATTATGGAGTGTTTTGGTATTTGATGATTGGTGTCTTGTCTAGCGGTTGAAGTTTTAAATGAAACAAATATCTTCTTTTTTTCTTCTTTTTAATCTTTTGTCGACTTGTTTAGTATTGTGCGTGTATGTCTTTTTGGTATTACATATGTTATGGAATGTTTTGGCATGTAATACCGGCGTGTAACCACTCTTCTCAAGAACTCTCTGCCACAGGTAACATGAATAATTAACACGGTGGATATGACATATAAGGAAAATCAGAAATGCTGCTCCCAAAACTACTTTCACAGCTTCAGTGACTTGGAGTCATCTTCAGGTTCAGCTTCCTGTTGTTCAATGGCATCAATAAGTGTTCTTCAAAGACACAATCCCAAGCATGCCCTTGGATTGTCTTCTTTGCGCAAGCCACCAAGAGAACAGACAACACATCTTTTTGGTTGCTCATATTCCTTTGAGATTTGATCTTTCTTCTCATCCAAACTCCATTAGTGCTGTTATCCAAGCCGGTAAGGTGCATCAAAAATTTCCAGATTGTGCTTCAGGGAGCGAGGAACAGATTGAGCAGGAGTGCAGTCTTTGTAATGAACACCACCGAGCCTATAAATTGTTCCCTTACGTGTATGTACGCTCTAAAGAAGAAAAAAAGGAAATGAGTTAGAAGTTAGGTGATTAAACTAAGCACCTATCACAGGCAATGGCAATCTACTCAGAATAGCACATAGTTCACTATATCAACAACTTAGCATTATACCAAACAATTAAGCAAGTTAATCCAGTTGAGGCAAAGAGTTCTCTGGGAGTTTAAATATGCACAATCAAATAATAGTGAAGAAAACAAAGCTTTTACGGGGGCTCAGTCTGCAGAGCCAATAACAAGTAATCAAAAATATGCAGAAACGAAATAAGATAATACGAAAAACAAGCTTAAAATAAGAGATCTTTATTCTGAGTTTGCGTATAAGCGTTCTAGAGACCGAATAAAAAATGAAGTTCGTCTGGAAGCGAAATTACAACATAAATATAATAACACGGGCAGTAAAACCTATCTAAGTTCACTAGAGTAACCACCTATGCCAAGAAAACCATGTGAGTCGCAACTCATTTAGAAAAAGACAAATATAAAGCCTAAAGTTTCTAATTGCAGAGACTAAGTTTCTTCCCCCTTTCTTCTCTGTCCCAGCCTTGCTTATATACACCTCCAAGATCGAATGTGTTGTTATTTTCCTGTTAATCTATATCTTCTCTTTTCTCCCATCTTTCTTTATTTGTCGAGATTTGAGTTTATCTCTTTCGAAAATCTTTCGTTATCATGTTTTCTTCCTTGTTCCTCCCAAACAAAGTAACCATTGATATACTTTGGGTTTTATGAATTTTAACCATGTCATAAGTCTGGTTCAGAGTATATATTATAGTTTTGTAGTCATTTTAGGGTCTTTGCAGGTTCATGTATACTTTGGAGAATTTTGAAGATTATGGAGTAATTTGAGTGCATAACTGTGCAGATATGTCAGAGGTTTAGCACCGGATGGAGGTCTTCCCACCAATGGATGAAGCTCATAATTTTACACAAGATATAAAATTGAGTTAGCTTTTAAATTCCGTCGGTTTGAGGTTGATCCATTGGTTAGATCCATATATACGCATATTACTGAAGAGTGGTCCGTCTAACGCGCGAGAGGAAGCTGCTGAGATTCTGATGTGGTGTCGAGCGACACCACATGGGTACCAAACGACACCCAACATGTTAACACCCGACTCGTGATTTAATGAAGTTTCGATAACTGCAAGTTGGCCAAAGTTTCTTGTATTTGCACATGCGCCCTTGAACATATTTTAACTTATTTTTACTAATCCTAATCCTAATCCAATGTTGAAAGCGAATCCTTTTTTAAGTTTTAGAGAGATTATAAAGAATTCATTCAGTTTTCTTCGAACTCATGTTCGATTCATCTATGAATTTTATTCGGACTATGATTTGTGTTATTGTTTTTATGTCGAGTAGATCACTTCACAAATTTAGAGATTTCTTGGGCTTAATGTCAAATTTCTGATTGATGGATTGCTAGGGTTATTCATTGAATTCTACACCAGAATTTTTTCTCATACTAGTTTATAGAATAATTAACTAGACCCTACACTTATAGGTGGAATGGTCACAAATTTTGTCATGAAATGTAACTGTGAATAAGAACTATCTAATATATATATATATATATATATATATATCTTAGGCCACATACTTTTCGTCGCAAATCGTAGCTAGTTTGTAATGTTTTGTGTCACTTTTATATTCGTGACAAATGGCCACAAAATCTTTTTTGGTTACAACATGATTAAAATTTGTCCTGGTTCTCTTTGTGACTATTTCAAGGCTATTTTTGTCACAAAATTGCGACTTTAGTTACATTTTTTGTTTCGAAATAGTGAGGATGGATCGTGAATTTTTGGTGGCTATGCCCGATCAGTCTACTAGTGTTTGTGTACGGAAGTAGTTTTTGAGGCCAGGCCTGAGTATTCGGTAGCCAAGCAGCATATATTTTGTATATGTGCCATCTTATATTCAAATGTTAACTCCTCTTCGAACTAAATCTCTTATAATAAAAAATATATCTCTTATAAATAATAAAAATGTCAGCGATATGATGGTTGTGTTCCTTTATTTGCGTTCAAAATATCTTTATTTTTAAGGAAGTTAATCTAAAATGGTCCAAGTGATCTTACGAAAATCTCACACAACCAACTTTAATCTCAGTGGTCCAAAGGAGATAAAATTACCATCTTTCATTAATGAAGGGACGATCTAAACCCAAAATCAACTCTTCCTTCTTTTAATCACAACAACACCATTCTTCTTATCTCCTTCTCTCCTTCACATGTGACCCACTTCTTCTTTAATCTTAACCACATGATCATCTATTCTCTTGTTCAATTACAGCCACACAATTTCTATTCTCTCATCTTTCCTTCGACTAAGTATAACTAGTATACCTCGTACAACTAAACATAATAAAATGTGGTATAGCTAATATATAAATGTTATATTTATTTACAATATCCAACTATTACAGCTAGCACGACTAGTAACTCATGTTTTCCATATGGAATAAACAAATAAATATCCTAACTGATCTATAGTGACAAAGTTTCTTTTATTTTATTTAATGTTTTTCAAATTTTTGTTAAATTATTACATTGAACTCTTAAACATACATTATATACTTCATATTGTAAAGTTTGTTAACTAGATTAACCATATTATTATGAAAAGCAAACATCAAACACATTTTACAAAAGTTACTATGTGAAAATATTGATACAACACTTAAAAGCTAAGAAAATAAACTAGTATAACAAGTATAATTTGTATAATTTTTATTATATATTAAACTGGTATTACTGGTACAACTGGTACAAATTTGACGTTTGAGAAATTAACATAGCCAATTTGGTATTACATATGAGAAAAATAATTAAATATCCAAATTGGTATGTGATTAGAAAGCTTCTCCTAATTTATTTGAAGTTTTACAATTTTTTAAAAATTATTATAAAACCCCCATAAATTTACATGATTTACTTTATACAAGGTTTGTTTACTTGTTTAGCCACATTATTCTGGAATATCATACACCAAACATATTTTTTTTTTAAATTATGATTTCATAATATGTTAAACATAGTATGTACACGTAAATAAGTGGTACAACTGATGCATATATATTTTATGCATGGTACAACTAAGTTTTCAAAGACTATGAATCACAAGGTTTAAGGAACTGTCTAAAAACCATATTGTATATTCGATTAACAGTCCTTGTTTAGAATTCGTTAAGCCGTTGACAGCGTTTGTCAAAAGACTTTCCAAAGTCATTAGTTATTTTGTATCAGCTGTGTCGTATGGACAATTGTTCATCCTTTCCATCCACCAACTTTGTCTCAAGTCTTTGGTCGTTTTTTTTTTCTTTTCCATCCAACATATAGTAAACAAGGCCATAGTCCTTGTCTAGACTTTTTACCAAGCAGAAACTGTTTTCGATTTAGTCTTTATGTTAAGACTGATTTTGTCTCAAGAGTTAGTCATTATTACCCATCCAACTCATAGTCTTTGTATACTTTCTAAGACTTGTATTTATCAAGCAGACATAGTTTTTTACGCCTTGTGGTTCATAGTCTTTGTTTCAAGACTTCATCAAGCCGTTAGTCTTTTTTTCCATCTACGGATGTATTTGGTCTGAGCCGCTGGTCATATTTTCCATCCAGTATATCTAAAAAACCGACCCCTTTTGTCTTTGCCAAGAGACTTTTTTTAAGACTTCTTTAAGCCGTTGAACTATTTTATTCCACCAAGGATTTTTTTATAAGCAACCCCATATCGTCTTTGTGTAAAGACTTTGGCTTAAGCTTGTTTCAGCTGTTGGTCGTTTTTCTTTCCATCCAACAAATCGTAAACCAAGCCATCCAACTCATAGTCTTTGTCTTAAGACATCTTTAAGTTGTTGGTTGTTTTTCCCCATCCAACGAGTGTTGTTTAAGCCATTAGTGTTGTTTCATTCTAAGGACTTTTTCTAAGCCGTGGGTCATTTTCTCATCCCCATATAGTCTTTGTCTTGAGACTAGTAAGCATACACTACCAACCAATAGATTACAAGTCTTATTTTCCATCCCCATAACACCCTTCTATAGACATGCACTACCAATCAAAGTCTTGTGGTTATTGCAAAGACATAGATCTTTAAGCCGTGTGGTTCAGAGTCTTTGTCTTTAAAGCTGTTAGTCATTTTTCCAATCCAACGAATCTTATTTCACCCATTAATTGTTTATCCATCTAATGACGTTTTTCTCAGGCGTGGGTCATTTTTTTCTCATCCCCATATAGTCTTTGTCTTAAGAGTAAAGCGTGCCCTACCAACAAATAGATCCTAAGTCTTACTTTCCATCCCCATAACATAACGCTTTAGACATGCCACTACCAACCGAAAGATTCCTTACGGAACAATATACCCAAATTAAAATCTGACAGAACACTATTAGAGTAGTGCTTGCCTATTAGGGGTGGGCGTTCGGGTACCCGTTCGGGTTCGGGTCGGGTATTTCGGATTTTCGGATATTTCGGTATAGAGGTGTAGAACCCGTTCGGGTATTTCTGTACTTCGGGTCGGGTTCGGGTATTTTTAGTTCGGATTCGGTTATTTCGGATCGGGTTCGGATATTTAGATTTTGAAAAAAAAAATTAAAATTTTCATTTCTCAAGTTTCTTGTATTTAAAAGTATAACTTTAAGTTAACTAATTTTTTGTTTTTAATAGATTGAATGATTAATAGATTTGGACATAATATTTTAAAACTAAAAAGACACTAATTTAGTTATTTTTTTAAAAAAAATTTGGTTGTAACTTTTTGTTAATTTTTGAAATAAAAAACTTGACATGCATTTTAAATGAGTAGCTAATCATTTTTTTCGTAATTGTATGTATATCATATGAACTTAAAGTATGTGTAGTATCAATATAAATATTTTATATAAAATGAGAGATGTAAACTAGAAATATAAGGTTAATTATACATATGTTCGGTTATCTTCGGATATCCATTCGGGTTCGGGTATTACCCGTTCGGGTTCGGGTATCCAATATCTCCTTATTCAATACCCGTTCGGGTATTTTGCTACTTCGGTTCGGGTTTCGGTTCGGATTTTTCGGATCGGGTTCGGGTGCCACTTCGGATATCGGGTAAAGTGCCCACCCCTATTGCCTATGACCTTTTGGAATTTCAAATTGCTATGACATCAATTAGAACTGATCAAATGGGTTTGAATTTTTTCCTTCCATCCTCAAAAGACATAAATTTGAAAAAGACAAAAACAAACATGCATTTTTTTATTTTATAGACAGAGAAATTACCTCAATGACGATGGTTTCAGTTTCCCAGGTATGTAAAGCAGTAACTCTGGCAGGAAAAAAGGCAGGTGAATTTCCTCCTCCAAGCGATACTACCATCTGTTATAACCAAAACCATGTTCAGACACTAAACCACGCTGACTTGTGTGACATTAATTTACACAAGAGAATAAATTTGGTAGATTGCACACTACTATTGCCAAACCTACACTTAAGGGCAATGCAACAAACCATATGGGATTCATGATTTATATACAAATCTATGCATGTAGTGAAGATACGCGGATCATTCTACAGACAAAAGAAACGGACAGTGTATGCATGATGTGCGCACATAAATATGGTTTTTAAACTAATCGCAAAACGCATAGTGTAGCGACGATGAGTAGTAACTGGTGTAATAAACCTTTGGCCTTCTATTGGTCTTCTTAATCTTACTCTTCTTCTTTCAAATCTCTGTAATACTCACTGATCCATTTCTCTACAATGGCCACCTCTTGCCTCCTCTGCTCTTTCAGCCACTCCGGATCGCCTTTTGTAACTGCCCTTAGATCTGCATGGTGAGCACATGTGTTCATGCAAATAATGTTGTTTTTCATTTTTCTCTTTAATCTATTTCATCCAACACTCCACCATTTGACAAAGGAATGTTACCTTTCTTACATGTGCGATAATGCTGCTCGAAATGTTCTTCCGTACCCTAGAAATATATGAAATAAAAAACAATATGTTAAGATCCAAATCCAATACGAGTTTAACATCATGAAGTATACTACTTACCCTCCACGGCTCCACGAATCTTGCATTCCATTGGAGAATATGATGTTGCTTCCAAATCTCTTCAACACTGACTATATTCTCTACAAACACATAACCAATAAGCTCATTATTGAAACTGATCCAATTGTGATCCAATGAGAGAAGACACAATAGAAGTTTGACTTTCCCGCCAAACTCTGTGGTGATCCAATGTGGCCGAGGCTTGGCTCCGTATCTACTCATGCATTGTTCTTCAAATGCCTCATAGTCATTTTCGTACGATGGGAACATGCTCTGGTTCGATCAGCTCATTAGCATCACCATCTCTGTGCACACCTATTTCCACTCAGTGACAAACAATATGTCATTAGCATTTTTCTGAACCCGAATAGTCGTAGTATAAGCTTGCAGAAGCAAAGGCACAGTCAAGATTACTTGATCCTCAAGGGAATCCGTCTATGACCTTACACATCTGATCCAAAGCAAAAATGGTGCTAATATTGATTCATTGGAAATAAAAGAAGAGATTAATTGATGACACACTTTGGCATAAATGATTATTCTCACCTGCTCAACGGGATAACCAAGCAGTGGCGCCATGAAATTAGCTGCGGTCGCATAATTAACTATGGATAATGGATGTATAAACAAACAAACACTCCCATCAACCAATCTCTTGTAGAATATTGTGAATGAAGGCCTCTATAATTACAAGTAAAACAGCTCCGGTTAAGCCTTTTATTAGCGTTTAGAGCACAAAGAATGTAATCCACTAAGGTTTAAGACACAACTTACTTGCAAGTTCTGAACTTTTTGCTGAGTTCTGACAAGCCATGTTTCACGTTCCGAGCTTCTCTTTCTCTTGTAAATAAAAATTAATATGAGATGTTAAATTCAATAACACTCAATTATATACTTTAAACCTCAAATGTTTAAGTATCAAATTTATTTTATTTTATTTTTGAACAAAGTATCAATTTTATTTAAATCTGTGATTCGGTTAAATAAAAGAGAGAATTTGTTGAATATACATAATTTTGATCAATATTAGGTAACTACCCTAATGGCATCTAAAACAATAATCTCTGTAGCACAATGAACATAAACTGACAGCCTTGCCCCTGCCCCAACATTCATCATCTTTCTTTTTCTCTATAGTGATTTTTCATGTCTGTAATATATTTCTTCTTTTTCTTTCTATTAATTTTTCTTTTCAATACACAGATTTCTACCAACTTTAATTCAAGTAAAATTTTCTCCCTAAATCCACATCCCATTTTCTCATCAACTCCTTAATCGTCCATACTAAATTCTACACTAATCTCCTCCTCTTCGACTCGTCACCATGGCATCAAGAAAGTGTTCCCAAATTATGAGTTTTCCATCAATGAATAGGAACTGCGATTGTTGCAGAATTTTAGTGAATCGATAATTTACAAAAGAGAAAAAAAAACACAGCAGCAAACTTGAGTGTCTATTATTGTATGTTAACAGAGAACGTTTATTGCAAAGCTTTAACATAAAATATTATAGGAATTGTTAGTGGATAACTTGTTTAATATAAACATGTACTTATCATATAATGAAAAGCAATCTTATCACATTTTTTTTATTTGTATATGATACAATAATTGTTAACCGTAAATAATATATAAGTTAAAGATTTAGTTAGCGGATAATTTATTTTGTAACATTTAACAAACCATGTTTCAGCTAACAATATATACTTTTAACATCATACCAACCATTTTAAAAAGTGATAACATGTTTTATAGCAGCTAACTAAACATGTATCGGTTAATGAAAATATTTTGTAGAAATTTACAAACCATACATCATATAACACATCTACTTTTAAGTAAATTTTTTTAATGATAATGGTAGAAGTTAGCAAGGTAAATATTTTTAGCATCTACCAAATCAAGTATCAGCTATCAATAGCTATTTTTAGCATTTTATCGACTATTTTAAAAACGACAACATGTTTTGTAACATCTAACCAAACATGTATTAGCTAATGACAACATATTGTATAAAAATTTACAAACCATATATCATATAACAGCAACTAATTTGTAACAAATAAATTTTACATAAAGTTTTAACAGCTAACTAAACATGTATATGCTTACAAGACTTAATATGTAACATCTAATCAAATATTTATCACTTAATAGAAATCTAGTTGTTGTATAGTGATTACAAATAATTGTAATTAAATGTGAGATTAAGGTCGTCGTTATCAATCTTGGGAAGAACCCCTTTCTTAATGATAAGGTCCATCCTTACAGCCATGTGCATTTGTGAATCAAATAGATTTCTCCTTTATGTACCATGGAGATTCTGCGGTAGATGAACTCATCAAGAGAATAGTACTCGCTGGATCCAGAGACTGTGTTGAAAGAATTACAGTTAGATGATATTGGATTTACATCGATGGAAATTTGGGCAGGGGCATTAGTGGGATATCGAAAGAACCACAGTGTAAAAGATGGTGATGGGGTATTTTCTTAATTTTGGATTATTGTGTGTATACACAGCCTAAATTCTCTAAATAAAATCTTTGAATTCGAAAAAAAAGTTATCCTCAAATCTAGTTTTTACTCCTTAAAGCATGGCTAAAAACTTGAAAAGACCAAACACCCTCACATGAACTGAACGGAGTCAACGGACGGAGATTGGCCGTTAAAAGTCCCGTCTCTTTTTATAAAACTCCGACTCTTCCTTTTCTTCTCTCTCTCTCTACAAACATTTCTCCGCCCTTCCCTTACCGGTTTACTCTCTCCGGTTATCTACAATTCTCCCCGGTGAGAAACTAATTGGAATTTTATGCGGACGATCTTCATATTCTGATTCTACCATTCGAGCTTTTTAGTTACTGCTTGATTGATCTTTCTTTTGTAGGTTTTAAAAATTACATCTTTGGATGGGTTTGGATCCTGAAGAAGCTGATGGTCATGGAACTCTCTGTTTACATGCATTCTCAGATTTAACCCATGTTTCTCCGCTTGTCTTCTTATACCTTCTCAAACAATGCTATATCCATGGTAAAGTCCCAACCTTTACTTCTTTTTTTTTTCTTTCAAATCGAGTATTTTAGTTTATAAATAGAGTAACTTCAGGAAGCTGCAAGGCAACAAAGAAGTTCCAAGCGTTGCAGCACCGAGTCCATCAAGTTCTCGCTAACAACCCCCAACCAGGTCCTTCTACTTTCATTGTCTACTGTCTGAATCTGCTTCCTGTCTTTGGAGTTTACGGTGAAGGCTTTAGTCACTTGATCATATCAGCTCTTCGACGCTACTTCAAGTCAGCTTCTGCTCCCGCTAGTAGTCAAGAAGACGTTGCCTCCGCGAGAAGCTTAGCTGCTCGGCTCTTCCTTGCTATTGTTGGAGGTTCTGTAGCTTATGATGAGAAAGTTATGGTGAATACTCTCAAAGTGTTTGATGTTGGGTTAGCAAGCATCGATGAAGCCTTGTCTAAGGAGGGATCTGCTTCTTCTTGTGCTAGTGCGTTTCTTGAAGAATACATCTCTGAGCTGATCAAGTCCAAGTCTTTCATGACGGCTGTGTCTCTCTTAGAGCATTTCTCTTTCAGTTTCCCTGGAGAGACGTTCCTTCAGCAGATGGTTGAGGATAAAGACTTCCAAGCTGCTGAGAAATGGGCCACTTTCATGGGGCGGCCTAGTTTGTGCCTTCTTGTGCAAGAGTATGGCTCAAGGAATATGCTGAAGCAGGCTTATAACGTCATGAAGAAGCACTATCTCCAGCATGAGTTCCCTGATTTGTGTTACAAGTGTAAAGAAAGGTCTCTTTTGCTTTCTCGATTTTCGATATATGCAGAATTAACAGTTAGAAGATGACATTGTTATCCAATCAAATGCGCAGTGCACTGAAGGATCTAGCTGAGAAAGCATGCTGGGATGTTGCTGAAACAAAGGCAAAAGGTGACAGACAGCTACTCGAGTATCTGGTAAGAACTTGTTTGTTCTGTAATCATTGTACCAAAAGTGTTGAAGTTCTTTTAATGCTTTTTTGAAGGTTTACTTGGCAATGGAAGCTGGGTACTATGAGAAAGTTGATGAACTTTGTGAACGATATTCACTTGAAGGTCTGCCAAAAGCACAAGGTATGTGTTGTTTTGTTTTATTGAACTTCTCTTAAAATGACAAGACGCTTACAGTGGTGTTGGTATATTCTTTATGTTGTTGCTTCAGAGGCTGAGGTTGATTTTGTTAACAAATGCTTTCTGCATCTCAACGATCTCGCTGTGGAAGAAGTAGTATGGGTTGATGATGTGAATGGGTTAAGAGAAGCAACTTCTTTTCTTGAAGGATGTAAAGTCGTGGGTCTTGACTGTGAATGGAAACCCAATTATATGAAAGGCAGTAAACCAAACAAGGTAAATAATGTTAGTTTCATCCCAACGGTTACTTGAAGTGGGACCTCTGACACAATGAGTTATTCCCATTCATGTTGTAGATATACTTATTGTTCTTTTGGCATGTCTTGTCTTCAGGTTTCAATCATGCAAATTGGATCTGATAGCAAAATATTCATACTGGACTTGATAAAGCTTTACTATGACGCCTCTGAGATTCTAGACACCTGCCTTAGTCAGATTTTGCAGTCGTACAGTACACTAAAGCTTGGTATATTATTGAGATGTGTATCCTCTTTTTTTTTTTTTAAACCTTCGCTTTGCCTTATTAAAGATTCTATCTGACTGAGCTGAGCATCATCTCAGGTTACAATTTTCAGTGTGACATCAGACAATTGGCGCTTTCATATGGGGATCTCAAGTGTTTCAAGAGCTATGACATGTTGCTAGACATTCAAAACGTTTTCAAAGAACCATGTGGTGGTTTATCAGGACTAACCAAGGTGAGCTTTTCTAGATCTCAGTTCATAAAATCATTTAATGTTACATTTACATTTTGATCTTTTTGTTGTGTGTATCAGAAAATATTGGGAGTGGGTTTGAACAAAACAAGACGCAATAGCGACTGGGAACAAAGGCCTTTGACACAGAATCAGGTTCATTATTGAAGCATAATAACCATTATATAATCAGAGGCTGTCCTAAAACAAATTGAATCTGATAATTAAAGTGAATTGTGCAGCTAGAGTATGCTGCTCTGGATGCTGCGGTGCTGATTCACATTTTCCGACATGTTCGTGATCATCCTCCACATGACACTACTTTAGAGACAGTCCAATGGAAATCTCACATTGTAAGTTAGCGAATCTTAAATGCCCATATCTCTCCAACTAGTAATTTATGCACTGAATCACAAATGTTTTGTAGGTCTCCCACATGGATAACCCTAAGAAGTCGAAGAAGAAGCCCAAGTGCCATTCAACTCAAACATCTGATTCGACATTTAACAAGCCATCATCAAGCAGTTGAAACAAATGAGATAAAGGTGCAATTTAACTGTAGTTTTTCATATCTAGGATTGTTTGCATAAATGTTGGATGATTCAAGTAGGAGCCAGTTAGGTTTGATGGCCTCACTCACCTAAGTGGAAATGAGTGGTGAATCTATTTTTTAATTTACATACCTGCACCGAGAACTATTCCAGTGAAAAAAAACAGACAGCTTTTTCTAGGCCTTGCCAAAAAAGTCTTTGACCATAACCTCCCACATTGAAGTTCCCAGTATATCTAAGCACAGAACAAGGCCTTTGTTCCCAGTTGAGGTAATGTAAGGATGCAAAGTTAAAACTTCGTGTTGAAGGAGTTAAAATCCCTGCGCCTTGAATCACACCACCAACATACGCATAATAGACTACATCGTCAATTTCAAAAGAATGTAAATCAAATTAAACGTCTTGAGTAAACAACACTAGTCAGAGATTTCAAAAAAATATAAGAAATGCACCTTGGATGTCTGTGAGAAAGAAAGAGCAACACCGTATATATTAGCCAAAGCTTAACGCTTTTGGAACATCTATGGCGAACGAAGAGAGATTTTTATAGTCTAAAAGTTAAGAATCATCTTTTGTAACTTTGTCAAAAATAAAATTTGGTGATAAATTTAAACATTTTATCTAAAAAAAAACTTCTTTCAACTTGTTTTTGTAGGGTAGATAGATTTTTAGAAGGGTGTTAAAAAAAAAGGTGTTCAAAAAAAAAAAGATAGATTTTTAGAATAATTATACATTAAGCATTAGCACACAATCACACACCCATGTGTAGTCTAGTCACACCCAAAACCTACTAATCGATCTTATCCCAAACAAATTAAACACGTGCGTTTAAAAATTAAAATCTACACCTCGCCCTTCTCCACACACTTATTCTAACGATATTTGATTTAAGCTATTTTTTCCCCGAAGATCGAATATTTTTCATCTTTATACAAAAACTAACATTACAATTTCTAATAATATATGCTCTTTATTTTTTCTTTAACAATACCTTCCAACCAAATTAAACTCGTGTGTTTAAAAGCTAGCTCCTCCCTCTATAATGTTTTTATATGGCATCAAGCACACGTATGCCAGAAAATTGTAGAAAGTCAAAAAGTATTGACAGAAATTTTACTCTTTTTCAAATTGTAAAGTCAGAAATTTTTTAAAATAAACCCTTCAAATTAATTTTCTCAGCTGATGTAATAATATTTATAGAAAATATAATATGATTAGTTGATTACCGTACAATTTCTTTTATTCATTATGTGTTTAAAATAATATATTATTTTTAGTGTCAAAGATACTTATTATACATATTTTATTATGTTTACTTGAACTAATCATATTTTTGTTAAATAATATTAATGCTAGCTATATTTAGTAAAAAAGTTTTGTTTGGTTTTGACATGTTTGGTCAAGATCAAAATGGTAAACCAATTTATGATTACCAGAAGCATTTCACAAAAACATTACATATTATTATTTGTTTTGTTTTATGGAATTAGAAATATTTAGATTTTCGATTAAAATCAAAACGAATAAAAAATCAAATCAAAATTTACCGATACGTCGTTCACTCCTACTCCCACAAACTTGCTTTAAGTTTTTCAAACCAAAACAATAATTGCTATTTTGAAATCTACATCAATTTTATAATGTTTTCCTTTCAGTATAGTCAAATCAAATTATGTTTTATAGTGTCATAGGCCTAATAGCGTGTTTCTTCTTTTGGAATGGATATAGTGATTACAAAAAAAAATCAATATGAATCTTAACAAGTTGAGATAACCTTTTAATTGCTACAAAAGAAAAAAAAGAAGAATCTACAGGTTTAAGATATTTTAATATGATAATTTGAATCTCACGAGAAGCACAAGTGCCCACGAAAGGGCAATAAAAAGAGCCAAGAATCATTTTCAGCTACTTATAAATTAACGAAGCCGCGCCTCTCTCTCGATCACTCGTCTCTGTCTCACCATTTCCACCAATCACTACCTTCTCTCTCCTCTTTCTAGAGATTCTCCTCCTTTTTGGAATCTGATCAAGCAGCCCTTGCAATGGCTGAAAAATTCGACATCTTGTCTGAAGACTTCGTTCCAACGGCTGTGTTCAACGAACCATTACCTTGGCCGGTAATAAACGGGAACAAAGCAGATCACGAGGGAGAGAATCTGAAAAAGACGAAGGTGATGAACGGAAGAGGAGAAAGAGAAATGGTTCTCGGCAGGAATGTCCACACGACGTCTCTCGCTGTGACGGAGCCGGAATCTAACGACGAATTCACCGGAGATAAAGAGGCCTACATGGCTAGCGTCCTCGCTCGTTACAGGAAAACTTTGGTTGAACGAACAAAATATCATCTAGGTAACATCAACAACAATTTAATCAGAAAAAAACAACAACAAGAAGGAACTAACCAAATATCGTCTAAGTAGAAACTCTATAAATTAATATTCGATAAATTAATAAATTTAGTTAGTCTTAAAAATTCAAAACATTATACAAATGGATAAAACAATGATATTGGTGTAGGTTATCCATATAACTTGGATTTCGACTACGGTGCGCTTGGGCAGTTGCAGCATTTCTCCATAAACAATCTTGGAGATCCGTTTATCGAAAGCAACTATGGTGTACACTCCAGGCCTTTTGAAGTTGGCGTCTTGGATTGGTTTGCTCGTCTCTGGGAGATAGAGAGAGATGACTATTGGGGTTACATCACAAACTGTGGAACAGAAGGAAACCTTCACGGCATTTTAGTTGGGTAAGCTTTTTTTGTGTGATTGTTTTTTTTTCATTTTATTGCAGTGTTTAATGTTGTTTTAAACATTTTTTTTTCAGGCGAGAAGTGTTTCCTGATGGGATTCTGTATGCGTCTAGTGAATCTCATTACTCTGTGTTTAAAGCAGCTCGTATGTATCGAATGGAGTGTGAGAGAGTTGATACGCTTATCTCAGGGGAGATTGACTGTGATGATTTCAGACGGAAGCTGTTGGCGAACAAAGATAAGCCGGCCATTCTTAATGTTAACATAGGTTCGTGTCTCTCTCTTTGTAACTAGGTTCGTATTTAGAAAGGTTATTTACCCCTTTTTTTTGTGCTGGCAGGAACAACTGTTAAAGGAGCTGTTGATGATCTCGACCTAGTGATCAAAACTCTTGAAGAGTGTGGCTTCTCACATGACAGGTTCTATATTCACTGCGATGGAGCTTTGTTTGGACTTATGATGCCTTTTGTCAAACGTGTAAGTGTATAGTTTTCAATCAAAATCACCTTTATTTGTCTTCTAAACAAGTGTCTTTTTTTTTGTCACGCCTCTTCATAGGCACCAAAAGTCACGTTCAATAAACCGATAGGGAGTGTGAGTGTGTCGGGCCACAAGTTTGTCGGCTGTCCAATGCCATGTGGTGTTCAGATAACAAGAATGAAACACATCAAAGTCCTCTCTAACAACGTTGAGTACCTCGCCTCGAGGGATGCAACAATCATGGGAAGCCGAAACGGGCATGCTCCTTTGTTCCTATGGTACACCTTAAGCCGAAAAGGGTACAAAGGATTCCAAAAAGAAGTTCAGAAATGCCTGAGAAACGCGCATTACCTCAAAGACCGGCTCCGCGAAGCCGGGATCAGCGCAATGCTCAACGAGCTTAGCAGCACTGTTGTCTTTGAACGTCCAAAAGATGAAGAGTTTGTCAGGAGGTGGCAGCTCGCTTGCCAAGGTGATATAGCTCATGTGGTGGTTATGCCAAGTGTTACAATCGAGAAGCTCGATCATTTTCTGAAAGACCTGGTTGAGAACCGATCGGTTTGGTACGAGGATGGATCTCAACCACCATGCCTTGTTAAGGATGTAGGAATCAAGAACTGCATCTGTCCAGCTCACAAGTGACCTCGCTATTTCCTCCATATATTTTGGCATTTCTGTGTTGTTTGGTTTTATTTTCTATCTCAGCTGTAGTCACAAATTTCAGAGTCAAATTTTGTTAGCTTCTCTTATAAACAAGGGAAATTTGCTAAAATACAACAAAGTACTAAAGTTTGAATCCATGTGTCTGCGCAGATATTTTTGTTTTTATAAATAAAGAATTATTTTATATAAACAGTAGTATTTATTTTTTAAAATTTACCCATATTAAATAATTGTTTAATATGATAGTTTTAAACACAATAATTTTATAATTTATATTAAATAATTTATTTTGTTTTTTGAATCATCAACTGTATCGCTCACATTTTTAGAATATGTTAGTGCGTCCGCATAAAATGATATATATTATTTAAAATTTGGTGCTACATATATTGAATTTGCATTGGGATAATACTTATATGTAAATATATGTAAACAATATATATTTATATATTCATTTTTATATGTTTTACTGGGCTTATTGGTGAGATAGCCAATTTTAGAGATAAAATTAAGAATATAGCGTATAATTTGACATTATTATACTAGGTGACCGGTCCGCACCCTGTGCGGACATAAGAAAATTTAAAATATGGAATAAATATTATATAGTTTTTAGAAGTAACAGATTTTACAACATAGTACCACCGTCTTTGGGAGAATTCATCAGTCATGGAAAAAAGCTGGTAGTCAATATTTGAAATGGACGAGAGGGAACACAATAACGTCAGTATGAAGAGGCAGATATTGTGTGTATATATAATTGCAACGTCACAAAATATTTTGTGTGTTTAAGAAGATACTTTCATTAAAAAAAATAGAATAAATAGTGTATAGTTTTAGAAGTAACGGATTTTATATTATCATTAATTAGAATTGTATTGTATATGTGTCGTAATTCTTTCTTTAGGTGAATAATATTATTTTTCCATAAATACTAAACAAACATTTATGTAGACATATTAAAAGAAAATATAAAAAAATCAAAATATTATCCATAAATAATATAAATTATGAAGTACATTTCTCGATAAAGAAAGCAAATTCAATTAGAAACGTGCAAAAAATTAAACAAATTTTGTAAGCAATTTCACGGATTAACATTATTTCATAAATTTATAAATTTCTAAATGGGAAATTAGGTAACATATACATAACAAACTGTAAAATTAACTATATAACCATAGCAATCTTTAGGCTATGATATTTATGTATTATTTTCTACTAGATTTTTTAACCGCGCTACGCGCGGATAAGATATTATATGTATTTTTCAATTCTAAAAAATAATGTATAATATTGTATTATATTATTTAAAGAATATAAATAAGACTACATAACATAAATATATTTTTTTATATTTTCTTTGTGGAAATCATTATGTTGTTTGATTGTTGTACTTGATTCACATATTTGCATAGATATTTGTGATAGATGAATAACTATATTTTTTATCAGTAAATAATATATATTTATTATATAATATAAGAAAAATGAAATTATTTACTTTTTAACAAACTTGTCTCATGTTGAGGACTCGGTTATAGACATATCATATTCGAAGGAAACATTTTTACACTTATCAATCTTCTTAACAATCAAGAAACAAATCTGAATATCAAAACAATATCTCATACGATCTCTTTGTGGAATAACTGCTCTGAAAAAATTGAATTTATGCTCTGATCAAAAAAGGACTGGAAATGGATGTGCATATGTGTTATCTAAGTCAGCTTTACAAAAAACTATTTATAGTTCATATATCATTTATGTCATCATATTTTTTTTGTCCATCATTTCTTAAACATCTTGAAATAAGTAATGCTAATTAATAATAAACTTTTGGCTCACAAAATAAAAATCAAATTTGTCTAATTATCTCTTAACTTTGTCTAACTGATATATGTATTTCTCAATTCTAAAAAAATAATATAGAATATTGTATTACATTATTTAAAGAATATAAAATATGACTACATAACATAAATATATTTTTTAAATTTTCTTTGTGGAAATCATTATGTTGTTTGATTGTTGTACTTGATTCACATATTTGCATAGATATTTGTGATAGATGAATAACTATATTTTTATTATCAGTAAATAATATATATTGATTATATAATATAAGAAAAATAAAATTATTTACTTTTTAAACAAACTTGTCTCATGTTGGGGACTCGGTTATAGACATATCATATTCGAAAGATACATTTTTACAATTATCAATCTTATTAACATTGAAAAAACAAATCTACATATCAAAACAATATCTCATACGATCTATTTGTGGAATAACTACTCTGAAGAAATTGAATTTAGGCATCAAAAAGGACTGGAAATAGATGTGCAGATATGTTATCTAAATCAGCTTCACAAAGTACTATTCATAGTTCATATATCATTAATGTCCATCCTATTTTTTTGTCCACCATTTCTTAAACATCTTGAAATAACTAATACTAATTAATAATAAACTTTTTGCTGGAAAAAAAAATCAAATTTGTCTAATTATCGCTTAAATATTTTATTAATATGGTCTAAGAAGCTTTCAAGTGATATCATAGTTTAATTTATTAGTTTTTTTTGTTAATTTTTAGAGTTTTTTGTATTTAAGATTTTTTTCCATATTAAGCTTCTATTTCTTTCACAAAATTGATATATATATATATATATATATATATATATATATATGTCATAAAAATTACCATCAAATCAGTTTTACTTATTTATTATTTTGTTTTAACGAAAATACACTTTTTAAATAATTTAATTTAAAATAAAATTATATATTAATTTGCTGTATTCTAACAATTTAATTGATTTAATTAATTTGCTTTGGTGGATAACTTAAAAAGTTTTCATATGAATCAGGGAAAGCAAGCTTATGTTGTTATATTATATTTATTTTGTGTATATAGAATCTATATATAATGCTAGTGTAATAAAGAAAGAACATTATTTTTTTGTAACTTCAAAAAGATACATTATTACAATTTGAAATGAATCAAAATTGAATAAAATGGTAACTAAATATTTGTAAATCTAATTGTTTAGTTGGATTCTCATGAAAAAAATCGATTGGTTGAACAAATGTTTCAAAATTTGTTGTGGCATTGTTTTGTCTATAAATTATAAAATTTATTGAATTAATATATTTAATTATTGCATCCTTAAATAATATTTTATTAAGACATTAGGGAAATATGTTTTGAGTTGTTTTGTCAAAATTGTACAAAAATCTATGCTTTTTCATATTTGTAACTTCAAAAAGATACATTATGACAATTTGAAATTAATCAAAATTGAATAAAATGGTAATTAAATATTTGTAAATCTAATTGTTTTTTTATCTTGTTTAGTTGGATTCTCATGAAAAAAAAATTGATAGGTTAAACAAATGTTTCAAAATTTGTTGTGTTATTGTTTTGTCTATAAATTACAAAATTTATTGAATTAATATATTTAATTATTGCACCCTTAAATAATATTTTATTAAGACATTAGGGAAGTATGTTTTGAGTTGTTTTGTCAAAATTGTACAAAAAATTATGCTTTTTCATATTTGTCACGAAAATTTATATGTTAAACTTACTTTTACAAAATTCTTAACTTTGTCACGAAAACAAAAATGTATGATTTTTCATATTTGTCAACGTTCTCACACTTTCAAAGAATATATTAGCTTAGTCACTTACTTATTTTTTTTTTACAAAACAAAGTATCGGAGTCTTGAAAGTTGAATTCATATTATTCTAAATGTACATAAGAGTGTGATTACATACTTAGTGGTTCTTGTATATGTGTCCAAGAAAGTTTCAATGGCTTAGTGGTAACTGTCCTATATATATATCATACTAACCCGGGTTTGATCCTCACTTTCGCATTGTTTTTTCATTTTTTACGAAAAATAAATGAGATGACATGGCAATTTCGGACTTTCTGATTGGTTGATTTTTCTATCATACGTGGACACCCTCTCCATGGCTTATATCCCCCTTTTAGTATAGTATAGATATTGTGCTTTTTCACTTTCACCTTTTCTTTTTATATAACTTTATAAGTTAAAAAGTACTTATTTCAATTTTTTAAATACCTATAAAAAAGGGTTTATTTGCCAAATAACCAAAAAAAATGAAAATTAGATTTTGGGAGAGAGAGTAGAGAGAGATAGGAAGAGAAAGTAGGAGAGAGGGGGGAATTTTGCTTAGTTAGTGTATTTAAGTTTTTTTCATGTATATAGGGTGCAATTTCCCTATAAAAAACATAGATTTTTTTTTGTATATGATATGTTTTGGATTTTGAAAAACTAACATATATTTATAAATTGAATATGTACAGTTATAATAAGATTTTTTCTATTATATTTACGAAACATAGAATAGAATTGCACTTATACTATCTCTCTTTGTGCAATCTCTCCCTCTATCTATCTTCTCTATCACCATCTTTGTCTCTCTCCATCTTTTCATCTCTGTATGTATCGTCTTTTTCTCTTCTTTCTCTTTCATTTTCTCTTTTTTTTTTCTTTCTCCAATATGTAATGTTCAAATAATGTATTGTTATATTCTATATTATTTACAAATATGGAATAGAATTCTAAAAGCTAAATATACTTCTCTCTTCTCTTCCTCTCTCTCTCTCCTCTCTCTCTCTCTCTCTCTCTCTCTCTCTCCTCTCTCTCTCTCCTCTCTCGCTCTCTCTGCTCTCTCTCTCGCTCTCTCTCTCTCTCTCTCTCTCTCTCTCTCGCTCCCTCTCTCTTCCCTCTCTCTCTCCCTCTCTCCCTCTCTCCCTCTCCCTCTCCCTCTCCCTCTCCCTCCTCCCTCTCCCTCTCCCTCTCCCTCTCCCTCTCCCTCTATTTGATGACTCTCATACTTCTACATGCAATACTATAGATGTACGTTTGTTTGAAATAATCTATTCTATATCGACATTTGAAATAGAATGGTACATGGCTGTTCAGTATGGTATACAAACGCTCACGTGGTACGAAGGACTTTAATGTCCATTTATGTGGCAAAAAGACACATTTCCCAAGCTATGGCTATATTATTAATTTTTTTCCTATTATGGTTATACAACAAATTATCCCTTTCTAAATTTTATTGAACATGAAATAATATTAAATTGACATACCGTCATCGGTCTCCTAACTCATTACAACCCATCTGGCAAATACAAAAAATAAATAATTGTAACAGTTTATATATTTAAAATTTGTATTTGAAAAAAAGTAGATTAAATTACGTACCGTGACTACAGAATATTCTGAAAAATTTGTTTGTAGACAACATTCAATGTTTTTGTCTTCGGCTTCCCTTCTTTACCAGTTATTAGGATTTTTAATCCAGATCTCGACTTAACTCTTGAAAGTGCAACTTTGCCTTGCATTTTGTAAGCATTTTATAAATTATTTTAAAATTATGATAAATTTATTCTTTAAACAACGATAAATAATTTAAAAATAATATTAATAAACATTTTTGGATTTTGTAATATTTAAAATAGTTATTATATAATTATATTCGAACACAGTTCATCAAGTAGAGGATAAAACTATTATAATTATCTTATATAAAATTTCGTTCATTTTATTTTATAGGTTATAAATATTAAAGTAATAAATAAAACATTATTAGTCTTTCAATAATTTCGAGAATAGTTTCCATAAATTGTTATTTGTAATATTCGTTAGATTATATGGCAAGTGATGTTAAACGTTAATAAGTTAAACAATTCTTTCATATTTGGAAAACATATATATATATATATATATAACAATGACAAATTAAATGGTAGACTAAGTAAACACCTGTTTTCTACCAGCGTGAGTTAGAACACCGCCGTATTTAAGAATCATAAGGGCCTCTACAGGTCTTTCTTCTTCGCCTTCACCATCCCACTTCAACGGCTTCAGTTGAACCTTTCTGTATATCCCTGAGAAATTTCCTCCCTGCGCCATTCCAAAAGGTTCTCTGTTGTGAGAAAATGACCTTATGAATTAAATTAAAAATGCATAATGCTAGCTTACTTATAAGATAGTATATTCAACAAAAAAAATGATATAAGATAGTATTACTAAATGATACTATGTAATACTTTCCCGGACAATATTCAACAAAGAGAGAGAAAGTACTAAAGAACCTCTTCAAGAAGTGATTTAACTTGGCGAAGCTTCTGAGCATGTTCAATCAAGGTTTTCTGGATCTCTATCACTCTCACGACCTGGTCTACATATAAAAAAAAGGAAGGCCATATTGTCGTTACCAGTATTCAACACATGGAAAAGATATACCAGACATGCTTTTTGGAGACAAGACACAAAGAGTTGAGTTCAGGGTTCTAAAGATGAGGAGCCTTTGCGTCTAAACACATTTTTCTTAGCACACAAGCAACATTATCGTAATACCTTAATAGTATGAGATGAGAGATTTGTGAATAATACTTTAAAGAATGAAAAGAGAATGTTTGTATTTTAAGACCTTGGGTGTCTCTTATATATATACAGTCGATTTATTCTCATATTAATGATTTTAATATTTTGCACAATAAATAATAAAATCGTTTATAGAAAGATATTAAATAAATATTATCAAAAAATGATTTGCATATGATATGATTTTAACTTGCGCAAGTAATCCATATTAGAAAGGTAAGTTATTAAAAACAAATAACCTAATTAGAAACATTAAAATTTTTTGTAAGCAATATAATAAATATGATATCAATATGCGCAAGTTTACCGTTTGAATAATAAGGAAATTTTTTAATATTTGTCTTAATTCTAAATCTTGACCAAAGATAAACTAAATCGATAAAATTTAATGATTTCAATGTGCGCAAGTAATCCATATTGTGAATAAGTGATTTGTATATTTAATGATTTCAACTTGCGCAAGTAATCTATATTAGAAAGGTAAGTTATTAAAAACAAATTTTGTCAATAAGTTATTTGCATATTTAATGATTTCAACTTGCGCAAGTAATTCATATTAGAAAGGTAAGTTATTAAAAACAAACAACCTAATTAGTAGGGGTGGTCACTTTACCCGATATCCGAAGTGGCAACCGAACCCGATCCGAAAAATCCAAACTGAAATCCGAACCGAAGTAGCAAAATACCCGAACGGGTATTGAATAAGGAAAGATTGGATACCCGAATCCGAACGGATAATACCCGAACCCGAATGGATATCCGAAGATAACCAAACATATGTATAATTAACCTTATATTTCTAGTTTACATCTCTCATTTTATATAAAATATTTATATTGATACTACACATACTTTAAGTTCATATGATATACATACAATTACAAAAAAATGATTTGCTACTCACTTAAAATGCATGTCAAGTTTTTTATTTAAAAATTAACAAAAAGTTACATCCGAAATTTTAAAAAAATAACTAAATTAATGCATTTTTAGTTTTAAAATGTTATGTCTAAATCTATTAACTATTCAATCTAATAAAAATAAAAAATTAGTTAACTGAAAGTTATATTTTTAAATATAAGAAACTTGAGAAATGAAAATTTTAATTTTTTTTTTCAAAATCTAAATATCCGAACCAGATCCGAAATAACCGAATCCGAACTAAAAATATCCGAACCCGACCCGAAGTACAGAAATACCCGAACGGGTTCTACACCTCTATACCAAAATACCCGATAATCCGAAATATCCGACCCGAACCCGAACGGGTACCCATGGCTAAACTAAATCGATAATTATTATCCCCTAGCTATATATGGGCTTAACGAAATCGACAATAGTTTTGGGCTTGTCTACATAAGCGATTGATTAAAATAAATGAAAAAAAAAATTCAAAAAAACCAGCCAATAGAATTATAACGTTTTTCCTGAGAAGCTCTATATGAGTGCCACCTCAGCAGAAATCACTAAAGTGACTTCTCCTTTAATGTATAGGGGGATTTCATAGCTTTTTTCTTTTTCTTCTGGTTATCTCCTTTCCTTAAGCCAGTTGCCAGTGATAACATCCAAAAAGCATTTGTCATTTAAATAAAAAGTAAATAAAATTGTTATTAGAGTAGTGGTGATTATGGTATCCACGTTGATTATGGTAATAGTATATAAATATAATAAACTATGCTAAATGGTATAGTTTATGTTAATGAAATTATAAAATGATTTAATATATTAATACACTATACGTATCCAAAATTAATAAAATTAAACCCAACTTCAACCAAATCTTTCAAAAATAAACCGAAAACACTAATCACTAAACACTAGAAAGAAATATAAACCCTAACCCAAATATCAAAATATGCACATAATACATAATATTAACTATTATCAAAATATAATAGTAACAAACGAAATATTATAGTACATATTGTTTAAATTTTTTAATATTTATGATTGTCGGGAGTGAGGCAATGCTTACCCCAACATCAATCCAAACGTACATCAAACTAAACTTAAAACACTAATCACTAAACTCTAAAAAGAAATATAAATCGTAACCTAAATATCAAAATATGCAGATCCAACTAAAATAGTAACAACGAAATATCATAGTACATATTGTTCAAGTAGAATAGCAAAACCGGCAGCTTACGGTATATACGAGTGGTGATGGTTACGGCGGAAGAAGTGAAAACTGGTATCAAGAAGATTGTGGTTGTTTTGAAGGATCTAATGGCAAAACTATAAAATCGAAAATTACAGATCTTGTTAATAACTAAAAGAAATTATGATGATAGAAAAAGAGGTGGTGATTAAAGACACAATAAATACAAAGCACAGTGTGAAGTTGGTGATAGGATACGCTGACGGAGGGTAAGGCAGTGGAGATGGAAGAAGAGTGGTGGTAGTTGATAATCAAAGAAGAAGAAGAAAAGTGTATTTTTTTCTTTCATTAACCGGTAACTAAGAAGTGTAATACAGTATATATTTCACAAATAATGGAGGAACTTTTTTTTGGTTAGATAGTTAATTATGATAGTTTTTGTGGCTATATAGCCTAATTCCCCTTCATATATTATATGAATGACTATAAAACGCTAAAGTTATACTATAAAAATGCAAATTTTGTCATTAAGAAGTCAATTTAGGCATGTTCAAGATTCAATTTATGTAACTTTGTAAATTTTGTCAGGTGTGTGGTATAACATTAATTATTTTTGAAAATCATTCCCATATATATTAATTGAAAATCATTTAAAAATTATAACTTATATTTTGTACTAATTAGAAAAGAGACCCGACGATGTGTCACATAATTAGAATATCAATTTGACTTACGTGGCAGTATATGAATCAATTGAATATTTTGTAAGTCCAATATCCAATTGCTAGAGAACGCTATAACCGAAAATATAGGAAGCGTGTATATTTAGGGATATGATATTATAGACTAGGGGTTTTGCCCGCATATGCGGGCATATCTTCTTACGAATATTTGTTACTTTATGTTTTGTAAATTTTAAAACCAGCATGAGAAATTATTATTTATGTTTTAAAAAGAAATTAAATCAAACATCAAATTATTTAATATTTTATAAAATAGCTTTGTACAAATATTTTTGCTAGATTAATATTTAATTATAAATTGTTTTATATCTTAATTTCTAACTTTTATAATAGAAAAATATTATTTCAAGATAACAACATAAGACATAAAATTATCTTATTTTAAAATTTATAATATTATACGTATAAATTCTTTTTAATTATATAATATATTATATATATAAATTCATTAAGAATAATAACGACATTAACCAGTCTAACTTTTAACGTAAGAGCTCGAATGCGAAAAATCAGAAGCTAATAATAGTACAAAATATAGAATATATAATATAAAACATAATAATAGATAGATTACTCATTTAATTAATAGATTTACATAAAATTTATAAAATTGTGCAAACTTTGTTAAGTTAGATAAACTTCTAACATAAAATGAAGGAGAAATTACATGTTTATGATACCACTTTTCATTTTTACCACCACTAAAGAGATATTTTCAAAAATACATTCTTCATTAAGTGACAAAAGACTCTTATGCCCTTGTTATTATATATATAATAAATTATTATTTAAATAAAAAAAATTAAATAAATAAAATTAAAAAACTAAAAAAATAAAGAAATAAAAAAAAGTAATAAAATAAAATAAATAAAAATAAAAAAAATAAAAAAATGAAATTTTTTTTTATGTTTTCGAATTATACTTTTTCAAATTCAAACTTTTTTATAAAAAAAATTTTGAAACTTTTTTTTCGAAACTTTTTTATTTTTTTTTCAAATTCCTTTTTAAAAAACAAAAATTATGTTTGAAACTATTTTTTAAAATTTTTAATATATTTTAAGTATTTATTTATATATTTATTAGAATCTTAAATTTCACATTCCAAAAACCCTACCTCCACCCCTCAACTCTAAACCCTAAGTCTGGATTAGTTAATCCTAAGGGTATAATTATATTTGATCCTTCATTAAAAATGAGGGTAAAAGTGGTTAGTGTAAACATGAAAAGTGGTAATATGAATGTGCTATTTGTGGCAATTTCCTAAAATGAATTGGTGATAAGAGAATTGGTCCATATATCTTATATATTGATTATGATCTCTTCTAACTTCTGGTGTGAAGCTTTTGTCCCTAATAAAACTCTATTTAATAGAAGTATAAATTAAGACTAACTCTTAAATTTTCACAATATTTACAACTTAATGCCCTTGAAATAATTAAATGAACTTATTTTTAACTAATTTTTGTCTTTTCTAAATTTAATGAAGTAATAATTACTCCTACTTCTATGCTTTCCATGTCTTTTTCAAAATTAATAAAACATTTCCTAAATTAAATTCACAATCAATTCAATATAACTCTTTTTAACTTATCTATTTCATATTAATATACACAAAATATTTATCTAACAATATAAGTTACATTTTGTCTCATTCTCCCACACAAATCACGTTACTCTTCATTTTTTTTGAACAAATTCTTCTTCTTACCAATATAAATAGATTACATGCACCATTATAATTATTTACCAACTTACCATGTATATAAATTAATTTATTAGACATTATCGTAAAATTTTGATTCACAAAAAAAAACAAAAAAAAACATTTGTATAGATGCACGGATCATATTCTAAAAATGGTGGTAATACAATTGACGGTTTACAGGAGAAAATAAAGGTAAAAAAAAATTAAACTATAAAATCTAATCTATTAAAATAGAAGTAAAAATTAAGATTAACCCTTAAATTTGCACAATATTTACAATCTAATGCCATTGAAATAATTAAATGAACCTATTTTTAACTAATCTTTGTCTTTTCTAAAATTAATGAAATGATAATTACTCCTACTTCTATGCTTTCCATGTCTTTTTCAAAATTAATAAAACATTTCCTAAATTAAATTCACAATCTTCAATATAAATCTTTTAACTTATCTATTTCATATTAACATTATAAACATCAATCAATATCAATAATATACACAAAATATTTATCTAACAATATAAGTTATATTTTGTCTCATTCTCCCACACAAATCACGTTACTCTTCATTTTTTTTTGAAAAAAATATTCTTCTTACCAATATAAAGAGATTACATGCACCATTATAATTATTTACCAACTTACCATGTATATAAAATAATTTATTAGACATTATCGTAAAATTTTGATTCACAAAAAAAAAACAAAATAAACATTTGTATAGATGCACGTAGGGCTGGGCATAAAATCCGTAACCCGAAATCCGAACCGAACCCAAACTGAAAAACCCGATCCGTACCCGATCCGAAATGTAAAAAATACCTCAGTGGATCATGTAGGGTGTTATAAAACATATCCGAACCCGAAGTGTTATTAATCGAACCCGAATGGATAACCCGAAAATCCGAAAAACCTGAAAACCCAAAAAAATATCCGAAGAAACCGATCCGAATGTCTAAATTAATATACAATATAAATATTTGAAACATAAATATGTACTTCAAATATTCAATTTCATATTTATTTAGATATAATATCTAACAATAAGTATTTAAAATTTAAATAAAAACCTTAAATACTTCATTATGTACAAAGAAGTATATATGTCTTATCTTTTACTTTTGAATTTTAGATTTTACTTTGGATATATCCGAACCGATCCGATATAACTCGAATCCGAGTGATATATGGTTACTTTGGATGTATCCGAACCGATCCGAAACCGAAGTGTTATATCCGAATCCGATCCGTACTTGTAAATTTACTAGAATGGGACCTAGGGGGTGTTACAAAAGAGAACCAAAATCCGAAAAACCGATCCGAATTCGAACGGGTACCCGAATGCCCATGCCTAGATGCACGGATCATATTCTAAAAATGGTGGTAATACAATTGACGGTTTACAAGAGAAAATAAAGTTTAAAAAAAATTAAACTATAAAATTATTATTCTTATAAATGTTATTAAATAATTATTTAACATAGGTAAAATTTTAAGATATATACTATCACTCAGAAAAATATTTTTTTACAAAAGTAAAAGCAAACATCCTCAAAGTCATGGTTTAAATGTACATAAACTTAAGTCCATTTATAATTTCTTATCAGTTACATCAAATTTATATTTTCTTTTTCTTTTTTTTTACAAATTTAAATCTTAATTTGTATATGTTCCAAATTTGATAGAAGTTTAACAATCATTTTATTTACTTACAAATAGTGTAGCTAATGTATCATTTATAAATAGTCCGCTAATTCACAATTGTCTATTTTCGTACTTTTTATTTAAAAAAAAATTCGCTATATATCTTAGTCATGGATCTAATTATATAAATGTTATATTTTTATATAATACCCAATATCGGTGATACATTTTACTCTAAAATGCTAAAATATAAAATTAAGTATAAATATAACATTTACATTTACAAATATGATTACATTTACAAATATATCATTAAATACAAACACAAATCAAATACTCGCGCAGTCGCGCGGATCAAAGTCTAGTAACAATGTTACGGCCGGAGAACATAATTGATTTTTGTAACAAATAAATAAAACAGTGTAAAATTAATCAAATTTTATTATTGGTCGGTAGGCGATGAAATAGGTTTCTTACTTTATTAAATAAAAAGTCGCTTTTATTCTTATCATATTGTTCCATATTTCAATCAGAGAACACTGAGACCCAACAATCCAACATAAAGTACATACTTTTATTAATATCATATCGTTCCATATTGCATTTGCATTATAAAGTAACACACGTGTTTTAGCAACTAAGGTTAGAACCAGGGTCCACACCAAGCTGTCCACAATAATCTCTGTAGTACCTAATCCTTTCATTGACTGCAGCCAAATTCCCACCGTTGCATTCAGTTCCATTGATAGCTCTTATGGTTGCTCCAAATCCTTGGTTGAGTACTGGCCTTACGCTATTCATCCAAAACAACAAACTTGTTTTGAAACCTAGAGTTGGGTTGCTACGAACAAGCTCACGCTGACGGAGAAGGTCGATATTGAGACGTTCACCACGAACGAAGTAGCCTATGCCAGGAGGATGGCATGGCATTTGTCGCTGAGGTTCCTGGCATTTATCACGTCGTAACGTTCCATTTATTGCTTGTATGTAGCAGAAGTCTATACGACATGCACATGAAACAAAGTGAATTATAATTAGCCTAATTAACTGAGATACATATTCAGATTTTACAGGCGTAAACGAAGACTGTTTCAAATACCTCACCTGTTAATTGTAAAATCCATTTATAAATTTCGAATAATGCATACGTTTAGAAATATTCAATTCTTTAGTTATCGATAATAAAACTATCATTTATTTGTAGCTAGCTGAAAGCTAGAATATCGGTCGTGACTATTGTAGATGTACGTGCAAAAATATTATTTTCCCTTTGTATTTATAATATTTTGAAAAAAAAACAGAGAAGAAAGAGAGAAGTCTTACGTCCAGTCCCCTGAGAATAATGAGCAAACATGGTAGCAATTTCACGTCTAGTAACGGAATTACCAAAGTTGGGAAAATTATTAGCGGCGTTAATGAAAGAGTCGTGAGTGTAGAATGTTTTTCCGGCGCAGCCGCTACCGGCTTTTTGTATAATGTTGTTAAAGAACTGCTGTGTCACAATGCTACTGACCGATCCACCGCCGTTTGGGGTTCTAATATTGCTTCTACAAGGACCTGCCCGGCATCCAGCACCGCAGTAAGCATCGTTGGTACCGCAAGAACCGAACTGACTGCAACAGAGGTTTGGAGCGCAACCGCATTTTTGAGTCTTGGCGGTTACAGAGTATAAACCAACGAGGGAAAGGAAAATTACTAAGGAAACTTTTGTGAAAGCCATGTTTTGGTTATTGTCTGTGGTTGATAAGGAATAATTTGCGAGGTATATATAGGGATAATGTTACATAGTTCGGTAATTTTACTTTTTGTTAGGTGAGGAAGTAATTTTTTTGCTTTTACTTTTTGTTAAGAAGAAGTGAAGAACGAGGGTGGGATAAAACACGAGGATGGTTCCCTGAAGAAGACATTGTGGAAACCAAGTCTTGTAACTGACAAGTCAACGTAGTTTTTCGGCTTAACCCATTATATATTTATAATCAAAGAATCAATTGTAAAAACAAACACAAAATTTCGAGAAACTTTTAGAAATATAATATAAAACTACAAAAAAACACTTTTTCTAACAGAGGATTTCGTCGAAATTTATAGTTTATATTAAAAAAACGTTCTCTTTCATCCTCTCACTATTAAAAATTAACAGAATGTTTTTTATATTCCGCTAAGAACCTCATCATAAAAACCCTTCATTAATCATGCTCTTAGGCAATATCTCTCACTCTCTCACTAGAGGAGAGAACAAGGTATGTGGATTGAGAGGAGAGATTACCACAGGCTCTCAATTGTAAAAACAAACACAAAATTTTGAGAAATTTTTCGAAATATAATACAAAACTACAAAAACACACACTTTTTCTTACGGAGGAATTCGTCGAAATTTGTCGTTTATATTAAAAAACGTTCTCTCTCATCCTCTCACCACATCGCCCACTCTCTCATTAATCATGCTCTTAGGCAACATCTCTCACTCTCTCACTAAGCCACATCGCCCACTCCCTCTCTCTCTAGGCCATATTTCCTAATCTCTCCTCTCGATCCACATACCTTGTTCTCTCCTCTATGACCACCTCGCTCAACTCACCTTGCCCGATCTACCTCACCAACTTTTCTCCCTTAGAGCATATCAGCCAATTTTTTCTTCCATCATGCTCTTGTTTAAGTCTCGTCCAAATCATTCTTTGCTTCGTCACAAACAAAGTTTCCGTTGAGGTTTTGCAGAAAAGTGTGAAATCTTTTATTTCCGTCAAATTTATCCAAACGTTGAATCAAAAACGGTTAACTTAAACATCAAGTATGTACATTAGACGAAAAAATATTCTATCATTTATTAAACTAACATCACAAAAAACCAAAATTCCAAACAAAATAATGATATTCCAAAAAGTCGTAAAATGTAAAATTTGTAAACACTGTGAAAATTAGGTGCCTAAACATACAGAACTGGCCTGTTTCAATATAAACATGTAAAGAAGCCCAGTTTGATGATGGTTTACTTTGTTTGGAGAAAAATAAAGAATAAAACAAGAAAACAAGATTTTCGAAAAAGACAAACTCGAATCTAAGAAATAAGGAAAAATTGGAGGAAATATGAAAAGAAGTAGATATGAATCTGCGGAAAAATGGCAAGAAACGACTTTGGTGAGTGTATAAAAAAAAGCTTGAGACATAAGAAAGGAGGAGATTAATAACGAAATTGTCAGACCATACATGCTCTACATCCGGATAACTTTAGGAAACTTAGTTCTAGGTAGTTATAGTTTAGCGAACATAATTTAAACGTTTTTCCGCTATTTACCAACTAGACGAACATCGCGAAAGCAGTTCGGTCTTTTGTACAAAAACTTGCAAACTAAACATGTTTGTCTTTTCACTTTGAAACTCAATCTTGGCGACTCCCATAAACAAGCGAGAAAACAAATTCACATTTCTCAAGCTCCACATTCCATCAAAAGCTCCACATTTCATCAAAAGCTCCAATACAGAGGTCGCCGTCACAATTTTTTTTATGTCTTCTCACCTCGCTAAGGAATGAGAAGACACAATATCATCCATGGAAGAAGCCAGTTCGTATTGTGCCCTCATCGTATGTTTCGACAAACATTTTTTTCTTTAACCAGTACACTGAGAAAATCATCGTAGAAGCTGTTAAGCTAGATGGGTTTCCAACCTAAAACCAATTGGTGATAAGTGGATTAGCCCATCTATCTTATATATTATTAAGGATCCCTTACAACTTTCGATGTTGGACTTTTGTTCCTAATACGCCCAGTCGAGATGATGGCTCTTTGAGCGTCAATTTCGAAATGTTTCAGCAAGATCGATGGGCCGATTTTGGGCTAGATCGATATTGGATCGGGTTGGATTGTTTGGATCGGACTCTGATACCATATTAAGCTAGATGAGATTTTTCAACTTAACACTAATTAGTGATAAGTGAATTGGTTCATCTATCTTATATATTATTAAGGATCTCTTCCAACTTGCGATGTGAAACTTTTGTCTATAATATAAACCTGACCAATGTATATTAAACGTGTGTTTACAATAATGAGTATCGTAAACGTGTGTTTTACAATGTTTTCCGGTTCTAAACCCATCATATAGGAATGGGATACAAAGTCCAGTCACCACATCACGTTTATACAAAAATCATGAAGGCTAGTGAAATGTTATTGTTTTTTTCTTCCTAGGCAGTTGACTCCTTAACATAGATTTTTGAAAAGTCTTGTGGCTTTGTCTTTGGTTGCAGCCAAGTTTTGTCTTCCTAGGCAATTGACTCCTTGACATATATTTTTGAAAAGTCTTGCAGCTTTGTCTTTGGTTGCAGCCAATTTATTTGCTATTTTCTTCAAGTTGCAGTTGTTTATAGTTACAGCTAGGCCTGTGATGGATCCGGATTATTTAAGGTATCCTGATCCGGATCCGTGAATTTAATATCTGGATCCGGATTCGTGGTTTCCAGATATTTGGATTTCGGATATCAGTCCCGATATTCTATTACTTGCAGATATCCGGATCCGTAAAAATAATTTAAAATATTAATTTTTTTAAAATACTATTTTTAATATACTACATAAATTAAATATTTATAAATATATTGATATATGTCTATAATATTGTAAAAACTGAAATATAATATTATACGATTAATTCATGCATAAATATTAATATATCAAATATAAATATTAAAGAAATTTAAAAATTTAATGTGTTTTAAAAATATGGATCCGGATCCGGATATCCAGACTTAAAAATTAAGATATCCGGATCCGGATTCGGTTTGGACAGATTCAAGATTTTACTATCCGAATTCGGATCCGGATACCCTGGATATCCTTTTTCGAAACGGATTCAGAGCGGATCTTGGATCGAATCCAGATCTCGGATAATAAGTCTCAGACCTAGTTATAGCCAATTTATTTTACTTTGTGTGTAGCATTTTAAAATTTTTGTCTTTAGTCCAGCTACCACATGTTGTCTACAGAAAAAGTCACGGAAACTAGTAAAATGTTTATATTTTCTTTTAAGCAGTGGCCTACTTGACTTAGATTTTGAAAAAGTCTAGCAGTTTTGTCTATGGTTACAGCAAATGTATTATTCTCTATTCGTCTAATGACATTTTGCAATCTCCTCGTCTCTTGAATATACACTTTCCTGCAAACTATGAGAAGCAATAAAAGTTTTCCATAGCGGTGAAGCTCCCATGGTGACCGGAAAGGCTCCCACAAGCATGAGGGACGTGTCTTGATACACGTGTTACAAAACTCCCCAAACAGGACACATGGTGGTGATGATAATCAACTTACCAACCTACAAATGAGCCTTATTCTTTAATTATTAAGTTGTACCTTTATTTGGGTCTTGTGTTACGGTAAATCGGATCCATGTAACTTTGCCCACTGGGCAATTATCAATCAATGTTGCCGACAATAAACGTGCTACACAGTCTAGCCACCACATGACGTTTATAAAAAAGTCATGAATGCTATTGAATTATTGTTATCTTCCCAGGCAGTTGACTCCTTGACACAGAATTTTGAAAAGTCTTGCGGCTTTGTCTATAGTTACAGCCAATTTAATTTACTTTGGGTGTGATTGATAAAACTTAGAGCAACTGAGAGTAAATAAAGTAGAAAAACTGGAAAGAAAAAAAGAAGGTGTTAATTAGAGTAAAGAGCAGAAATATGATTGGTAATAGATTAGAGTAATAAGAAAAATTTAATTATATATTTATATGTTTGAAATCAACAAAACAAAAGAGATAAAATGATAGTTATTGTGTTAATATTCACTTAGTGATGTGACATAGCAATAATAACATTAGAAACTCTATAAATTAATACTCGATAAATTAATAAACACGGTAAATTAATAAATTTTTCTAGTCCTAAATTAGGCTGATGTGAAATATGACACTAATTCATAAAATAATAAGATAATAATATTAAAAAAACCTTAGCTAAATATATAATCTCATTGAAAATATATATTAATAATTATGATATATATAATTTTTTATATATAAGTAAAGCATTTTATTATTTATTCATCTTCAAAATGAACTGTATCTCTAATTTTTATTTTTCATTTCAATATTTTGGTCTTAGTTTATCGAATCACACATAAGAACTCATATGTATACTTCCATACATATTCAACATACATAAAATGTATCAAATAAACTCACAAAATATATGAAATTCAAATATATAAAGTTTTAACTAATATAAAATATTATGAAATCAAATGTTCTTTCCTTTTAAATATAAATATTTTTAAAAATATAAATATAAAAATGAAACTTTTCATTAAATTTATAAATTATCATAGTCCCAATATTATTAGTTTATAGAGTTTTTACTGTATGTAGGTAGTTTTTGTTTTGAGCAAGACTATATGTAGGTAGTTATAAGATACACATAATATAAAGAGATATAAAACAATAAAATAGATTCACTTGCAAACATTACATTTGGAGTAAGGAAAAAGAAATATTCTCAGCAACATGAATGATAATTAGAGAAAATCATATTATTTTTTAGTGTGATTGGATGGCATTACTAGAGTAAAAAAGTTGGAGTAAATTTTTTTACTCTAGTTTAGAATTTTTTACTCTGAGTTTCTTTTAAATACATCCGAGAATGGTGAAAAAAGTTTTCCACTCATCTATTCTACAAAGTAATTTTTATTAGTTGTTTCCACCTTTTCTTTTACTCATAAAAACAAGGAGTAAAGTGCAGAGATACAAAAAGTAACATATTCTTTCCTTTAACCCTTATTTTTACGCTAAGTTACTCTAATTTCCTCTGTTATGTTGCCAGCCAAACCTTTTTTTTCTTTTCTTTTCTACTTGATTGGTTGGTAAGTAGTGAAAACCCGTGATAAATTCTTTTCACTATTTTACTTTTACTCTAAAAATATTTTGCAGTCACACCTTTTGTACTTGGCATTTTAACATTTTTATCCTTAGTCCAGCTATCACATGTTGTCTATAAAACTCAATGGGACTAGTAAAATGTTTACATTTTCTTTTTAGGCAGTGGCCTACTTGACTTAGATTTTGGATGAGTCTTGCAGTTTTTTCTGTGGTTACAGGAAATTTATTATTCTCTATTTTGCTTTATCACCCTATGCTAAATTGCCAATGGCATTTTTCTATATCCTCGTCTCTTGAATATACACTTTAGAAGCAATACAAATACGAAGACTTGTAGATAGGTCTTACGCTAGCTTTAGATAAGCTTTACATTCCTATTGTGTTTAGGATTATTCTCTTATGATAAGGTCATACGCTGACTTGGATGTTTTTTTTGGTCTAAAAAAAGGTGGTTTCACCTCTTTGCCGGGAACCCAAACATTGTAAATAGTCCATTCCACCGTGAATTAAACCCGAGTTGTGATAGTTACAACCGTAACCCCTTTACCAATAGGCCAACTTAGCGTAGGTTGAAGGTGGTTTCACCTATTTGCCGGGAACCCAAGCATTGTAAATAATCCCTTCCACTGTGAATTGAACAGGCGACGGCTCCATCGCCTTGTACCTCCTAGGTAGGGTGGGTTCCGTAAGGCGCGCGCCATGGAGGCGCCTAGGCCAGATTGCGAGCAGATCCAAGGCGAGCAAGGCGCAAGATGAAGACTTTATGTAAAAAATTTGTAAACCGTATGTAAAACCGTATGTAAAACCGTATGTAAACCATGTATGAAACCAAATCTAATTAATAATTAAACTTTAGCCGTCTAAACCTTAATCGTGGGAAACTTAAACGTCTAAGTAATAATGAAAGTCCTAGTTTTTTTAAATACAAGTTATGTAACTAAACAACAACATAGATTTCAAGGTTTTTTGCTCAAGGTTAGAACTCTCTAGTCTTTACTTTTTCCAATCTCCTTTGTGTTTATTCTTCTTATAGATTCCTGAGTTCCTTTGTCACATATTAAAACGTACTGCGGTTGCTTTCGTCGGAGTTAACAACACACGGTAGTTTTTTACTCTCTGCACTTTCTTTTTTTGTTCTCTTTTTTTTTGTTTTCATTCTATCTCATCTTTGGTCAGTGATCACAGTCTAGTTATGAATATAACTTATGATCAGTCTGGTTTTTGTCTCAATCTCTTTACGTGTAATTTACTTTTTTTTCCTTTGATCACAGTTTTAATGTCTGAGGCTGGGGTTAGTGCTACTCGTCGTGAAGTTGATCCAGGAAGAAAATATGGAATCATGTTGAATAACAATTCCAACTCTTGGAAGTGTATATACTGTAAGAAATACTTCAACACTGGAATTTCATGTCTCAAGCAACACTTGAGAGGGGATCATAGGAATGCCAAAGCTTGTAATTTATATCCACTACATGTGAGAGAGGAGTTAATCAGAAACAAGCAGATGAAGGAGGACGAGATAGCTGCTCGTAACTTGGCTCTCCAAGAAGAATAAGAAGGTCTTGACGAGTATGATGAAGAGTGTGCGAAAGAAAGAAAGTCAGCCGCGACGGTCTGTCCATGCTAAGAAAAGGAGAGTTAGAGGTCCACTGGACAGGTATGTGAGTGTTCCTCCTCCTGGTGTTTTGCAAGAAAGGAAAGATGGAAAGAGTACTCTTGGAGCTGCTTGTGATAAACAGTTAAGGGAAGATATATGTGGAGCTATAACTAGGTGGTTTTTGGATGCTGGTCTTGCGTTCAATGCAGTCAACTATCCTAGTTTTAACAAGATGATTCAATTAATTGGGCAAAATATGGACCAGGGTTGAAACCACCAACCATGTATGAATTAAGGGTTCCACTGCTTAATAAAGAAGTGCAGAACACTCTTGTCCAAATTGAGGAGAACAAGGAGTGGGCTAGTAAAGGATGTTCCCTTATGTCTGATGGTTTGAGGGATTCAGTGGCTAAGAAAGACATTGTCAACTGCTTAGTTAATTCCCCTAAAGGTTCTGTTTTTATGAAGTCGAAAGATGTTTCCGAAGTGGTACATATGATCTGAACCAGTATTTCTTTTCAACGTTTATATTTCTTTGTTTTAACACTTTATTTTTTTTAGGTGAAAGATGCAACATTATTGTTTAACTTGCTAGATGATATGGTTGAAGAAATTGGATAAGCTAATGTAGTTCAAGTAATCACAGACAATGCAAAGAACTACATAAAAGCTGGTAAGTATTTATTTCCATCTTCCATCTTTAAAAGTTTTATTTTATTTTTTTGTAACACTAATACAAAATATTTAAGTTCAGGAAAATTGCTTGAAGCAAAAAGACCTCATCTCTACTAGACTCCATATGCTGCACATTGCATTGATTTAATATTGGAGGACATTGGAGAAATCCCAGCATTGAAGAATGCCATGAAAAAATGCATGTTCATGAATGGATATATCTACATCCATGTCCCTCTTGTGAACATGATGAGAAAATTCATAAAGCAAAGAAATCTGCACAGGCCGGCTATAACAAGGTTTGCTACTTCTTGCATAACCATAACTCAGTTTCTCAAACAGCATAAACCTTTAAGGGATATGGTCAATTATGCTGAATGGAGTGAGTCTAAATGGCCCAAAGAAGCTGGAGCAAGAAAAGTTAGACAGTATCTTATGCAAGCGAGTTTTTGGAATAATATTCGACGTGCTCTGAAGCTTATGACTCCTCTTGTCAAAGTATTTAGGATGGTTGATGGAGAGAAAAACCAGCTATGGGATACATTTATGCAGCCATGGATAGGGCAAAAGAGACAATCGCAAGGGATTTCAACTGAAATAAAGAGAAGTACGAAAAAGCCTTTGAGATCATTGACAAAAGGTGGCAGTGTCAGCTTCACCATCCTTTGCATGCTGCTGGGTATTTCTTAAACCCTTCAATCCATTACAAATATCACGATGATGTACGTTGCGCCGAAGTGGAAGGGGGCTTGTACAATTGCATTACTAGGTTGGTCTTTTAAATTGTGTTTTTGTTTTGTATTAATAGGTTGGTACACCATTTTCAGATGATAGTTTTGTTTGTGTTGCATTAATAGGTTGGTTCCAGATACAGAAACTCAAGACAAGATAATGACAGAGTTGGATGCTTTCAAGGACGCTACTGGTATCTTCGGCCACGACATGGCCATTAGGCAAAGAGATATCAAAGCACCAGGTAACACAAATTTGAATTACTTTTAGATAATTGATCTAAATAAATACTAACAATATTTTTATTTTAATAGCTGAATGGTGGTCTTGTTCTGGATCTTCTGCTCTAAATCTCAGAAGCTCTGTTGTTAAGATCCTTAGTCTAACTTGTAGTACTACTGGTTGTAAAAGAAATTGGAGTGTTTTCCAACTTGTAAGTTTTTTTAATCACTTTTATTGTATATTTTAGGTGATTTTTTTTAACTTATAAGTTTTAAATTTGATTTGTAACAGCTTCATACGAAAAAGAGAAATCGGCTGAACAACATGGTTTTTGTGAAGTACAACAAAGCTCTAAAACGCTGAAGCTTGAGAAGTGTGTGTGTCACCAGAGATCCTATTCTTTTGGATGAAATTGATAACAACAATGAGTGGTTGATTGGAATAATGGATGGAGATTCATCTGATAATATGATTATTTGGTGTGGGGAGATGATGATTTGTCATGGAATGTTGTGAGCCAAGCTATGGGTGTTGAAGAACCCAACTATTCTACTAGAGGAGCTGGAGCAAAAGGTGCAAGTTCATCTAAAACAGATAAAGAGAAAGGTATTGCTAGCTCAAACCAGAAGCAATGCTATAGACCATCTGCGCGTGCTATGACATTGTTTGATGAGAAGGATGAGTTGGAAGAAGATTTAGATGAAGATGACCTTGGGCATGAGGATGTTGAGTGTGATGATGAAGATGAGAATAATGGTATTTCTGAAGATGAATTTTAGGTATTGGTTTTAAGTTGTTTATTATGATATTATCTTTTGGTTTCTACATTTGAGACTTTGTTTTTGGGTTTTCGGTTTGAATAATTTTGTTTTAGTTCAACTACCTTCAAATAATAAAGCTTGCATCTTATTTTATTTAAATTAAGTGTCTCTTACGTGAATTGCACAAGTGTTTTTAACTTTTCTTCTCCAATACACGACAAACCAAGTCATAATCAAAAATATTCTTCATGGCGAGCGCCTTTTTGCACCATGGTGTAAGGCGTAAGGCTAGGACCGTCTCGCCTTGGTGCGCCATGCGCCATTTTAAACACAGGTTACAGCCGTAACCCCCTTACCACTAGGTCAATTCAGCGTTGGTCTGACTTGGATGTTGTATAAATACTTGGGCACTGACATTATACAGACTCTGAGATCACATACATATTGACAAACGCTTTTGGTCGTGTCCCATTTCAAAATCTAGTGTCCAAAGTTGGGCAATACAAATCCACGATTTTAGTGGCGGAGCTAGAAATATTTTTTACTAGGATCATAATATATAAATTTGATATTAAAACTTGATAATATATGATACTATAACAAAAAAAAAATTTCTAATGGGAGCATATGACAACATATATATATAAATTAGTGGGGTCAAATGCTAAAGTTTGCAAAAATATTAAATTAATTTTAGAAAAAATGTGGTTTCATCTATTTACCGGGAACCTAAGCATTGTAAATAGTCTATTCCACCGTGAATTGAATCCGAGTGGTGGTAGTTACAGCCGTAACCCCTTTACCACTAAACCAACTCAGCGTTAGTATAATACGTTTAGTGGGATCCTGTGACCCCACAACCCCTTCTTTGTTTCTGTCCCTGCACACTCTTCAACTTGAGAAGGAATATTGGAATGGATGTACCTTTAAAAAAGATAAATACAAAGACTTGTAAAAAAAAGACTTGTAGAGAAGTCCTACGTAGTGTTTTTTTTGGGATAAGCTTTGCATTCCTATTGTGTTTAGGATGAGGTCACATGCCGACTTGGATGCTACATAAATCCTTGGGGGTTGACATTAATTATATAAAGACAAGCATTAGAGTAACCTTACTGGTGAGTATGTAACTCAGTTTTTAAACAAAAATTAAAATTATTATTTAATAACTTTTTATTTATTTAATTAAATTATAAAGACTTTTAAAACTATAAACCATTTAGTAAATGACATGTGTAAATCAGTGTTTTGAAACCCAACCCGCGGTTGAACCGGTAAACCCGGTGACCCAGAAAAAAATCTGGTTTGGGTTTTGTGAAAAATCCAATATTTAAAAACCCACAAAAACCCGAAAAAACCCACTAAAACCCGGAACCCGATACCGGTTGAACCACCGGTTGAACCAATAAATAATTTTTACGTCATTTTTTTAGTTTTTAAATTATGTTTTATATTCTAAGTTTCCAATTAAGAAGTTTTCCGTTTTCAGTTTTATATTTGTGATTTTTAGATTTTGATGAAAACTTCACTATGCCACTTGAAAAAAATGAAGTGAACGATGGTAGAGAGATCCAAAATTAGTTGATGTGATTTGATGTTAGTTTATTTCTGCTATTGACAATTTATTACAATGATCTTTTACTTTTTTTTTATTTTTAGTTTGAAGTTTAATTTATTACTCACACTAGACATTTAAATATTTATGATTTTTATTCAGAAAATTGTAAATAGTCTAAACTATTATTTGAAATTTTGTATGTCAAATGAAAATAAAAATATAAAAATGAAAGTTAAGTATTTTCTAAATATTTTTTAAACATAAAATATTTTCTAAATACTTTTTAAACATAAAATATATACATATCCAAACTATTATTTTATGTTTTAAAAAACATTTAGAAAATATTAAACTTTAGTTTTCTTATATTTATTTTCATAGCTAATATATTATTATATAATAAAATTAATTCATTTATAAACCCGCAGTTGATTCAGTGACCCATCGATCCGGTAAGTCGTCCGGTTCAGTGTCTGGGTCGGTTTTAAAAACATTGTGTGTAATACAAAGTATCTAATAATATGGGTGTAGAAATACATTATCATGTCTCTTTCCTATTTTTTTCTTTTTTTTTTCCTTAAATATTAAGATACTTTATCGGTACTGCTCTTATAATAAGACCGGCACTTTTGATACCTAATCTAAATCTACAAAACTCAAGATAGGTGTTAAAAAAAAGTGACATAAGTGGTAAACACTAGTAACATACTAACATGTATTAACTCCGTTGACTCATTGACTTGGATGGCTTGAGACAAGAATCCATGTCATTCTAGAAAAGTATCGCACCTGTGAAGTGGTTGGTGAGCCAATTTATTATCACCACAATGTGAATTGAAAGTTCGAAATGCTTCGTCTCGTACAAAGCTAGTTTCCTACAAAATACATAATTCTTATAAGCATCAAAATATCCTTTAACCAAGATTAAAAAAAAAAAAAAAAAAAACTGAGAATCATGAAACTGGTTCTTTTGCTTTCTTTTATTGCTCTTGCGCTACTCGAAGCATATGGTGAAACTGATATGCAAGCGTTGCTGGTATTTAAGTCTCAAATTTCTGAAGAGAAAAGGCTGTCTTGTCCTCATGGAATCGCTCATCCCACTTGTGCAACTGGAAGGGGGTTACATGTGGCCGCAAACACAAGAGAGTTACTCATCTTAACCTGGAAAACTTGTCATTAGATGGAGTGATATCACCATCAATTGGTAATCTCTCGTTTCTCATATCACTTGATCTCAATGGTAATTCTTTTGGTGGTACTATTCCTCAAGAGGTGGGAAACTTGTTTAGACTTGAATACTTGGATATGGGAATAAATTCTCTGAGAGGACAGGTTCCAAACAGTTTGTACAACTGCTCTAGATTGTCGAGTCTTCGTCTAGACTATAATCATCTTGGAGGGAGTGTTTCTTCAGAGATAGGGTCACTGACAAAGCTCGTCGATCTAAATCTTTTCAGAAACAATCTGAGAGGAAAACTCCCTGCGTCTCTAGGAAACTTGACATCTCTAAACCAACTTACATTATCAGACAACAAACTAGAAGGAGAGATTCCGGGTGATTTAGCTAAATTGACACGACTAGAGGATCTTCAACTAGTATCTAACAATTTCTCAGGTGTTTTTCCTCCAGCTATCTACAATTTGTCTTCACTCAATTATTTAGGCCTCGCTTATAATAACTTCTTGGGTCGGTTGAGACCTGATTTTGGTGTTCTGCTACCAAATCTTATAACGTGTAACCTGGGAAGGAATTATCTAACAGGAGTCATTCCAACAACAATTACCAATATCTCGACTCTTCAAAGATTGGGAATGAACGAGAACAGTCTGACAGGAAGTATTCCTTCCACTTTTGGAGAAATACCAAATTTGAAATGGTTATTACTTAGTTCCAACTCTTTGGGAAGTGACTCTTCTTCTAGGGACTTTGAATTCCTCACTTCTTTGATTAACTGCACCCAGCTAGAGAAGTTAGCGGTTGGTTGGAATAGGCTCGGGGGTGACTTCCCTGTTGACATTTCTAATCTGTCCGCCAACCTCATAGCTTTGGAAGTCGGAGGAAACCTCATTTCCGGAAGCCTTCCTCACGACATTGGGAATCTCATAAGCCTACAAACTCTAACGTTCGATCAGAACATGTTGTCTGGACCACTCCCTACCTCTCTCGGGAAGCTTTTAAACCTGAGGGTTGTAACTCTATCATCAAACAGATTATCAGGAGAGGTGCCGTCTTTTATAAGCAACTTCACTATGCTGGAAACACTCGACTTGGCTAACAACAGTTTCCAAGGCATGGTTCCTCCAAGTCTAGGAAAATGCAGCAATTTGCTACATCTTCGTATGGATTCTAATCAGCTGAAGGGGGAAATCCCTCGGGAGATTACGCAAATCCAGCGGCTTATTCTCCTTGACATGTCTGGTAACTCTTTGGTTGGCTCTCTACCGGAAGATATTGGAAAGCTAGAAAAACTTATTACACTGGCTGTTGCGGATAATAAGTTATCAGGGAAACTCCCACAAAGCATTGGAAAGTGTCTCACAATGGAATATCTTTATCTGGAAGGAAACAGTTTTGATGGAGATGTTCCTGATATGAAAAGGTTGGTGGGTCTTAAAGAAGTTGATTTGTCCAAGAATAATCTCTCTGGAGGTATACCTGAATATCTTGCAAACTTTTCCAAGTTGGAGTATCTCAATTTGTCTTTTAATAAATTCAATGGAAGGGTGCCTATATTTCAGAATACTACTATGGTTTCTGTATTTGGAAACAAAGATCTGTGCGGAGGGGTTAAAGAGTTTCAACTAAACCCATGCCTCACGCAAGAACCATTGGCGGAGGCAAAGCGTTCCTCTCATCTAAAGAAAATAGCGGTTGGAGTTGGCGTGGGAGTAGCGTTTATTTTGCTGATGTTGTTGGTAGCTTTGATTTGGTTCAGAAAAAGAAAGAAGAATAAGCAGACCAGTGATCCAACTTCTTCTTCTGCAGCCTTGGAAGTCTTCCATGAGAAGATAAGCTACGGAGATCTTCGGAACGCAACAAATGGCTTCTCTGAAAGCAATATGGTTGGGTCAGGCAGTTTCGGTACAGTGTTTAAGGCGTTTCTTCTCCCCCAGGCGGGGGAGAACGACGTCGTTGCGGTGAAAGTACTAAACATGCAGAGACGTGGAGCGATGAAGAGTTTTATGGCGGAATGTGCATCTCTCAAGGACGTAAGGCATCGTAATCTTGTGAAACTGTTGACGGCTTGTTCGAGTATTGATTTCCAAGGAAACGAATTCAGAGCTCTCGTATACGAGTTCATGCCGAATGGAAGCATGGATACGTGGCTGCACCCGGAGCATCTTAAAGAGCCCTCAAGAACCTTGACACTTCTTGAGAGGCTCAACATTGCTGTAGACGTTGCTTCTGCTTTAGACTATCTTCATGTTCATTGCCACGAACCTATAGCTCATTGTGATCTCAAGCCAAGCAACATCCTTCTAGATGATGATTTGACTGCCCATGTTAGCGACTTTGGTCTGGCTCGTCTTCTCATCAAGTTCGACCAGGAGTCTTTCTTCAGTCAACTGACTTCAGCTGGCGTTAGAGGGACAGTAGGTTATGCTGCACCAGGTAAAACTATCACGCATATGCAAATTCCTTTAATAAAAGAAAGAAAATTAGTTTTTATTTTATTTTTATCAATCCAGTTTTGTTTCTGTTAATTATGGTGCAGAATATGGGATGGGAGCACAGCCATCAGTACATGGTGATGTGTATAGCTTTGGGGTTCTCCTTTTGGAAATGTTCACTGGAAAAAGACCTTCGGATGAGTTGTTTGGAGGAGACTTTACTCTAATTAGCTACACCAAATCGGCGTTGCCGGAAAGGGTTTTGGACATTGCAGATAAATCGATTCTTGACAGCGGTCTCAGGGTTGGTTTTCCTGTTGCTGAGTGCTTGGCATTGGTTTTGAACGTTGGACTTAGGTGTGGGGAAGAATCCCCAATGAACCGTTTGGCAACGAGTGAAGCCGCAAAGGAGTTAGTCTCAATCAGAGAGAGGTTCTTTAAAGCTACAAGAACAGTCAGACGCTGAAGTGTGTATGACTTTTTCTACAAACTTTGCCATCCACTTAACAAGCACTGAGGTCTATATAATATCTTCTTTCAAAATTTCTGTTTTTTATTTTTTTTTACTCTATATTGTTAATGAATGCTTGTGCTATTTTAAGACAACATAGCTGCCTTTAGTTCCGTTCTCGGATTATGAATCAATTAAGCAGACACTAAGCATATGCATTTTCGTTCATAAAACAGCAAGGCCACACCTAAAAGTGACCAACTTCTCAAAATGTCCCATTATATTTATGTTTACCCAAAAGTATCCTATTGTGTTGTTATACCTCTTTAACTCTAGCTTGTCTACATCCAAAATATTTGCTCACTCATTCCTCTTTGTAAAAACCACAAATTAATTACCTAATAAACTCTTGAGCTTTCTGCAAATGATCAAACAAATGCATGGCCGGCCCTGATCAATAGTTCATGCAAAAAGATATACTGTTGAATAAAAGACAAGCAGTTGACACAGATGTCGACTGGGACATGAACAAGGAAGCAAGCCACCAAAGGATGTGTGACACCCTCAATTCATAAAAATGCTTTTAGCTCGGAAAAAGACAAATTTGTTCAGACATGTTCATAAGTTTGGTTTATATTAAGAAAAAAAAAAGACAGACATGATGATAATGATGTCTTCAGTTGATGTACTGAGAGAGCCACTTGAATCCCTCGCCATATCCCATTTTCCGGACGATGCTGCACATGAAGACCTCGAGTGGGCGAACACCAGAATCTCCTCCAGCTGTCGTCACTTTGCCCTTACCGGTGGTGAAGTTGGTGAGACCCAAGTGATACCTAAGCTCGTCCTCCGAGGCTGCGTAAGGGATATCAATCTTGTTTCCGAGAATCAGAAACGGGACAGTTGCAAGGGCTTCATCCGAGAGAAGAGCGTCTAGCTCTTTCTTTGACTCTGAAAATCTCTCCTTGTCGTAAGCATCCACTAGGTAGACAACTGCATCAACCTTTCAGACAGAACAAGAACGAGTATCTATCAGCAAAGATTCGATTTATAGGCTAATATAAACAACTTTAAATCCTAACATGCTAATACACGCAAACATACTTTTAGTTTGGTCTATACATAACTCGTAGCAATTGTGTAATTGGACTGTAATGAAATAAAGAAATATCTATCTAAGGTTCTACTATAATGCAAACTACAGTCATTAAGGATCTAGTATCATTAGAGAGTGGATGTAACCTTGGCGTAGTAATCTTTCCAAACTCTACGAGCAATCTGATGGCCACCCAAATCAAAAGCCTTGAACTTGATTTTGCCAATGCTAAGTTCCTCGGACGTTGGATGTTGTGTCGGCTGGTGCTGAACCAATCTCTGTCATTACCAATCACATTAAATCTCATTAAATCTAACAGAAACAAAAGGGAATCGAAGTAGGCAAGGATGGAGAGAAAGACAAACCTCGTCTTTGAGCATGTGAAGTAGCGTGGTCTTCCCAGCATTGTCGAGTCCGAGAAACAAGATCTTCGCTTCTTTCTGCCATAGCCCTAACGACGCCAAGATACCGTAGAACCAATCGAACAAAAACATGATTCTCCTCCCTTATTCTTCTTCCTCACAGAAGAAACTGAAATAAAAATTCAGATCTTGTCTGGATTCGAAAGACAAATGTGAAAAAGTATGTATGCCCAGAATATTAAAGCAGACGTGGCCGATGATTGAGGTGGCTTTTCCACGTGGCTGATTATGATTGGAAGGTTTTATTATGGATGCCAACGTGTACATCAGATCTAAAGAACGACCGGCATCTATTTCACTGCTTTTTTTTGTTATTTCAATATGATCAGTTTTTTTTTTGTCAACCCATTTGAATCTCATTCCATGTGTACCTTTGGAATACAATAGCTTAGTAGCTTTGCCAGGATATTACATAATTTTGATTTCTTATCCTAGCATTTTTTTTTTTGCAAGCTGACCAACAACACATACAAGTTCCTAGGAGAGTAATGAAATGTAGAATTTTGGTAGGATGCAAATGTCTTGATGTCCCTGCATTATGGAGTGCGCCTCATTAATGTTTTCCAACGGTAAATGAGTAGGATCCATTGCAGCGCTTCCTTGAAGTCTTCGAGTGCCTTCTTTACTAAACAAGGACCACCCTATACCGATTTTATTAGTAAAGCTCTGCATCTTGTGGGAGGGATCTCTGCAATGTTGGTTGGTATAGAAGAGGCTACCCCTTGCATTGGATTCATATCCATTGCCGTCGCCTATTGCCAAATGTTTAAATCCATGATCGCAGAATTAATTGTGTGAGTGATGTGTTCTCGTTTGTTCTCAAACTCAACTTTGTCCCGCGATTTCCAAATCCTCCAACCAAGAAACAAAGGAAACATAGACCGAGAGGCGAGAGCTCCCGTGTGTTGCATTTAAAACACTTCTAAGCAGATTAATAATGGCAGAGCTGTTCTGGTCTAGCTCAGTTTCTGCACCCTGCAATGCAAGCGACCATATTTCTCGTGCAACACGACACTGAATGAGCATATGATCAATATTTTCATCATAATCTCCACGGACTTTACATGTCGGTTCCAACTTGCATCCTCTTTGATTCAAATTGTATGCCACTGGAAGGCCATCATGGAGTAACTTCCACCAAAACATCTTAATCTTCGGTGGAATGTTTAACCTCCATATTTTCTTAATGCTTTCAAAGTCGAGACTTCTCCTGGTGGATCTTACAGTCGAGTCACTTTGCACCTCTTCAGCAAAGAAAAGAGAAGTCTTGTGTGTTACTTCAGTCCATAGTTGTGGCCGCTGGGTGGGAGGCAAATATGAACAATTTTGATAGTATTAATATAGAAAATAAAAGCTAATTTTTTGTCTATTTTATTATTTTACAGTAATTAAAATACTATAAATAAATGTTTTCACTTTTATTTTAAAAATACAAAAGGTACGAATAGATATTTTTAATTCTTATAAGAAGACTAGCTAATTCGCTCTTCAAAACACCTCTCTCGTTATTTAAAGTAGTACAGATCTGCTTCATCAGTGTTTTTGATCATGAATCTGATATCAATACCAAGCTTTTCTAACTCTTTCATATTCAACGTAAGATTAAGAAAATAGTAGATCATAGTGAATCATCAACTTAGCTACCATCTGCTTGAAAGCAACCTGATCATAGTTTTGTGCTTGTAATCTAGCATCAACTGTGACGATCATGTTGTGGACATTAGACACATTACCATTACATGGAACCTGACTCCATATATTATAATGGCTTCTCAAACACCATGTTCCATGCATTTTACAGTTCCATGCATACTCAAGCTTTCGATGTTTTACATATTCATATTGTTTTAAATCGCTCAAATCAGAAGTTGGCTCCTTCTACAATTTACAGTTGCAAGCAGTTACATGTAGATCAATAACTTTTTTAAAATAACAACTTAAATTTAAAATTTAAATATTATTATTATTATAAATATATGTATATATGTGATATTTTGTAATTGATATCACCAACCGCTATTATCATTTATATTTATTAGAATTTTAAACGAAAAATAGCCTAAAACCCAAAATTCTTTTATCACTATATAAATCTTACAGTACATGTATTAAATCGAATATTAATCTCTATGAAAACTATTTTTCTATAAAATTATAACTTTTACATAAACATACAAACTAAAAAAAATTGTGTAATTGTTATTGTTAATAATATTAACTTAGTATTGTTAATTTATTATCAAATGATGCTGCATATTCTATTCAACTACTCATAAGTATCTCATAAAACACTCGTCTCTAAACGATGCGCCAGCCGAATGAATCACTTAATAATTTGCAACCATCGACATCTGCAAAATGTATCAGCTTCTTTCTGCATGTTTCTTGCTTTCCATACCATTAGAAATGTTAAATGGATGAATTTGAGTTCTTCCATAAATCCTAAGGAGCTTCCTGATCTTTCAACTGCAACTAATTTCAAGGAACTGAATCTTAGGTGTTGCTCAATTTTGCGCAATGTCCCATCATCTATTGGTAATTCAAAAAACCTCAAGAGTTTGTATCTCGACAACTGCTGAAGTCTTATCCATTGTTTTTACTCGTGCTCAAAATTAGTGGAGCTATTAATCTCCAGGTTTTGGATCTTAACTCGTGCTCAAAATTAGTGGAGCTTCCTTCTTTTATTAGAAATGTTACTAATCTGTGACTATGGGATCTTAGTTTTTGGTCAAGCCTGGTGAAGCTCCCCTTTTATAATGGGAATGCTATTAATGTCAGAAGATTTTACCGAATTATTATAGATACATTCCTCTACTGGAATTAAGTTGGTCAAGTCTAGGCTTTGAGTGTAGCCAGATGTGACTCATTCGAGTTCCCTTCTTCTATTGGGAATAACTACTAATATTCAGAGATTTGATCTCGCAAGTTGTAAAATGCTCAACTATTGCGGAGGTTCCCTTTGTTTTGGGAATGTCACCAATCCCGATCTCTATTGTTGATCCTAATAAGGAATGTGCAGATGGGAGATAGTAGAGAGAGTATGAGAAAGTCAGGAATTTATCAAGTCTAAAACAAGCTGCCACGCTCACCATTTCATCATATTTTTTTGGTAGCTAAAAAAAGTTCTAACATCCCCAACAAACTAGCGCTAAAACAATTCTTTAAAAAGAAAATCAAACACGACTCTGAAAACTTGTTGGATCCTTCTTCTGCTCAGAGCTCGTCCTGTAAGTAAAACCATAATCACAAAGTAAGTCAGTCACACAGCTTCAGCTAAAATCTAAATAAACACTTCTGTATATATTCTTGGTTGTGGATACATACATGGGCGGCATCATCCTTGTCTGAGGAGGTTTCTTCCTTGGTTTCCTCAGTTTTTGAATCAGTGTCGGATTCATCTCCTTCATGGTCATCGTCCTCTTGTTCATCCTCAGCCTGCACAAATAAGAGAATTTATATCATATCACTTAATGTGAAATATAAAGAGAAATCATTGTGAAACCCGAGAGATTCTTACATCAGAATCAGCAGTGGGAGCATCCTTTGATTCCTGGTAAAAAAAATAAACATACAAGTTGGTGATAACTCTCATATTTATTATGATATTGTTTATTTGGAACTAGAGAAGACAATTTGGGTGGAGAAAGTTTACCTCTTCCTCTCTCTTCTTCTCAGCTTCGTCGAATGCTGCTTTCTCAGCCTGTAACACCAAATTGGATTTAGCTCTATGAGATCATCAACCACACACACAAAACCTCCTTTTACGGAAAGAAACACAAAAGAGTTAAAGGATTAACATACATCCTTGAGCTTTCCCCAGGTTTCCTCAGCCAACTGCTTAGCGTACTCCGGGTCATCGCAGACCAAGACATTGTCGAACAATGATCCAGATTTCACCTAAATAATTAGGGATGTGTTTAGTCACTAACATATACCATCATGAAAGACAAAATATATATATTTTCTTTGTGATAAGATATTGCTATTACCTGCCACAACTCCACTCCAACATACTTCAATTTGGGGAAGACATAGAGTTCTGGGTCATCCTTAAAGTCTGCATGAAATTGAGATGCTAAGACTTCTAGTATCTTCAGTTGAATATAAAATATGGATTCCTAAATGACTCAAGTTCGTGTAAGATTTTAATTCATTAAAAGAATTGAACAACGATCTAAAAGCCAAGGGATTACAAATAAATTTTATTGCATAACATTGTGATTATAAACGGTTGCAGAAGAATATTACCAGGGTTGTCAATCATTGGAGCCTTCCATTTTCCCTTGTAGTTAGGGTTCTTAATTTTCTACAGAACAATATCACAACAGTGAGAAGAGAGTGCATCGTTTATATACAATCTAAAGTACAATGTTTGATTGCAAAACCAACAAACCTTGGGCTTCCATTCACCGTTGTACTCGGGGTTGGGAATGGTAGGGGCAGTCCACTCACCATCTTCCTCATCATCCCAATCCTCAGGCTAAAACAAACATACGATCCAGAATCAAAACGAGAAAATGATCTAGACTAGTTAAACACTTCAAATGCTAGAAAAACATTCAAACCTTCTTTGCATCAGCGTCTGGGATCTCCTTTGGGATGTCATCGTATCCAGCTGGCTTTGTGTCTTCAGGATCAGGAATGTACTCTTTGTCATCCCAGTCCTCAGGCTACAGTAAAACAGAGACTCAGATTAATGAGAACTTGTTATCACACACGTAGAAGAGAGATATAACTTTACCTTCTTGGCGCTAGGATCCTTAATCTTCTTGGCTGGGAGGAGATCCCAGTCAGAGTAGAGGCTACCAGTTTGCTTCTCAACGTTATCGATAAGAATACTGTAAGTAGCATCCGGGCGGAGGATGAACGTGTAGACATGCGTGAGCTGATCAGTCTCACATGGAACCTCCTTCTTGATCAGATGGTTTGTTCCATTGTAGGTAAGGATAGCATGCACTTTCTTAGTGTCGTAGCCACAGATATCAGGACCAAACATGATGCTGTAAGGAGTGTCTCCACCGAATTTCTTCTGGTCAACATCACCACTGAGAAGCTTCATGTATCCACCGCCACAGTCAAGCTTCTGCTCGTGCTTGACGGAGAATTGGAAGACAAGGGTCTTGTCCTTGTTGCTGAACTCAGGGAACTCAGCTGATATGGCGTAGAATCTGTAGTCCTCGCTCGTCTGGATACCTGCAAGAGAGTGATCAACGCTTAACATGAGGTTATGAACATGAAGAGATCCCATGAATCACCAATCAACAATACCTTTGTCGTTAGCGTCACCAGACCAGTTACCAGCTGTGTGGCTCCATTCCCCAGCAGTGTTGTCATCTTTCTTCCAGTCAGATTTTACCCATCTCTTCTCCCATCCATCTTTACAACACACAGATAACAAAAAGATTCGAATATATATAAGCAATCACAAACTACTATCGAAATCGTATTTTCCCACACGCCTTCCTAGATCAACGATCATAATCTCGAAATCAAAGGATCAACGTTAAAATTCATAGATCTACCACAAACATTTCGAAAAAGTTCGATCGATTCAACTGGATCAGCGTGAAATCATCTGATCGAAACGAATACTCGTAGCGATCGCAACAACATCGACTGAAAATCAAAATAACTGACAGAAACTATATAGAGAAATGTAGCTACCTTCGAATTTTTCCTCGAAGATAACACTAGCAGACGCGATCGCGACGAGGCCGATAAGAATCAGAGAGATGAAGTTGGGGTTTAGTTTCGCCATCGCTGGAAACTCAGATCGCACCTTCCTCGAAAATAGTAAGATGCTACAAGCCTACAGGAAGATGCTCTATATACCCAGAGAGAAGCCGCAAGTGAAGTAGCGCTCTCGTGGCTTGCTGACGTTGCAAATTTCGAGACGTTAACCAATGAATGAATTACACGTCATATCTAGTTGTCATTGGTAGGACGTGGCCTCAGCTCATTGGATAAAACTACGAATTTGGAGTCGATTTTGAATCGTAGAGAGTTTACACGTGGAAAAATGTAAGTACACGGTGCATCTCGTGTGATTTTAAGGAGGTTTCAATAACAGTGTACTCCGTTGGATTTTGGTAGATGCTATTGTAACCGTCAGATTCGACCTAATTTTATCCAAAAATCTTTTGTACAAGTAGTTTTTGCAATTTTCTATTTCTGTCCTATGTTACATGGAAACGGAAGCGGATACGTGGAAGCGGAAGCGTATGGAAGCGTATGGAAGCGTATGGAAGCGCGGAAGCGAGATTTTTAAAAAATTTAAGAAACGGATACGTGTTGGAAGCGTATACATATATAATTTTTTTAAAAAAATCTAGAACTAAAAATTACATGTTTTAAATTTAAAATAATTCATTTATTCATTTATAATAATTTCCAAATGATTTCATATTAAAACTGTCAAATACACATAAATTAAATTTAAAATAAATTATTATATTAATTATTTTTAATACTTTATAATTAATTGACATAATATATTTGAATATATGATTATCTTTATTAAAACCCTCAATGGATAAAGATAATTTATAGTGTTAATTTTTTATATACTTCTATTCTTTCTATTCAATACTATTAAAATTTGGATTTTATATAAAATAAAACTATAATTTTATATTTTTATTGATATAAAACATTGTGTTTTTTTTTTGTAAGGAATGGAAGCGTGATTCCAAAACAGAATCATAAGCTTCCAACATGTTTTTAAAAAGAATATTTTAGAAGCGTTTTGGAAGCGAGATTTCGTAAGCTTTCACAAGATTCCGATTCCGATTCCGGTTCCGAAGCGGGAAGCGGACGTCCGATGAAGCTTCCGTACAACGTAAATTCTGTCCTATACAAAATAGACCTGTACAAAATTTATTAATACTAATTGCCAAAGAAAATAACTATATTATAGATGTACGATAAATACATTTTTTCCCTAAAATAAGATATTAAGATATTAATAACATTAAATGACTAAAATCTAATGAAGTAATTTTTTTTTCATTTTAAGTTCTCGGCCTCTCATATCTATACTATTAAAGCAGAATCATTCTTATGATTATGCCCCTGACTTTTTAAAAAAATTACAAAATATACCATTACTATTTTTAATATCTTTAATGATCTACAAAAATTTAAAACCCATTTGATAGGTCCAAATTGAACCATTGTTAACCCATTAGACCCATTTTGTTTAAAATATATTTAGTGAAAATCATTAAGAAGATTGTTTTATTTTTTTATATAGGGATTATACATTTAAGAGATAAACAAATATATTAACCCATTATGCCAATTTATGTAAAATATCTATACTTAAAATCATAAAAAGCATGTTTTATTTTTAAGTTGAGATTATACATTTAAGAAATAAACAAATTAATATATGTGATATATTTAAGAATTAAACAAACAACGAATTTGCAGTCCTATATGTGTAAACACAATTTTACTAATAACACATAAATTACATTACAATTTATAAAATAAAACTATATTAGACAATAAACTATTCAAACACATACTCGCACTAATTAGAATTAAAATTTATAAAAATAAAATCATATTAGATAATAAGATATTGAAACACATCTTTATCTAATTAGAAATATATTAAAATTGAAAAATGACATTTTAATAGATAAAATACCCGCCTTTTGAAAGGGCGGGTTAGTATCTAGTTAAAAATTAAAACAGTTAAAGTTGATGATACTATTGAATAAATAATTAGATTTATTACTATATTATTAACCATAAATAAAAAACAATTTCATTGATATGATAATTATTTTTATCTAAAAATAATTTTTACTGTGTTATCGAAGAAAACATTTTATCATTCAATATTTCTTAACACATGAGTGTTTTCAAATATATGTTAGGTTATAAAAATAAATATGTTATGAAGAAATATTTTTTTATATATCAATATTATTTTTCTTAAATCATTATTAAATATTTTAAAAACATGGACAATGATTTATTTTAATGGTCTTTGGTTAATTAATTATTTGATTCAACAAGAATAATTCGAAAGAATCTTTAGTGCTGTAAAAAAATCTTTAGTATCACCAATGTTTTCATTTTTTAATCCAACTATCACCAATGTTTCACTTATTATAATATAACTATATATAAAAAAATAATCTCATTTTGTCAATAAATACCTTTTATAATAGAATTCATATTTTTAATTGCAATATTTTGTTAAGTATAGACTATATTTTTGTTAAAAAATACACTATATTAGATTTCAAAATATCTACTACTGATTTATTTCAGTTAGAAAGGAATAGTAGTTTAACATAATTATAGTAGTGACATAATATTTAACATTTCCTTTGTATCAGTTTAATTATAGTAAAAAATTTCTAAATAGATATCGTTTTAATGTTCTCTCTTTTTTGTAAAATATTAATAATATATTCTACAGTTTGTTTTCTTAAATATGTGTATCTATACTATACTAAAAGGGATATATAAACCCCTCTTAGAGTGTCCACATCAGCATATATAATCATCCAATCAGAGAGCCCGAAGTTGCCACGTCATCTCATTTATGTTTTCGTAAAAAATGAAAAAAAAATGCAAAGGACAGGATCGAACCCGAATTAGTATGACATAAATATAGAGCATATACCGCTAAGCCATTGAAACTTTCTTGAACATCTATACTATACTAAAAGGGAGATATAACCTCCTCTTAGAGTGTCCACGTAGGCATAAAAAATCGTCCAATCAGATAGTTCGAAATTGCCATGTCATCTCATTCACTTTTTCGTAAAAAATAAAAAAAACAATGCAAAGGAAAGAATCGAACCCGGGTTAATATGACATAAATATATGACATACACCACTAAGCCATTGCAACTTTCTTCGATACATATACAAGAATCACTAAATATGTAATCACAAACTCTTATGTACATTTACAATAATATGGATTCAACTTTCAAGACTCCGATACTTTGTTTTGTAAAAAAAAATAAGTAAGTGACTAAGCTAATATATTATTTGAAAGTGTGAGAACATTGACAAATATGAAAAACATAGATTTTTGTTTCCGTGACAAAGTTAAGAATTTTGTAAAAGAAAGTTTAACATATAAATTTTCGTGACAAATATGAAAAAGCATAGATTTTTGTACAATTTTGACAAAACAACTCAAAACACAGTTCTCTAATGTTTTAATAAAATATTATTTAAGGGTGCAATAATTAAATATATCAATTCAATAAATTTTGTAATTTATAGACAAAACAATAACACAACAAATTTTGAAACATTTGTTTAACCTATCGATTTCTTTTCATGAGAATCAAACTAAACAAGATAAAAAAAAACAATTATATTTATTTAATTACCATTTTATTCAATTTTGAATAATTTCAAATTGTAATAAAGTATCTTTTTGAAGTTACAAAAAAAATAGTGTTATTTCTTTATACACTAGCATTATATATAGATTCCATATACACAAATAAATATAATATAACAACATAAGCTTGCTTTCCCCGATTCATATGAAAACTTTTTAAGTTATCCACCAAAGCAAATTAATTAAATCAATCAAATTGTTAGAATACAACAAATTAATATATAATTTTATTTTAAATTAAATTATTTAAAAAGTGTATTTTCATTAAAAACAAAATAATAAATAAGTAAAACTGATTTGATGGTAATTTTTATGACATATATATATTATGTGAAAGAAATATAAGCTTAATATGGAAAAAAATCTTAAATACAAAAGACTCTAAAATTAACAAAAAAAAAACTAATAAAAATTAAACTATGATATCAATTGAAAGCTTCTTAGACAATATTAATAAAATATTTAAGCAATAATTAAACAAATTTGATTTTTTTTTCAGCCAAAAGTGTATTATTAATTAGTATCAGTTATTTAAAGATGGTTAAGAAAGGATGGATTTTAAATGATATATGAACTATGAATAATAGTACTTTGTAAAGCTGACTTAGATAACACATCTGCACATCATTTCCAGTCCTTTTTGATGCCTAAATTCAATTTTTCAGAGTAGTTATTCCAAAAAGAGATCGTATGACATATTGTTTTGATATTCAGATTTGTTTCTTGACTGTTAAGAAGATTGATAACTGTAAAAATGTCTTCTTCGAATATGATATGTCTATAACCGAGTCCCAAACATGAGACAAGTTTGTTTTAAAATTAAATAATTTTATATTTTTTTCTATTATATAATAAATATATATTATTTACTGATAGTTATAATATAGTTATTCATCTATCACAAATAACTATGCAAATATGTGAATCAAGTAAAAAAATCAAACAACATAATGGTTTCCACAAAGAAAATTTTAAAAATATATTTATGTTATGTAGTCTTATTTTATATTCGTTAAATAATGTAATACAATATTATACATTAGTTTTTTAGAATTAAAAAATACATATAATATCTTATCCGCGCGTAGCGCGGTTAAAAAAATCTAGTACTATACTAAAAGAGAGATATAAACCCCTCTTAGAGTGTCCACATCAGCATATATAATCATCCAATCAGAGAGCCCGAAGTTGCCACGTCATCTCATTTATTTTTTCGTAAAAAATGAAAAAAAAATGCAAAGGACAGGATCGAACCCGGGTTAGTATGACATAAATATAGAGCATATACCGCTAAGCCATTGAAACTTTCTTGAACACATATACAAGAATCACTAAATATGTAATCACAAACTCTTATGTACATTTACAATAATATGGATTCAACTTTCAAGACTTCGATATTTTGTTTTGTAAAAAAAATAAGAAAGTGACTAAGCTAATATATTCTTTGAAAGTGTGAGAACATTGACAAATATGAAAAAGCATAGATTTTTGTTTTCGTGACAAAGTTAAGACTTTTGTAAAAGTAAGTTTACATAAGCTTGCTTTCCCCGATTCTATATACACAAGATTCTATATACACAAATAAATATAATATAACAACATAAGCTTGCTTTCCCCGATTCATATGAAAACTTTTTAAGTTATCCACCAAAGCAAATTAATTAAATCAATCAAATTGTTAGAATACAACAAATTAATATATAATTTTATTTTAAATTAAATTATTTAAAAGTGTATTTTCATTAAAAATAAAATAATAAAAAAAGTAAAACTGATTTGATGGTAATTTTTATGACATATATATATATATATATATATATATATATTATGTGAAAGAAATATAAGCTTAATATGGAAAAAAATCTTAAATACAAAAAATCCTAAAATTAACAAAAAAACTAATAAAAATTAAACTATGATATCAATTGAAAGCTTCTTAGACAATATTAATAAAATATTTAAACGATAATTAGACAAATTTAATTTTTTTTCCAGCCAAAAGTGTATTATTAATTAGCATCAGTTATTTCAAGATGTTTAAGAAAGGATGGACTTAAATGATATATGAACTATGAATAGTAGTACTTTGTAAAGCTGACTTAGATAACACATCTGCACATCATTTCCAATCCTTTTTGATGCCTAAATTCAATTTCTTCAGAGTAGTTATTCCACAAAAAGATCGTATGAGATATTGTTTTGATATTCAGATTTGTTTATTGAATGTTAAGAAGATTGATAACTGTAAAAATGTCTCCTTCGAATATTATATGTCTATAACCGAATCTCCAACATGAGACAACTTTGTTTAAAAAGTAAATAATTTTATTTTTCTTATATTATATAATAAATATATATTATTTACTGATAATAAAAATATAATTATTCATCTATCACAAATATCTATGCAAATATGTGAATCAAGTACTACAATCAAACAACATAATGATTTCCACAGAGAAAATTTAAAAAATATATTTATGTTATGTAGTCTTATTTTATATTCTTTAAATAATGTAATACAATATTATACATTATTTTTTTAGAATTGAGAAATACATATATATCAGTTAGACAAATTAAGCAATAATTAGAAAATTTTGACTCTTTTTTGCCAGCCAAAAGTTTATTATTAATTAGCATCAGTTATTTCAAGATGTTTAAGAAAATATGGACAAAAAATAGGATGGACATAAATGATATATGAATTATGAATAGTACTTTGTAAAACTGACTTAGATAACACATATGCACATCCATTTTCAGTCCTTTTTGATGCCTAAATTCAATTTCTTCAGAGCAGTTATTCCACAAAGAGATCGTATGAGATATTGTTTTGATATTCAGATTTGTTTCTTGACTGTTAAGAAGATTGATAACTGTAAAATGTCTCATTTGAATATGATATGTCTATAACCGAGTCCCTACATCAGACAAGTTTGTTCTAAAAGAATATAATTTTATTTTTCTTATATTATATAATAAATATATATTATTTACTGATAATAAAAATATAGTTATTCATCTATCACAAATAACTATGCAAATATGTGAATCAAGTACAATAATCAAACAACATAATAATTTCCACAAAGAAAATTTAAAAAATATATTTATGTTATGTAGTCTTATTTTATATTCTTTAAATAATGTAATACAGTATTATACATTATATTTTTTAGAATTGAGAAATACATATAATATCTTATCCGCGCGTAGCGCGGTTAAAAAATCTAGTAAATCTAAAAAGACAAATTAAATGAAACATAAGAAGTATCTAAAACAAATCAAATGCTAAATCCCTAAAACAGGATATTATTTTAATTTTATGCGAAACCGGGATCAGGTCTCATTAGCTAACCGGCATCACATCCACATTGCTTTGAATAGTCTTTCCCTCTGCCACACTCAAACGTTTTGTTCTTTAAGCAGAAAAAAATTGGGGGAAATCTGGGTGTTAGGGTTAAGAAATCTGGAATCGAGAACTCTTCATGGACTTCCGCAGTAGAAGGGCTCAATTTCTTCTCTTCGCTATAGGAATCGTCGCTCTCAGTATCACAGGTGCTCTCTTCTTCATCCTTAAACTTACTGTTTGTTTTTTTTGGTTGTTCATGTTAAATCAATGTATTTGTAGTGTAAATCTATCTCTTTTTCGTCAATTTGTTCCTGTAAGTGCTAAATCACGATCTGGGCTCTATTAGTTTGTACTGAAGTTTTGACATTTTGAAGATCTGGTTTTAGAAAAAGTAAGTTTATTTCTTCGTCTGATAGATTAGATTTGGCGTATGAAATTCAAAGCTCAGTGTGTTGTGTAATTATTATTTATTTTTAATATACTATGGTCGTTAATATATATTCTTTGGTTTGAACTTGGTTATATGAGTTGTTGGGATGTCTGAAACATCTGTTGTGTTAGCTCAGTGTGTTGTGTAATTATTGTTTGAATCTTCAAATTTCGCAAACCCCTTTCCCTCATCTAGCTGCTTAATCCTCGGAACCATATAGTTTTTCATATAAACTATGGTTTAAAATTAGTTATATGAGGTCTTGGGATGTCTGAATCATCTGTGGTGTTATATTTTTTTTTTATATATGTTAAACAGCGGAAAAATGTCGGGAACTTGTTGGAGAAGAAGCTGCGTCAAAGAGTGGACAGTTTACATTCCTGAACTGCTTTGACATGAGTTCAGGAACCGTAGCCTGTGCGGTCAAAGAAGGCGTGAAACTGTATTTCTACAGCATAAGATCTATCCACGTAGAGAAAGCGCGGAACGTCGCCATCGAGAAAGCCTTACACGAGGCGTTGGTGAAAGGCATGGCTGCGAACGAAGCAGCCAAAGACGCGCAGAACGCGGGAGCGAAAGCGGCTAAAATGGCGACACGGCAAGCGAAACGGATCATAGGACCGATCGTAGCAGCCGGGTGGGATTTCTTCGAGGCGCTTTACTTTGGAGGGACGTTAACCGAAGGGTTCTTGCGTGGTTCTGGGACTTTGGTGGGTGCTTATTCGGGAGGGTATGTGGGAGAGCAGAGGTTTGGGAGGTTTGGTTATCTTGTGGGAAGTCACTTGGGGAATTGGATCGGTGCAAGGGTTGGACTGATGGTTTATGATGTTGTGAATGGGGTGAATTTCTTCTTTGAGGCTTATCAATCTGGAGAAAGTTATGAGGATCAGTCGACTTATAAAACTGAGGAGAATCAGTCTACATATGAAACTTCTGAGGAGGATCAATCTACATATGAAACTTCTGAGGATCAGTCTACATATGAAACTTCTGAGGAGGATCAGGGTTCGTATGAAACTTCTGAGGATCAGTCTACGTATGAAACTCCAAGTTACGAGCTGTAGAAGCTTCCTGGATTGACCATGGCCTAGGAAGCTTTTGAAGATTAATAGAATTGCTCTAGAAGATTCTGGAGTGTTTGTTTGTGATACGTTTGACATAGTTGTATAGACTAAAAGAGTTCCAACATTGCTTATGTACGAAATATTTAAAGTTACAATTTGTTCCTGTTTGACTCGATTTTCCTCTCAGTCATGTCTTGTTTTAAACCCGTTTATAGGTAGCAAAATGTTGTTTGTGGGAGGCAGGAGAAATGCAGATCATCTGCTGTTGCAGGAGAACTGCACTTAAATCATCCCTTCACCATTTTCTGTTTTTGAAATTTATTTGGCAGGAGAACTACAATCAGTTCAGAATTTTTTGTCATTTTCTGAGAAAAAACAGATCCCCCATATGCAGTTCTGTCCACTACTATTTGGTGATGTTTTCCCACTTTTTTTTTGACCAATAAATGATTTTATTACAAATTATTAATATATTTAATAATCTTCTATAATCTTTTATATTTAATACTAACCATATTTAAACTACAATATTATACATTTACATAATTAAAAATTCACATATCATATAAAAAGAGAGATAAATAGACAATGAGATTTTTTAATGGAAAATAGAAATATTTGGTTAATTACTAATATTTTCATTTTTTAATTTTAAAATTTTAGTAACATAACTTTAGTGAAATTTATTGTTATTTACGTATTGTATTTGTATATTATGTATATAATTGTTATTTTGTTATTTAAATATATAATATATTTTTAAATTGCTTTTATCATTATAAATTGTAATTAATGTTTTCAAAATCGGATCGGAGACGGTAGATCAAACTGGTCAGACCGTGACTCATTTTTTTGACATGTTTCTGGTTGTGTTAAAAACCGGATTTGAGTTATACCGGTAAATCCAAATAAAAAACCGGTCAAACATGCTAAAATCGTGATCTGATTCGATATTAAAAACTGGTTTTTAATTAAGTTAAAAATTGTAATTTTATAAAAGTTATAAAAATTTCATACGTTTTCTAATAACCATTTAAATAAATTGAGTTTGTCATATTTTATATCATTTTAATTTATTTTGATATTATTTTAGATTCTAACAATGATAAAATTGCATGAGAATAATTTTGTAGCTGTACTTATATATATAATTAATTAATTTAATATAAAATTTCAATTTAAAATCTGGTTGGACTAGCGTTGATCTGCTTGATCTGCATTCCTCCCACATGTTCTGCTTGATCTGCTCTTGATCTACTTGATCTGCACTGCTTGAACTGCTATTACCATTCGAACCCTCAAAATGTTGTATGTTTTCTTTGGTGGTAGAAAATTTTATTATTTAATTGGTAATTTTTCAGCGATTTAAAGTTGCGAAATGGACTTGTGAGTGTGATTGATTGTAAGTTGCTGCGACGTGCAAACGAACATGCCCATACAGTGAGATAGCAAACAATTTCACAACAAATCTATTTTTTTTTTCAACAAATCTAATCTTCTTCGTATTCTTCTTTCTCACGGTCGCCCTATATGATCTTATACTCTCTTCCATTTATCATAATCAAGTAAATCTCTTGTTCAAAAAGGCGGCCATCGGAGGTTGACCGCGGTGACTATGTCCAACTCGGTGTAGTTAGGTATTGATCCGTGTTGATCCGCTTAAGACCGTTTAATTCCTGCGTTGCCTAATTTCTACCTAAACTTTTAAAGTTTTTTTTTTTCGTCCGTGTAAAGTTGAAATATGATTAATTATTTTTTACTCATTATTGATATATTTTGTGTAATTATTCATTACTAAATAATTATAATTAATTATCAAACCCAAAACAAACACATATTACATCATTAAGAAATTTTTTCGTACCAAACATATCATAATCTAAATGTTTGATGACTAAAAAAAAAGCTGTTTAAAAATATATATAAAAAATTATATAATTATGTATAAGAACATATGTCATCATGTTTAAAATTAGCTAAATATATTATAAATATATTAAATTTTATTTAAAACTAAATCCCGTATAATTTTTAAATACTTTCCGATTTTTTGGTAACTCGTTAGGTCCGGAGTCATCCCCGACTAGCACCCAGCGCATTTCAATATGGGGGGGTAAATCCAACTCTCAAGGCTTATCAGACTCGAGACTTCAATTTTGAAATATTTATAAGACAACAAATTGGACTTGGGCCTTAGTTAGATTGGGCCGAGTTCAAGTCGAGTTGGGTTTATAACAGAACTAAACCGGTCAATTAGCGGATCAGACCGGATTTAGTTTGTTTCTTGAGGCAAAGGAAACCCCGAAACTTTTTTTTATTAGTGAGGTAAAATAACAAAATCAAAGCTTTCAGATCTTGAACAAGAACCTAATCTCTCTCTCTCTCGCGCTTGCTACGAAAAAAATGACTGTAAGTCCGACCAATCTCAAATCTTCAATGCTCCTTACTGTATAAGCTTCTGATTCTGGATTGTTTTGGTCCAGTTTACTATTCCGATTGATAACGGAGATGCCTTGAAGAATGCAGAAGCTGATTCACAAAGAACTCTGTAAAAATCCTCCCTCTCTTTCTCTTTCTCTCTCTCTATCTATTCTCGATTCAGTTTTAGGGTTTATGTTTGGAGTGTTTGGTTAGGTACCCGTATGTGACTGGGACATCGATTGTCGCAATCAAGTACAAAGATGGGGTTCTAATGGCTTCCGACATGGGAGGTCTGTTTCTTTTCCCTTAGTTTCAGCTAAAAAAGTAATTGAAGATTTCTCTTGTCTCTCTGTTGGGTTTCTTTTTATTAGTTTAAAGGTATCTCTTTCCGGCTAGGGATCATGTGTTCTTGATAGATAAGCTTGAATAAACTTGTTTTCATACTCTTTTGTATAACAGTCAGTACTCAGGATGTTATAGTGGCAAGCTTTTTGGATATTTGATTTCTCGTAAATTCTCTCTCTTTAGTTGCATTTTTTTTTTTGAGAGCACGCTTTGTAATTTTTGTTAGCTGTTACTGTGCACTTTCGATTGAGTTAGGGAGTTAAGAGTTCTAACAACGTTATGCATAAAAGATGTTGTTTCTGGCTATTTGAGTCTGCTTTGTTTTTGACATTAGTTTAACCTTCTATGTGTGTTTGTTTGGCTACAGTTCTAATGGCTTCTTCTCTTTGTAAGTTTAAAGGTTTTATGGTGGATAATGAATGTGCAGGTTCATATGGATCCACGTTAAGATACAAGAACATTGAGAGAGTGAAGGCTATTGGTAAGCATTCTCTTCTCGGTGCCAGCGGAGAAATCAGCGACTTTCAGGAGATTCTTCGTTATCTTGATGAGCTCGTGTAAGAATGATTCCAACTTCTTCTTTTTTTTCTCTTAAATCTTTGAACTTTTCATATCTGACGAAGCCCTTCTTGCTTGCTTTTTTACATATAGGTTGAACGATAACATGTGGGATGATGGTAACTCTTTGGGACCAAAAGAGGTTCACAACTATCTGACTCGTGTCATGTACAACCGCCGCAACAAGTTTAACCCTCTCTGGAACACCCTCGTCCTTGGCGGCGTCAAAAATGGGGAAAGCTACCTCGGCATGGTAACGTCTCAAGAGACTCGACATTCGCTCGCTCTATGCCAAGTCTTTCTTATTGATTTGGATCTGTTTGATTCTCTCTTTCTAGGTGTCAATGATTGGTGTTAGTTTCGAGGACAATCATGTTGCCACTGGATTTGGGAACCACCTAGCTAGGCCAATCCTTCGTGATGAGTGGCGTGCGGACCTGAGCTTCGAAGATGGTGTCAAGCTCCTTGAGAAATGTATGCGTGTGCTTCTTTACCGTGACAGATCTGCTATTAACAAGCTTCAGGTTTGTTTGTCATTAATTTCAAGAACGATTTGAAGCTCTTCGTTTGGAAACGTAATAAATGGAAAATGTGTGTTTGAAACTTTGCGCAGATAGCGAAGATCACGGAGGAAGGGGTGACTGTCTCTCAGCCCTACTCATTGAAGACGTTTTGGGAGTTCCAGGCTTTCCACAACCCAACTGCTGGTGCTCAAGGCTCTTGGTAAGAAAGCCTTATCAATCTTGAGACCAAGCTCTGCCTATTTATTTTATTTCATGTGATGTTGTTAAAATACTCTCTACTGTAGTGGATTTCCTGGTGGTTATCTCAATGAAATTTTCTGAAGACATTTGGACAGTTGCATCTCTTAAATACTACGTATTCTATAAGCTTTATGTCATACGAGGATGCCATCATATATACATAAGAGTAACAGTTGCCCTGTCATTACTGACTTGAGTCAGTACAGAATAAACCATAACTAGTGATAAAAATGATAGTATTATCAAAGTGAGATATTTAGATCGGATTTCTGTTTTAAGTCCCAAAAACATATTTTTGATAGGTAAAATTACTTCTTGAAATATTCTGCTTCTAAATATCTTGCAGCGCCTAGAACCTAAAACTAGGGTTGTCAGTTGAGTATGATCTTAAAAAATCAAAATCAGACATCTTATCTCGATAAATCGGAACTGAAACACCTAAATGCAAGTATGAAAGAGCTACAACGATCTTTATGGTGATATGCATACAAACTTCTTAACTATCACCGGAAATACTCGAAAATGCTTTTATTTTCATTGAAATTGTTGGAGAGGGATTGAATATAAACATTCGGTCCAATTGTTAGAAAAACCTGTGCATATAATCATATTTCCACCTAATGGAGATAAAACGTGCATTACAATTGTCCTACAAATCAGGAACAGGAAAAGGAAGCAGATCACCACTTAATTATTTGCAAATAATATGAGATTAAAATGAGAATACCAAACCACCATGGGTTGGTGGGCTAGTGGTCTTGAGGTAGTTAACACACCAATACGGACCCGGGTTTGAATACCCTCTGTGGCCACGGAATACTTTACGCCCTCCCTAAGTTTAAAGTTATCGCGGCGTTGGTACAGCCGTACCGGGTCCTTGGGTAATGGGTATTAGTGCCGGCTGGTTCCGGGCCAGGGGGATTAGATGGTTGGCAATCGGAAAACACGTGCGGATTACGGATTTTTGGGCAAACGGAAACCACGTGCGGATTACGGGTCACCTTTGAACCTCCTGTTAAAGAAAAAAAAAATGAGAATACCATAACATAGAAATAGAAGGCGTAGTGTTCATAACGTGGATGTTGCTCTCTCACACGTGAAGGGTCTTCTTGCCACCGCTAAAACCGGTCTCAAACAACTTTAGATAAATTCTGCAACATGAATACCATGTCAGGAATTAGATCGGTTTAGTATAATAACAAATCAGCATAATATAACTAGATCGTAGATCTGACCTCTATAAATGGGATAATGATCTTTTCTTTAAAACACCCTTCAGAACAGAAGTATATGATTTCAGGATTAGAAATCTTCAGAAAGAAAGGGCCTATACATCGAGATTGACAACATGCACAGAACGGTCGAGAACAGTGGTCGTTAGGAACCACTTCAAATTTGCAGTACCGACGGTATTTTATCATGCGTCTTGGCATGAGAAAAGAGAAATCTCCAAGAACACACTGGACATGCAATGTGACCCCAGAGTGAGAGCAAGTGTAGAACCAGTCTTTCGGATTTGTTTCACCCTCACAAATATCACACCAGTATTTACCATTTGGATCTTCGCCATAACATTGTATGAATACAGGCTTGATTCTTTATTGATACGTATGAGTACAGTATTTATACATAATACAGAAGTCATTAGGTATTAACTAATTACAATAATGACCCTAATCATATATCTCCTATACACCCCCTCAAGATGGAGGTACTAGAGTGACTCCAATCTTGTTCATGAGTTCCAGGAAGCGCAGTCGCGGAAGTGGCTTGGTGAGCGCATCAGCCAGTTGGTCTTTAGTCGAGAGATGAGTGACCCGAAGAGTGCCAGCTTGCACATTGTCACGAACAAAGTGATAGTCGAGAGCTATATGTTTCATTTTGGAATGAAAAACTGGATTAGCAGCTAGGTATGTGGCCTCGATGTTATCACAATATATGACAGGCATTTCCGGAAGCGGGATATGGAGATCAGTGAGGAGGGAACAGACCCATCGAAGTTCAGAGGCTGCATTGGCAACAGCTCGATATTCGGCTTCAGTCGAGGAGCGAGCCACCCCCTGCTGTTTCTTTGAGCTCCAAGAGATCGGGTTGCTCCCTAAGTAGACAATGTAGGCATTCGTGGAGCAGTAATCATCAGCGTCTCCTGCCCAGTCGGCATCTGAGTATGCGTGAAGCTTTAGCGGTGTGTCAGAGCGAAGCAGGATCCCATACGATGCAGTACCAGCGAGATAACGGAGTATTCGTTTTGCTGCTTGCCAATGGAGATCTGTGGGACTTTGTAGAAACTGGGAGAGACGGTTGACTGGAAATGCAATGTCTAGTCGGGTGAAGGAAAGATACTGCAGGCTACCCAGTACTGCTCTGTATTCGCGAGGATTCTCCATCGGTGTTCCGGACTTGAGAGACAGCTTGGGCATCGGTGCCATGGGCGTAGAGACTGGGCGCGCAGAGAGCATGTTTGTACGCGTTAGAAGGTCTAGGACATACTTCTTCTGCATCAGATGTAAGCCTTTTGACGTCCTATTAACTTCAATACCCAGAAAGTAGCTTAAGTCACCGAGGTCCTTTAGTGAAAACCGAGAAGATATGGCCTGTATAAACCCATCGATGAGCTTTGTGTTGTTGCCGGTGATCACCATATCGTCGACATACACCAGAACATAGATGATATCAGGTCCTCGGTGATAGGTGAAGAGGGAGGTGTCAGCAGTAGAGTTCAGGAATCCTTGGGTCATGAGGTATGAGCGAAGTTCTTGATACCACGCTCGTGGTGCTTGTTTTAAGCCGTATAGCGCTTTCTTCAAGCGACAAACATAATGAGGGCGATCTTGATCGACGAAGCCAGGTGGTTGGGTAACATAAACTTCCTCGTCTAAGGTTCCTTGTAAGAAAGCGTTGTTCACATCAATCTGCCGAAGAGGCCAGCCCTTGGTAACTGCGAGATGGAGAACAGTTCGCACCGTCGTGGACTTTATGACCGGGCTAAACGTCTCCGTGAAATCATGACCATGCTGTTGGTGAAAGCCTTTGGCAACAAGACGAGCTTTATACATGTCAAGTTCACCATTAGCTTTATATTTCAGAGTAAAAACCCACTTACAGCCAATAATATTCTGAAACCGTTCTGGTGGAACTAGCTCAGACGTTCCATTACGCAGCTGAGCATTGATCTCATCGCACATAGCTTGTCTCCAGTTAGGGTCTTTGAGCGCTTCAGCCACAGTCTTAGGAATGGTAGGTTTGAGTTTAGGAACAGAGGCAGTGAAAGAGGTTTTGGTTTTGGGTTTGGATATGTTATTTTTGGCCCGGGTTTTCATAGGATGGATATTGTGTAGCGGAGGAGCTGGAGGCGCTGGTGCAGGTGAGGGCGTGGGTGATGGAATTTGTGAGGAGGCTGATGGAGAGGAGGTTTGGGTTTGGCGTAAGGTGGGAGAGGTAGGAGGAGAGGAGGTAGACGTGGTGACAGAGTCAGGTGGTTGTGGAGCTTGAGTTGCAGGTGGTGGCTGAAGCGTCGTAGGAGACAGAGGCGGAGCTGGTGAAGATGGAACTGGCGGACTTTGCTGGTGAGGAGCAGAGCACGGGGGTGGAGCTGGGAAGAGTGGCCGTACCGGTACCAATGTCGTTGCAGCAAACTCGGTAGGTTGATGCCGAGCTTCTTCTGATGTTGTCGCAGTCGCAGGAAACGCAAAGGGAAAGCGTTTTTCATTGAAGACAACGTGACGTGAAGTGTAGATACGACCCGTTGCTCTGTTCAGACAGAGATACACGCTTTGCGTTAAGGAGTATCCAATGAACACACATGAGGCAGACCTTGGTTCCAGTTTGTGGCTAGTGTAAGGTCTCAGCCATGGAAAACATTCCGAACCAAAGACGCGAAGCTTCAAGTAGTTAGGTGTTTGTCCGAAGAGCAGCGCATAAGGCGAATCATTGCCTAGCACCGGTGTCACCATCCTGTTGATGAGATAGACTGCAGCAGTAAACACATAACTCCAGTAAGTCTTTGGCATAGAGGCTTGACTTAACAATGTGAGGCCAGTCTCGACCACATGACGATGTTTGCGTTCAGAGATGCCATTCAGCTCAGGGGTGTGAGGTGGTGTGGTCAAGTGAGTAATGCCATGAGTCGCAAGGAACTGACGCAAGGCGATGAACTCACCGCCGTTATCGGAGTACAAAGTACCGATCTTGTGTTTAAATTTGTTCTCCACCAGAGCTTTGAACTTGATGAAAGTGTCGTGAACCTGAGACTTCAGCTTGAGTGGATACAGCCACGTATAGCGAGTGTACATGTCAACAATCACAAGATAGTACTTGAAGCCATCTACAGACACAATCGGAGAAGACCACACGTCCGTATACAGATACTCAAGAGGATAATATGAGACAATGGTGTTGGAGTAAAACGGCAGCCTATGACTTTTATTGATAGAACAATCCGAACAACAGAAATCGTTTGAAGCAGACAACGAGACTGGTAAAGAAAATTTGGAAACAACAGACTTAAGAACTGATAGGGCCGGATGACCAAGCCGTGCATGCCAAGAGAGGAGGTCTGGTTTCTGAGAAGATGAAGCTAGCAACGACATTGGAGAGGAACGTAAAGGGAGAAGGATCTCTACACTCTTGAAAACCTTGAACCAGGTCACAGGATCAGCAGTATCCGATTTTGAAGAGCCAGTCGAGCCTGATGAGAAACCTCTCCCACGGAACTTCAAGTACGACAACAACAACGACAAGTCAAAATCAGGAGCAGCAGTATCCGATTAGCTTAGCGAAGAAATATAATAACGAAACATACCTTGGCGAGAGGCACCTGATTCATCGTCGTCCTCTGCATCTTCTTCATCAGCATTGCTCGCATCTGATTCATCTTCGTTTCGTTGGGAGAGTAGTGACTAGTCACCGTCCTATTTTTTAGGGTTTATTCCCAATTGGGAATACATTTGTTACTATTGTTTTTTATACTTGGCCAATCAGGCCTATTTTTGTGGGCTTTATTCCACGTGGGCCTGCCTTGTATATTCTTTTATGTTTTTAGTGCCTAATAACTACACATGCAGTGCATGTTTTATTTAATTACGACATTATTCCCTTTTAGATGGTCTCCGGTACAAGAGCTCGAAGATTGTCAAGTTTTAATTAGCATTTCAAACAAGCACAAGCAGATAATGCAATTCCTGATTCAGCTACAATTACTAGACATATAACCAACTGTAACTAGATGATTTTTTTTTTTAAAACATGGAGCTTGACCTGAGATAATTATTTATATCCTTATACATGATTTTATTACTAAAAAGTCTAAAAGATTAGCTTAATCAATACTATGATTGTAAAGGGAGAACGATCTCTACACTCTTGAGAAGAATCCTGAACCCTATCTCTTTTATTTTAGTGATTCAGCATGTTTTCTTCATCTGTTATCTCTGTGTTTTCTTGCTCCATGGCTGAGTAGTCAGCTTGCTTAGTCTAGGGTGTTAGGGTGTTAGATCTGTGAGCTTGACATAAATAAGTTATAAATCGATTGTCTTCATTCATTGTTGTTCTTAAGGCTTGCATCAAGTTAACCACTTAGTGCCTGATTCTAGGTTTAATCTATTCATCAAAAGTGTTATAGGTTGCTAGATCTGTTATGAATGAGCCTAGCATCCCTAATCAGCGAAAGTAGATATTAGGGTGTTTGGTGAACCTATCGGACTTGATCTCTATTGCTTGCTGTCGCATCTTGATCCAAACGAGAGTTTAGGTATCAAGATCGATCAGCATAGGGAGCAGTTCCACGACAGTGGGCTGTTCTACTTGAGTGATCCGAGTTCTAGACTTGCTCTTAATTAAACTTGAATAATTGTTTGGCTCACACTTGCTAACACCCGACCAAACCACCCTAGGCTAGCATTTTAATCATCTGAAATCTTTAATTAATCTTTTTACTTGCTTGTTACGAAATCAACTTTAAAACCCCCATATTGTTTTAGCTTGATATTGATCCCATAAAGATAAAGTGTAATAGTTGGTCTCTGTGGATTCGATCCTAAAGTGCTACATCGACATACCATTCGATTGTGGTAGTGTGCACATTAGGTTATTTGGTGTGCGTATACACATTAGGAAGAGTCTAAGGCATGTTAGCCATGGAGCGTAGGAGGAGGCAGAGGACTGGCTCGAGTTACCAAAGCTCCCATTGAGCTGCAGCTGAGAACAAGTACGAGCACTGTGACCGTGAATGCCGCATATCTGGCACTTGCCCTGGTAAGGTCGCGGCGTGTATCCTTGACTGTTGGAGTTGGGACGACGATTGTTCCAGTTGTTGTGGTGAGAACCACGAGCATTGGAACGACCATGTCCACGACTGGTGTTGTTGTTACCACGGAAACTAGCCGCATTAGCCGTCACAGGAGCAGGCGTGAGTGTCTCAGTCTTGGACGCGAGTTTCAGCTCATGCTGAATGAGCTTCTCATGGACCTCAGGTAACGAAGGAGAGACATCCCTGCCTTCTATTTGATCAATCACCGTCTTGTAATCCTCCGGAAGACCCTCAAGTAGGAACTCGATCTTGTCTTCATGATCAAGTGGCTTTGCAAGAAGCGCTAACTGATCGAAGCGGTTGGTGAGGCCCTGAACATACTCATCAATAGTCTTGGTCCCCTTGGTCCATTGCTTGAGTTGTTGTCGCAATTGAAGAATATGACCGCGGCTTGGCTTCGCGTACGTGGCGGCGAGAGTGTTCCAGACTTCCGCTGCGGTGGTGGTGGTGGAGAGAAGAGATTGCACAGACGCAGAGATGGCGCCAAGCAAGGAACTGTAGATCAGTTGATCTTGTCGCTGCCACAGCACGTAATCGGTGTTGACGGTTATGACATCATCAACTGTAACCGTTTGTGGTGGGATCTCAAGAGATCCATCAACGTGGCCTGCCAAATCATAGCCACTAAGGAGGGAGAGAACTTGACGATTCCACATAATATAGTTTGTGGAAGTCAGTTTGGTGACATTAGCCATGTTGACATTCAGCAGCGTGCGGTTGTTGGAGACAGTAATGGTCTCGTGAGATCTAGCAGGAGATTCATTGGCCATGGCGGAAGAGATGAAGAAACAGAGGGTGAAGAAGAAGAAGAAAAAGTCGGGAGAGAGGAGAAGAGATTTAGGCGGCGAAAAAAAATTTTAGGTATCGTGATACGCTTTGATACCATGTATGAATACAGGCTTGATTCTTTATTGATACGTATGAGTACAGTATTTATACATAATACATAAGTCATTAGGTATTAACTAATTACAATAATGACCCTAATCATATATCTCCTATAAACATAACGAAAGAGGAGGCTCATCGTCTTTATGCTTCACCACCCTTGGCAAATTAAAGCATCGAAATCCAACGCAAAGTCACAATCATCACAAGAGAGCATATGTTGTGACATCTCTCCCCTATGGTGGCATGCACGACACCTCGGAGACGCTTTCTTATCATTATAATATACAGCAGGGTGGTCATGGAACTCATATGATTCCAGTTCTGAAAACGTACCGCAACGTACATCTATACTGATTCGATATGCCTTGTACCTGAAACCGCTAAACATTGTTTTACAGGCGTAACACTCAAAAGCTTCGTAGGAATCCATGTTGGGAGCATATAGTTTGAACTGTATGTTGCGAAACGGAAGTCGTTTTTTCCTTGGAAGATTCGCGCATGTCTCGTGGAGGATGAAACCACATTGCTCACAGCTGTATACCGGATCAGAATAGACCGGAGAGACGCATGCTTCACATCTTGTTTTTTCATCACGAGTACTTGTACCATCACTCTCTAGTCGAAGAATATGATTTTCGTGGCTGAAATGCCTTATCAAGTTATCACCCACCACCTTGAAGGGAGGAATAACTTCTTCTTCAGGGATCCCTTGTAGCTCGACTCCATCCCACACTCTGTGTTTTGTTGGGCATGACGAATGAACAACAAAATCAGGGCAAGTGGAGCAAGTATAACCTCCGCAGTACTGATTAACACTTTGGTGACAGACTCCACATTTCAGATTCCCCCGGCGCCCAATATGATCAGTGAGAGAGATGCGGTGATCGTGGCGGTTGATGTTTATGACGCGAGGCAAGTCGATGCAATCTCGATGAACTAAGAAACTGCACTGAATACATGAATAAGGACTTCGATCGCCTTGCATCCCACAAACATTACAAGTGAACGAGACCCGTCTTGCCAAGAGGGAGAGCGTATGCCTATGGGTCTTGGTATGTTGGACAGTGAGTGGTGGAGGATTCCTCTTGCAGTCAATACATATGCTGAAGTTGCATTTGGAACAATGATAAAGCACATGCGCTGATTCTTCTCCACACAGAATACATGTCTTCTCAGCGTTTTCTGGAAGTGATTCAGATGTGAAGAAGTCAAGAATATGACTAGAATGAGACGAATGGTTTACCTCTCTTGACTGATTGACGCAGTCCAAGTGAAAAACATCTTTGCAAGTAAGGCATTCGTAAGGATATCCTTCATCAATAAGACACTTGCATATTTTACAAGGATCCATGAGCGGTGCTTCCTTTGTGCGGACGACCGAATGCTCATGGAACATCGGATGCTCAATAGCTGGAGGCGGCGGTAGGTTTTGTGCACAAGCCATATCTATAACAAAATGGCATATGGCACAGCAATAACCACTTCTAATTAAAAGTCCGCACAAATGACATCGTTTGTAACCTGTCTTGGCGTTGAAAGTTAGAGGATGTTCAGGGTGAGAAGGATGGTTGATTTCCGATGGCGACTCGCCACACTCCTTATGGAACCAACCACCAGGGTTAGCATTATTGTAACACCCAGAATCATTGCAACGGTAGCCTCCGTAGATATGACCTCTTACACGGCAACCTTCGCAACGAGCATAAAGAAATCGAGTTGAAGGGTACAAACGATGTTTGTGAATTGGTAGTTTAAGTGCTGATACCTCCATGGTTGGATCGATTTGTTCGAATCAAAGGAGATTTTTTTTTTTTTTTTTTTTTTTTGGTTATTGGCTTTCTATCCATATTCGGATAAACTAACACCCGCCACTAAAAAAACGCCAAGACTATCAGATTTAAAATGATATCCAAAAAAAAAACGCTAAACACACAAAACACAAAACACTAATGGCTTTGAAACTCTGCTCATCATCCTCCTCACCTTCACTTTTCTTCCAATCATCAAGGAGATCTTCTTATTCTTCTCCTCTTAATACAATTAGATCAAAACCCACTGCAAGATCATCTTCCTTTCCAGGATTCCGCTGTGTCTCTCAGGCTCGTTTACCGTCATTCAAAGTGAGTGTTGCCGCGGAGAGCCCTCCGTCGACGACGACAGAGGCGGATGACTGGGGGAAGGTATCCGCGGTGCTATTCGATATGGACGGCGTGCTTTGCAACAGCGAGGATCTCTCGAGAAGAGCAGCAGTGGATGTCTTCACAGAGATGGGAGTTGAAGTCACTGTTGATGACTTCGTTCCTTTCATGGGGACAGGTAAAAAAAAAAAAAAAAAAAAGAGACTTTTTTTTTAAATGATTTTTTTCATTAATTGATTTGGTTTTTTTTTTTGCTATTACTCACAGGTGAAGCTAAGTTCTTAGGAGGTGTTGCTTCTGTTAAAGGAGTTCAAGGGTTTGATCCTGATGCAGCTAAAAAACGCTTCTTTGAAATATATCTTGATAAGGTAAAATGATTTAAGAGAAATGTGACTTAAAAACTCAAGCTTTGTGATTCTTGTTTTCTTTTTCTATGGATTATATAGTATGCGAAGCCAGAGTCTGGAATTGGATTTCCAGGAGCACTAGAGCTTGTTACTGAGGTAAGGAAGCAATCACTATTTGCAAATTATTTGTTTTAGGCTCTCTGGTGATTAATGATCTGTTGTCAATCTGTTGAATGAGACAGTGTAAGAACAGAGGTCTAAAAGTCGCTGTTGCTTCTAGCGCCGACCGTGTCAAAGTTGATGCAAACCTTGCAGCCGCTGGTTTGTCTTTGACCATGTAAAGATCGTTACAACTTTTGTGATGTTCTTATTAATCATTTTCCTAATTTCTGTGTGGAAATAGGTTACCAGTTTGTTCCATGTCTGTGATGTTGATGTTCAGGTTTGATGCAATTGTATCAGCAGACGCATTTGAGAACTTGAAACCAGCTCCAGATATTTTCTTGGCTGCTTCCAAGATCTTGGGTGTGCCCACAAGCGAGGTTATACTCAACTTATTTATGCCAACGAGGAGGCTCTGTTGAAACTTTTAGTGCTAAGATACTTACTGTTGAGCTAAAGTTTACTTCTTCTTATTAGCCTTACAGATCTTCAGAAGTGATTTGTTATGCACAACTTTTTTTGCAGTGTATTGTTATTGAGGATGCACTTGCTGGAGTCCAGGCTGCTCAAGCTGCAAACATGAGGTAATTTACTTACGTGTATCAGAATGAGTCACAACATTATTAGCATACCAAAAAATTGACATGATACAACATTAGTTGCTTCGATCCATCTACTCGCTCTGGATTTGTATCATTCTCAAATTCATTTTCTAAAATTTGCAGATGCATAGCTGTGAAAACTACTTTATCTGAAGCAATTCTTAAGGATGCTGGTCCGTCAATGATCAGAGACGATATCGGAAACATATCAATCAATGACATTCTCACTGGTGGCTCTGATTCTACCAGTATGTAGCCTCAAAGCAATTCGTTGCAAAACACTCTGTTTCTGGTGTATTTATTTCTCCATTGTACCTGAGTAAAGGAACCTTCCTTGTAATGAGATTACTTTTGACATATTGAATTAAAAATGTTTAGCACTTTATTTTCTACCGGTATCTCTCTAGGCTATTAGATTTATCATTCTCTAGTTCCATAATTTTCTACTTTTTCTATTTTACATGTTTGAGTAACTTACGCAGGAAAACAACATCAAGAGAACACTGCCAGCGACAAAACCAATAACAACGGGTAAGTTTGGGGTTTATACTTGTAATATGCAAACAATCTGTTAGAGAAAAAAATGTCTATGTTTACAGTGTTAATATCGAGGCAATTTTTTTTATATATACCTGATGGACTAGACATCATTAGAGAATGGAACAAATGATATGGCATGTGGAAATTTTCATATACTAGAGGTTGCAGATGCAATGTTCCAACAGGTTTCAGGGTTCTCGTCGAGATATATTGAGGTATGGGAGTCTTGGAATTGCTCTTTCTTGTGTTTACTTCGCCGCCAACAACTGGAAGGTAAAAAACACTGAAGAAGACTTTTTTTTGTGTTCAAAGCTTTTATTAATCTTACGGAGTTGCTGATTTTAAGTATAGGCAATGCAATATGCTTCTCCACAAGCTTTGTGGAATGCATTGGTTGGAACAAAAAGCCCTTCTTTTACTCAGAACCAAGGTTTTGGCCTTTTGTCTATATTTCCACTGACACTTTTTTTCTCTATGGTAGCTTATAATGAAAGGCACCTGACTTTTTTTGTGTGTGTTACCTTGTAGGTGAAGGGAGAGTTCAACAGTTCGTGGAGTACATTGCCGATCTAGAGAGCAAGTAAGAAAAAGTATTTGATAATTATCCAGTCTAATAATGTAAATGGTAATGCAAGAGTTAACCTCTTATCATGTTTTTTTTTTCATATTTTGATATCTAGGCAAACAGCTACAACTGTTCCGGAATTCCCATCTAAACTAGATTGGCTAAACACTGCCCCTCTCCAGTTTCGCCGGGTAAGTTCTCATTCTTAAGGAACAAAGGGAAGCATCACATGCTTCTTACTAAAGCTGTGACATTTTTGTGAGGCAGGATTTGAAAGGGAAAGTGGTGGTACTTGATTTTTGGACTTACTGCTGCATAAACTGTATGCATGTATTACCAGATCTTGAGTTTCTTGAGAAGAAGTATGCAGACAAGCCAGTGAGTCTTTTACTATAAAAATATTAATCAAATTTCACCAGGGGATTACCAAGCTTCAGCCTATGTTTTTTTCTTGTCTTTTCTTCTGTAGTTTACTGTTGTGGGTGTACACTCGGCTAAGTTTGACAACGAGAAGGACTTAGAAGCCATACGAAATGCAGTTCTACGCTATGACATCAGCCATCCGGTAATTGTTTATGAAATCATTTTCGCAATTTATGATGCAACCAGTGTAGATAGTCCTTCAGTATTCTCTGGCCTAACCTGATGCTTAATTTATCTCATTTTAACAACAGGTTGTGAACGATGGAGACATGTACATGTGGAGAGAGCTTGGCATCAATTCGTGGCCGACATTTGCTGTTGTCTCACCAAATGGTAAAGTCATTGCACAGATTGCCGGAGAAAGTCACCGCAAAGTAACATTCTTTTATCTCTTTATATGAATCAAATGTGCTTTGCGCCAAAATACTCATTTGTCTCCTCAATGATGCTCTACTCTTAAAGGATCTTGATGACTTGGTGGCAGCAGCTCTAATATACTATGGTGGGAAGAATGTTTTAGACAGTACTCCCCTTCCTACACGTTTGGAGAAAGATAACGATCCGCGCTTGGCCGCATCTCCACTGAAATTCCCAGGGAAGCTGGCCATTGATACTCTTAACAACAGGCTATTTATCTCAGACAGTAACCATAACCGCATTGTATGTCCTTGACTCTTTATTCTAAACCCTTGTTATATATCTCATCCTGTTTGTCTAATATCAGCACTCTCTGGTCATTTTTTAGATCGTAACTGATCTTGACGGTAATTTCATCGTCCAAATCGGTAGTACCGGAGAAGAAGGTTTCCGTGATGGTTCCTTTGAAGATGCTGCATTCAATCGTCCTCAGGGACTTGCTTATAATGCAAAGAAAAATATTCTTTATGTTGCTGACACCGAGAATCATGCTTTGAGGTATAACTTAAACAAGAATCTCAAGTTTTGAGTGTAGAGATGTTAATCTGAAGTTTCAATGATTGTTCATCTTAGGGAGATTGATTTTGTCAACGAGAGGGTAGAGACTCTGGCTGGTAATGGGACTAAAGGCTCAGATTACCAAGGTGGAAGAAAAGGAACCTCACAGGCAAGAAACTTGATTCCGTTAATGTTTTTAATTATTCTAAGAGATTAAAGAGTAAGCAAAAAGTGTGTTTTTTTTTTTACTTTTAATATTCCAGCTTTTGAATTCTCCGTGGGATGTATGCTATGAGCCGGTGAAAGAGAAGGTCTACGTTGCAATGGCGGGTCAGCACCAGATTTGGGAATACAATGTGCTTGATGGTGTTACTAAAGTGTTCAGTGGAAATGGCTATGAAAGAAACCTTAACGGTTCTACGTATGTATATATACATTAGCCGTTTGAATTTACTTGACCTTTGTTTGCTTCTTTTTAATGGTATATATTTTCCGTTGTTGCAGCGCTCAAACGACATCGTTTGCTCAGCCTTCAGGAATCTCATTAGGCCCTGGTAACTACAATAAACTTGTCACTTCGAACTGTTACAAAGCTAGCAAGGAATGAAAACTGTTGCATAAATACTGCAACTGACAGATTTGAAGGAAGCATATATTGCGGATAGCGAGAGCAGTTCTATTCGTGCCCTTGATCTTCAAACTGGAGGATCAAGATTGCTCGCTGGTGGTGATCCTTATTTCTCTGAGAATCTTTTCAAGGTATCTACTTGATTCATTTTCTCCTAGTGTCTTTGGTTTTCATGTATTGTGAAAAAGTATTATCATCTATCTTTGACTCTTCCTTGGAATTGTTACTGAATTTCCTAACTTTAAGTGTTACATCAGTCTCTTAACATGCACTAAGACTTGAACAGTTTGGAGATAATGACGGTGTGGGAGCAGAAGTGCTCCTGCAACATCCACTTGGTGTGTTATGCGCAAAGGATGGTCAAATATATCTAGCTGATAGCTACAACCACAAGGTAAATCTAATTTGGCATGTCTAAGGACTGTTCATTATCTTAACTCAATGTTCAAAACACTCATGCGTAGATTAAGAAGCTGGACCCTGTGACAAAACGTGTTGTTACTATCGCTGGGACAGGAAAAGCTGGTTTCAAAGATGGGAAGGTTATGGTTGCTCAGGTCTGATCTCGGTTTTACTACAATATTGTACATTGATCAAACAGAAAGACTGTTTCATTATTTTCACACGTTTGTTTCCATTGCATGTTTCAGCTTTCAGAGCCTGCAGGACTTGCTCTAACTGAAAACGGTAACTTTCTAGTCCCTTTTAACAGTTTTTACAATCAAAGTGCTAATGTTGTTGCCTTGCCTACACTGTTTTTTCAGGGAGGCTTTTCATTGCGGATACAAACAATAGTCTTATACGTTGCATAGATTTGAACAACAGAGAAGATGTAGAGATTCGTACACTGGAGTTAAAAGGCGTTCAACCGCCAATGCCGAAGGCGAAATCATTGAAACGTTTGAGGAAACGTGCTTCGGCTGATACAAAGATTGTCACAGTGGATGCTGTTACATCTCGCGAAGGAGATTTGAATCTTAAAATCTCATTACCAGATGGCTACCATTTCTCCAAGGTTCACAATCTCGTCCTCCTTATATCCTATTTACATATACAATGCTCGTAAACACGCTGCTTGGATGTGCACAGGAAGCGCGGAGTAAGTTTGTGGTTGATGTGGAGCCTGAAGACGCAGTGACGGTCGAACCATTGGAAGGAATCCTTGGCCCTGAAGGTTCTACGGTGCTTCATTACAGACAATCTTCAACTTCTGCTTCTGTTGGGAAAATCAGTTGCAAGGTTTATATTTCAATATCATTATTGATTCAGCTGAAATAGTTTGTTTTTAAATTGAGGTTTGCAGTTTTAGTATTTTAAATTTTTGCCTGAAGGTTCTGCAGACATAGTTAATGAAAATGGTAGTTGCAGGTGTACTATTGCAAAGAAGACGAGGTTTGCTTGTACCAGTCTGTTCAGTTTGAGGTACCTTTCAAGATGGAATCAGAATCATCTTCTTCTCAGGTGATCGCATTCACCGTTAAACCTAGAGCATCAGATGCCGGCGGATTACAGCTTCAAGCTACTAGCTAAATCACTTTAATGATCAGGACCATGATATGATGAAAGTTAAATAATTGTTTTGGGTTTATTGTTGACCAATGCTGAAATACAGAAGAACTTGTTTAAATTAAAGAATAGATTTGCCAAATATTGTGTTAAATTCCTAAACAATGCTGTTTTTTTTTCTGAAAGAATGTACACAATTTGTATTTCATCTCAAATCCGTTAAAGATCAACAATCTTGAAAACTATCAAAACACACATTCATGTTTCATAAAGTTATTGTCCTAATCCTAATATCATGATGCCTCTGAAAAAAATAATAAAGGTATCTGCAAAACTGAAAAAGATCACAACATAGAAATGTCAAAACAGGAAAAAGTGAAATGATAGATAATACAAAATAATCGAAAAAATCGCTGGAAACTCATGAGTGAAATCTTGTGAACAACATCAGTGATAGTCTCTCCTAAGGGTTTTCTCTATCACAATCGTCTATGCACACATGGAGTTCGTGTGCTTTAAACAGCGGTTCAGATTAAAGTGGCCAAATGATGAAATTGGTTGTTGTTAATTAGCTTTGTGACTCTAGCCATACTGAGGGAATCATATAGACTTTCACATTAGATGGATAGACCCCCCATGCTTCGCATGGGAATATATTTTTCTTACAAATATAATATAACTAAATACATATACAGTTTTTAAAGTATAAATAGATAATTGCACACACACGAAAAAGAGAAATATAATGATTTTCAAAATTTCATATTTTTCCAACAATTCTGTAAAATTATATATATCGAAAAAGACTTCAAAAGTTTACCTTAGAAATATATAAATCTTTGATTAATTTGATTGTCTAGCTACCTATTATTTCTGGCAGTCAGAAGGATGCAGTAGATTGGAAAATGATTTCTTTATTATTATGTATTGATATATATATCAAACATTTGAAATAAAAACATTGTGTATTAAAAATCAATATAAAAAGTAGCTGCTAATATATACTATTAATTTTGTCTCCCATCATCCCATGGTATCACTGATTTTGCCATCTTTAACTTTTCATGTTCATCTCACCCATACAGCTGTACGTGAACCAGTTTTCTTTTTTAATATGAAACATTGAAACTATAGAGAAAAGATATCAAATTGCTCGCATAGTATGTTGAATAATGCTTTTAGTCTACTTTCTGATGTAAAACCTGTAGAAAAACAATTCAATGATATGATCCTTTCGTATTAATGAAAATGTGTTTACCTTTTTCAAAAGCTCTTCTTCCATGTCTGCATTTGTTGTTCAATTGTCTGCATTTTCTTTATTTCTCTTTTGATATACTTTTGATTTACCACTCTTGTTTGTGTATGTTTTGCCTTTTTTTTTTCTCTTTTATGTGCAAATAGATATGAACTTAAATTTATAGCACTGTGAGTTAAAATATACAATTGAAAAAGAGGTTTCAGATATCGTGAGATGATGATGGGAGTAGTGGGAGAAATATTAGGCTTTTTTAATTTAAAAATACATAAAAATCAGTTAACAAACGAAATTGCTTTGGTTTTTAATTTATTTGCATTTGGAATTTTTTTTTAAATTGTAGAATAGGTGCCATGTGTCAAAATTTTGTTGGATAGGTGACTTGTGCTTTAGTATATAAGGGATGCTTTTGAGGTTTAATTATTTAAGAGTATACCAAAAAAATATGTATAACATTTTATCATTGTACTATATGTAAACTATGTATAAACTAACAAATATTTGATTTATTAAATGATAAACCAGAAAAATTATTATAAATAGCTGAAATATCTCATTCTTACAATTATAATAGCTAGATAGGGTATTAGGGAGAAACAAATATTAGATGAATGAACAAATCTCTCATTCTTCGAACAAACTCAAAAGGAGGTGATTGCAATTTTGTCATAATATTTTATTAAAAACAAAAAATCATGACTAAATTATTTAATCTGAATGAAACAATATATGTATAGTGATTCTAATATTAAAAATTGCTTCGATTTGAAGAAGTATTTTTCTGGGATTGTAAGGATCAAATAACATATTAGAAATAAAATATTTAAAAAATAATTAGTATATGAAATTATATACATTAAAATAAGCACATAAATTAAAACCAATACTTTTTGTTAATTTACAATTATGTTTTGGTAAATAAATCAAAACAATAATTTTATTTACATTATAGGGTATATTATTAAATTTAGTGATATTGGCATAGATATATATAGTATATTTTAATATAAATATTTATTATTGACACATTCTACTCATATAATTTTATTAACATTTGTATATTTTCTATAATAAAAATTTAAACCGTTAATCATTAAACTTTTAATGTGAGATTTTTCAATACAAATTTCAAAATTAAAATTTACATTTTTTTATATTTTATATAGTTTATAATTTAATGATATCAATATGACACTTCATATTAATATAATATATGACCATTTGTATCTTGGTTGAACAAAATAAAATTAAACCTTTGATCACAAAATTTTCAGTGTGTAACTTTTACTATTTTTAGTAATTTATAGTCGTTTTAAAAAAAAAATCAAAATATTACATATAAGAAGAAATCTAAATTTTTTTATTATATGCTTAATGTGATTTTTTAATTTATTTTAATAATAAAAAATTAAACAAAAAAGAGAGAGGATACATATTTGATAAAAAAAATGTATTATTCATAATCATTAATTATCATATATATGTTAATCATATTAGATAATTCTGTAGTTTTTAATATATGTTAATCATATTAGATAATTCCGTAGTTTTTATTTAAAGAAAGAAATAATATTTTTTTGTACACTATTAATCAATATGATAGTTAGTTTAATAAAAAAATATAATATATATTTGTATAGATCAACTTATTTACTAAGGATTCTAAAAATCATTATAGTGGATGACAAGTGGCTACGAAATCATGTTGCAATGCTCCAGAGTTAATATATAGGGGATATTGAATATTATAAAAACTAAAATAATTTTAAGTTAAATTTGCATCAAAACTTTTTGTGAAATCGTATATTAAAATCATTAAAACAATAAAAAAAAATCATATACTAAAATTATTAACACAATAAAAATAAATAATAATAATAATAATAATGAAATTATCAAAGTAGAGTGCCAACGAAGTCTACTCCACAATTTAAAATTTAGTATACTTCTTTTGAAATCTACTATGTCGTAAATTTTAATCTAATTACAATTTTTTTCTTTATATATAATTTTTTTACACATATTCTTTCAAAAGTGGCTGCACAAATTTCTGAAATTCTTTCACTTCTCTCTAAAATTATCTCCATTTCTCTCTAAACCATAAAATAAAATAATTAACTAAACAGAAACAAACACTATTAAACTTAAAATCAACCTTCAAAACGTTTAATGTACACAAAACTAAACACATATAGGTCAAATTTAATTTTCGCAAAAAATTAAAATTTCAAAATCTAACTTTAAAAAATCAAACAATACTATAACATATGTTACCAAACCCTAAATCAATGACTTGGTCTACATTTACTCATTTATGTTGAAAACAATTCAATTTTACTAGATCTTAATTTATATCATTTGCAAATATTTATAGTTACATGATTTCAATTTTTCTCTCATATTAATATTTTTATTAAATTTATAAATTATTTTTAAAATCTACTATATGAGAAAGCTTACAAAACCACATAAGACTTTTTGGGATTACTATTAGTAAAAATCCATATTGTTTTGGTCATAAAAGAATAGTTGTAATTTTATTAGATTTTAGGTTAATTTTGTTTTTAATAGAAGTTGGAATATACTTTTTGTATTCAAAATCAAGTTTTGGTCATTTTTGCTAAATTCTCTTAAAACATAGTGTAAGAAAATGTTAGGGTCCGAATGGTAACCGCGGTTTTGATAATATAAGCGATGCAGAATTAAAGTGCGGTACGGTCCAACTGCAGTTCATGCGGTTTTACGGGACAAATGCAATTTTTATAAAGAAAAGTAGCGCGGTTTTGATAAAAACAATATTGTAGTTTTGATAGAAAAATAATGTAATAATATATTAATACGATTAGGTACTAATTTTTTTATTTAGTGAAATGTCATTATATTTTTTTTATTTTAAATATTAAAATTAATTTGAAATAGAAAATTGAATACATATATTTTTGTTAATATAAATTTAACTACTAATATTCTTGTGAAATAAAAATAAAAATAAAAATAAAAAATAAATTAAAAATACATTGTAATGTATATGCATGTTGATAATCTAACCATAAAAATATATATCATTTTAAATATGAACGATATTATAGGTTAATAGTTTTTAATTAAATTTTATAAATTTAGCTTCACATAATTTAAAATATTAACAAGTGGATAACCTAGAAAAGTCTACATGTCATATGTTACTAAATGTTGAGTATATTTGACTGAGTATATACTAATAAATTTTGAGTATATTTGAATAACTGTGACTAATATTAAAAAGTAACTACATTAAATAATTAAACAAAAACGCACTTTAATGGACATACCGTACCATAACCAAAGCGGAAACATTAACTTGTGCAGTTTTGCATAAAATAGAAGAAACAAAAAGATTTTTTTTTCTGAGTTTCAAATGCGTTATTTGGTCAATTACGATTTACGAGGTGTAGGTTAATGTTTTTCATAAATGGTAACAAATGCGGTATTTATCTCTCCTCAGTACAATTACACACCGCTTTATGGTCGCCAATCATAACTTTAGTGAGCACAAACTAGGGCTGAGCACTATTACTCAAACTCGCTTTGTACTCATTACTTGATCCTTATTTGCTTTGAATTTTCAAATATTTGACGTTATCAAAATAAATAATAAGTCGACAAATTTTATTAGGCAAGTACCAAATATCATTTTTTTAATATCTGTTTTGTTATTTGTTATTTATTGCCCGTTTTATAAATTTTTTAAGTATTTTTTTTGTTATTTGTTATTTATTGTCTGTTTTATAAAATACTTGGTACTTACAACATAATATTTGATACTTGTAACATAATATTTGTTATTTATTATCTGTTTCATGTAATTTTGGATGTTAAAATTTGGTATGTGACAATGTATGCTCTTTTTTGTATGAAATATATATGTTTATTTTGATTACTTTCAAGCAATGTTTTTAAACCCGACCCGGACACTGAACCGGACGACTTACCGGATTGCTGGATCACTAGATCGACCGCGGATTAATAAATGAATTAATTTTATTATATAATAATATATTAGCTATGAAAATAAGTATATAAAAAACTAAAGTTTAATATTTTTTAAATGTTTTTTAAAATATAAAATAATAGTTTGGATATGTATATACTTTACGTTTAAAAAGTATTTAACAAATACTTAACTTTAGTTTTTATATTTTTATTTGAGAATTCGGCCAAAAAAAACTTCAACTTTGCACGAATTGCCAAAATAAACATGAACTATTGGGCTGACCAAAAAAAAACCAAACTTTCATTGAATTTATAATTAATTAACAATGTTTTCGCTGACTTGCCAATTTAGCACGCCATCAACAAATTTAACAGAAATATTTGACGTCGTTTATTGTTGGCGTTAAGTGAAACGACGTCGTTTTCAAATGAGATAAAACGACGTCGTTTTACATGATTTGAAATTAAAAATATGTAGCCCCCTAGATTCGAATCCAGGTTGGTTGGTCAAACGGCAAGGTATTTTACCACTGTGCCACTGGCACTTTTTATGTATTTACTAACATGTTTACTTGTATTTGTTACATTTTAAATATAAAAAATTCTCTAAAAATTTAATAAGATCTTTAAAATTCCAAAAAAATTAAAAAAATAAAGAAGATTTTTATAAAATTAATTTTGAAATTAAAATTGAAAAGAAATTTTATTTTTCTTTTTAAAAAATAAAAATTCTTCCAAAATTTTTAAAAAATTAAAACGATCTTTAAATTCCAAAAAAAATAAAGAAATTTTTTATAAAATAAATTTTGAAATTAAAATTGAAAATTAAATTTTATTTTTCTTTAAAAAAAATAAAATTTTATTTTTCTTTTAAAAAAACAAAAAAAATCTTCCAAAAATTTCATAAAATTAGTTTTGAATTAAAACTAAATATTTTTTTTCTTTAAAAAATCAAAAAAATTTCAAAATTTTCATTTTTTTAAAAAGAATCCAAATTTTTAAAAATTATAGGGGAAATTACATGTTTACCAGTTTCAAGGTACCACTTTTCATTTTTACCACCACTAATGAGACATTTTCAAAAATATATTATTCATTAAGTGGCAAAAGACTCTTATGACCTTGTTATTTATATATAATAAATAATTATTTCAATAAAATAAAATAAAATAAATAAAAATAAATAAAAGTATAAAAAATAAATTAAAAATATAAAAAATAAAAAAATAAAAAAAAAATTTTTGTTTTCGAATTATACTTTTTCAAATTCGAACTTTTTATTAAAAAAAAAGTTTTTGAATTTTTTTTTCGAATTTTTTTTTATTTTGTTTTTTCAAATTTGTTTTTGAAAAACGAAAATTATGTTTGAAACTATTTTTTAAAATTTTTTATATATTTAGAAGTATTTATATATTTATTAGAATCATAAATTTCACATTCCAAAGGGTATAATTGTATTTTACCCTTCATTAAAAGTAAGGGTAAAAATGGTTAGTGTAAACATGAAAAGTGGTACTATGAATGTGGTATTTGTGGCAATTTCCCAAAATTATAATAAAATGCAGAAAATTAAAGTTAGAATTATCAACTTTTTATGTGTGTATAATTAATTTCAACTTTTAGCAAATGTATTAAAAAAATTGAAAATTTTGGATGATTTTTTATTTTTTTGAAAAGAAAAAATAAAATTTTATTTTCTATTTTAATTTCAAAATTAATTTTATAAAAAATTTCTTTAGTTTTTCAATTTTTTGGAATTTTAAAGATCTTTTTAAGTTTTTAGAAAATTTTGGAAGAGTTTTTATTTTTTAAAAAGAAAAATAAAATTTTATTTTTAATTTTAATTTCTAAATTAATTTTACAAAAATCTTCTTTATTTTTTAATTTTTTGGAATTTTAAAGATTTTATTAAGTTTTTAGAAAATTTTTATATTTAATATGTACCAAATAAAAGTAAACATGTTAGTAAGTACGTTGAAAGTGCTAGTAGCCTAGTGGTAAAATACCTTGTCATTTGACCCAACGAACCTGGGTTCGAACCCAGGGGTTTACATATTTTTAATTTCAAATCGTGTAAAACGACGTCGTTTCATCTCATTTGAAAACGACGTCGTTTCACTTAACGTCATCAATAAACGACGTCAAATATTTCTGTTAAATTTGTTGACGGCGTGCTAAATTGGCAAGTCAGCGAAAACATTGTTAATTAATTATAAAGTCAATGAAAGTTTGGTGTTTTTTTGGCCAGCCCCAAAGTTCATGTTTGTTTTGGCAATTCGTGTAAAGTTGAGGTTTTTTTTGGCCGAATTCCCATTTTTATTTTCATTTGACATGCAAATTATCAAAACATAGTTTAGACTATTTAAAAATTTCTGTAACAAATTAAGAGTTATGAATCTAAAAAAATCAAGATATAAAACTCACAAATATTTAAATATCTAATGTGAATAATAAATTAACTTCAAATTCAAAATAAACTAAAAGTAAAAAATCATTGTAATAAATTGTCAATAACAGAAATAAACTAACACCAAATCACATCAACTAATTTCGATTCTCTCCATCATCGTTCACTTCATTTTTTTAGGTGGCATAGTGAAAAATCTTCATCAAAATCTAAAAATCACAAATATAAAACTGAAAATAGAAAACCTAATTTCTTTGTTTTTGTCAGCACCTAAATTTTAATTGAAAACTTAGAATATAAAACATAATCTAAAAAAACTAAAAAAATGAATAAAAGTTATTTATTGGTTCAACCGGTATCGGGTTCCGGGTTTTAGTAGGTTTTTGCGGGTTTTTACGGATTTCTAAATATTAGATTTTTCATAAATTCCAAACCGAATTTTTTTGGGTCACCGGGTTTACCGGTTCAACCGCGGATCCGGATCGGATTTCAAAACACTGCTTTCAAGTAATTAACAATTAAGTACTTGATTTGGTAAGTAACAAAGTAAGTCAAATAATTTACAAATACAATTTGTTTTTTTGCAAAGATTTGATAAAACAAGTATTCTTTTCAAGTAAATTAAGTACAAGTAATAAACTGAATTATTTAGACAAACCAAAATCAAGTAGCAAATAATTCAAAATCGGCAACTACTTATTTCATGTCCAGCCCTAGGACAAACGTCAACTAACTTAGAAAACCTAGATAGTATATATTAATTCAGATCGTTATCTAGATATTTGGATTCATATCCAAATCCAAATCCTTGAAAACATAAATTTTAAAATATACATTTGAAATCGTAATTGATAGATAATTAAAGAAAATAGGATAGTGTTGTCGGATAATGATTATCATGTTTCTAAATCTGGAAAAATATTGTCCTTGTCATCATGCACGTGTCTCTTTGACTCTCTTTCTCTGGTATCTAAAAAGATAAATAATTAACACATCACATTTCTCTCTCCCATCGCTGTCCAATTACAAATTACATATTATAATATATTACTCACCTATTATACAGCCGATAGATGTTTACTTTTAAAACTTAAAAAGGTAGAATAAAATGTGTTACAAAAAAAATTGAAGGTAGAATAAAATATTATTTCCAGCCAAGTTACTGCTTAATGTGGAAAAAACATTGTGCCTATAAATTTGGTGGCGAAACCCGGGTTCCTATATCATAGTGAACATGGAAGCCATAACAGTTTTTGGACCAAAACTCGGATCTAAACCCTCTATTCATTGTCATACGAATACATTTACATCATGCAGACTCTCTAGCTTTCCGTCAGTGTCATTTCCCGTTAAGCCTCCAAAGCTTGTTCCTTTGAAGGCCACTACTAACACTCTGGCTTCTAAAGATGAAAAAAATCGCAAGTTCAAGAAGTTAGCCCCTTCTGAGTGGGGTCATCAATTCGTCGATGCTCATGTTGATGTCTCAGTAAGTCTATAATCTATATACAGAAGCGTGCCAATTTTAGTGAAAAGGAAAGAATTTTTTTTTATTAGATTCGGGTTTATTATAAGTTTTAATTTTTTATATACTTTTTTTTATAACGTTGATTTATTATAACATTTTATTTATGAATTTTATAATGCTGATTTTTTATTATTTACGGTCTTTTGAGTTTCTGATGTTAGATACTTATCTCTAATATTTTTTTTTCAAAATGATGATTTTTATCAATTATAAATTTTAGCTTTTTAAAACATTTATATTTGATGGAACGAGTTTAATACTATTTTTATATTCATTCGAAAAGGTTAAATATGATTTTTAGATCCGGTTGAAAAGATCAGATATTAATTACAGGATTAGGATTTTGTTTTTAGAATTTATATTCTAATACCATATTAGATTCATGTTTATTATGAACTTCTAATTGATAGTAAATGGATTGGTCTTAACTCATTATATATTAGTTATGTTTTTTTTTTAAATTTTCGATGTGGGATACTTATCCTTAATAAAAATTCACCTAACTTTCAAATTATATCTGTATTTTATATTCTTATAGATGTTAGAAAATACGTTAGCAATTTTTTAGGTTTCATCTATTTTTCTTTTCGTTCCTCATTTTTGCTTTTTTGGTTCATCTTATTCGGCTATACTTGGTTATAGCTAGTTATTTCCATCTAGGCCCGTAGATCTAGGCGCTGCTACGTATATGAAATCATGTTTTAGTATATAGATATAGAGGATATGAAATCATATTCAAATTCATATATTTGGTAAGGAAATCGATTCGCTTGGAAGAGAAATCGAAGCACTCAAGCCAAAAGTGGAAGACTTGTTCTTGTCTTCCAGTGGAGTTAATTCAACTAAAAAGAATATCCTTTTCATCTACCTGCTCGTTAGCCTTGGTCTTGCGTATCATTTCGAAGCTGAGATCGAGGAGAATCTAAAAGAAGGTTTGAAAATGTTTGAAGAGATGTTGTCTGGTGAAGATGATTTGTACACAGTTTCCATCATCTTTTGGGTTTTCAGAACATATGGTCACAACGTTTCTTCCGGTAAGGATTCTCTGCCTGGATCATACAAGTGTTGTCACTGTGTGATTAATATATATAACAAGGTGATTCCGATAAGATCTCAGATTTAAAAGAAACTAGATTCTGACCAACTTTATTCGCGGGATATTTTTATTTCATATATTTAAAATTTAAATAAGAAATATTATTTTATGTCTTATTAGATTTATAAAAGTTTATTTTCTTCTTTAATTGTGAATAAAAATAGAAAATTTATTTTGGGGTCAAAAATATTCAATGTTTGAGTATCCCAAAAATAATTTTTATGTGATTTTACGTGTATTTTATGGTCCCGTGTAATAGCATATATTCAAAAAAATTGTGTTGGTTTAAATATTTTAATTTTTTAAAACATCTGTGCATGTATAATTTATTTATGTTTTAATTATTTTATAATCAAACTTACAATTGTATATAAATATTGTTACAAAATAATCATTTATTACTAGAATAATTGTTAATTGTAATTTGTTAAATATTTATCTATTTTTACATATTAATAGAAAGATTATCTTAGAACTAAATATTCTGTCAATTTTAAATTTAGGTTGATTTTAATTTTTAAATGTGTAAATACGCATTTTAAAATTTACGACTGTTATTATTTACAAATTTTGGGGTTGATTTACAATTTTATAAGTAAAATAGATTGATATTAGACTAAAATTAAAATACATTTAGAATATTCATTTTTAATGTATATGTCTTAAATGGAAAATATATTTATTTTACAGATTTTGTATTTCAGAAAAAATATAGGAATACATCTTGTCTTATAATTTGGGTTTGCGGGTTGGTTTTAAATGTCTAAACCTAGCGGATTCATTTTTGTGAATAGATGTGTTTAGGAGATTCGAAGGAGATAATGGAAAATTTAAAGAATATCTTACGGAGGATGGCAAGGGTATCTTGAGCTTGTATGAAGCTGCTCATATGGTGACAATGAGAGATTATATATTGGACGAAGCCTTGAGCTTCGCAATGAGTTGCTTGGAGACGTTAGTAGCAAGTGGGACATGCCAGCCTCATCTCTCCAGGCGTATACAAAATGCTTTAGGACAACCACAACATAAGAACGCGGAGATCTTAGTTGCAAGGGAATATATCCGGTTCTACGAACAAGAAGAAGACAGCGACAAGACGCTACTAAAGTTTGCCAAGCTTAACTACAAATTCCTACAGCTGCATTACCTTCAAGAACTGAAAGACCTCTCGAAGTAAGTACAATCTCCTCAACTACTAGTACTTATAAGTTATATCTACCTTTTTTGAATTTCTTTATACAACCCTTGAAAGCTTGATTCTCAAAATTGTATATTAATGTGCTTTGCATGCCAGATGGTACAAGAAGAAAGAATTTGAATCTAAGTTGCCACCTTACTACAGAGACAGACTTGTGGAACTGCACCTCGTTACGCTACCATTCTTTGAGCCAAAATACTCACGTGTGAGGATTATGGTAACTAAGCTGTTCGTTGTTCAAATAATTCTTGATGACACATGTGACAGATATGCTTCTCTTCGTGAAGTTGAAAGTCTCGCCAATGCAATCGAAAGGTACTCTATCTATACGTAGTATATCATTATTTATATAAGTAGTATAAGTAGTACAGTAGAATTAATAAATTTTGTCAGTTCCAACTTTTACCGGTTCTAAATTTAACATAAATTGTTAAAATAATAATATAATATTTTTTCAAATTTTTTATGTAAATATATAAACTCCATTAAAATTATAAATTAATATATATAATCTATTATTATATTATTTTTTATATTTACAATGTAATTATTTTTATATTCTTTTAACATTAATATATTTTTGATGAAATTTAATAATATTATATCTAAAACCACATTTAATTTCTATGAAAATATGTATTATATACACCAAATAATTAATTAATTTAAATTCTTATTATCATTAAAATATAAATTAAAATTAATTCAGTTTTGAATTCAAAACTAAAATTAAAATCACATAAAATATTTTAATTATATTTTAATGATAATTGAAATTTAAATTATTTTTTTAAATTTTGTAAAAATCTTCATTTTTATTTGAAATAAAAATATTAAAATATAAATAATCTATTAAATTAGAGTCATATTTTGGACTTCGTATATCTATATATTAGTTTTGAAGTATCAAACACGGGTTCATCTAAATCATTTATATCATTACGTAAAATATTTATAAAGGATCTGAAACTATTTAGAACTAGACGGAGAATTAAGATTACGATTGGTAGTTCATGATGATTCATTAAGAGTTAGAACTGGTATCTCCTTCTGGTTGACACTTTATATACAAATACTTATATTCGGCTTTCAGATCCCAGCGACGACCTATAAAAGGTAGGAAAGATTAGGCCTGGGCATTTTACTCGAACCAGAAGACCCGAACCGAAACCGATCAGAAAATACAGGTTCGGGTCCATGCTAAAATACTTATTGGGTCTTGTTTTTTGGACCCGCGGTTTTCGGTTTTGGTACCCGAAGTATCCGCAAATAATTGTATATATTAGGTATATTTGGGTGATTGGGTATATTTTTGGTATTTCGGATTTTTTTTTTAAGTTTCTAGTTCGGGTTTTCGTGTATAATTGTAGGTTTCGAGTAAAATTTTAGATTTTTAGAAAATATAATTCGGATATTCGGGTAAAATTCGGGTATGTTTTGGGTATGATTTTGGATAAATTTTTTGGTATAGTCGGGTATTTTGCTGTTTTCGGATATTTTTAGAGTTTTCGGATCCAGTTCGGGTATTTCGGATCCTTTTCAGGTCCTAAATACTCGAACCGATCCGGATCCAAAATATACTCGAAAATTACGGATATTTTACGGGTATTGAAATTATAGACCCAAACTAATCCGGATCCATCAAAACCCGATCCGAAACCGACCCGATATATTATAGATTCCTATATAGGTCTAAGTTTCTAGGACCCAGACCCGATAAGACTCGATTCGAATCCGACCCGAAGACGCAGATGCCCAGACCTAAGAAAGATGAACAATCTATAGAACAAAATAAATGTTTAAAATAAAATTTAGCCGCGCATGGCGTGGATTCTATTCTAGTTTATTTTAAAATGAACTCCATATTTGATAGAATTCTAAACACTTCTTCATACAAGTTTTAAGTTTTCGATCAAAATAAAATAAAACTGTGCCAAATAGATCCTAGTACTTAGTAAACAGGATGAAAAAATATTAGTTATATAGCTCCATGGCACTATAATAAGAAATAAGTGACGTTAAATTTCGATTTATGAGTCGTTTTAAAATTGATGATAAATTTTTTAGCAATAACAAGAAACCTTAAATTTCAGTTTTAATGTCGTTACAAAAAGGAAATTAGCATTTTTTAAAATAAAAATGATGTTAAATTATTATTTTTGTAATGAGTTCTGAATCTGGTCCACAGCTAAAAAGAAAAGAAATTGTTAATGCATTTAGGTGGGATCTCGATGATGCCATGGATGGCCAACCTGATTATTTGAAATTTGTGCTTAAACATGTATTCGATACTTTCCAAGAGTTTGAAAGAGAAGTGGCATCAGAATTAGGAGGATCTTACAGCTTCGAAGCTACAATTGATGCGGTAATCATACAGTAAATTAATTTTCTCTGTTAGTATAATGCATGTGTTTACGAAATGCATGTGTTTACGAATAACCATTTTCAAATGATTTTTTGAAGAACTTAATATTACAATGTTCACATTGTGAGAATTGCAGTGCAAGAGATACGCGAGAGCCAATCTTCAGCTCGCTACATGGGCAGAAGCGTATCACGTCCCTAGTTTTGAGGAGTATCTAGAAGTCGCTGGAGTCGAAGTGGCTGTGGATTTTACTATAGCTGGTGTTTTGATGGCTATGAAAGATATCTGCAAGAAAGAAGCCTATGAGTGGTTGAAATCTAGAGATAAACTTGTGATAGCAATGTGTACAGTAACAAAAGTGCTGAATGATATTCATGGCTACGAGGTACACATGGTGGAAAGTTATTTTTATTCTACTAATTCATATGTTGTTTATTAATAATCAAACTTACATGTGTGACATTCATTAGGATGACATGAGCAGAGGATATGTCACGAACTCGATCAACTGTTACAAGAAGCAATATGGAGTTACCGAAAAAGAAGCATTTGAAAAGCTTCATCAAATTATTGCAAACGCTAATAAGATGATAAACGAGGAGCTTTTGAAGCCAACTAACATGCCACGCCAAATTCTAAAAGAAATGCTTAACTATCAACGTATAACGAATGTTAGCTACGAAATAGGTGATGAATTTACCCGTCCTGGTGGAAAACTCAAGAGCCATGTCACTTCTATGTACCTTGATCTTTGAGTGATAAGTATGTCTGAGTCTTTGCGTCATTATAGGAATAAGAGACATGTTCTCATTAGTTTAGAATGAGTCAGTTCTGTTTCCGTTTTAATAGTTGTTTGTTGAGCATTGGAAGTCATTGAATAAAGTAGATCGTTCTGAAATGGATGCATGGTGACTATATATATTATTTGAAATTTGTGGTTAAAAATTTATAATTGAATACTTCCAAGAGTTTAAAAGAGAACTGGTGACAAAAGGAGGATCATACAGTGTGAAAGCTACAATTGAAAGCGTAAGCAATCAAATTGTAGCGAAAATTATTTTTTTATCTATTAATAAAGATTATGTGTATACAAATTTTTGAAGAAAAATAACCTAATGAAAGGAAGCATAAGATTGTGTTCACAGAAAAAAAAAAAAGCATAAGCAATATCAGTTGCATTGAAAAACACTGGTGAGAGCAGGAGGGGCAGAAGCAAAGAGAAACTTGTGGGGTCACTTGACCCCAGTAAAATTGGGGGAAATTTTCCTTTTTAGTGTATTTGTTTCTAAAATTACTATAACATTTAATCAAAATTTGGTATTTGACTCCATTAATTTATGTTTAAATTTTCACATGTCCCGATTAATTTGTAAAAAAATTTTTTGTTATAATATATATATACATCTAATTTAAATAATAAATTCATATATTATGACCACAATCAGAAAAAAATCTAGTTCAGCCATTGGGTGAGAGGGAGAGCCAACCTTCAACTCGCCAAAATGGCGGTATGGGGTCACATGCCTAGTTTTGAGGAGTTAGAGCATCTCCAACAAGTCCCTTCATTTTTGTGGGGTCTATCCTTAAATTAAAGGGTCGAATGGGTGATTCTCCAATGGTGACCTTCAAAAAATTTTCTCTTAGAAACTTATATTTTACACTATAGTCTTCAATTTCAGAAATATTTCATTTTATAAATTAACAGTAAACCCATATTAATGTATGGTATTGACATAATTAGTAAACATATTTAATTATAACATCAAATTACTTATAATAAAAGATAATACAATTGTCATGTTATGCATTATAATACATGAAGTCATTATATCATGCAATACCTCTTTCTTCCAATAACGTGAAGATCCTGCGACGATAGCAAATTTTGTGAAATAATATGTTTATATTATATTTTTATTAATATTAGTATATATTGGTATATAATATTTATTAATATATTATTATTATTTAAAAATATTTTTATAAGACCACAATTATAATATTTAAATGTCAATATAGTTATAATAGTAGAATGCCAAATAATAAATAATAAGTACACAATCATTAAACGTATATAAATAGAAGGACTAAAGTGAAAAGTAAACAGTGTTTTAAAGACTGCTACAATGCCCTTTCAAATTTGAGGGTGTACTGTTCACCCCTTTATAATTTGAAGGGATGAAGAGTTGTTGGAATGTAAAAGCCTTTAAAAAAATAAAGCGATAAAAGGTTCTTGGAGACAGTGTCGGCCCTGGACCCAAACAGAAGAAGCATGGGTTTCCAGCTGCCACAAAAATAACTATTTAATCGGCCACAAAATTTTCAAATGTGACTTTAGCCTAGTGGTTCTGAGGCAAATTTTGACTAGGCCTGGGCATTCGGTGGCCCATTTGGGTTTCGGGTCGGGTGCAATCGGGTGTCGGGTTTTCGGTTCTCCCATAAACAGCCTCATTCGGATCTTTTAATAGTTCGGATCGGTTTCGGTGTGGTTTTTATCGGGTTCGGTGCGGGTTTTGCATCATACCAAAGAACCAGTTGTACCCGATTTACACTTCGGGTGTCGGATCTTAATCGGGTTTTGGGTTAAGAAACACTAAATTGTACTAGGTTTAACACTAATTACTTGCTAAAAAGAGCTAAGACCTTCTCTTTGTAGTCTTGTGCATCAAGAAAGGTTCAAACGAGCTAAATAGAAACTAAGACATTCTCTTTGTAGTCTTGTGCATCAAGACATAAATGTATACAAGGAGTCAACTATGAAACACAAAGTCACAAACGTAAAAACCAAACATATAATTTTATTGAATCTAAAACCAAATAAAAGTCAGAATTATTGAAAAAAAAAAACAAACAAGATTCATGATCCAAAACCAAACAAAAACCAACATTGTTCAATGAACTGAAAAAAACTAAAACTTTCAAACTTGAAACTTCAATCTTCAACCATCAAACTTCAAAACCAAGACTTCAATCACCAAGGTTGTGAACCTCAAACTCTGACAAAAGAACAGTATACAAAAGAATTAGTAAGAGAACACATATACAAATTTTAAAGGCGAGAACTTAAGTAGAAGAAACATACCTTTCTCAACTTTATCAAGCTGTTCAACTTCGGCAAGAATTTGTTCATTTGTGATGATCCTTTCAGTGAGTTTAATATCAGCATGCATCCATTGCTCACTACACAGAAGAACCTCTATCATGAAGTGAGTTAAGCAGCTTCTGTGCGGTTCTAATATTCTGCCAGTTGTGCTAAATGCACTCTCTGAAGCCACTGATGAAATCTGCATAGCAAGGAGATCTCTGGCCATTTCTGCAAGAACCGGATACTTGATTTTGTGCAGTCTCCACCATGACAGAATGTCAAACTCAATTCCCGGTAAGAGTTTAGGAGTCTCAACAGCTTCCTTCAAGTAAACCTCAAGTTCATCCCTTGTGTCCTCACCTTTTTCAGCTACAAGTTCCTTGTACACAGCATCCATCCTTTCATACCCAAAATCATCAACGACCAGTTCCATTCTTTCTGATGCTTGCTCCTGAGACTCTGGAACAGGGACTCTAGACGCCTTAGTTGACTGTGCTGGCTGGCCAGAAGACTCTCTAAAACGCAAGTTATACTCCTTGAACATGCTCTGGAGAAGATCAATCACTGATCCTAGCATTTCCTTAGCCTCATAACTGTCTTTCCCATACAGTTTCTCAAAACATAGCTTAGCAAAATGCATCTTATTCCTAGGATCAAAGACTGTCGCTAGGATCAACATTTTATTAAGACCCTTGATACATTCCCAGTACTTCAAAAACTTCTTCAACATATCAGATGCTGTCAACTTCAACTCAGAATCTAAGCTATTTGCTAAACTAGTGAGATTTCTCTCAATTGTCACTATCTCACCGTAGCATTTGTATGCATTGACCTTAGATGAGGCAGAGACAATCAAAGTGCTGTTGTAGAAGATGACCAAAAACCGAATCAGCTTCTCAACGCCACTCCAGTCGCTAGCAGCAGGTGGTCCACACCTCTTAACCCAATTTTCTACTTCCAAGAAGTAGTCATTGTACATCCTATCCTCTGCTTCCATCTTATCAAATGCTACCTTAAACTGTAATGCTCTAGATAGCATAAGAAAAGTTGAATTCCACCTAGTCTTTACATCCAAAGGCAAGCTACCACGAGTCATCTTACCAGTTGTGACTCTTTGATCAAAAGCATTGACCCTACTGGTAGATGACCGAACATATTGAACCGCATTTCTGATAGCTAATACATTATCGCCTAAATCACGCAACCCCTCCTTAGCAATCAAATTTATAATATGCGCAGCACACCTCATGTGTAAATAATTTCCATCTAAGACTAAAGCATCAGGGGAAATTGAGCTAAAGACACTATGGAACCTCCCTAAAGCAGAAGTATTGGCAGTTGCATTATCTACTGTGATGCAGAACAGTTTCTTAATTCCCCAGTCTTCTAAACAGGCTAAAAGAACATTAGCAATGGTCTGACCTTTGTGATCAATGACGTACTTGAAGCCAATGATTAACTTCCTCAGCTGCCACAATTCGTCAATGAAATGCGCTGTGATAACCATGTAACTTGCTCCTGATATGCATGAAACACATAATTAAAATGTATTAAAATGTATGTAGAGTAAGTTCAAATATCAGTAAGTTCAAAGAGTATCAAAACGTATGTCTTACCTGTCACTTGAGCAGTCCAAATATCAGTGGTAAGGGAAACCCTTTGTTTGCTTCTGCAGAGTAAGTTCTTCAATGCCGCTTTCTTCATCACAAACATCTGCACAATGTTCCTGGTCGCAGTCCTTCTTGAGTGAGGCTTCCAGAGGTTAACCTTGCAATTTAAAAGAGTAAAACAATAAGTAATTTGAGATGACTTTAAAACGAGAATTAGAAATGCAAGATTATACAAGGTTACCTTATCGCAGAAGTGTTTGAAAGCGGTACTTTCAATGAATGAAAGTGGCAACTCTGCTGACACCACCAACTCATTACACGCTTCTTTGAAAACATCCTCAGAAACTTTAGATGGCTTCAGATTTCCTTCATTACCAATCTGTTGTTGATTCGTTTTCTGACCAATTAAGAACGACTGGTGTTCTTTGCAAATTTGCAGATGCTGCTTCAGGTTCGACGTTCCAGACTTGGATGCACATGAAAAGATCTTGTGGCAATGGTGACATACACACTTGTCTCGGGTCTCTTTGGTTCTTGTGAAATGCTCCCACACACGAGACCTTGGCACAACCAACTTCTTCACCTTATTCGCCTGAGAGGATGATCCAGATGCGGCATTCGCATTAGCACTTGTCTCTTGGTACTCTTGGTCTTCACATTGCATATCAATCTCGGTTTGTTGGTTATCGAAAGCTGAGGATGTCATCTGCAAAAAAAAAATTATTAGCTTTACAGATGAGATTGAAAACAATAGAAGAAGTGAAGAATTAATATTAGTCTTTTTCGGTTAACATATATCAAAATCATAAACGATGAAGTGAAGAAGTGAAGTGAAGAACTAATATTGAAGAACTAACAAGAAGAACTAACAAGAAGAACTAACGATGAAGAACTAAGATAAAAGAACTAACATCACAAGGCTTAATACTTATTACACAAACTACACTAAGAATAATAAGGTACAAAACGCTTTAAGACTCATCAAAATCATAAACGACAACTCAAGCTTCATATCTAAGTCTTTCAAACTTAAGACTAAAAAGCACAAGCTTTGAACCTGAATCTAAAAGTGAAAAGAAAGATACATGATTTAAAGAAAACTAAGTACCTCGGATTGATTACTTTCTGCTTAAAGAGGTGGAATAGCTTGTGAAGTCTAACGATACGCATCAACATATATACGAGATGGACAAAGGGTTCCATCGATTTTTCGGGTTATGGAAAGGATTTCGGAAAGAATATACGGAAGTTGAGATTTCGGAAAGGTTTGGTTGTGATTTTCGCAAAGGATCTTGCGTATCTTGGTGTAATCGAAAGAGGGAAACAAAAGGGGGCTAGGGTTGTGTCTGAATGTCTCGATGATCTTCGGGTTTCGGAGGTAATCAAATGGTTCTCGGTTTTCAACCGAACCGAACCGACCACCATTACACCACGAAAACTCAAACCGTTTGATTTATTTAGAAGATCCGATACCGAACCAAACCGGTTTTATCGGATCGGTTTCAATGCGGTTGTTCGGTTCTCGGGTTATCTGCCCAGGCCTAATTTTGACAGTGAGAGGGGCTGGGTTCGACTCCACCATAACGGCCTTTATTTTATTTTTGGCTTGTAGCCTCCAAATGTATAGGACCGGCTCTGTTTGGAGATGCTCTTAAATGTTGCTGCAGTCACTGTTTATTTTACCTTGGAAGGTACTTTGATAGCTATGAAAATATCTGCGAGGAAGAAGCTTAATTTAGAGACAAACTCCTGAAACTATTTTGTACAAATAAAGAAACTTATGACTGCTGAATTATATATTTGGCTTTGAGGTAGATAAGGATTTTCCAATTTAATTTGATTCTTTCGATAATTCATACATCTTGTTGTTGTTTGATAATAGACACGTAACATGAGCAGAAGATATGTCACCGGCTCGATCAATTGTTATATGAAGCAATAATGGAGTTACCGAAGAAGAAACCTTTAGAAAGCTTTATCAAATGGCTGCAGACGTTTTGAGTTTCTGAAGACAGTCAATGTGCCACACAAGCTTCTACATGTAGTCATCGACGGTTTACGTATGGTGAATGTTGCGTACGTAAAAGATGATGAATTTACCCGACCCAGTGGAAAACTCAAGAGCTATATATATCACGCCTTTGTACGTTTATAGTTGAGAACCTTGTTCGAGGAAAAAAGAAAAAGAATTTGAGGACCTTATTTTATCAAATTACTTTGACCATAGGATTAATCTGTTCCCGAGAATGTAGGAACACAGTTCTCTAATGGACTTTCCGCTTTGTTTTTCTTTCCAAGTTTGTACGAACGAATTTATATTATTCTTTTAACTATGTATCAGAGACGTATAAACTTTATAATATATTACCAAAAAAAATTATGACGACACATATTACAATCTATTTTTTTTTTCTTTTTTCGCCATGACTTTTACATATTCATATTGACTTGACTCTTTAAACAAAACTGGTAACTCTGCATCCATGTAAACGATGAAAAACAGCTGTTTTCTAACACTGCGTGCTAGATTATCCGCCATTAAATTCTCCTTCCGAAGTACGTAAATGATCTCTGAGTTGAAGAAACTTTCTTTCAAAGTCTTGATGTCTTCCAGATAACTGTTAAACGCTAGTCATTCTTCTGGTTCCGAAATCATCTTCACCAGTTGAGAACAATATGTTGCAAATGTGACTTGAAATTGACGCAAATTCCTCATACATTCCATTGCTCATATTAATCCCTCCACCTCCGAGTGAAGAGGTATTAGACTTGCTCTACGTGGCCCCATCAGTCCATCAAAACCTTCCAGAGTGTTATAGGGTGCAAAGCACCATCGCCGTGAAATTGATTGTAGGGTGCTGCCCGCTGTGAATTCAACATATGTTCCTCAGCCCAGAGTGTTGATTATGTTTCCGCTAGGTTGAGCGTATCTCTAGGATCAATGTTCAAGTTACTAAAATTTTTTATTATTCTTTCTTTTCCAAATGTACTACAATGTCCATGAAAATTGATGATCATCCATTTTCTGGAGAACTCTCCAAAAAAGATGATTCATATTTGTGAAGAGAGAACTAGAAGAAAAAATAGCTAGATTTGATTGTATCTTTGAGAGCGTTCAAACTTGACGCGCATGAGGACATTCAAAAAACACATGATTTATTGATTCCTATGATGCTCCACATCTGGCACAACATATTTCTCCTTGTATCCCTCTTGCCTTTAGATTTTTTTTGATAGCTATACACTCTGATACCAGTTGCCATAAGAACTGTTTTATCTTCGGTGGGCACCGTACATTCCAGTATAACGCTTTCAGTATATCCATTGTGGGTCCAAAAATTTCTTGTGATTTTTCTTGTCCGGATAAACCCGTTATATTTGGTATCCTGATTTTACCGTGTATTTTTCATTCTGAGTAAAATACCATCCATTGCTATCCACCATCTGAGTCCTGTTCAGTGGTATACTTTTGATAATGTTCACATCATGGGGATCCACCAAAGCCCAAATTGCCTGCGAGTTTCAAATTCGCGAAGTTGAACTAATGAGAGAATCCACTGTAAAGTCCGAGTAAGTGATATGTTGATTTTATTTGCTAATCTCGGGTGAGTGGTAAAGAACCATGGATCAATGCAATTTATTTATAAATTAAAAAAAAATAACAAAAAAAACAATAACAAGAAATCAAAAGACTTGAGTTGACAAAAAAAAAGACAAAAGACTTGCATTTTCTTTTTTGTCAATGTCTTAAAAACCGGACCGAATACCGATTCAGCGTACTCACTGGTTGACTGGTTGGATAGGTTCAACCGGTAATCATATATATAAATCATCCAATGAATAATATCTAAAAATTCAATTCAAAAAAATAATAATTATAATATCTAAAAATAGTATCAAAAATAGAAAAATAACAACCAAATCTTGAATACATAATGAACTAAATGAAAACATGACAAAGTAAATTAACAAAAAAAAATCTGTTGGAGAATGATAAAATATCATCAACTTATTCACCGGTATCATCTTAATGTCTCCACCTCCGCTCTCTTTCCGACAAAAGTCACAAATCAAAGTTGAGAAATTGCCACAAATAGCACATTCATAGTACCACTTTTCATGTTTACACTAACCAATTTTACCATCATTTTTAGTGAAGGGTAAAAGACAATTATACCCTTAGGGTTAACTAATCTAGATTTAAGGTTTAGAATTGAGGGATGGGGTATGGTTTTTGGAATGTGAAATTTAAGATTCTAATAAATATATAAATAAATACTTAAAAAATATATAAAGAATATTAAAAAATAGTTTCAAACATAATTTTTGTTTTTCAAAAAGAAATTTGAAAAAAAAAAAATTCGAAAAAAAAAGAATTTCAAAAAAAAATTATAAAAAAGTTCAAATTTGAAAAAGTATAATTCGAAAACATAAAAAAAAATATTTCTTATTTATTTTTTATTTTTAAAATTTTTTAAATTTTTTTATTTAAATAATAATTTATTATATATATATAACATGAACATAAAAGTCTTTTATCACTTAATGAAAAATGTAATTTTGAAAATGTTTCTTTAGTGGTGGTAAAAATGAAAAGTGGTACCATAAAAGTGATAAATATGTAATTTCCCCATCAAAGTTCTCTTCCCATTTTGCTCAGTGCATTCTGTTACATATCTCGAAGCTGTGACATCTTTCCGTTTCCGACGAACTGAACGTTGAGCAAAAGAATAATACATTAATATTGTTATATCAAATCTTGTGGTTAAAGAGAATCAGTGAATCAAACGATAGTTACTTTTTCTTACAATTGTGCAGTTCCAAATCTTGTGACAATGGAAAATTCAGATGATGAGGATGGTGTACGAGAGACGAAGAGAAGACGTTGTGTTTTTTTTTTTTGGAGAAATTATTAACAACGACAGCTATTAAGTATTATTAGCAAATTATCAATAACAAGGATTAGCCTAATATATAATTTTAAATATACCAGAACCGGGTTTTAGTGTCGACCAGGATCACCGGTTTCGCCCGTTTTGAACCAAGTTTTCCGGTTTTTATCTAATCTGGATTTTGAACCAAACCAATAATCAGAACCTGTCCCGAACAAACTAATAATCAGAACCTGTTCAGGTCTGAACCATGAACCATGCCTGAACCCGGAAAAGACCTGATCAAACTACAGAACCTACAAAAAGTTGCGTACAAACTATGAGCGGACACTGCTGCGGTCTGAAGGCAAAGACATGGGCTTCACAAAACTTGTACGCTCCAACGCGTTTAAACCAATCCCAAACTTTGTGAGAAGCTCTCTACGTATCGCCTGCGTCGAGTCGGACCAAAACACAGAGTCTCCTTACAAACCCAGGAAGCATCACATTTTAGCAACAAATCTCATCATTTCGTACTTCGAAAAAGGCTTAGTGGAAGAAGCACGCTCACTGTTCGACGAAATGCCTGAGAGAGACGTAGTCGCTTGGACCGCGATGATCAAAGGTTACGCTTCTTCTATTCACAACGCACGCGCTTGGGAGTGTTTCCGTGAGATGATGAGGCAAGGAACGAACCCGAATGAGTTCACTCTTTCTAGCGTCCTCACTTCTTGTAGAGACATGAAGGTTTTGGCGTATGGTCGTTTGGTTCATGGGGTTGTTATCAAACTTGGTATGGAAGGTTCTATCTACGTTGACAATGCCTTGATGAATATGTACGCTACTTGTTCTGCAACAATGGACGCTGCTTGTTTGATTTTTCGGTTTATCAAGGTCAAAAACGAAGTCACTTGGACTACTCTAATCACCGGTTTTACACACTTAGGTGATGGCATTGGCGGTTTAAAGATGTATAAGCAAATGTTGCTGGTAAGTTGCTTATGTTCCTCACATTTTGAGTGAATTGCTTAGTACTGGGCACTCGGGTTTTCTCTTCAGGGTGGGTTATTCGGTTTCCGGGTTGGAGTGTTTAGGACCCGTTTAGGAACTGGACGATTGGATTAGTTTGGGTAGGGTTTCCAGAGTGGAACCGAATTAGAATTACTTTGGGTTTAAATCCCAAAAACCGAGTTAAACCAGAAAAAGCCGAAAAAAGTATTTGGGTTACTCGGGTAATTTGTTTTTTTTTTTGAAGTTTTTATTTATAAATTATATTTATATATATTAAATTAAAAATAAGTAATATTTTTATGGGTACCGGTTCGGTTTCGGACTCAATTTTTTGGTTAGGTTCAGGTTTTTTGTGTTTAAAAATATAGGAACTGTTTTGGATTTTTGCAAATTTTTGGTTTGGTTTGGTCTCAGTTTTTCTTTGGTTCGGTTCCGGTTTGGTTTTCGGGTTTTAGGATTGACATTTCACCATTTTGATATGTTTTATATGTTCAGGAAAATGAAGATGTGACTCCTCATTGTATAACGATAGCTGTTAAAGCTTCCGCTTCCATCGATTCCGTGACAACTGGAAAACAGATCCATTCGTCGGTAGTTAAACGTGGCTTTCACTCTAACCTTCCAGTGATGAACTCTATTCTTGACTTATACTGCAGGTGCGGATACTTAACAGAAGCCAAACGCTACTTCCATGAGATGGTAGACAGAGATCTCATCACATGGAACACTTTGATATCCGAGCTTGAGCGATCAGACAGCAGCGAAGCCCTCCTCATGTTCCAGCGGTTCGAGTCGCAACAAGGCTTCGTACCAAACTGCTACACTTTCACAAGCTTAGTAGCCGCATGCGCTAACATAGCAGCGTTAAACTGTGGCCAGCAGCTTCACGGAAGGATATACAGAAGAGGGTTCAACAAGAACGTCGAGTTAGCGAACGCTTTGATCGACATGTACGCTAAATGCGGCGACGTGCCTGACTCTGAAAGAGTGTTTGCCGAGATTGCGGACAGGAGGAACCTTGTCTCCTGGACCTCGATGATGATTGGTTACGGATCGCATGGTTATGGAGCAGAAGCTGTCGAGCTTTTCGATGAAATGGTGAGTGTTGGTATTAGACCGGACCGGATTGTGTTCATGGCGGTTCTGAGCGCGTGTCGCCACGCCGGTTTGGTGGAGAGAGGGTTGAAGTACTTTAATGCGATGGAGAGCGAGTATGGGATAGAGCCAGACCGAGATATCTACAACTGTGTTGTTGATTTGCTTGGAAGAGCTGGGAGAATAGGAGAGGCTTATGAGTTGGTTGAGACGATGCCGTTTAAGCCGGACGAGTCCACGTGGGGAGCGATCCTGGGAGCTTGTAAAGCGCATAAGCACACGGGGTTGATAAGCAGATTGGCTGCGAGTAGAGTTATGGAGTTGAAACCGAGGATGATGGGGACTTATGTGATGCTTTCGTATATCTATGCAGCGGAAAGGAAATGGGGAGATTACGCGAGAGTGAGGAAGATGATGAGGATGATGGGGAACAAAAAGGAAGCGGGTGTGAGCTGGATCCTGGTGGAGAACCAGGTTTGTAGCTTCGCTGTGAGTGATAAAGCTTGTCCTTGTGCTGTCTCTGTGTATTCAGTGTTGGGGTTAGTGATAGAGGAGACCAGAGAAGCTGACTTCTCCTTAGTTCAAGAAGCTGGAACTTGACCACAAAATCTGAAAGTGGGTGAGAATCTTTCTGGAGTTAACTACCATTAGTGAGCAAATCTCTTTATGGGTAGATACAGTAATGGAGAGTGGTCCTACATAGTAAAGAACAAAGCTCCGCATACCTCATTTTAGATCAGGTATGGGCAACTTTTGATATCAGGACAATCTTAACCGGCCTCAATGGAACAAATGTTGTTTGTCTATTTCTAGCATAGCCTTTCTTTCTTGTATTGATGTTTTGAATTGTCATAGCTTACAAGAAACTTTGAAGAAATGGTTGGTTGTGAAGTAACCTCTGAGTTTCCTTTTATTAAAGGAAAAAGATAGGCACATGTGACATTGATCATTCATTCAAAAAGTAGCTTTCTGTTGAAATGTTAACATCAAAAGGTTTCAGATCTAGACAATTCAAGCTTTGCTTGTTGATAGGTTTGTGAAAGATATTCCGGTTTATGTCGGTTTAGACTGAAAAATATCTTATTAAAGTAGAGAATTAAGCATAACATGTAGAAAGTAATACATAATTCAGATAATTAAAAAGAGAGAGACTTGAGTAAGTAAGCATCTTTAAATTGCAATAGCTTCTTTAACAGGTGCAGGCTTCTCAACCTCAGGAACCACAAAAGCTGAAACAGGGAAAGTCCTGGACAATCCGGTCGGTGTCCTGAAATTGATCTTCCCTGAACTTGTTGGCTGCTCCAAGACAAGCTCGTTGAGAGTGACCCAAATCAGAAGCTCCTTGGCCTTAACACCGGTAAGCTTCTTGATCTTTCCGACTTCCACCACGGCAGTGACCTCAGTGCCGTAAGAGACAAGTTTCCCGATAGATTCAAACTTGTGAGTGATGCTCTTCTTCTGCTTCAGCCACACAACTCCTGTTTCTCTGTCGTATCCAACCTCTTCTATGTCCTTCAATGGCAATAACCCATTAGGCATGTCTACTTCCTTGAGGAACTCCTTGGTCTTCTCGCGGCATAACTCGTCTCCTGTGTATTTCTCTGCCCTAGCTCTCACTTCATCTGTAACCAAACCCATCTCTCCCTGTCTTTTTTTTTTCTTTGTTTTTGAGATCTCTGTCTTTTGTGTTTTTAAGTTGCCTTGTTTGCCTTTTGATTTATAGGTGGTATCCTTTGGATTTACCCTTGGATTCTTCATTTAATTACGGAACATGCCACCGAAATTTATTCATGTCTCGTTCGTTCAGTGTATAAACATGAAACGTTTCTACAAACGGTGCTAAAGTCAAAACATTAAATGACATTGGGATATGAAAAAACCCCTAACACAGTTTGAGCAAAGAAAGTAGTTGATCCAATGCCTTAACTCTGTATCTTCAGTTGTTAAAATTAAATCTGCAAAAACTGAAACATCAGACTACTTCTAATGGCCATTCATTTATATCAGCTGAACATATCCAACGTTGAATTAAGATCATCCCATATCATATAATAAATTTTAATACATTGTTAGGTGAAAATATTATTTTTGGTTATTGGAATGAAATGGAAAATAAAATTAAAAATGTGATGCATTGTATAGGTCTTTAATGGTTACAGTTGGGGCAGATTTATGGCCTAAATTAAAGTGATTTGGGTGGGGAGACCAACGTTACAGTTTATCACGATAATGTATTGACACGTGTGAAATCGAAGTTTACAATTTGTAGGTAGGACGGTCACCTTATTTAAGCGCAGTGTAGCATATGAGGAACATTAATAAAGAAAAAGCAAAAAAGTACATGAATCAATTGTAGTTAGTTGATGAATGTTGCAGTTTAAATTTTTTAACACTACATCCTAAAATTAAATATTTCCTCAAATCCAGGTTCTACTGCTATATATTCATACAGTCTAAACCCCTCAACTATGTTTACTTAATGTACAAATCACTAAACTAAAGATTTACCAGTAATAATGGTAGTTATGATTTCTTAGAATTTAATTCATTAAATAAAGTTAGTTTAGAGATTTTTCCGTTAAATATTTAGTTCGACAGTTTTTACCCAATACAAACTTAGTTAAGGGGTTTTAACGTTAAAAATTTCATAATATAATATGGATGATAACTATACTGGAACATAATTATTACAATTAAGCACAAAAAAACATAATTATTACAAGTCGTAAAACCATCAGCAACATATACTTTTTGCGCTTAAGTGTGTACCACTTGATTTGATTCTCGATAGACATGAGCATAAATAAACACATGAGTCATGAGGTGAACTTTGATGCCCACCAAGTTAGGCTGGAATAGATGGCTTGAATCTCCCATATAAAAGTCTTGCGGTTAAAATGATTCATACAAATATGTTTATATTTACTCAATTAGTAATAAAAAATATATTGTTAATAAAGTTTTTTTGTCAACATATTGTTAATAAAGTTAGACTATTTCTTTTTAAAGTTGATTGTTTTATTACAAACTATAAATAAATATTATAGAGACGATTTTAACATACTTTGATGAAATTTTAGTCAAACTATTGAATTGTAATGACTTCCACAAATAAAGTTAGATTCATTCTCCTATAAGTTGATGAAATAAACGTACCATAAAAATATATATGTTGTTGTCTAAAATTTTGGAGTATACATCTGAAAGTTAAATATTTTCTGCATATCCAGATTCCACGACCACATCCAAAATACTTTCTGTTTATTCAATTATTAATTAAAAACGTATTATGAGAAAAGGTTAGGTTAAACTTAAACATACCACGAATTGTATATATGTTGCCCGTCAAGTTATCTGAATATACATCTTAGGATAGATTATTTTCCTTAAATCCAGATTATAGCTAAGACCATATTCATTTATAGATACTAGGGTTGGTGAATGAGCCAATAAGTAAAACAATATAAACATATCTTAAATTTTGATAAAATTTAGATGACAAATGAACAAATATTTAATTTGTTTTCAATATTTTCTCTACTTTAACTTCAACTAGATTTTGATCCGCGCTTCGAAAGCGTGGGTTTTTCTTTGGATTAAAAACAAAGATTATGAATTAGTATTTTAAAATTGTTATGCATTATTATGGTACAAAAGTTATATTATATCGATGAAGAAATTTATTTAAAATTGTATAATTTATGAATTAGTTTATTTATGATTTTATATATATACTCTTACGTAATTCTCTCTATTATATATGAATATTTTTCAGATCCGTGAAACCAGACTGAAATCGATCTGGAAATATTGGTGCTGTTTGGGTTTGGATCTAGGACAAAGTACATATTCAATTTTTTTTTGGACCCGTAAATTTTTTTTGAGTCAATATCTTAACCGAGACCCTACCTAAAACCCAAGTACCTGAATTTTTTGTGTATATTAGGTATATTCGAGTATTATAGATATGTTTTTGGTATTGCGAATACTTTTAAAGTTTTGCGTTCAGGTTTACGATTTTAGTTTCAGGTTTTGAGTAAAATTGTAATAAAAAATATATAGGGTATTCGAAATTTTTTTGGGTATTTTTTAGTTCCTTGGATCAGATTTCAGGTAAAATTTTGGATTTTTTCGGTATTTCAATATTTTGGGTACTTGTTTGGGTTTTTGGGTATGTGTTTCAGTATTTGTTTTTGGGTTTTCAGGTACTTAGAGTATTTTTTGGTTCCTCGATACCACTACAAGAAAACAGCGGTATTCTGACGGACGTTCCGACTGAAAATGAATTCCTCGGAATATACCGAGGAGTTTCCGAGGAAATTCCGAGGAAACACAAAATTTGGTTTCCTCGGAATTTCCTCGGAATATACCGACGGAATTCCGAGGAAAATTCATTCCGTCGGAATATTTCGACGGAATACCGAGGAAAATTGTATTCCTCGAAAAAAACCGATGAATTCCGAGAAAATATTATAGACGTTAGAGAGTCGTTGGAGAGCCGTTGGGGGATTTTAAAAATTCCGAGGAAATTCCGACGAACTAGCCGTTTGCATCAGAATTCCGTCGGAATTTCCTCGGTCTGTCGGCAGGATTTCAACTATAAATACAAGCACCCCTCTTCCTCTTCATTCACTCCATATCTTCATCCTCCCTCTCACTCTCTTTACACACGAATTTGATTCATAAAAAACATGTCTTCTTCAAATTATTTTCGTTCTTGGATCGATCGACCTCATTTGGATCCGAACACGAGATTGCTTACGGAAGAATACCAACAAGGTATAACCGAATTCATGGGGTTAGTTCACCGACAACCGGAAGAAAAAACAGGTATGTTAAGATGTCCTTGCTCTAATTGTAAAAATAAAAAAGTTATTAAACAGTGGGATGTTTGGACTCATCTATATTTGAGTGGGTTTACACGAAGTTACAAAATTTGGTATCATCATGGGGAAACTGATTATGAACATGGTAGTACTAGCGAACCTCAGCCAGCGGTTAGATTAGAAGATCCAATTAGAACGGATGTAGATTACGGTGTAGGTACTGAGCAGATGGTAAATGATCATTTTAGAGGGGAAGATTTACCCAATGCCGAAGCTAGGAGATTTTATGATATGTTGGATGCTGGAAAGCAACCATTGTACGAAGGTTGCAGAGATGGTCATTCAGCTTTATCATCTGCTACAAGATTGATGGGCATTAAGACGGATTATAATTTGGCTGAAGACTGTGTGGATGCGATTGCTGATTATGTAAAAGGTATTCTACCCGAAGATAATGTAGCTCCTGGCTCATACTACGAGGTTCAGAAACTCGTAGCTGGTCTTGGTTTATCGTATCAGGTAATAAATGTATGCAGAGACAACTGCATGATTTATTGGAGGGCGGATGAACAGCGGGTTTCATGCAAATTTTGTGGGAAGCCTCGTTATAAAGATACGAGTGGAAGAGTTCCAGTACCATATAAAAGGATGTGGTATTTGCCTTTGACGGAAAGGTTGCAGAGGCTGTATCTGTCTGAACGCACAGCGCAACCAATGAGATGGCATGCGGAGCACTCAACAGATGGTGAGATCAGACATCCTTCAGATGCAAAAGCGTGGAAGCATTTCCAATCAAAGTATCCCGACTTTGCGTATGAGAGAAGAAATGTCTACCTTGGATTATGTACTGATGGTTTCAGCCCGTTTGGCAAGAGTGGAAGACAATATTCTCTATGGCCAGTCATTCTTACACCATACAACCTACCCCCAAACTTGTGCTTGCGACGAGAGTTTTTGTTTCTCTCGATTCTCGTTCCCGGACCAGAGCATCCTAAGAGATCACTTGATGTGTTTCTTCAGCCACTAATATTTGAGTTGCAACAACTATGGGCTCAAGGTGCTGAAATATACGATGTTTCGTATAACGAAAACTTTCAAATGCGGGCAGTACTAATGTGGACAATAAGTGATTTTCCAGCATATGGTATGTTATCTGGATGGACAACGCATGGAAGGCTATCATGTTCATATTGTCAAGATAACACTGATGCTTTCCAACTAAAACACGGAAGGAAAACGTGTTGGTTTGACTGTCACAGGAGATTTCTACCACCAGATCATCCATATCGTAGAAGTAGGAATTTGTTTACGAAGAATAAGAGGGTGTTTGACAGTTCACCTCCGGAAATTCGTGGGAAAGATTTGAAGACACAACTTAGAGATTTTGGTGCAGAAAGGACGCCAGACGTCGGTGGACATGAGCATTTTCCGATAGATGGTGTTGGAAACCTACATAACTGGCACAAAAAAAGTATTTTTTGGGATCTGCCATACTGGGAGGATCATCTACTAAGGCATTATTTAGATGTCATTCATATTGAGAAGAACTTTTTTGACAATCTCATGAACACGATCCTTAATGTTCAAGGTAAAACAAAGGATAATTTGAAGTCAAGACTGGATTTAGTCGATATATGTGCTCGTTCAGAACTTCATGTTGATGAGAGTGGTAGGGCTCCTTTTCCCATATACCGACTTGATGCAGCGGGAAAGGATGCGTTCTTTGATTGGATTTCAAACGATGTGGAATTTCCAGACGGTTACGCATCTAATTTACGTAACTGTATCGACAGAAAAGAAGGAAAGTTTACTGGCTTGAAAAACCATGATTGCCATGTAATGATGCAGCGCCTCCTTCCGTTTGCCTTCAAAGAACTATTACCACGAAATGTTCATGAAGCAATTGCAGGGATAAGTGGTTTCTTCCGCGATTTATGCACAAGATCAGTGACTCTTGAAGGTATTGAAAATTTGAAGACTAACATAGCTGTGATTCAGTGCAACCTTGAGAAGATATTTCTTCCCTCATTTTTTGATGTTATGGAGCATCTTGTTATTCACCTGGTAAGAGAATTGGAACTTGGTGGTCCTGTGCAGTATAGATGGATGTATCTGTATGAGCGGTATATGTTCCATTTGAAGAAGATGGTGAAAAATTTAAGTAGGGTGGAAGGGTCTATAGTCGCACAGATGATCAATGAAGAAACTTCAAAATTTGCCGAGTACTACTTTCCAGCAGAAGTTCAGACCAAAAACAGAAGACCTGCTCGGCATGATGATAGAGGCGAACGGGCAACATATCATTGGAAGGTTCCAGACATTTTCACAGACATTGGACGACTTAGCGGAAAACCAAAGGACCGTCGACTTACTGATCAGGAGCGCAGTCATTTGCAAACATATTTACTCACCAACTGCGAAGATGTTCTTCAATATGAAAGGATTTTCATGGCAGAAAAGCAGTTCGAATATAGATACGCCACAGAGGACGAACTATAAGAAATGAAGCAGGGAGAATTTGGTGGATGGGTGTTTACTTATGTGAGTGATGGTTTGGCCAGAGGTAAAACATTTGACGATTGGATACGCGAGATGGTCGTTGGACCAAACTTTGTTGTGAAGTCATATCCAAGATTTTGTACTCGAGGATATGCATTCACAACTCAGAAGAGGAGACGTTCGAGTACGACTTACGATGCTGGTGTTTGTTCTGCATCAGGAGATGATGTATACTACGGACACATAAATGAGATTTTGGAAATCAAGTATTTGGGCATGGTTGGATTGTGTTGTACTGTTTTCTATTGTGATTGGCACGACAACACTCCAGATCGAGGTGTGAGAACAGATGCATTTGGTGTTACATCAGTAAATTCAAGATGGAAGCTGCAATATTATGATCCTTTCATTCTTGCTTCTCAGGCCGATCAAGTTTGTTATATCAAGTACCCCCGGGTAAGGAACAGAGATGATCCATGGGTTACTGTTACAAGACTCAACCCGAGAGGCCGAGTTCAGGGAAGTTCTGAGCTGGAAGACCCACTACAACCAAGCACATCCGGCAACTTAAGTGCAGCAGAAGATTTAGGTGGAGTTGGCCTTGTAGTCGATTTAACCGACTTCGGAGAGGAAGCCGCCGTTCACGTAGAGGATGAACCAGTGATTGGAGAGTTTTACCAAGATCCAGATTCAGATTCATCTGGTGATGACGACTCGGAAACAGACTAGCGTCGACATTTTTTTTTTTTTTTTAAATATAAATACCGAGGAAATTCCGAGGACAGATAGGTTTTTCTCGGAATTTTCTCGGAATTTCCTCGGAATTTCCTCGGAATATATCTTCTCGAATTAGGGATTTGATTATAGATTCCTTTTCCTCGGAATTCCCTCGGAAAATTCCGAGGAAATTCCGAGGAACTTGGGGTTTTAAACCGAAAACGACGTTTTACGGATTGAATAACACGTATATAACCTTCATTAAGTGTCTTAACCAGATTATGATGTTTGGAACTAGGAACTTTGGTGTTTTATCCAATAACAAACACTTTTACGATTGCATGAACGAAAACCACACAACATAAGAGAAACACTTATACACTTTAATAAACGGTAAAGGGAATACTTACAATTATTTTTGAAATTGTGTTATTTCATGGTTTATGATCATCTATACAAAGAATCTTCAATGGTATGCATTATAATTGTATAAGAAATGAAATACGGCGAAAATAATCGATGTTTTAAAACCCCAAACCCTGGTTCCTCAGAATTTCCTCGGTAATTACCGAGGGTATTCCGAGGAATCCTGGTTCCTCGGAATAATTTCATTTAACCGGGTAAACCAAGCCGCCAAATATTTCGCGCAAATTGAATCAAAGAATTCAGAGGAAATTCCGACGGAAATATAAAATATTTCCGAGGAAATTCCGACGGATAGTTTCCGTCGGACGCCTCATAATATTAGGGCGAGCCCGATCTTCTTCCCCATTTCTCTCTTTCTCTCCGCGCCGCACAGTCTCTCCCTCTCGCGATTTCCAGCGACTCCACCGTTCTCTCTCGCGATTTCCGGCGAATCTCCCCTAATCCTCCCCCATAATCATGTAAGAACCCTATCCCAATCTCTTAGGGTAGATTTGTATAGTTTTTAAGTAGATTTGATGATTTTGGAATGAGATTTATAGATTTTTGTTAGGTTGAATGGTAGGATTGTGTAAAATCGAGTTTGATTATGTATTTCACTTGATTTGGATTTTTTTTTGGTTTTTATTGATTTTGTGGTTATAAAAATCGAATTTGTAATTATATATATATATATATTCAAAACGTTTTTTGTATTTAAAATCTATTTTTTGCATTTTAAAATCATTTATATATTTATTAATGATTTTTAAAATCTATAAAACTTTTTTGTGATTAAAAATCATATATATAATATTTAAAATCATTTTTTTTGGTAATAAAACGTTTTATGTATTTTATATATAAAATATAAATTTCTATATTTATTAAACATTTTTAATATTATTAAAACTATTTTTTGTAATTATTAAACATTTTTAATATTTTTAAAACTATTTTTTGTAATTATTAAACTGTTTTTGGGGTTTATTAAAACTATTTTTTTAATTTTTAAACTATTTTTTATTTATTAAAACTTTTTTTGTTAATTATTAAACTATTTATATTTTTGTGATTAAAAACTATTTTTAATTAAAACTATTTTTTTTTAATTTACAGGTCTAATGATGATCAGATCCGGCCTCGCCAGCGTCGTAGCCGGGGTGGTATGGAGAGCCAGTCTCGGGGATCGTCCAGCCATGTTCAGGATTCCGTTTCGCCCCACAGCTCCTACCATACATCTCCCTCTCCATTACCCGCTCCTGCTGCTCCCGCTCCCGCTGCTACACCCGCTCCTGCTCCTACGGGTCCTCCGAGAGTGATGAGCGTTGCGGAGTTGGTTCGACAGCCCGGTCGTGACCATCTTCCCTATCTCACTGAGTATCCACATGGACATGGTCAAACATGGTAATTAAACTTTTATTTTTTTTTCCTTAAAATTTGATTGATTATTAATAATTTGTTCTTTTTATTAGGTTCAACCGATCCGGGAACGGAATCAGCGCATGGATCAACCGTATGACATCCGACTTTCACTCACTTCTCTCTCGAGAAGCAGCATCTGTGGTTTCGTCAGTTTGCGGTAAGTATTCAAATTTTTTACTTATATTTTTTATTTATTAAAACTATTTTTTGTGATTATTAAACTATTTTCTATATTTACTAAACATTTTAAATATTTTTAAAACTACTTTTTTAATTATTAAAATATTTTTTATTTATTAAAACTTTTTTTTTTGTAATTATTAAACTATTTTCTATATTTATTAAACTATTTTTTATTTATTAAAATTTTTTTTGTAATTATTAAACTATTTATATTTTTGTGCTTAAAAACTATTTTTAAACTATTTCGGCAAGAATTCAACTGGAATTCCGATGATACGCTCTCTATCTATAACCATTTTGTCCATAAAGTTATGGACAACTATGGGAAGCAGATGTACGAGTGGAAGAAGAAGTGGGAAGTAAACAAGGTTGTTTTTAATTTATTAACAATTTTTAATTTATTAAACTATTTTTTAAATTATTAAACTTTTTTTTTTAAATTAAAAGGTCCCAAAGTCGATGAACGACACGGTCTGGAAGGAGTTGTGTGAGCATTGGGATAAGGAAGAGACGAAAGAAACTTCTTCCACCAACTCCAACAACCGCAGGAGCGACCGTAAAGGGAAGGGCATCTACAAGCATAACTTGGGTGCCCAATCTATTGCCACTCTCGCGGATCGCATGGTAAGTTCAACCGCTTTTTCTTCAATTATTTAAGTTTCAGAATTTTATTTTTTATGCATTTTTTCAAATTTCTAATGTTTGTTTAATTTATTTTTTTTTCAAGGCGGAAGAAAATGAGGGCAACCCGGTTGATGATCTCGCCCTAATGAAAAGGGCGTATACCAACAAGAAGACCGGTCAGATTGATGATGGTCTTGTGAGGGACGTGGTCGACCTGGTCCAAACTCAGGTGTACGACGAAGTGTCTCAGCTTCAAACCGATGATGACGATTCGACGGCTTCGACCAACTTGTCCCGGGTTCGAATCAACGAAATCGTTGAATCGGTAAGTTTTTTTGTTTTAAAGTTCAATTTATTTATTTCTTGATTTTTATTTTATCATCAATTTATATTATCTAAATTTGGTTATTTATATTTCAGTCGGTTCCAAAGAAGAAGGGATGTTTGGTCGGTTTGGGTCGTCGCTCCCGGTGGGCTGCTCCTTCTTCTGCACCACCGCCATATGTTGATCCAGAAGTTCTTACGGCTCAGCTGAAGGACAAAGATGATCGGATATCTGCGTTGGAGACCCAGATGGCAGCTCAACAGGCGGGCTATGAGACCCAGAAGAGGCTGAACGAGCAGATGATGGAGATGATGAAGAGGATGTACCCGAACGAGGTGTTCCCGAACATTCAAGACCCGTAGTTTTTTTTTTTTTTTACCAAAAACTCGGAATGTTTTATTTAACTTTGAATATTATCTACTATGTTTTATTTTATGTTTTATTCAATTTTAATTTTAAATTTTTGAATTTAAATTTAAAAAATTTTAATTTTTTTAAAAAATAAATTTTTTCGAAATTCCGAGGGAATGGAGTTCCTCGGAAAATTCCGAGGAACTTTCTTCCCTCGGAAAATTCCGAGGAACTTAACGTTCGTCGGAATTTTCCGAGGGAGTGTAGTCCCTCGGAATTTTCCGACGGATCGGCGTTCCTCGGAATTTTCCGAGGGAAAGGCGTTCCTCGGAAAATTCCGAGGAACATATGTTCCTCGAAATTTTCCAATAAACATTCCGAGGAATATTTCGTCGAAACATCTAAGGATTGGACCATCGGAATTCCCTCGGTATATTCCGAGGAACCTTCCGACGAACTTTGTGTCCTCGGAATTTCCTCGGAATTTTGTTTTCTCGGAATTCCGTCGGAAATTTCCGACGGAATTCCGAGGAAGTATGAATTTTCGAGGAGATATTTCCGATGACTTTTTTCGTCGGTATGTCCTCGGAATAGCGTTATTCTGACGACATACCGACGATTTTTTCCCTCAGTATCCCGATGTTTTCTTGTAGTGTACCCAAACTAATTCGGACATGTTACGTACCTAAAAATTACAGGTATTTTACAGGTATTTGAATTATAGATTCGAACCGATCATGACCTGAAAAGAACCAATCCAAACCTAAACCAAAAAGTTAAATAACAAATTTTATGATAAATACTTTGTATAAAAAATAATTTAAAGTAAAATATATAATTTTTAACAGATGGTTTACTTTATTAAAATTTGATTTTGTATATTTGGAAATATATAATGTATGATGACATGATATATTATGATGTATGATATATGTCAATTTTTAAATGAGTTATGAAATCTGTTAAAGTTGATAAAGTTATTGAACTTAAATAGCATATCTGTGGTATATTATTTTTTGTTTAAAATATTTTGTAACAATGTTGCTATATCTTGGTTTTAAAATAGGATAAAAGTTTAAGAATATTTAATTTTTGATTTGTTTCAAATTTAAATACTTTTCGAAGTAAGATATATTCTTAGTAAATATATGAATTAGCTTTTTCATAATTTAAAACAGAAGTATAAAAAGGTTGGCGTGTATTGTTACATAGTTGATGGATCAAACGATTTATATAATTTATTTATATTGGGTGAAATGAATCATTTATTAATTATGAGACTAATGAGACATGTTTAGAGAATAATATAATAAAGTATATGTGGTACATTATTTTTGTGTAGCAAATGGTACCGTCATCTAATAAAAGAAAGTATATATGTCGTATAACTTTGTTCTTGTACAAAATAATGTGGTCTAATAAATAAATATATTATTAAATATTTGTTAGAGAAATTTTTGGTTACTTATTGTTAATTAAATATTATGGTAAGACCAAAAATATTGTTAGTTAAGGAAATGGTCTAAACAACCTTTTTAAATAGATTTAGGGGGGCTTATTGGACTAAGGATTTGAGAAAATTTCAGGAGTTTTAAATTTAATGGAATTTGAAGATTTTAATAGGGATTTGGAGATTTTGGTGGTAATTTAGATGGGGATTTAGGTAGGACTTTTTTTAAAAACCATAGGATTATCTTTATATGTAACGACGTCGTTAAAGCTCGTTTGTTAAAGAAAAAAACGAAATGTTTTTTCCCGGATGATTCAAGTAGAGGTGATGTTACAACCATCATACCTGTTCTCCCAGTTACATCTCCAGTTCTGTCCCTTGTTGCTCATCAAAGACGTGTGATGACTATAAAGCTTAAGAAAGTGATTTAGCAGATCCGTGAGGCCCCACTTCAAGGTGGTATACACTATACACTAGTTTTCTTCAGTTATTCACTCCAAGTTGCAGAGTTTGAGAACAAATCTAAGCTCATACAGTTAATTCCATACTGAGATTGAGTTGATAGAATCATATATTGTTAGAAAGAACATTGGTTTTGATAGGGTGTTGCTACTGACCATTCAGCTCGGATGGTTAACAATTTAACATCTGACCCTTCAATGACTTCAACTAAAACATAAGCAACTGTCCTCACACGTTATTTCTCATCAACAAAGAACCTATTTTCTGGTGGCCAACAGATACAATTAACCTAAAACTAGGTGAGAAAATAGACTGTATTTATCAGGTTTATACTAAAACCACAAAAAAGGTTTGGGATGTACAGACACAAAAGTGCATGTATATATCAAACGAACACCTACGCCAAAGGAAAAGCTTCAGTTTTGGTGAAGTTTCCACTCTCAAAACAAAGCAAAGGATAACAAAACAAAGGATACAATAACAAAATGAAGGTATCAGAAACAAAAACAAAAAAACGAAATCTTTAAGTACACAGAGCAAATGAAGAAAAATCAACTGCACCATCATCATTCTCGTAGTCATCGTGGTCTTTGGTTTGCTAAGCTTCTGTGGCGAGAATGTAAAGCAAGTGAACTCTGTTGGTCCAGGACAGGTCGAGCAATGTAATTAAGATTGGTTCTCGTGTGTTCCAAGACGATTTGAGTTATGTGGAAATCGAAGAGCATGGAATCAGAGCGTCAGGGACTCGACAGAGAGGTTGCACAAAAAGGGACTCGACAGAGAGTAAATCGAAGAGGAGATCGGAGGTAATGACGGTGTTGGACAAGAGTGTTTGGCCTCAGACCCGAAGCAATGTGATGGCTCTTTCCAAACCTTTCAAAGGAACTCATTGTCAAGGGTGAGGCAAGCAGGGGACACAGAGAAACTAGAAAGATAGTTCTGAAACAACGTTACAAGAATAGAGAATGGCAATTGTCGTCCACAAAGTACGAGGTAGAAGATGAACTACGCAATTGATTTTTTCTTCTGAAATTCCATCTCTTTAGGTGGTATTTGTTTCTATTGAATTTGAAGTGTTAATCAATTTTTCTAATAATCTAAAATAATCTTTGATAAAAACATTTGATGAAATCCTTATTTTTCAATAAGGAGAGTTTTGATAGGATTTTTACAAATGTTATATCCAATAACCTTGAATTTGTATGAACTTTTACAAATACCATATCCAATAAGATGGGATTTGGAAGAAAACTAAAATTTGATGAAATCCCCAATTCAATAAGCCCTCCTTATTAAAACTCCTTCCTTTTTAATAGTATTGATGGTAAATATTTTTTTAAATGGTAATCAATTGTGCTCGATACAGAAAACATTACCCTTTTATTTTTCATATGCTTTTTTGAATTTAATGGTATTTTCCCTTTATTATATCAATACCATTAAAAGATGATCATTCACTTAATGAAAATTACAGTTTTTCAAAAATACCCTTATTTTTACAAAGGATAAATAAAATTCATTAATGGCATTTAAGTCTTTTGGTTTTGGGCCTACATGTACATCTAAATAGATCTATAAATAATGGGCCTATGTATATTTAAAAGATATACTAACTTTAAATATAATATATGTATAAATATATTACGAACTATAAATAAATTAGCAAACATGAAAATATCATTTTCTTAAATATACATATCAATATTCAAAACAGATCATTTGAATATTATACATTTTTTCAATACAAACCAAAATCCTATATCCTACACCATATATCATATACATATTTGAATATCATTTTTCCATTTATAATGTCATTTTATACATAATATTGATATGGCAATTACGAGTGTTCAAGAAAATTTTAAAAACTATATTAAAATTAATTTTTAAATCTAAAATAAAAACACCAACTTATAATAGGTTATTAAAGACGAAATAAACTAATATTGTCATATCAATAAGTTTTTTGTATTATCATTTTTTATTTGGATAACATAATAAAATTTTATCAAATTCTAAGGAATCACTAATTTATGTAATATTAATAAATATATGAGTAATTTAATCAATTTTAAAAAAAATTACTATTAGATATTTTGTAATTAGATCAATGGTATCAGATTGCAGGTTAATAGTGAGTTTTTGGATTTTTACCTGGTTATATCAGATTTTTAATTAACGAATTTTTCATTAAATCCGAACCGGTTTATATACAATGTATCGGGTCTATAGGTCCAACCATGAATCTAGGTCAGATATGAAAACAAATCTTAAAACTCAAGCATTATCATAGAACAACTACCATATTTCGAAAAAATACCATATTTTGAAGAGAAAAAAAAATGATAAAACCCTAAAAACTCAATTGTTATGGTTCGAAACAAAAATAATGGTAATTTGCAAATCAGTTTTCGATTAATAAATGAAAAACAAACAAACCCGCGCTTTCTAAGCGCGGGTCAAAATCTAGTTTTCCTTTAAATTACTATTTACAAAAAACAAGTAATGATTCATTAAAAATAAATTTACATTAAATTAGATAGAGAATATAAAAACCTAATACTAATTGTTACTATTTATATAATTGTATTTGCTTCATTCTTATATATGTTACTAAATTTGAAAATTTAAATTAAATGATATTGATTTATTTTTGAAATATGATTTTTACATTTACTTTATTACATACAATTGATTTATTTCATATTAACAAGTATCTATATTTATTTTTATTTTATTAGATATTTTTATTTTTTATTTATAATTAATTACTTGTAAAAAATGTTAAAAAATATTAATTTACTAAAATTTTGGATTGAATAATATTTAATCATCCAATTTTTAATAACATCCGAATAAGATCGTTTTCAAAATTCAAAAAAGATATCCAAAAATTTGATTGTTAGTGAACATGTAACTGAATTCTTATGCTTATTAAAATGAATTTAATTACAATAATTATACTTTCCTTAAAATAAAATAAAAATTAGTAATTTATAATAATAGTATTATCAAATAGTTAAAGTTTAACACAAAAAATCTTTCAATGAAATTGCAAAAAATATTTATTTTTTAAAAGGTGAACCTAAAGTAACTTTTAACTTTAAAATAATAAATTTCTATATTACTATGTTTTGCTATAATTCAATAATCATTTTTATCGATTTGAGCAGTTTATAACCAAACCATATCGTTATAGTATTTCTTAACCAAACTACTTTTTCTATTTTGATCGGAACACCCTGCATAACATTACCATTTTCATTTGCGCAATTTGATATTGGTATGAATCAGAACAAGTATCGGTTCTTTTTTCTGAAACAAATACAACAATTTGGCACAAACCATTAACAAAAACCCAAAAGTTCCCAGATTTTGACATGAAAAGCAACAAAACTACAATCTGACGTCGAACTCTCCAGCGCGTGTCTGAGCACGAAACCCTTTGTACAAACGAGGAGGGATAGTTTTAAGATCAAGTTTCTCGATTCTTAGGCCAGAGAGAGCAATCCCCATTATCTTAAACCCAACTTTGAATGTCGGATACACATGGAGCCGTTCTAAGCCCGTTTCAAGCGCTAATGTCCCTGACAAACATGGAGTCTTGTCACTTGGGATTCTCCCTATTGTCCATGTACACGTCTGCAAAACATAGTCTCAAATCATAAAAGGAAACTTTCCAGAATGAAGAAACTGAACTAAAGTAAAAAGCCAGACCACCTTGTTAGAGAGGATGGTTACAGTTCCATGATTTGATGAGAGATCTGCCGATGAAACACAGTGAGGAAGCTGGAAACTCAACGTTATTGACTCAATCGTCTTTCCAGGGTCGCTTCTGATCCCCACTAACACACTAACCCGACATGTACCGGAATCTGATGTGATCTGAGGCTTTACATATAAAGGTGTGTTCTTCAGCTTCTTCACCCTGTAACTCATGAGCTTGAACTGTCCATCTGGAGGGACAAAGGAGAGAACTTGATGAGACTCCCAAGGCCTGAACCGGACACAGGGGTGAAACCTCATGTCTTCTAGGACAGAAGGGTTTGCAAAAGACAGTGTCAAATCTGGAAAACCAGTGAGCTGAGAACTCATTTGGACTTCGCCATAAATCTCGCATTTTACCAATTCTCCATCCCTGAAAACAAAATGTTTTCAAAAACCAGTTGAGTTTTGGAATGTTAAACGAATAAGATTTCTTTCAGGTGTACAAACCTGTTGACGATTGCATCCATTTCTTCAACAAGGTCGACATAGACTTCGTTGCTGGAGTACTTTGGATCAGTAGGTCTCCAGGGAACACAAGAGCCAGCTCCACTAGGGAGCGTGTCACTAACGTTTGAAGCGTTTCCGGTTACAACGCTCAACATTTTGCTGACAAGGTTCGGTGGAGCTATCATTTCCCTCAGGATGTTCGGTTCTGTTGTGAGAGGGAAACCATTATCGATCATCTCATCCAAAAGCTGCAAGTCACAAGAGAGGGTGAGGCAATAGCCTCCATAGTTTCAATCAAGGTTCTAGAAAAACAACTTTCTTTAAATCTGACTTATAAGATTCAAACCAGTTTAAACATTCTAAATCGATTTATGCCGTTCTAAATCGGTTTAAATCGATCTAAATTAGTTTAAATCTATTAAATTAAGTAATAATATTAGTACAAACCCGCAATTTTGTCAAATTTCTTTTGTTTTGTATATCTACTTTTGATAAATCATCAAAATAATTTAATAATTAAACTCAAAAACTAAAATATCTTATATAAGTCTAATATATATAAAATAAATCATAGTCCCTAGTCCCTAACAGAGCGCATAGTTACAGCTTAGCGTTTCTAAACAGTGTACAGTTATAACAAAGATACCTCATAGACAATGATGAAATTGTCTTTGACCAGATCTTCATTTAGCCCACCAAGGTAATCAGACAGAACATCAGCTACTCTGCAGAGAAACTAAAACTCGAAATGGTTAAAAACACACACACAAACATTTGGTTATCTAGAAAAGAGATTCACCTCGATTGCCATCAATGGCGGCATTTCAACTTGAGTGCAAGCTAAGAAAGTGATGCCATCACGAACGATTTGAAAAAGGTAATGCGTTGGTGAAGCAATCACTGGAAGTGACTATCCAATCAAACAAACACACACAAAGTTGGATCAATAGCGAAAAAGATTGAAACTTTTAAGGTGTGGGAATAATAAAACCTTAAAGGAATCGGCTTGATCCCAGAACCAAGCGCATATGGATCGATCGACGCGGTGACCAGTAAGCTGTTTCTCCAGCATTACCTCTCTGTGAAAACATAGAAGGTCAAAAGATGTAATCTTTCAGATTGATTGGGTCAGAGGAGGAGATGACTCACCCGGAATCGGAGAGGAGAAATATACACTGAAGCATCGATGACCTGTACTGCTCTCTCTCTCTCTCTCTCTCTCTCTCTCTCTCTGATCGAATCGGAAGATTGCTCCTCCTCCCTGTTGCTTCTTCCATTGACGTGGAAACAGACAAACAGTTCATCAGATTGGGCTTTCATCTGCTACCATTTGATAATGGGCTTTTGTATTTTTTGTAGATTATTAATATAATACTATAAGTTTTCTAATGTTAGCCCAGAAAGCTTTTGGTAATTTAGTATATGTTAATTTGCAAAAATAAAATTACAAAAAATAAAGTGATGATTAGTACAAAATTACATAAAAACATAACCGATAAATTTTAAAAGAAAAGATTATTTCTTTACTTTAATATCAAGAGTATTTTTCTAAACTTTTCTTTTTATGAAATCACATTATATATAAAAAATATATTCATTTTTAATTTTATTAATATTTTCTTTATCATATATGTTATTTGAAAATATAATAGGGAACTTAAATAAAAAAGAAAGATTAAATTAAATTTTATTCATCAAAGATATCTTAGTTTATGTTATTTAAATTATTTTGTAATAATTTGAGAAATAGATTGAGTTAAATAAAATGCTAATAATTTTAAAATATATATTATGTTGTTTAAGATTATCTTTTAGAAGGGAAAATTATGTCTTTACTTTAAAATTAAGATTATTTTTTGAACTTTAGTTATTATGATTACAATATATGTATAAAAGATATTTTCGTTTTTAAAATGTATATATTTTCTTTTTTAAATTGGTTATTTGAAAAAAATAAAGAAATACAACCTATAAAATGAAAAATAAAATACATATATAATAATGTTAATTATATATATTTGATTCATTAAAGGTATCATCGTAATCAACCACCGTGAGAGTTAACGTGAGAACGACACGTAATAAATTGATTTCTCAAATAATATTATAGAGATTATGTAATTTTTGTTTTGCAATTTTAATATAATATTTTTGTTAAAGAAATAATGGTTTGGGTTTTTATTTGTCATTTTTCTGCTAATTATCTCAAGCTAATCAATATTTCATGAAGTAAACTGAAAAGTTACATATATAATCTTTATTATGCAATTTTATTTCTCTAGAAAGCTTTCTCCAACCTCTCTCTAGAAGAGTCTTTCACCAAAGTTCAATGTCAGTGGCCGGTGGTGGCTTTCGCTGCCGGTTACCATCTCTTACTTTTTTCTTTTTGATGTAACTACTTCGGTCCTTGATCGATCTCTGTTTTCATTAGTGAAAGTCTGAATATTTCCCTTATCTTACTCAACGTGATTACAAGTGTTTATATACACAGAGTAGATACAATCAGCTTATATCTTCCTAGATTACAGGAGAGCATATCTGAACTATAAACTGAATAAGAATATTGCGTGGCATATTCTTTCACCCTCCCGCAGTGTAAGCATCGGATTGTCTGATGGTTAGACTGTTCTTGAATGAGTTGAAGAGCGAAGAAGGCAATCCTTTGGTGAAGATATCTGCATATTGGTAAGCTGATGGAACGTGTAAGACTTTTACTTGGCCAAGAGCCACTTTTTCGCGGACAAAGTGGAGGTCTAGCTCGATATGTTTTGTCCTTTGATGTTTGACCGGGTTTGAGGACATGTAAACCGAGCTTATGTTGTCGCAGAAAATGAGTGTGGCTTTGGCTAGAGGCACATGAAGTTCAAGTAACAAGTTTCGTATCCAGCATGTCTCGGCGACAGTATTGGCTACGCCTCGGTACTCTGCTTCCGCGCTGGACCGAGAGACTGTATCTTGGCGTTTTGATGACCATGAGACCAAACTCTCACCGAGGTAGACGCAGAAACCAGATGTCGAGCGTCTTGTGTCCGGGCATCCAGCCCAGTCAGCGTCTGAGTAGGCAGTTAGGGTGTCTATCTTGGACCGAAATATTTGAGTTCCATGTGAAGCCGTGCCTTGTACGTAACGGAGAATGCGCTTCAGTGCCGTGAGATGTTGTTGACGAGGATCATGCATGAATAAGCATACTTGTTGTACTGCGTATTGAATGTCCGGACGAGTGAAGGTTAGGTACTGGAGAGCACCAGCTAATCTTCGATATTGGGTTGGGTTCTCTATTTTATCGCCTGCCTCAGCTGAGAGTTTCGAGTTGACATCAACCGGTGTAGAGATTGGTTTGCAGCCTGTCATCCCTGCCCGTTCAATGATCTCTTTTGCGTAATGCTGTTGTGTTAAAAGAATTCCTGCAGCATTGTACTCCACCTTGATACCGAGAAAATATGACAGACGGCCCATGTCAGTCATCGGAAACTCCTGTTTCAGAGCCGCCGTTATCTTATCTAGCAGTGTTTTGCTGGATCCAGTGAGGATGATGTCGTCGACATAGAGGAGAAGGTAAGCCAAGTCGCGTCCTTTCTTGTAGATGAACAATGAGGCATCGCATTTGCTTATTTGAAATCCAAGCTTTGTTGCTTGAGCACTGAATCTTGCGTTCCACGCCCTCGGAGCCTGTTTCAAACCATAAAGTGATTTGTCGAGTTTACAGACATAATTTGGATGTTGTTTGTCAACAAATCCTGGAGGCTGGTGCATAAAGATAGTCTCTGAGATGGTGCCATGAAGGAACGCGTTTTTGACGTCCAGCTGCTTGAATTCCCAACCGCGATTTAGTCCTACATTGAGGACTGCTCTTATAGTAGCTGGTTTAACGACGGGACTGAATGTTTCGTCGTAATCCACACCAGCTTCCTGTGATTTCCCATTTGCCACAAGTCTTGCTTTGTGTCGGCGAGGTATACCATCTGCATCATGTTTCAACTTATACAGCCACATAGAGTTAATGATGTTAGCTCCATAAGGTCTAGGTACTAAACTCCATGTTCTATTTTTAATTTGTGCATCGTACTCCTCTGTCATTGCAGGATTCCAATTAGGATCAGACAAAGCTTTTTGATGTGTAGTAGGAATCCTGGAAACCGATGAGGTAAGTAGAGTAAATATTTTCTTTGGTTTTACTATACCCAACTGACCTCGAGTAGTCATCCGAGATTTTGGTGGACTGACTTGCGGTTCAGGAGAGGAAGGAATGGCTGTTGTAGCTACCGGTGGAGCAGGTAGCACCGGCGCAGTAGCATTTGTGGCTTCAGAATGAGGTGAAACAAGGATTTTCTGAAATACAGGTGAAGTATTGTCAAAGTGATCAAGAAAAGAATAGGAACCTGTATCACTGGGAAGTTTTTGAGCAGCTGGAAAAGTTGTCTCATCAAAAAGGACATGACGAGATATGATGATTCTGTTTGTCTTGAGGTCCAAGCAACGGTAGCCCCTGTGAAGAAGAGGGTAACCGAGAAAGAGACAAGGCGTGGACCTAGGTGATAACTTATGATTTGTGGAGTTATTGATATTGGGAAAACATAATGAACCAAATACTTTTAGATGGTCATATGTAGGCTCACGACCGAGAAGGACAGAGTGTGGCGTCCTGTTGCCTATGGAACTGGATGGCAAGATGTTTATGATATGAGCCGCCACATGAAGAGCCTCTGCCCAATACGCTGGAGATAAGTGAGACTGAAACAAAAGAGATCTGATAGCATTGTTAATAGTTCGAATCATTCTTTCTGATTTTCCGTTTTGTTGAGATGTATAAGGACAAGAAAAACGGAAAACAATGCCTTTGGAATCGAAGTGTGTTTGAAATCTTTTGTTGTTGTATTCCCCCCCATTATCACACTGAAAAGCTTTTATTTGAGCCCCAAATTGTTTCTTGATGTAGGCAGAGAAATGTAAAAACTTTGAAAACACATCACTTTTGTTTCTGATTGGATAAACCCATAAGAAATGTGAGAAATCATCAAGAAACAGGACATAGTAGCGTATGCCGCTTAAACTTGGGACAGGTGAAGTCCACACATCTGAGTGTATAAGTTCAAACGGCTCAGATGTATGCGTAATAGATTTGGAAAACGGAAGTTTTAGATGTTTCCCTAAATGACACGCATGACAAGTTTGAAGACTCTCTTTATTATAATGAATAGAGTTTGATGAAAACAAAGATTTGAGAGTATCATTATTAGCATGTGCTAAACGCTTATGCCAAAGTGAAGGAGACTCTGTGACAAGAGCAGAATGCCGAGCTTTATTGAAAGAGGAAGGCACAGAGTAGAGATCTCCTGAGCTTTCACTGCGGAGTATTGTTCTCCGAGAAAGCAGATCCTTCACAGAAAAACCAAAGGGGTCAAATTCCACAGAACACCAATTATCTTTTGTGAAACGACGCACAGATATAAGGTTTTTAACAATTTTTGGGGCAACAAGAACATTATTTAGTTGTAAGGGACGTGTCACGGTAGGAAGGATGGCATTACCAGCTGACTTTATTGGTATAGAAGATCCATTACCTACGATGACAGAGTTCTCGGTGTCCAAATTAAAAACAGATTGAAGTGTACCTGACGATGAAGCTAGATGCGTCGATGCTCCTGAGTCCATGTACCAGTTCGGGGAAGGTTCAGCAAGCGTCATTGTGTTGAACGCCTCTGCAAAGTCCCTTGTTGGTTGGTAGTTGCTATCAACCAATTGCGCCTCTTGTGGAGCAAAGGAGCGTGGAGCTGTGGGGCGATACTGGTGGAAGTTCATCCATGGAACGTGCTGAGCCTGCCATGCGTTGTACTGATTTGGCCAGTAGGAGGGAGGTGCATTCCAGTTGCCATAAGGAGGTCGCTGATTATTGTTGTTGTACCTGCCTCGACCGCGATTTCCTCGTCGATTGCCTCTGTTGCTGTTGTTCCTGGAGTTATTGCGGTTGTTATCCTTAGGTTTGTTCTCCGGTTCTGTGACAACGAGAGCTGTTGATGAGGAGGCGTGATCAGTGTGGCTGACGTGAACTGGGTGAGAGCGCTTCAGCCTTGTTTCTTCCATCTCAAGCATGTTCTTAGCCTCATCGAAGCTGGGAAAAGGCTTCTGATGTTTTATGACATTGGTGATGTGATCAAACTTGTCATTGAGGCCGTTGAGGAGGTACATGACAAGCGTCTTATCACTGACTGGAGCGTCAACATTGTGTAAGAGATCTGCAATCGATTTTAGGCTCTGTGAGTACTCCTGGATTGACTGATCACCAATAAACTTAGTACGCAAGTCATTGTCTAGTTGAATGGCCCGTGCTTCCTTGTTGTTGCGGAATTGGTTCTCGATCCGGAGATAAGCCTCACGGGCAGTCCCACCAACTTTGAAAACAGTCTTGAATAGGGGCTTAGCGATTGTGCCGTAGATCCAGAGTTTCACTAGGCCATCACGCTTGAGCCATTGCGTGTCTGTATCACCATCTGGGGCGGATGATCCGTCAACATGACCTAGAACGTCGAAGGTGAGACAGTGTGTGGTAAAGAGATCTCTCCACGCATCATAGTTGAACACATCTTGATCGAGTATTATCGGAATGTGTTGCTTGATATTAGTGACTCCGAAAGCTCTCTCAATAGTCGTCATAACAGATTGTAGAAGAGCAGAGAAGTCACAGTATCGAAAAGAAAATTTTGAAAAATAACGATGAAGAGAAGTATCAGATGGAGACTTGCTCTGATACCATGAAAGTCTGAATATTTCCCTTATCTTACTCAACGTGATTACAAGTGTTTATATACACAGAGTAGATACAATCAGCTTATATCTTCCTAGATTACAGGAGAGCATATCTGAACTATAAACTGAATAAGAATATTGCGTGGCATATTCTTTCAATTAGGCGATGTACTTTTCGTTTCACGACTTTGTGTTGTAGATTTCAACCAAACCAGAGTTGAGCTTAACTCGTATATATCTCTGGTTGTTTCTGTTTGTATTATTGTCTGATCCAAGTAAGGATCATGGAAGCGTTTACTGTTCGTGTTCTTCTTTCACAAGATCGCCCACTGAAATTCCAGTTAGCTTAAGTCGTTTTATTTTCATCGGAGGATATGATTCCAAATTCTCTCCTAGGAAATCATACTTTACCGTTTCTGCAAGTCGATAGGCTTATGGGTAAAGCTTTCCGGTTGGAAAGAACAAAGATGATGACAGATTAATATCAACGGTTCAGAAGAGAGTAAGAAGAGTTGGCGTTCAAGGAGTGGTCTGACAAAGATTCTACTTATGAATTGATTTGATTAATCTCAAGTTTAAATCTGAAGATGTTTGATGGTTCGATTAAAGCGCATGTTGAAGTGAAGGAGGACTTTGGTGACTTGAAGAATCCGGCGACGGTGGATGAGCAACTCGCGGAGGAGCGTCTCTGTCGTGACCGAAGATCCCATTCTCCAAAAGCCTTGACAGTAGACGCATGTTATCAGAAAGAAGATTGGCAGGACACGTGGCGAGCATGGAGACAGTCATAACATAATAGTTATCCGATCAATCGGTTATCATGGGTTTGGGCTTATGAAATTGTAATTGGGTGGGATTAGTTTTTTAAGTTCACCATGTAATGTGGCCCACGGGACTTTCTTTAAATGAAATTAAGTTGACAAAAAAAACAAATTTATTATACGTATAACACATTAACCAAGTTGAAGGGTTGGTCTTTCTAGTCTTTTTCTAACACTGTTTAATTCAAACATCAGAGTTCTAAGAGTACAAACTCAAAACAGGAATAACAGACACTCACCAGTAGATGATATAAGTAAAGCTCAACCAAGCAAAAAACAACAACCGATAGTAGAAAAAAAATCCAACCAACATACTAGTTTTTGTGGACCAATTCCATGGCATCGTGTCTTCAAATCCAACTTGCTCAAAGTTGTAACCAAAGAGACATTACGTGTTATCTCCATAGAAGAGTACACTACCGGTCTGTTTACTGAGACAATTTCAAAGGTCTCGAGAATATTTCATCGAGTAAAGAGTTGCTTTCCAGTCAGCACAAACTGACGAGCAGGCCCGATCCTGTACATGTACTGGGAACATCTTTGCACAGGGCCCATTACAATTTATAAAAAATTTAATCCAGATTAGGGTTCGAAATGTTTTGAAATTATTATTATTTTTTTTAAAAAAGGATCCTAAATTTTGTTTATTTCCTTTGAAAAGGCTCAAATTTTTTTTTCAGCACTGGACCTCATTTCCAACTGAGACGGACCTACTCACGAGAGAAAAGGTAAATATTAATCTCTTGCTTAACCCTAATCCCAAAATAATTATAGATCTCGGTGAAGCCACAAGGGCAATTCATTTAACCTACAACAACAATGTTGACTTATAACATCGAACAAGCTTGAACCAATAAGAGATTGGACCTAGCACGAAGCAGCGGAGCAGAACGAGAGAACCAGCAGCCTGTCGAACAAGCTTGAACCAAGAAGAACCACCAAACAATATTTCAAACGAAAGTAGAGGGAATGACCCGGGATGAAACAAACATGAGCACAAACCGGATAGAACACATCAACGAAGACTAGCATCATTTTAGTGAACCTGTCAGAAGGCTCGATTAAACACAAATCCATAAATATACGGCCCTAACAAAATAGACGACGAACCACCACTGCCATGACCAGGTTCACCATGGTACGCAACAACGACGAACACCAGCAGCGAACAAACCTACCGGTTACAATTAATCTGACAATTAATACATAACATATAGAATATATTCTTTTTTCATATAGAATATATTCTATGCATTTGCTTACTATAGTTACTTGTTTAGTTATAACTTTTTGTGTTATGCAGTGCAATTTTCCTGATTTTATTAGATAAATTAGATTTAAAAATAAAATTTATAACGCACAAATCAAATGAGCTACGCGTTCAGGCAAAATACTATAAACATTCCCATTTTACAGTTTAATCAAAAGTAGAATCTCGTCTATTTTGTTTTAAGGATTCCATAGAATATTACATACTAAAAAGTCCAGTCAAAAGAAGTTTAGTGACCTAACACATACTTCTAAACTAACATTATCCAAATTTTCTTATTTTGTCCCTCCTTAGAGTAAGCTAGGTCGGCCCACTGAGAATTTCACAGCACAACCCTTCTCAATTCAGTTTTAGATTACTTGTTGAAGTGAAGATATTAAACGCCGTTGATGTCGGCATTATGCATCTACCCAACCAAAAGAAATTCAAAGACAACGATAAAATTTTCTAGTTTTTATGGAAATTTTAAAAGGAAAGTGTATAACAAGTATTTCTTAACAGTTTTTTTTAAAGGTTAACCAAGAATTTTTGAGCTTCTTTCACCCCATCTTATATATTAAAATAGAAGTCACAACTTTGATTCATGTGTGATTAGGACTGGGCAAAAAACCCGGATCCGAAGAACCGAACCGAACCCGATCCGAAAAAGTAGTACCAAATCCGAACCGAAATTGATTAAATATCCGAACGGGTTGAAAATTTTGGTATCTAAAGAACCGAAACCGAACCCGACCCGAACCGAAATATCTCGGGTACCCGAATGTAACCGAAATAGATTTATATACCTAAATATATTACTTATTTTTATATTTAATATATATTAAAAACATCCAAAACATATAAGATACTTTAAAGTTGTCTAAAATACTTAAAAATATACATAAATAGTCAAAAGTAAATGTCTAAATAGCTAAAAAATATTCAAAACACCAAAATACTTGAAATATCTATTGATTTTCTATCCAAATATTTAAATCAAACCAATTTATATGTTAATTTTAGGTATTTTGACATATATTATTCAAATTTATATGTAATATATTATTTTGATTTATAGATTTTGAGAAATTTTAAGCATATAATGAATATTAAAATTTTAAAAATAATTTAAATGGGTTATCCGAACCCGAACCGAACCCGCAAAAATCCGAACCGAACCCGAACCAAAATTTAGAAATACCCGAACGGGGCTAAAATCTTTAAACCCGAAAACCCGAAACCCGATTAGATCCGAACCGAACCCGAATGGGTACCCGAACGCCCACGCCTATGTGTGATTTTTTTTAAAAATGGACCTAATGGACCTATTCATAGAAATTCATACTATATTTTAATTCAGACTAATAATAAATATAATTTTTAAAATATTTTAATCATAGTATCTTTTGATATCTTTTCATTTTAAATATAAATATATTTATTTTAAAATTCTAACAAATCTGTTTTAAAAGATTTTTACAAGATCTTCATTTTCGAAATTATATTTAAATATTTTCACTAATTTTAAAATTAGTTTAAAATATTATTATACATTAATATATTCAGTTATATAAAATGAAAAATAAAAAAATCTATAATATTTTAGTTATTATATAATCACAATCAATCATACTAAAATAAAATTATTATATTGAGTTAATATAATAAAATTGTATTAAATTTATATATTTATATATTTTATTTTCGTAATTATAAAATATTTATGTTCAAAAATAAAATCTAATATGTTGGTAAGATGGGTTAACATTATCAAACTATATAATACATGTATCAAAATTAACATGTATTTCTTTAAAGTTAATAATATAAAATCTTTGTAACTACTTTAATCATAATAAATTTTCATTTTAAATATAATATATATTTATATATTATATTTTAAAAATTCTAATAAATCTGTGTAATATTTAAACAATAACTTAATGTATTTTAAGTTATCGTTTAGAAATGAAAGTAAATATATTATATCCTATTTTATCTACTTTTATAGTCATGATCATGTTAAAATATAATTATTATACTAAAATAAATATGATAAAATTATATTCAATTGATAAATTTATAAATTTTATTTTCATAAATATAAACTATTTATTTAAAATATAATATGATAATAGAACGGCTTAAAATTAACAAACTATATAATACATGTCTAAAAATTAACATATCTTACACTTTTATATATACAATAATAAATTATCTAAATTAAATAAGCATAAAAATATTGGTAAAAAGAAATCCAGTTTTAAAATACGGGTCATAATTTAGCATAAATTAAATACAAAATATTTTTTAAATATATTTTCTCATGAATATATTAATTTGCTTAATAACTAGATACAAATACAATAAGATAAATATATAATAAGAAGTTGCAAATACATAAGGTTTAAACAATTAATTAATTATAACATGTAAATTATAAAATTATTGTATTTGAAATAGTTATATACATATTTAAGTATATGATTAACATTAAAATATAACCACTTATGTTCTAAAACAATAATTTATATATAGAAAAGTGAAAACAAACATCCGTGCGGTTGCACGGGTTAAAATCTAGTCTTATATATTAAAACAGAAGTCACAACCTTGATTCATATGTGATTTTTTTAAAAATGGACCTAATGGATCTATTCATAGAAATTCATACTATATTTTAATTCAGATTAATAATAAATATAATCTTTAAAATATTTTAATCATAATATCTTTTGATATCTTTTCATTTTAAATATAAATATATGTATTTTAAAATTCTAACAAATCTGTTTAAAAAGATTTTTACAAGATCTTCATTTTCGAAATTATATTTAAATATTTTCACTAATTTCGAAATTAGTTTAAAATATTATTATACATTAATATATTCAGTTATATAAAATGAAAAATAAAAAATCTATAATATTTTAGTTATTATATAATCATAATCAATTATATTAAATTAAAATTATTATATTGAGGTAAATATAAAAAAAAATGTATTAAATTTATATATTTATATATTTTATTTTCGTAATTATAAAATATTTATGTTCAAAAATAAAATCTAATATGTTGGTAAGATGGGTTAACATTATCAAACTATATAATACATGTATAAAAATTAACATGTATTTCTTTAAAGTTAATAATATAAAATCTTTGTAACTACTTTAGTCATAATATATTTTCATTTTAAATATAATATATATTTATATATTATATTTTAAAAATTCTAATAAATCTGTGTAATATTTAAACAATAACTTAATGTATTTTAAGTTATCGTTTAGACATGAAAATAAATAAATTATATCCTATTTTGTCTACTTTTATAGTCATGATCATGTTAAAATATAATTATTATACTAAAATAAATATGATAAAAATATATTCAATTGATAAATTTATAAATTTTATTTTCATAAATTTAAACTATTTATTTAAAATATAATATGATGATAGAACGGTTTAAAATTAACAAACTATATAATACATGTCTAAAAATTAACATATCTTACACTTTTATATATATAATAATAAATTATCTAAAATGAATAAGCATAGAAATATTGGTAAAAAGAAATCCAGTTTTGAAATACAGGTCAGAATTTAGCATAAATTAAGTACAAAATATTTTTTAAATATATTTTCTCATGAATATATTAATTTGCTTAATAACTAAATGCAAATACAATAAGATAAATATAATAAGAAGTGGCAAATACATAAGGTTTAAACAACTAATTAATTATAACATGTAAATTATAAAATTATTGTATTTGAAATAGTTATTTAAATATTTAAGTATATGATTAATATTAAAAATATATATCACTTATGTTCTAAAACAATAATTTATGTATAGAAAAGTGAAAATAAACACCCGTGCGGTTGCACGGATCAAAATCTAGTTACAAATTTACAATTAAAGTTCATAATAATGTTTTACCGAATACTTCAAGTTTTAAAATTATATTAAACTCTACAGTATAAACCACAAACAAAAATCCTTATAACCTCAAAGCCTTAAATTATATATTTTTTTTAGAAAAAAGCTATAGATTTAAACTCAAAATAATGAACTTCTTCAAACTTTAAAAATATTATTCTATTTTTTATGGCAAATGTTTTTAGTTTAAAATGGTAAACTTGTTTTTTAGGTTTAATTGTACATGAGTATACATACACACGTATTCATATTACAGAAATGGAAAAGTATTACCAACTTCGGATTACATTTGAAAGGTATACCTTTGCTGTCATAGTTTTAATATTTGATCTGTAACGTAAAATTGATCGAAATAGTCGGTCGGTCATAGTTAGGACATGCTACCCATAAGAAATTAAGAATTGTAAAAATGGACCAAACGGTTAATGGGTCCATGGACTTTTCTCACGACACGTGGCAGAATCACCGCCAAGTACATTTCATGTGGACACGTGTCACACCATTAACCAATCAGAATATCTCACACGGTGCAAATTGTAGCATCTGAAGTGGAACCCAGTGACAAGTGACAGATCAACTACCACATGATCTATTAATACCTTGATGAGTCGAACAGTCTTCATATTAGCACGTGTCAGTATGTAATGTCGTGGCATCACTTGGATAAGTGGGACCTTCTTTGTTATTATTCAAAAAAAGTGGGACCTTCTCTTCCAATAGTTAATTGTTACGAAGCTTCACGCGGTTATATACAACCGTTGGATATAACAATCTTGCTTAATAGCCGTTAGATAAAAATATTTTCTGGAAACTTTTAGGAGTCGGTCCTATTGTATTATCTGAAGTCATTAGTGATTAAATCTTTAATTAATTAACTTAAACCACTGAAAAACTCTATATAAATCAACACTTCTTCCTATTCAACGATCACTTACAAACGCAAAACAATATATACAACTCACAAAGACAAACACTCTTCATTTCTTAAGACAAGATGGCACTTGAGATCGACAACAAATTCACCGGACCAGTCGCTAACGGTGGAGAAAAGAGAGCTTACGTGGCTTTCCTCGCTGGAAACGGAGACTTCGTGAAAGGAATGGTGGGTCTTGCTAAAGGGCTAAGGAAAGTTAAGAGCATGTATCCACTTGTGGTGGCTGTATTGCCGGACGTACCAGAGGATCACCGGAAACAGCTGGTGGAGCAAGGCTGTGTCGTTAAAGAGATCGAGCCGGTTTACCCACCGGAGAGTCAAACCGAGTTTGCCATGGCTTATTACGTTATCAACTATTCTAAGCTTCGTATTTGGAAGGTATAATAAATACTAATATGTGTATAGTTTTTGTGATAAAAATTTACAGATGTCAACATATATTATAGTGACTTGTACTGTGTTAGGCTGTTAGAAATAGCAAACTTCAATACTTTTTAACCAAAGTATTTGTATTTTACAGAATTTTGTGGCTTTTTCTAAATGTTTTAAATTATAAAATACGCCAGTTTTAAATTAAATTTAGAGTTTATAATTTATTCTTTTTTTTACCACCAATATGTTTTTCTTTTTAATAATTTATTCTTTCGATTTCAAATCAGGCTTAATGTTTAGAGTTCAGTTTTTGGTTCAGTTCAGTTTTGAGAGTGTGTACTTATTCTAGACTAGCTATTTCATAAAATTAGACTAGCTATTTCATTAAATTCTTACAAATAATATACGTTGTAGAAAACTATATAATAAAAAACTATATGATGAAAATATATGCATGGGTGCAGTTTGTGGAGTATAGCAAGATGATATACTTGGACGGAGACATACAAGTGTTCCACAACATAGACCACTTGTTTGATCTCCCAAACGGCCACTTCTACGCAGTCAAAGATTGTTTCTGCGAGAAGACATGGAGCCACACACCACAGAACAAGATAGGTTATTGCCAACAGTGTCCAGAAAAGGTGACTTGGCCGGCAGAGCTTGGTCCTAAACCACCTTTGTACTTCAACGCTGGAATGTTCGTCTACGAGCCTAATCTTTACACTTATCATAATCTCTTGGAGACTCTGAAAGTTGTTCCTCCCACTCCTTTTGCGGAACAGGTAAATAGAAGATTTTTTTCCTGTTTATAAACAACCCAAAACACGTTATAGTTATCTTATTCGTATACACTTCTGTTGCTGCAGGATTTCTTGAATATGTATTTCAGGGACATATACAAGCCGATACCGGGAATTTATAATTTGGTTATGGCTATGCTTTGGAGACATCCAGAGAATGTAGAGCTTGACAAAGTTAAAGTTGCTCACTATTGTGCTGCTGGTTCTAAGCCTTGGAGGTAGTAATATTACATGTTTAACTAATTTCAAACTAGTTACAGAAAAACCTAATTTACTTTAGGAGTAAACTTATGGTAAACTTATGTTCCGAGTGTTGTTTATGGTGTTTTTACCAGGTTCACTGGAAAAGAGCCGAACATGGGGAGAGAGGATATCAAAATGTTGGTCAAGAAATGGTGGGACATATACAACGACGAGACTCTTGATTACAAGAACATCAGTGGCGACAAAGGAGGAGACGACCATAAGAAGCAGTTTGTCAAAGCTTTGTCGGAGGCCGGTGTGCTTCAGTACGTCAAAGCTCCATCTGCAGCTTAGTCACCATATAATCATCAAGCTTTCTTGCTCCTTTTTCTCGTGTTATATTGATTTAGTTCGAAACTTGTGTATATCACTATAAGTTATATGTACAATACTGCTTGAGATTCGTTTTACTGGTTTGCGAAAATATGTAGTGTTTAATTATATTGTTATATAGTATCTTCTCTAGCTATTAATTATATTTTAGTATCTTCTCTATCTGTTAAATATCAATCTTGTTAAGCATAAAGCACTTTAGTTTGATAGTCACCAAAGAACTTTGTTAAGTGCTTCCTCAATAACTACAACAGTCAGCGTTCAAGCAATTTACGTGATAGTATAACACTAATTTTGCGCACCCAAAGACAGATAAGAAAGCACAGCACGGTTTCTTTTCTTTTTCTCTTCCTTACCAGTAGAGATCGTCTTGCAACATTGAAAATCGATGCCATAATCACAATTCCTAGCATCGGGATACGAGAATGCCCACCGTAATCACAAACTCAAACCATAACAGCATTAAACTTTACATCGTACTGTCATCCAACTCTTTTTTTTAACACAAAAAAACATATGAATAAACCGTTGCCACCACTCTTGGACCAACTTGAAGAAGCAACAGCACAATTGTGCCTCCGACAGTTTCGAAAAAAAAAAACCGAGCCGTTAATAAAACAGAGCGTAGCCCTTTCTTCATTTTGGGACGTTCTGGTCCTTTTCGTTCCCTGTAAAGAGATTTGTAAACTGAAGAAGATGATGCTTTAATTACTGAAAATGCATTTCATTCAACTTGAGAAACTTGAGGTTACATCTATGGATATTTATACAAAGATCTAAAACCCTAGTGTTCCTCGACAGATGTCATGATCTTATGATGCTTCACAATCAAGGGCTGAGAACTGATTTGACAGCTTCAATCCATTACCTTCTCCACGGCACGACGTCATCTGTACTTTGTTTCTGGCCACCACCTTGTCGTGATTCAAAAGAAGCCGTTGCGCGGTTCTTCCTTCTCTTGGGCCTTTCTCTTGATTCTTGTCTTCGAGGCCCACTTTGGCTTTGCCTTTAGAATCCATTACCGAAACTGTGTCGTTTGAAGGAGCTCGTTTAATAGTCCCTCTCAAACTTGGAGTGGGTGATTCACAGACGCCAAGTTTGAATCGCAGCTCGTCAAACGGAACATACGGCAGAGACTTCGTGAATATATCAGCGAGCTGTTTTGACGCCGGAACGTGTTTGACCAGTAACGCGCGAAGAGCTACTCTTTCTCGAACATAGTAGTAATCAAGCTCGAAATGTTTTGATCGTTTATGATAGGCTGGATTGGCTGTTAAATAAACAGAGGATAGATTATCACAGTAGAGCTCGGGTGTTATCTGAATTGGTACTCCTATTTCGCGCATTATCGAGCACAGCCAACTCAGTTCAGAAGCTGTCTCGGACAGTGATCTATACTCTGCTTCTGTAGAGCTTCGTGAGACTGTGGGTTGCTTCTTCGACGACCACGAGATGATGTTTGTTCCAAGAAAGGTGCAAAATCCACCTGTTGATCGTCTTGTATGAGGACACCCTGCCCAATCACTGTCGCTGTAAGCACGAATCGTGAAGTCTGTGTCGCTGTTGAACTTTATACCCCAATCAGTTGTTCCCTTAACGTATCGCATGATTCTCTTCAGTAGATTGTAATCTGATACTGATGGCTCGTGCATCTTCTGACATACGAAGTTCACTGCGAACTGAAGATCCGGTCTTGTTAAGGTGAGGTACTGTAACTTGCCAGCCAAGCTTCTGAAGTAAGAGGGATTTTCGAATGCAACGTCTTGATTTGGGACTTTGTTTAGCTGTATCGGTAAGGGAGTGTCTGCAACCGAACAGTTACTCATACCTGCGGAAGCCAGAAGATCTAGAGCGTATCTCTCCTGTGTCAAGAATACTCCATTCTTATCATATTGAGCTTGTATCCCTAGAAAGTATTCCATTTTACCAAGGTCTTTCATTCTGAACTGATTGTTGATCTCGTACAAGAACTTCTTCATGGCTTCTGATTTGTTTCCGGTGATTAACATGTCGTCAACATACAGAAGGAGCATAATCACATCTTTTCCTCTTGAGAACACAAACAGAGAGGGGTCTTTGATGCTGCATTTGAACCCGAACTCAAGCAGAAACGAAGAGAACTTGTCAAACCATGCCCTTGGCGATTGTTTTAGACCATACAATGACTTGTGTAGCAGACATACATGATCCGGTTGTGTTTTGTCTACAAAGCCAACTGGTTGACGCATGTATACTGTCTCAGTCAAATCTTCATGAAGAAATGCGTTTGCTACGTCCATTTGCTTGATATCCCACCCAAGGACCGTAGCTATATGGATGATTAACCTGACTGTAGCTGTTCTGACCACCGGACTGTAAGTCTCAAGGTAGTCGACTCCTTCTTCTTGATTGTTTCCTTGAGCTACCAGGCGAGATCGCAGTTTCTTCACCGTTCCATCAGAGTTTAGCTTGATTCTGTGAATCCATCTGTTTCCCAAAACTTTCATGTCAGGAGTGTAAGGAACTAAGGACCAGGTGTTTGCTAGCATGCAGTTATCATATTCCTCATGCATTGCATTGTTCCAACCTGGGTGCTTGAGAGCTTCAGCAACTGTCCTTGGCTCCAGGCAGACTACATTCTCTGTTAACAAGCCATACCTCGGATTTGGTTTGACAATTCCTGACTGAGATCGAGTGATCATTCTGTGTCTTACCTCATGCCCAACTGGTATTTCAATGTTGGTGATGGGTTCTGTGGTGCTTGGTGCAACACTTGATGATGAGGAAGCCGTAGATCCTTCATTTAATCTTGTCTTACACTGTTGATGCGTTTGAACTGGAGCCTCCTGATGACTTGAACTCGGAATATGAACTGTTGCTTGTGGAGGCGAGTTAACTGACGCAGTAGTGGTGCGGTTTATATCACGGTTGAGAGACTTCACCGAGAAACTCTTATACCATGCTTCCATCAGAGGTGTTTTGGCAGGAGTTCTAAGGTGCTGGTAGACATTAGAAAAGGGAAAATCTGCTTCATCAAATGTTACATGCCTGCTGATATAAACACGTCCCATTGATGGCATCAAGCAGCGGTAGCCTTTAAACTTCTCACTGTATCCAAGGAGTACACACTTTAACGATCTCGGATCAAATTTGTTTCTTGTGTAGTCTCTCAATGTGGGGAAGCAGGCACAACCAAACACCTTCAAGGAGGAGTACTGAGGTGGTCTGTTGTGGAGGATTTCGGATGGAGTTTTATGATCAGATAGAGCACTGTGTGGCAGCATGTTGCTGAGATAGGTTGCGGTAAAGAAGGCTTCTACCCAAAACTTCTGAGGAACCTGACTGTGGAAAAGCAGTGACAATCCCATTTCAGTGATTTGACGATGTTTCCTTTCTGCAAGACCGTTCTGTTGCGGTGTATGAGGGTATGAGATGAGTTGTTTGATCCCACATTGTTGTAGATGAATCAAGAACTGATTGCTTATAAATTCTCCACCCCCATCGCATTGAAAAGAACCAATAGAAGCATTGTATTGATTCTGAACATTGTTTTGAAAAGCGACAAATACAGAGAAGAAATCTGACTTCTTCTTTAAAGGAAACAACCAGCTATGTCTAGAGAAATTGTCAATAAAAACAACGTAGTAGATAAATCCTTGGACCGAAGTGACCGGAGCTGGCCCCCAAAGATCACAGTGGAGACGTTCAAGAGGTCGTGTTGCTCGAAACGTTGAGGCTTCAAACGGAAGACGAGCACTCTTTCCCATCTTGCACGCTTCACATTGGCCTTTTGAACTTTTATTGATAGATATAGACTTGGTAGATGATAGATGTTGGAGTGTAACTGGATTGGGATGTCCCAGACGTTTATGCCAGATCTCATCACTTGCAGCGGCTTGACCTGTGGAGTAGAACGCCTGAAACTGAGACCCTTTCAACTGATACAGACCGTTAGTGTTTCTTCCCCGAAGCAGAACCTTCTTGGTTGCCTTATCATACACAAGCACATTGTTACGGTCAAAGTCAAATGCACATGGATAATCCTTAGTGAGTTTTGACACTGAAAGTAAGGACTTTGCAATATTCGGACATACCAACACATCTTTCAAAGGTACCTTACCTGAGGAAGAGCAGATACTCGATGAACCGGTGTGGGTTATTGGAAGGAACTCACCATTTCCAACCATAACCGAGTCAGAGCCGTGGTAGGCTTGAGAATGTTGCAAGTGACTTGGTGAGTTTGTGATATGCGCAGATGCTCCTGTGTCTGGAAACCATTCGTGACCTTGAGTATCCTGTATCTCAGACATGCGGAGAGCAGCCAGAGCGTTGTGAACCTCATCATAAGCATTGTCAAATCTATGCCAGCACCTCACTGCTACATGTCCTGGCTTTCCACATATTTGACACACCGGTCTTGATTCAGCTTCAGACGAAACAGAGGATCTTGATGACGATGAAGCTGATGAGATGTGTTGAGGGAAACCCCGACCTCTGGTAGAGAAGAAGTTTCGACCTCCTCTGCTTCTTCCTCTGTTTCTTGTGAAGAACTGCCTTCCTCGTGTTGAGTTAAACGCCAGATGTGGTGTCACGCCTGTGTCAACACTGTAGCTTCGGAGTCTATCATCAAAAGCAGTGAGCCTTGGTATAATGTCATCAAACGTCGGAGTCTGTGCCGTATCCATCGTACCTTCAATGCTTGTCTTGATGGGCTCGTAGTCTTTTCCTAATCCCAGTAATGCCGCAAAAATTTTCATCCTTTCTGGAACTGGACTGCCTATCGATGTAAGTTGGTCACAGATGGACTTGATTTCCCGCAGATAGTCCATCATTGGCTTCTCGTTCTTCGAAGTCGTTTGAAGCTTCCTTTGGAGTTCAAAAAGACGTGAAGACGATGCTCTGTTGAAGTGGTTTGCGAGAGTCATCCAGATCTGAGCTGATGTGGTGCAGTCAAGGACCACGCTTTGAATGTCTTCAGAGAAGGACCCAAGCAGCCATGACTGGATTACTTGGTCTGTTTGAAACCAAAGAGCATAGTCTGGGTTTGGAACTGGGGTGGCAGTGCCGTTGATGTTAGGTACGGTGAGAGTGTGGACCGGCTGAAGAGCAGATCCAGTAACAAACCCTAACAGACCTTGTCCGTTAAGAAATGCTTCGAACTGTCGTTTCCACAGAATGTAGTTTGTGTCTGTGAGCTTCACAGTCACAGATGTGACTATTTTGAGAGATGGAGGAGCGTATGGATCCATTGCCATAGCTCTGATACCATAAAGAGATTTGTAAACTGAAGAAGATGATGCTTTAATTACTGAAAATGCATTTCATTCAACTTGAGAAACTTGAGGTTACATCTATGGATATTTATACAAAGATCTAAAACCCTAGTGTTCCTCGACAGATGTCATGATCTTATGATGCTTCACAATCAAGGGCTGAGAACTGATTTGACAGCTTCAATCCATTACCTTCTCCACGGCACGACGTCATCTGTACTTTGTTTCTGGCCACCACCTTGTCGTGATTCAAAAGAAGCCGTTGCGCGGTTCTTCCTTCTCTTGGGCCTTTCTCTTGATTCTTGTCTTCGAGGCCCACTTTGGCTTTGCCTTTAGAATCCATTACCGAAACTGTGTCGTTTGAAGGAGCTCGTTTAATACCCTGGTGCATGAAAGAGCAAGGGCATGAAAGGTTATAACTCACCCATTTTTTACAAAAGTTACAAGGTCTTATAAAGATCAAAAACGCTAAGTTTATCAAATTAAAAAAAGGAAGATTACAAAGTGGCTATTTGAAAGAAGATTAATTTATTGATGTTATATTTAAAAGAAGTTAAAAATAGTACTTCTAAAAGAAAAATCTAAGAGCATCTTTATCGCTTAGTTTTGAGCGTCTCTTAGGAGGAGGGTCTACGGTTCTGAAGAAAACGGTATGTTATGTGTGCAAAATAAGAGACGTGTGTTGTGTGTTCTTTGCACTGTTCACGGATCCTACCGACACGTGGCAGTCCAAAATTAGTGCATTTTTTAATTTTTTTTTTTTTAAATTAGAAAAAAATAAATTAAAAAATAAAAAACTTTTAATGGAGTTTAGGGATAGAGATGCTCTAAGTGGAGTAGACATGATGAAATTTCCACTCTTTTATTTGAGGATGCAGACAGAACGAAAGACCTTAAAAGTCAAGAACTTATTTTGTATCTAGCGCGTTATCACAACTTCGACAGTGAAAAAAAAAAAAAACTTCGACAGTGAACAGAAATATTGTCCGCGTTTTAGTCTTCTTGGATACAACAAGACATGAAGTGTCAAAAGCTCTGAGAAAAAAAATGCAGAAGCCAATCTTTCTCTCTTGCTTCCTCTTCTTTTTCTTCGTCTACTTCATCCCACGACAATCTTTCTCTTGCCCACAGGACCATAGAGAATTTCTTCTCGAGTTCAAGAAGCTGCTGACTCACAACATCAAGAACCACTCCACACAAATCGCTTTAGGGGAATTAAAGACATGGAGGCCGAACTCAGATTGCTGCAAATGGAAACTTGTGAGATGCAACACTCGTTCGCCTTCCAAAGAAGTGACAGACCTGAATCTCAACGGTCTTGTCCTCTTTGGCTCAGTGAGTTCAACCCTTCTGAGACCGGTTCTGCGTGTAAGCTCTCTCATGAGGCTAGATGTCTCCTCTAATTTCATACAAGGAGAGATACCTGGAGATGGGTTTGGGAACTTGACCAGGTTAATCTCTCTTGACATGGGTCGTAACAGCTTCAACGGCACGATCCCTCCTGATTTGTTTTCCATAAAGACTCTTCAGCACCTTGACTTAAGCATGAATGCTATCGGTGGTACGTTGAGTGGTGACATCAAAGAACTCAAGAATCTGGAGGAACTGTTTTTAGATGAGAATCTTATTGGAGGAGAGATTCCTCCTGAAATTGGTAAAAATCTGAAAATCAATCTCAAAATTTAAAATTTGTACTTCTGCGGTTTCATATTTAGTATAGCTATAAGAGTAACATTTTCACTTCGTTTTAGAATTTCAATACAAAATTTATTATTTTTTTGATCAAATTAAATTTATTAACTTTAAATGCTATATGATTTTTTATACCTTCTAATTTATTTTTATTGGTTGAAATATGATTAACCATACAATTAATAATGTTTTTGTTTAGAAAATATATAAAATTAAATGTTTATTTAATCTGTGTGAAACGGAGAAAGTATTCATGTATGAAAAGGATGTTAGATAGGGGTCGTAGATGTTACTAACTTTATACCGTTGTGTGTGTTTGTTTATGTTACAAGGCAGTCTTACTGCACTACGGAAGCTATCATTGAAACAGAACAAGTTCTCTGGTTCTATACAGTTGTCCATATCACAGTTAACAAAGCTCGAAACAATATTCAGATGAATTTCATGTCCTTTAAGATCCCATATGGTATTGGCAGCTTGGTCAATCTCTCAACTCTGTCTATGAGTAGGAACAATTTCTCCGGTGGAATTCCATCGTCAATTCAAAATCTAACAAATCTCGAAACCCTTGAGCTTGAGAATAACAGTGGCTTGTCAGGTGAGATTCCCACATGGCTATTTCATCTTCAGAAGCTGAGGAAACTGCGTCTCGGAGGAAACAAACTCCAATGGAACAAGAATGGCTCTATCTTTCCACAGTCTAAGTTAACACATCTGTCACTTAGTTCTTGTGGTTTAGAAGGGAAAATTCCGGATTGGCTCAAGAATCAAACAGATCTTTATTTCTTGGATTTGAGCTTGAATAGACTCGAAGGAAGCTTCCCCAAATGGCTGGCTGATCTGAAAATGGAAAATATAATATTGTCAGACAACAGACTCTCAGGTTCACTGTCTCCTAGTTTGTTTCAGTCTCTGAGGTTAAGTATCGGTTCTTGCTCTATCAAGAAACAACTTCTCAGGTCGTATCCCTAACACCGTTGGAGAAACATCACTTATGATACTGAAGCTGTCTGAAAACAACTTCTCAGGATCAGTACCAAAGTCTATAGCAAATATTTACAGGCTGCTGTGGCTGGACTTGTCAAAGAACAAGTTATCAGGCGAATTCCCAAGATAAAGCCAACATTCATTGCTTGCATTGCTCGACATATCTTCGAACGAGTTATCTGGAGATGTTCCAGCTTCTTTTGGGTTAAACACCGTAAGTCTCACCATGAGTAAGAACAATTTCAGCGGCGAATTCCCTGAGGAATTCACAAAACTCTAATTTCTAAAGCATCTTGACCTTCATGACAACAAAATCTCGGGTATGTTCCCTAGCTTTATCTCCAGGCTATCTCAATCTCTTGAGGTTCTTAGCCTGAGAAACAATTTCCTCAAAGGTTCAATCACAGAAGACATATCAACTCTCACAAGTCTCAAGGTCTTAGATCTCTCTGAGAACAGCCTCGATGGAACTCTTCCTTCAAATCTTGGCAATCTCACAGGAATGGTAGAATCCCCCACGAGCTCTTCTTCAATTGTTTCTAGCTTCATTTCCGAAATAACCGACTTATCAGAGATCGAATCACAAGACTTGGAAGTGAATTGGAAGAGAGTAAAGCAAGTTATTTCCAACAGAAACTTTTACCTCTACACTTGTCCTGTTCGTTTGGTTGCCGCGGTTTTCGGCGTCGGCATCGGCGGCTGCGTCGGCGTCGTTTGGTTGTTGTTCGTTTTGTTGACGCCGACGCTGCCGCAGATTGCTGTTCGTTTCTGAGCCGCAGGTAGTTGACGCTGACGCAGGAAGCATGTTTTGGGTTGTTCGTTTGACAGACGTTGCGGCTATTTACATTTATTCATTTTTTATTTTTAAAAAATTGTAAAATTATATTTTAAATATAAAAATGCAGCTTAAATATATTTACATCCATAAAAATATTATATTTACTTGATAATAAGTTTTTGGTCAAATATACAAGTATAACATTATTTTTTGTCATAAATCATAAGCTAAACTAAAACAAAGATAATACCTCAAAATATTTATCACGAAAAAAAGCTAAATAATACATCAAATTGGTTGATAAAAAAAAACATAAAGTCTTAATAAATATCACATATAAATGATAATCAAACTTATAAGCAAAAAAAAAGTCATTAACTAAAACATTTAATACGGTAAACGACCTCTACCATACTCATTTGTGATGTTATCACGCAAAGCTTCCATCGCTCTATCACCGGTCGGCTCATATACAAAATGTCCACCACCACCACCACCATCATCATCATCATCATCATCATCATCATCACCTTCTTCTTCATCACCGTCACTATCAGCTTCTTCTCCTTCTCCATCTCCATCATCATCATTTTGCCATTGTACAAAATCATGATCTTCCCGATGTGAATCACGTATGAAGTTGTGTAGCGCCATCGTCGCTGTCACCAGCTTAATCCACTTGACCAGACCATACTTTGGATGCTTACGATCCAAAATCCTCCATTTTGCTTTCCATACACCAAATGTCCTCTCAATCACTGATCGCAGACCTGAATGCTTTCGGTTAAACAACTCCCGTGCACTAACTGGCGGTCCTCCTGTAGCAAATTGACCAAGATGAAATCGCATATTACGATGCGGACCAAGATAACCTGTCCTCGTCGGATATCCGGAGTCAACTAGATAATACTTTCCAGGAGGAGGATGTGGGAAAGAAGCCTCATTCCTCGCACAATGAGTCAAGACCTTCGAATCATTTGCTCTACCAGGTACACCGACATATGCATATATGAACTTCATATCGAAGTTACATATAACAAGAACATTCATTGTAGATCCTTGCTTTCTGCCATTATATGCTTCTGCATTCTGACTTGGAGGGCGAACCGGGACATGTATTCCATCAAGTGCTCCAATACAATCTCTGAAATGAGGCCAATACTGATCATCATTCCTCAAAACAGGACTTGCTCTTCCAAACTCGCCTTCTTGTGGTCTTAGTGTATCCTCCGCAAACTTGAGAAGAGCACTCAAAACTTCATCAAGCTTTCTTTGGACCGTATCCACTGATCTTTGATACCTTGCAGCAATATTTCGCTTCGTCTTATCTTGACCAACAGTCTCGAGAAACATTGCGACAGATTCCTCAAGGTAGACATGGTGAGTCTCTTTCAATCCATATCGCTCAGCTAGCATCTTGCACAAAGCTTCAAAAGTCTTTTGGTTCATTCGAAGAATGTCATAACATTGCTGATCAGATTCATACATCAGTTGTTGAATATGTCGCCATCCTGCTCCTCGATCTGTTCTATGACTCAATCTCTCCGTAATAGGCACATCAAACAAACCAAGTTCATCATCATAATCATCATCCTCATCTTCCAACATCCATCTTTCAAGCATCTACAAAACCATATTTAATAAATCATCATCAATATGTTTGCTGTAAACTGTAACAAGACCAATATCTGATACTCAAAATGAAAACAAGATAACAAGACCAAATCATGAACACATTTAACCAAGCAAAAATCAGACCAAAGACTGGTCATGTCATATATATTACCAAGACTCGAGACTCGCCATGTTTAACAAACCAGTAACCTGTAAGACTCAAAGAACAAACCAGTATACATTCATGCAACAAGATCAGACCAAAGACTGTAACCTGTAATCAGTAAGACTCAAAGACATGTTCTGTGCCTTCAACCAAAAAGAAACTATTCAATCAAAATTATAAAAAACAGACCAACAAGATCACATAACTGGATATAAGACTATAAAGATTATAAAGCCACAAAAGGCAGAGTTTTCATACAAAGATCAGACCAACAAGATCACAAAAAAAGACTAGTACTAAACTCCATACTAGTTCCAGCAAGATCACACAAAAAAGACTAGACCAAACTCACAAACTACTCAATCATCACGTTTTATCTTGGTCCTAAGCTCAAGAAACCTAATCTTAGCTTCATCTGTCTTCATGGTTATAAAAGCTCTTCGATTCCCTTCACTATCTATAAGAAGTTCTAATGCTGCTTCATATAATGGAGACCACTCTCTCACTTCAGGCAATGCATACAGTATCTCTAACACATTCTCAACACTAGAAGCTTCTTGACGCTCCAACATGCGTTCCGCTATCTTGTTCTTCACCTCAAGAGCCTCAGTCCGTTTCACACAAGCCTCTACAACCATATTTTTTTCCTTACGCTTTCTTTTTCTTCTCGAACTCCCAGAATGAGCCTGAGCTGCTGGCTGAGAATCAGCTTCATCACCACCATCATCTCCACCCACTCTAGAATCCAAACTTGTTTCTCCATGTTGAACGCTCCATCCTTCAGCTCCAGTTAATACCACACCACCAAATTCCGCTTCAAACATATCCATGTTATCAATCTCTTTACATACGGATTTTCTAATCCCAGGACACTCCTATATAACAAAAAAAAGAGTAAGTCAGATACATTTAAAGACACAAGACAGACAAACAGATACATACAAACAGATACAGACACTAGACACTAGACAGATACAGTTACAAGACTAACATTTAAAGATAGACAGATACATATACAAGACTAACATTTAAAGACACTAGACAGACAGACACTAGACACTATACAGATACATTTAGAGACACTAGACACTAGACAAACAGATACAGATACAGATAATTCTCATAAAAGACGGAAAATAAAACAGACAAGCTCTTATTAGAACAAAAAAATAAAACATACACAGCAAAGATCAGACTAGTATTCCGATATAAGAAATTCTCATTCAATTCAATAATCAAGCAGCACATAGAAGATGGAGATGATTACCTTAAAGACTATGACCGCGAGTGGAGCTAGATTCAAGGCTGCTTTATCTGGTGAAGAAGGCTAGCTGCAAACAAAGTATGTCTCCTTGAACTTGAGAGGGTCTGAGACCTGCAAAAAAAAATAACAGACCTTTAGAACCAGAGCATCAGACTCAAATGTACACACACAGGAACATTAACTCAGAAGACAAAAGCTTGGCTTGCATCAGTTTTTAGTGCTTTGTATCTAAATTAATTAGCAAGCAAATTAGATGGGACTTACAGCACCGGCAGGAGAGAACTTACGCACACACAGTTGACTTAGGATAAACAAACACAAGCCTACTGTATACAAGCATCAAATATCAGAAGTGAACTTAAAAGCTAACCCATGCAAAACTCATAACAGTTTATACAAGCATTAAGACCAGAGGTACAAGAAGAGAAAGTACACAAATGAATTCACAAGAACAATAATCATAAGATGGCTCAGAGAATGGTCACAAAGAAAAAAACAGACAAGGAAACATCAAAGACATTAAATCCACAAAGACAACCTAGAGCAAAGACAACTAGTACACTTGGAAGTAACTTGAGCAATTCATAAACACAGGTGAGCCTTGTAAAAAATTAAACCAAGATCCATAGAAACAACTTCAGAGGGTCAAGATCAAACAATCATACCTGAAGACTTGAGAGGGTCTGAGAGAGAGTGTGAGCTTGAGAGATCTGTCTATGGAGAAGAGAGAGCTTCGAGATGCTATGGAGAAGAGAGAGCTCCACTGCAATAACCATGAAAACATTCGAGGTTAAATGCCTCAGCATTTGTGACAAAAACCCATATAAATATCAGACAGATAAAAGAGTTTAAGAGTTATTCTCAATCAATGTAAAACTAGCTAAAACAGACACTGAAAGTTTCCTCCACTAAACACAACTCATGGATTACTAATACAAGTATCAACTCATGAAAGTTTCCCCTACAGACACTGAAAGTTTCCTCGCATTGCACCATCAAGTCATCTCACACTTGCAGATGGATAAAGAGCTCGTGACAGAGAGAGATGGAGAGAGAGCTTGAGATGGATAGAGGGCTCCTGATGGAGAGAGGGCTTGAGATCGAGAGAGATGGAGATAGAGAGATCGAGAGATGGAGAAAGAGATCGAGAGAGATGGGAGAGAGTTCTGCGTCAATGGGAGAAGAGCTGCATCTGCTTCAATTAGATTTAGGTTTTTTTGTAAATAATTAATTAGGTTAAGGACAGAATTCTAAATAGGTTAAATAGACGCACAATTTACGACCGTGGGATTTTACGGCGTCAAATGCAGGTCTCGACGTCAAACGCAGGTATCAGCGTCAATCAAACGAACAAGATTTTTAAAAAAATCGCCGCAGCCGCAGACGCAGGTAGCTGCGGTAACCAAACGAACAGCACAACTGTCTTAGACCTCTCCAAGAACAAACTACTCAGGAGAAATCCCAACTTCTTTAGGCAATCTCAAGAGCCTGAAGCTTTTGAACCTCTCACAAAACGACATCTCTGGATCGATCCCACACAGTTTTGAGGTCTCAAGAAGCTAGAGATCTTAGACGTTTCGTACAACAACCTCTCGGCCAAAATCCCGCAAACGTTGTCCAGGCTCAGCGAGCTGGATGTTTTGGATTTGAGCAACAACAAGCTTTCAGGTAGAATCCCTGGGAGCTCTCAGCTCGACAGATTAAACGATCCAAACATTTACGCGAACAACAGCAAAATCTGTGGAATGCAAATTCAAGTATCATGCTCCACAACACGGACAGAGCAGCAGCCAAAAGAAGAAGATGAAGAGGAGAAAGAAGCAGTTTTGTTAATGTATGCAGTTGGCTATTTCAGAGATTCACCACCACGGCGATCTCCAAAGAACAGAGGATTCAAGTCTGTTGATTATCTTCAATCACGAATCCCTTGTTAAGCATCAAGCAAAAATAATAATTTGGCAACCCTAACTTGTACAAGTCAGTTAACTGTATTATTATCCAAGTCTTGAAAATAAATTGGGATGATAATCTTTGTGAATCTCAATCATAGACAACTAGCAATTTCAAATGGCACATTGGTGCACCCAATACAATACGAGTCTAGATTCGCCCCTGCTAATGTATACCATCATACTCGGCACATCCGCGCAACTATAAATCTCTATCATTGATCATAGCTGTCCGAGAGGGACAAATTCTTTGTTAGGCATTTTCTAAATGTATTTGCACAGATGTCAAACGTTATTTTATGAGACAAATGTGAAAGGTTGATAAAGTAGGACAGCCAAAAAAGTGTTAGTGGGACCCCATGACCAAAAATGAAAGACGTGTTACACCCAACGCGTAGGGTACACCGTCACCTCCGTGTGACTCATTCCTTTTATACCACCTAAAACCCATCTCAGATCCAATACAAGATCAATTCGATCGTCTTTCACAACACAGAGAACAAAGAAAATTATAAGGTACCTAAGTTCATTTTTGTTTTAATGTATTCTTCCATGGATCTCTAGTTTCTTCTATAGATCTGCAATTTTGGTTTCTTATGAATTTGCTGCTCTTTACTTGGTATATATTTTTTCTTATGTATCTGATGAACTACTCTGAATTTTGGTGTCACACCATACATATACATATATATGTATATATCAAACACAACAAAAAAACCATATTGTGAAATTTCAGTTTTCTAAATTTTGGATTAGCTATATGTCGATAATAAGTGTTGATCAACTAGCCAATATCAACTAGTCGTTGTAGCTCTTCTTTTATTATAACAAATATTTATTTTCTTCTTTCTCTATCAGGGAACCATGTCATCGAACCAAGAAAATGTCAAGAAAGAGAAACTTCATGTAACAATGAAGACACAGGAAGTGGATCCAGATGAGAAGGGAGAGAAAGTTGAGGTGGAGATGGAAGTTAAGGCCAAGTCAACTGAGAAGGTTAAAATAAAGGACGACGAGAAATCAAAAGATGAAAAGGAGAAAGAAAAGACAAAGGTAAAAGATGAGGTAGAAGAAGACAAACATGCCGAGAAGAAAGATGAAAAACGTGAAGGCCATGGAGATATGGAAACTGAAGAGCATGATAAGAAACAAAAGAAGAAAAATAAAAATAAGGAGAAGAAAGATGAGGATGTATCACAAGGAAATGAGGAGTTCGAAGATGACAAAGAAGGTAAGAAGAAGGTGAATAAAGAGAAGAAAACGAAAGAAGATTCCAAGGGTGACAAGAAGAAGAAAAATGAAGAGAAGGATGAGCCTGAGGAAAAAACTGAAGTTAAGAAGAAAAAAGAGAAGAAAGACGCTGATGTAAAAGTTGAAGACACAGAGAAGGAACACAAGAAGAAAAAGAAAGATAAGGAGAAGAAAGATGAAGATGTATCACAAGAAGAAGAAGAAGGTAATAAAAAGAAGAAGAAAGATAAGGATGAATCAGGTGCAGATGGAAAAGACAAGAAGAAAGATAAAGAGAAGAAACCGAAAGAAGAATCCAAAGATAAGAAAGAAAAGAAACTGAAAAAAGGAGAAAAGGATGAGCATGAAGAAGAAGAAGGGGAAAAGAAAGAGAAGGATGAATCAGGTGCAGACGGAAAAGACAAAAAGAAAGACAAAGAGAAGAAACTGAAAGAAGAATCCAAGGATAAGAAAGAAAAGAAGCTGAAAAAAGGAGAGAAGGATGAGCATGAAGAAGAAGAAGCGGAAAAGAAAGAGAAGGATGAAGATCACAAGGAGGAAAAGAAGAAGAGTAAAGATAAGATGAAGAAAAAGGAAACTGATGAGAAATGTGAGAAAGAAGCAGACAATGAGGATGAAGGAGAAAAGAAGCAGAAAAAGAAGAAGGAGAAAGGCGAAAAAGATAACAAAGAAGATAAGAAGAATGAGAAAAACCTTGAAGTTGAAGTGTTGTCCAGAGATATTAAATTTGAAGAACCAGGAGCTGAAGGAGAGGAAGGCAAGTCCAAGGACAAGAAAACTAAGAATAGAAAAGACACCGAGGGAGATAATGGTAGTGAAGAAGAGAACCAAAATAAAGAAGAAGGCCGGAAGGGTGAAGAAGGGAAGAAAAGTAAGAAGAACAAGAAAAAAGACCCAAAGAAAAAGAAAAAAACAAAGGATGAAGAAGAGAAAAACATAGCAGGGTCAAAAGATGAAGATGGTGATGAAGAAACAGAGAAAAAGGAAGAAAAGAAAGGAAAAGATGTGAAGAAGCTTGATGATACCAAGAAAAAGGGTAATGACATTGGTAAGCTGAAAATGAAGCTAAAGAAGATTGATGAAAAAATAGGAGCTCTAATGGAGAAAAAGGCAGAAATTGTGAATCAGATTAAAGACGCAGAGGGACTGGGAAAGGGAGAGCAAGAAGGTGTGAAACATGAATAGTTTGGAAGCGTCTGAAATAAACAAACTGGCTTAACAATATCCACAGAGAAGATTTATGTGGAACTGGACTTTAATCTTTTATGTTTTCTTTTCTTGAGAGTTGTTGTGATAACTTGAAATGGTTCATGTACCTTTGGTTTTGTTCTTTCATATCATCCATGTTGTAACAGTTACGATTGTGTTTCTATATTTGCAAGTTCGAATTAAGGATGAACCAAACAGTTTTGGGCTGGAAACAAAACATATGTTCTTCTCCTTTTCTTGTTGGAACACCATTTCTTCTCTTTGATAGAGAAATAAAAGGGAGCATAAACTTTCTATACATATGGTTTAGGGAAATTAGACCTAATGACCGGTACGAAAACTTAAATTAAGAAACTAACTGTCATAAAAAAATAATGTGGGACTCTAATGGTGTTAAATTGTGGGAGTTAAAAGTCACAATCAAAATTCTAATGTGAATAAAGTAAAGTTTAAACTTTAAAGAAACAACGAGAAAACAAAAGTTTTTAGTAGATTTTTAAGATAATTTGTTCAAACTGGACTAATATTTCGACAAAGACTCAACACAAGACAATACATCTCGAAGAAAGTATTATATGTCTCAAAAGTAAGTCCAAAAGTGTATATCAAATAATGGTCTTCACTTGTCTTTTATACCGATCAGTTCGCTCCAATTACTTCGCGTATTTAGAGTGCACGTGTTATATGCATTGCTCCGAATCTTAGTTATTTTATTATCCGTAGACTCAGAGCTTACTATCCAGTCTACAAGCCAACCCTTTGGACCGGAATATCTGGATTTTGCTCGTTGATCATGTCCCTATTGGCGTTTAACATGTTTTGATTGACGCTTTTATAAACCGGATTTGTGAAATAAATTCTGCTCCAACATAAAATCTCTTAAAACAGACTGTAGATTCAGTGTAAAATACAATTTCTTTAATATTTCCTTTTTGTTCGCATCCAACAATAATATGTAGACAGACATGTATATTTTTGTACATTATATAATATTGTATTCCTCCATCTGTTTAAAAGACGATTTTTAGTTTTTCTTAGTTAAAATTATTGGGGATTCTTATATTATGCTAAAAACCCCACACTAAAAAACCCCAATAAACATGTCTTCACTGCTCTTAATTGTCTTCATCATCATTCCACTTCTCCTCATCCTCATCCTCTTTCTCTCTTTCTCTTCCTGCTTCAGTGTAGGGGATGATTATCACTGTCGAAAACGTCTACCCTGTTTCCTCCCAAACTCTTTTGCACTTAAAAACAACAAACATTGTAATATATTATCTGTTATGTTCATTCTATTATAAAATTGTGGAATAGAAATGTAAATGTTTAGTAGTCGGTTATGTTTATTGTTATGCTATCGAGAGATCAATTTTCTATACTATTTATTTGATAAATATAATAATATAATATAATCCGTCAGTTTGTCACAATGCATCATATACATAGTTATGTATAAAAAGAATTTTTGTCCATTTTCGTAACAAATTGACAAAGCTTCCAATAAAATCTTTACAAATAAATCTTTACTTGTTTTTTTACTTATTTTCGATTTTATAGATTTGATAGGTAATTTTAGAGTAAACTATAGTAAAAGAAAAAAGTGGAAAAAATTGGTGGAAAAAAAGAAACACTTTTACTTTAGCAAAATGTAAAATAAACATGCGTCTATGTTTTCTTCCATTTAAATAGTAACCAGAGCAGAGCCTAAAACAGTTTAAATAATGAAGGTTTTCTAAAAAAATTTCTTTTACAAATTTGGGGGATTTTTGTATGTAATTTTTTAAAAAATTTGGAGGATCTATGTTCGATTCGCTCAGGACCACCCTTGACTCTAATAATACAATCCAGTTACATTCTATGCGTATATTACACATTGCTAATTCACCCATAAAAATTCTTCAAAAATATATTCATCGTCCCAGTTACTCCTGAATATAAAAGCTATCGACGTAAACTCTCTCCACACTATCAAAGGTCTCTCCAATGGCAACTCTTCTTCCCCACTCCGATTCATTCTCCTTCTTCTTTGTTATATTCATTTCACTGGCTGTTCTTAGTCACCGGCATCCCTCTGCAACAGCCGCAGCAGGTTGTCAAGCTCCGCCAGTGATTTTTAACTTCGGAGATTCTAATTCTGACACGGGCGGACTCGTTGCTGGACTCGGTTACCTCGTTGGCCTCCCTAACGGGCGCTCATTTTTTCGGCGATCCACGGGACGTTTGTGCGACGGACGTCTTCTCATCGATTTCCTCTGTAAGTAAAACAAACAAAGACTCTGTCTCTGTGTTGGTAGTGATTGTGTCAGATCCACCGTCCGTTTGCATCTAAAATGTACGGCTCCGATCACGTTGATACATAAGTGTCGGTGATCGCATGTGTGTTTCGATAAACATATTCGGTCATTGAAATGTAGTAGGACAAAGTAGGTAGGTCCCATGTAGAACATGTTAGAAAGTGAATTAATTAGTTTGACCCTTTGTATCTAACTTTGGTCACGTAAAGTGATGCCATAGTCCGTCTTGTTTTTTTTTTTTCCACTAGATTTTTATTAAAAGTAAAGGTACAAGGTCCAACTGGACCTAGCCCAAACAAACAACAAACAAAGGTCCAACGAACAGGTCCAAACTTAACATAACACTATGGTTCAACAGCCCAAAGCGAAACCCGTCGTAGAAAAGTCGACTCACATGTCCACGTATTCGATCGCCCGGCGATCAATGGACACGTGTCTCGACAAGAATCAACCTTCTTCCTCCGGAAACCAGCAAAGCGACATGACGTATCGACGGCGAGGCAAACCCTAGACGAAACGGTCAAACCGAACAGCCACCGGAAAGCTCATGCCGATAAGTCATCAAAGACTGGTGGATCTGCGAGATCGACAACATGATTAACCGCCTACAATCGATCGAAACCCTCCAATTTACCATCAGAGAATCAGAAAGAGAGGCAGGAGAATAAAGAAGCACAGAACCGCATATCAGAGAGGAGCGGGAGAACCCCGATAAAAATCCGGCGAAAGCAGTGCCAAAGAAGCCACCACCTCCCGGAGACAAAAGCCGGCGAAGCTAGTGTTAAACGAACCACCGCTATCCGGAGACAAAGTCGGCCGAACACCATCGAAGAGAAAGGTGCGACGCCGGAACCAAAAAACCGATCTGGATAACTCTCTAATCTTTATTCACGATCTGGACAACTCTCTAATCTCTACTCCTTGTGAAAGATTAAGATTGGGAACAAGGAAGGTAGAGAGAAAATCATCTCTCTAGTCCGTCTGGTTTACGGTTCAGTTTATTTGTTTTTTTTTCCACGTTTATAGAAATACAATTAAGAATAAGATTAGTTCAGTTTTGGTTTGTTGTTTAGATTCTGGTTCAATTGCAACTAAAAGCATATCAATACTATTAAAAGAGAAGGAATTTTAATAAATCTACTTAAAAAGGTTGTTTGGACTTTTTACTTTTTTTATTTTTTTGGACTTCTCCTTTATATTATAACAATATGTGACAAGATATTTTATACTATAAATAAGCGATTTTTACTCTAACTATCAAATTTGATACATTATTATTTATTCTTAACCCTTTAAATAGATTGCTAAACCATCCTATCCAAACAAAATAAATTACATGAACCAAAACCAAAGCACAACCTATTATAACATAATCTTATCAAAATATTCATTTCCCCCATTTTTAAAAACATCTAAATATTCATTTCACCCACAAGGATCATAGTACCATCGACTACAAAATTAATTTCTAACACAGATAAACCCAAATTAATAAGACCAAAAATTTTAAGATAATTAAATTGAGACCCACATTAAATTTAAAATAGGAAAAATCCCAAATACTTAAGAACATAACTTACAAAAATATATGTGAATAAAACATTCTTTTTAAAACCTAACTGTTAATAATGGAACATATGTCTCTCTGATACTTTTATAAAATAGGAAATTGTAGTTTAGATTTATATTATAGATACTTTTTTAAAAAAAAATTAAAAAATATTCTAATACTTGGTTTTATAATTGGTAGTTTGATTGTTAATATACATACAATTAAATGTAACATAAATCGTTACTAATAACACTATATTTATACCAGTTTCAAATTGTTATACTATTTTTACACACAAATGAATCTTCAAACAAATTTCGAACAAACTTCAAAAACGCAAACGCGTGATAAAATTTCATACAAATTAATTGTGCTTATGCAAATGACCTATATATTAGTGATATAATCTTCAAAATTATATGATTCAAACCCTAAATTTCATAATTATGAAAAGCAAAACAAAATCAAACCCCCGCTTTCAAGCGCGGGTCAAAATCTAGTTTTGATGTTAAAATAGTTGATAATATAAGATAAATAGACTACTTATTTTTGGACAGGAAAAATTGATTTTTTTTACTTAAAAAATCAATTTTCCCTGTCCGAAAAATTGATATGTTTTAATATTTATGAACTGGTAAAAAATATTTTATATTGATTTTATATCATATTATTAGTATTAATTTATATATATACAATTTATTACAGGTAAAATTAATTAATTGTTTACTTTAGGAATTTTTTTGTTAAGATATTTTGTTATTTGAGCAATCATTAATGCTGACCATATTTATAAAATTATTTGATTTTATATTTATAAGGAAGATTTTGTTAAGATTAACTAATGCTGAAAATTAGGATTAGTTAGTTTGTAGTGGCGTAGCTAAACTGTTAGTTTAAGGGTTAGTTCAATATTGTATTTATGTTTTAATAATATAGATAATTTTTTTGAACTGCGGGACAGAAATTATTAAATATTAATGTACATAAATAATATAAAATTGACATAAAAATAATTAAACTTCATATAATTAGTTACTTATTGTATTACTAATAATTTTATATGAGATAAAAATATGTTCAATACAAGACAAAGACAAGTAATAAAATAGTACTAGATTTTGACCCGCGCTTTCAAAGCGCGGGATCGTTTCTTTTTTTAAATTTCATTTAAAATTGATAATATTTGTCTAACTTAATATTTTCATAGATTTTATGTTTGTTTATAGTCAATTTCAATAAATTATCCTCTTTCTTTACTATTATAATTTTGCATATATTTTATGTTTGTTTATAAAAATGTCCTATTTTTATTATATTACTTTATAAATGATTGTTCATGTTTCCAAAATGCTTATTAATTTTGTTCAAAGATTTTAAAATTGTATACTTCTAAATTCTAATCAATAAATATAATTATATTTTAATTTTTAATAAACTATTATATTTTAGATTTCATAAGCATTTAAGTTTTTCATTATACATATTTTAATTAAGTCATAAAATATAAATTATAATAAAACTTCAATTATTATGGATTTAAAATGGATTTATAATATTCATAAAAAAACAAAACACTTTAGCGCTTGGTTTTAGGTGGGTTTAGTTTTGGTCAGACTAAAATACTAACAATTAGGTATTTAGGTAAAAGTATATTTACTTGATAGATTTTCTGAATCAAAATATAGTTAGTATCATTATTGAGATCAATATTTGCGGATCCTATATTAATAATTAGCAAATTGGGTGACATTATTTTGGTAAAATATATTACATATTTTTTAGATATTCTGATTTTTTTCTAAATACAATTGAGATGGTTGGCCAAGTTAATTAAGTTAAACTCGCAGACTATCGTAGTGTCCATATATTAAGGAAGTTGAAATTGATATTTTACGATTTTCTTGGCCATCTTTATTGATTTTGTTTGTTACCCAAGGAAATTCATGAATTAACAAACAAAAAAAAATGAAAATATCTTAAAATGATGAATGCTATTCTTTATTTCGTAATTCACATTATAAATTCATTTGGACTACTTTATATTTCATGATCTTAGTAAAACAAAATTCATAGTGCTTTGCTCTCAAACATGTCAAACATATCATAAGCACTAAGTCAAACAATAAATGTTACAGAAATTTATAAGGTTAAATAATAATTGTATATATTAGAATTATGCTTCTATGGTTTGTATAGTTACGAATATATGCTTTCAACACAAACGTTAATAATTATATTATGGAGTTCAGTTTTATTTTTTTGGCATAGGTAACGCTGATAAATGCTGCTGCATTGTTATTGGCTAATATATTCTTCATTCTGATTGGTTTATTATGCTGACCGAATTTAATTAATAAAATTAATGTTAATATAAAAAAGGCAATGGCATGTCACTGTAAATAACTTCAAAAATATGGGCAGAATCCTAGTAAGGATTCTGCTTTAATAGTATAGATTTATAATATTCATAAAAAAACAAAACACTTTAGCGCTTGGTTTTAGGTGGGTTTAGTTTTGGTCAGACTAAAATATTAACAATTAGGTATTTAGGTAAAAGTATATTTACTTGATAGATTTTCTGAATCAAAATATAGTTAGTATCATTATTGAGATCAATATTTGCGGATCCTATATTAATAATTAGCAAATTGGGTGACATTATTTTGGTAACATATATTACATATTTTTTAGATATTCTGATTTTTTCTAAATACAATTGAGATGGTTGGCCAAGTTAATTAAGTTAAACTCGCAGACTATCGTAGTGTCCATATATAAAGGAAGTTGAAATTGATATTTTACGATTTTCTTGGCCATCTTTATTGATTTTGTTTGTTACCCAAGGAAATTCATGAATTAACAAACAAAAAAAAATGAAAATATCTTAAAATGATGAATGCTATTCTTTATTTCGTAATTCACATTATAAATTCATTTGGACTACTTTATATTTCATGATCTTAGTAAAAAAAATTCATAGTGCTTTGCTCTCAAACATGTCAAACATATCATAAGCACTAAGTCAAAGAATAAATGTTACAGAAATTTATAAGGTTAAATAATGATTGTATATATTAGAATTATGCTTCTATGGTTTGTATAGTTACGAATATATGCTTTCAACACAAACGTTAATAATTATATTATGGAGTTCAGTTTTATTTTTTTGGCATAGGTAACGCTGATAAATGCTGCTGCATTGTTATTGGCTAATATATTCTTCATTCTGATTGGTTTATTATGCTGACCGAATTTAATTAATAAAATTAATGTTAATATAAAAAAGGCAATGGCATGTCACTGTAAATAACTTCAAAAATATGGACAGAATCCTAGTAGGGATTCTGCTTTAATAGTATAGATTTATAATATTCATAAAAAAACAAAACACTTTGGCGCTTGGTTTTAGGTGGGTTTAGTTTTGGTCAGACTAAAATACTAACAATTAGGTATTTAGGTAAAAGTATATTTACTTGATAGATTTTCTGAATCAAAATATAGTTAGTATCATTATTGAGATCAATATTTGCGGATCCTATATTAATAATTAGCAAATTGGGTGACATTATTTTGGTAACATATATTACATATTTTTTAGATATTCTGATTTTTTTCTAAATACAATTGAGATGGTTGGCCAAGTTAATTAAGTTAAACTCGCAGACTATCGTAGTGTCCATATATTAAGGAAGTTGAAATTGATATTTTACGATTTTCTTGGCCATCTTTATTGATTTTGTTTGTTACCCAAGGAAATTCATGAATTAACAAACAAAAAAAAATGAAAATATCTTAAAATGATGAATGCTATTCTTTATTTCGTAATTCACATTATAAATTCATTTGGACTACTTTATATTTCATGATCTTAGTAAAACAAAATTCATAGTGCTTTGCTCTCAAACATGTCAAACATATCATAAGCACTAAGTCAAACAATAAATGTTACAGAAATTTATAAGGTTAAATAATAATTGTATATATTAGAATTATGCTTCTATGGTTTGTATAGTTACGAATATATGCTTTCAACACAAACGTTAATAATTATATTATGGAGTTCAGTTTTATTTTTTTGGCATAGGTAACGCTGATAAATGCTGCTGCATTGTTATTGGCTAATATATTCTTCATTCTGATTGGTTTATTATGCTGACCGAATTTAATTAATAAAATTAATGTTAATATAAAAAAGGCAATGGCATGTCACTGTAAATAACTTCAAAAATATGGGCAGAATCCTAGTAGGGATTCTGCTTTAATAGTATAGATTTAATAAGAAACAAATCTGTAAAATACATAATTTGATAAATTAATTTATTATAAATACTATGTTGTGAAAAAAATACTAGCAACTTCAAATGCCAATAATCTAGTAACATGTTGATACAGACCTCATTTTTTAGGTGTCAATTAGTTGAAAAGATTCAACTACAAATAATCCACAAAAATTTCACAACTCTTTGACCCTTCTATTGTAGTCATTCAACAGTTTTAAATTTTATCCAATACCCTCATTGTGAATGGTGTAAGATAAAATTAACATTGACTAAAATGAAGTTGATCAACCATTTTGAATCAAATATTACACATATAACTAGTCAGGAAAATGTAGTTTCTTTTATTTTTGTCAGCATCTAGTTTCTATTGAGTTATTTTCTAATATTGGCAGTGCCGGACTAACATTTTCCACTGCCCCAATCAAAATTTAAAATTATACCTTTGTACATATTTTATCAAAATCATAAAACAGTATAAAACAACTTTAATTTTTATTAAATAGAAATGGAAGTCTATAGTTTGTTTAGGAAATAAAACTGTGATAAAAATATTTATTGGTAAAATTAATTTTGTTTTTTATTTTTTATGCAAAATTATCCACTAGATTTCTACAGTCATTTTTTTCAACCATCCATTATATGTCTATCATAAAAATCAGTAAACACAATAAAAAAAATATTATCGTAATAAAGTGAAGCTATCAAGCTTTTATCACATTTCGAAAACTATGAACTAACAAACATATGTTCTTACTACGTAAAGGATTAGTTGAAAAAATTGAAACATTAAAACTAAACTATATATTAAGAGTTAAAGAGAAAAGAAGACAAAAAGAAAAATTAGAATAAAATAAAAATTATGCAAAACGATGCAAAAGAATAAATTGAAACCAAAAGAAAATCTGTTTTGTTGCTAATTTTAATTAGAGTTTGAATTATCATCTAAAATATAAATTTACTAATATATTTAATATATAACAAATTTATAAATATAGTTGAAAAGTTCAACACATTTTATATAAAAATGCCTTCTAAATAATATTTTAACAAAAAAAAATTACAAAAATTTATTTGTTTATAGGTAATAATACGAATATTTTTATAAAAAATATGTCCTATTATATTGGATGCCCTAATCTATAGTTTGGGTGGCTTGCCCTCCGGGCCGGCCCTGAATATTGGGCTTTCGTATGAAAATGAAGTTTAGATTTCTGGATATAAAACTAGTTTTGTTTGATTTGGTTTAGTATTGCCGGTACCATATTTTTTGCCGTGCCCTAGTCAGCATTATTAAAAACAAGAATGGATTTGATGGAAATTTGATATCCATTAAAATCCTTTTTCACTCAATGTAGCCATTTACATTTGGTGAATAGTTTCACTAACAAGGGAATGTGATTGCCGATTCCGCAGGCCAGAGTTTGAATACAAGTCTCTTGAGGCCATACTTGGATTCTTTGGATGGGTCAAGGTTCCAAAACGGTGCCAATTTCGCAATTGTTGGATCCACTACTCTCCCCAAAAACGTCCCATTTTCACTCAACATTCAGCTCATGCAATTCCTCCATTTCAAATCCAAATCACTCGAGCTAGCTTCTACTTCAAGTAAACCTACTTCATCTCAAATAATTTTTGTATCTTCTCTCTTCTTGATTAATGATCTTGACTGGAGTCAGCATGGTGGGTTTCTTAGATCCGTCAAAGGGGATGTTCATAAGCGAGAGTGGATTCAGAAACGCATTGTACATGATCGATATAGGACAGAACGACATTGCTCGTTCCTTCTCTATAGGCAACTCGTATTCTCAGACTGTCAAGCTGATTCCACAATTTATTTCCGAGATAAAAACCAGCATAAAGGTTAAAGTTTCTAGCCTTATGGAACTTTGGTATGCACCATGTAAACTTATAAAACCAGTTTTGCGATCTGTAGAGATTGTATGATGAAGGAGGAAGGAGATTCTGGATCCACAACACTGGTCCACTAGGTTGTCTACCTCAGAAACTTTCAATGGCTCAGAGCAAAGATCTTGATCAGCATGGTTGCTTAGCCAGTTACAACGCGGCAGCAAAACTGTTTAACCAAATGTTAGATCATATGTGTGAGAGACTGAGGATTGAACTGAGAGATGCCACCATAATCTATATTGACATATACGCTATCAAATACAGCCTCATTGCAAATTCCAAAGCATACGGTAAAGCAGAGTTATTCATTTCTTCTTACCATCAGTGACCGAAATTTATTGCTGTAATCTTAACTTTAGTTATGGTAATGCAGGTTTTGAGAGACCCTTAATGGCGTGTTGTGGATACGGTGGGAGTCCTTATAACTACAATGCGAAAATAACATGTGCACATAGAGGCGCAAATGTATGTGACAAAGGATCTCGGTTCGTAAGCTGGGATGGGATTCATTACACTGAGACAGCTAACGCCATTGTAGCCATGAAAGTGCTTTCAATGCAATACTCGAAGCCAAAAGCTCCCTTCGATTTCTTCTGTCGTCGCTGAGAGCCAAACTTGTTTTACTTGGAAATGTTTGAAGAAAAAGGAGAGAAATAAGAATTTATGTGTCTTAGTCCATGAATATTTTCTTTATATAAAAACACAACAGAAAAGTTTAGTTTGGTGATTAAGTGTAACTTAGAGAACAAGTAAATCTCGTGGAACACATATATCTAGAACTTTTAATAATGGGATCACCACAATATTCATAACAATTTTGTTCATTATACAAAAGTACATTTGAAACACTTTAGATGATTAAAAATCTTACCAAGAAAACTCAATAATTTCTCCTCATGTGTACATATGTCGAGATATTGGAGACAACATAATCCGATAAGATGAACTAACTTCTTAAAAATAGCAACAGGTAACTCCTTGTTGAATAAATCAGCTAAATTGTCAATTGAACAAACATATAGGACACAAACATCACCATTCTTCTGCAGTGTATGAATCTTGTTATGATTTGATACATTTTTTAATTCCCTTGATCACAAACACTTTAGAACTGTTATAGACCTTTTATCTTTGAAATTTTTATATTCCTCTTATGTGTGTCTATCATTTGCGTGTTCTTTGTTGTCTCATCAAACTTTTATCATGCAAAAACTCAGTGGAACTAAAACCATAATAAAGAAAAAGAATAAATCACACATTATCACATTTCTTCCTCTCGAATAAATATTATTATGATATATATTTCAATCACATATATTTCTTTTGAAATTTAAGCATTGCAGAATAAACTCTTTTGATTTCTATTATAATATCTAGAATCTTTAGACTTCTGGTCCATAAATGTCTTTTGACATAGACAATAATTTTTTGTCTGTTTGGACTTAATTCAATCCAAAGCTTTTTGCATTCAGTCGTATAATTTTGTCATATAAATCCGAGTTATTCATGCTTTTATTGTAAAAATTTGTGTTGTGACTTTCTTATAGTATGAATCACATTTATAATCAAAAAAGATTAGCAACTTGCCCAAATAACACTTTAAGTATAATACTTCATGACTAAATATATACAAGTATCTTAATATATAAGATTCTACAGAAATCTTCTAAAATAACATCTTAATTTCTAGATGTTTAGTTTCAAATACATAAGACGATACAGTCTTTTCAAAAGCTTTCTTCCAAACTATGATTTGCTATAAAATTAAAGAGTTTGGATTATATTCAAAATAATGATTCCAAATACTTCTCTCTTTCTAATTTTTAATATGTTTTGTCTATTTAATTCTTTCTAATTTGGCTAGTTTCTTGTGTATACTTTTCAATAGGCTTTATTTCATGATTTTTTTTAATTATTCATCATATCAACAACTATTTTCCATGTAAAAATATTATCGATTTTGATTTACTTATCGGCTCTATTTGTTAACTTATTGAGAGCTTACATACTTGAAGATTTGTTTTTCAACATACAGTACTTGAAGTTTTTATAAATAAAAATTATAAACAACATTTGAGAAAGAAAAAAAATTATAAACAACATTGTCCAACGAAATTTGTATAGCTGTTTTATCTCTGCATTTTAGTTGTCTTGCATTCAATTTTTTTTAATCTTTTCGTTGAATTTATTCAATTTATTTAATACTAAATTGTACTTTGAGTTTTTTTAAAACAATGTAATTATTTTCTTGTAGACAAAAAGATGAATGACAACAAATATAATATAGCTTTTAAAAATAAAATTTGGCTTATTATTTAATATATATATATATATATTAATATAAAATTTGATATTGAATATATAAATATATTATATAGTCCATTGATAATACAATATTATGTTTTTGGTTAAAATATTTATGGATCCGGTGCTGTTTCGCATCCTCGTATTTTAAACGTAGGCTTTCAGACATAAAAATATTGGCTCTTAAACATGAATGAGCTTCTTTACCCCCAAACCATAGCCCTGATATTAACTTGAACCGGAAAAACTAAACACCATCCGAATCTTTATACAAAAATATTCGAACGAGAATTAAGAACTTAGTACTGTTGAGTTCGGGTACAACACAAACTGAAACGAAATCCAAACTAAGATCCAAAAATATCCAAAATTAGTTAAATATATTAATGTATACATATAAATATACATGTAATTTAGATATTTTAGAGTATTTAAAATATTTTTGTAGTTTGTTTTATTTGTTATTTTGAATACTTTTTAGTTAGTTTAGGTGTTGAACTAGTTTAATTAGTTTTTTGAATAATTAATATATTTTAAGTATTTTTGTTAATTTTTTAAAACAATTTAAAAAAATATTTTTGGGCATTTCAGACATTGGTTATAATCCGATCGAAACCGAATCTGGAAGGAATCGAACTAAACTCAATCCGAAAATTAGTAAAGATCGAATGGAATTTATTAGCATAGTACTGAAAATCCAAAATTCCGAATGATCAACTGAACCGAATCCGACGGCTCCCGAATGCCGAGACCCACCCTTAAATATAAATGAATTTGACCCTTTTTTTTCGAAGTTAGTTTCACATATATATTTTTATTGCAAAAAGTTAGTTTATTATTCACACACCATCTTGAAGAAGGATTACATATATAGTCAGTTATGTTAATTATGTAAATACTCCTTCCATAAAATTGTGTAGATATCAATTTGTATTAGGTTAATATGTATATTTTAGTATTTTGGTCATTGGTCTTAAATGAAACAAGAAAATTTTCTGTTGAAACTCTTAAAGGTTAGGACCAAATGTTGAGATGGACCAAATGGGCACACAAAAATCTGGAATAGGACACTTCTATTTCTAATTCTTTAATGAATTAATAATAAATCGAAATTCAGCTGAAAATACCAGAAAACCTAAAATTTCAACATATTTACAAACCCAACCACTCTACCCACCCAATTACTAATAACCCGACCCGACCTATCTGTTTTCCCCTAAATCCCTAATTTTTTTTTCTTCGACGTAACCAAGAAACACAAATCCAAACACAATCAACAATCTCAAATCACTATCTCCCTCAATCTCCCCTCACTAATCAAACTCTGTAACAATCATCTTGAAGTTGGTTCCTTGAATCTCATCTATTTCTCTATTTCGTGTCACTCATTGAAAAACTATGGCTCCTAAGACTCGCTTCGCCGGAAAAACAAACAAGGAAGGTGCACCGGAGAAGAAGAAGAAGAACGAGTCTGCGGCAGAGAAGAAGAAAGCTGTGGCGGAGAAGAAGAAAGCTGCGGCGGTGAAGAGGAGGAGAGAAGCCGTGAAAAAAAAAGAGATGCAGCAAAGAAGAAGACTGAAACCGCAGAAAAGAAGAGGAAGCAAGACTCGTCTTCGTCGGAGTCTTCATCCAATCCAACCAAGCGGCGTCGGACCGCATCTTCACCAGAACAACATTCCGATCCCGATCATTCCCCGGCACCATCAGCGGAATTGCTTTCTCAGGATGATAGAGAGGGTACGCCAAGCCCATCATTTCCGATTGAGCCACAAAAAGCACCTACTCAAACACCCAGTGAGGCGGAGAATCCACTGCAAGCTCCAATAACTTCTAACAACAGAGAGGATCCCAACAGAGAGTCACACTCACCAGAGGCTGCCATTAACAATGAAGCGCAAAGAACGGTAAACAAATCAATTTAAAATAGTTTTGGAATTTTTATGATAATATTGAACTAACAGATAGGAACCGTGAGCAGATTGGATCTAACAACAGTGATTCAAACCCACCTGAGGCTGCCATTGGATCTGCTACCATTGACAATGACGCACCAAGAACGGTAAACAAGTCAACTGATATCTTGCATATTTGCATCGTTTTATCCATTCATCCATGAGCATTTTCATCATATAGATTAGGATTTAGCCATGTCTAGGTTGCATTTTGCATTCATTGTCCTTATTAGGTGTTGGAGTGCCACATGGAGTTCTTGGGGATATTTGGATGCATTTGGAGCTTAAAGGACGTGAAATAGGTGATCATTGGACGAGCAGAGCATGGGAGCGAGGTTCCGCAGCGATGTCATGAGGTCGCTCCAAAGCACCCCCCAGAGCGACTTGCCCAGAGCGACGCCCAGAGGTCGCTCGCATCTCACACCCCTCTCAGAGCGACCTCCCAAAGCGACACCCCGAGGTCGCTCGCGTCTCTATGGCGAGACGACACAAAGCGAAGCCTGGAGCGACCTCTCAGAGTGACCCACTGAGGTCGCTCCCGAAGGCCGGAGCGACTTGTCGGAGCGACATGCCGAGGTCGCTCCGCGTCTATTATCTGCTCGATTTCTATTTTACTTAAGGGCCTTTTGGTCATTTCATTATGCACGTTTTACATTTCTAAAACCTATGTTTTAAACATCTTTTGTAGCCCCCAGGCAGATTATCTTTTGATATATTTGAGAAATACACAAAAACTCTCTGGAGAAGTTCATCTCTTGGATTTTGATTGTTGTGTTCTTGTTGATTTCTTATCTATTTCTCTACATGATTATTCTGAAATCCAATATGGGTTTAAGAGGAATCATGGAGATTAGTGAGTAATCACCTTTTGAATTCATGGGTTAGGGAGATTAAGGGTGATTAGGTTAGAGCTAGGATGTTTTAGTGTAGATCATTCGTATTTCCTTGCTAGTAGAGTAATCATAATGCATCTTCTGAGTTGGCCACTCAGTTGTTGATCCTTAGGCATTTCTCACCCGAAAGGTGTTCGATGAAATGCCCGAGACAACTCTCCTAGGCTTTTAGTATACTTTGCCAAAGACATTTGTTGTTAAAGGTGCTAAGATAGCTAATAGACTTGTTAGTAGTGATTGCTTTCATATTATTCAACCAAAGACATTTGATGTTTGAGATATGTTAGCAAATGAGCATTCATCTAGACATAGAGCTTGCTTAGAATTGTGTCTAGGCTTAAGGTCGATAGTTTGATCGATCATTTGCCATCCTTAGTTCGATACTTGATCACCCAAGGTCTAATCCCTATGCCCATGAGTTCTCTTTTCCCTTAGTCAAGAAAGTATCATTCTGTTATTGCTTTTTAGTTTTAGTCATAGCTTAAAACCCATCTAAATCATTGGTTGCACTTAGATTAAGTGAGTACTTGCATTCTCGGTGCTTTGATATCCCTCAGAACTGGTTCGACAATCTTTTATACTACAACATTTGTCTTAGGAGCCTTGAAAACTCCTAACATCAAATTGGCGCCGTTGCCAAATTCTGAGTAGATTTAAACATTGAGATTTAGTCACTTGCTTGAGACTAAGTCATTTTTATTTTCTTTTGTTACTGATTCTTTTTCTTCACCTCCCTTTAATCTACAGGTGTATGAACTTGAGGAACAGGGGTCCATCAAACCTAGTTCCAAGAGCTGCAGACATCAGAGCTTTAGAGAGAGAGTGCTAGAAAGAGAAGAGAAGAAGAGCAACAGGCTCACTTGCAGAGATTGGATACTGATATGGGAGACATACCTCAAAACCAACAGCGAGCAGCTCGACCCATTGGCACTTACGACCGCCCCAACATTCATGGTCATAGATTGGGAATCCGAGCATCCGTTGTGGCAGCCAACAACTTTGAGATCAAATCAGGACTCCTCAACGTGATCGAGAACAACAAGTATCATGGCTTGGCTCTAGAGGATCCATTTGATTACTTGGACAGGTTCGACAACTACTGTGGGTTGTCAAAAACCAATGGTGTGTCCGAAGATGCTTTAAAGCTCAAGCTATTCCCTTTCTCTTTGGGGGATAAGGCACGTCAGTGGGAGAAGTCTCTACCAAGCGACTCCATCACCACTTGGGATGACTGCAAGAAAGCATTTTTGGAGAAGTTCTTCTCTACTTCAAGAACTGCTAAGCTGAGAAACGAGATTTCCAGCTTTCAACAGAAGAACTTGGAAGGCTTCAGTGAAGCCTGGGAGAGATTCAAGGGCTACCAAGCTCAATGCCCACACCATGGTTTCTCTAAGGAGAGCTTGCTGAGCACATTCTACCGTGGTGCTCTTCCTAAGTACAGAGCCAGACTGGATACAACTAGCAATGGGTTCTTCTTGGGGAGGACTGAGGAGGATGCTGAGGAGCTGGTTGACAACATGGTAAAGAGTGATGCAGTCTACAGTGGAGACCACGACAGAGGCAGCAGAACAGATGACAAGCAGACAAAGAAGGAGTTAAAGGCTCTACAGGATAAGATAGACATCCTCATCGCTGATAAAGCCATCCAAGAGCAGCTGTACTTTGTTGGTAACCCAAGCCAAGAGACACCACCTATTTTCCATGAGGTTGAGGGTTTGGAAGGTCAGGAAGAGCTGTGCTTCATCAACAATAATGGTAGCTGGTACAAAAAGGAGCCCAACTTTCAGTACAACAACTACCAACAGAAATCCTATCCCAACAACCAACAGAGTGGTTATCCGCCTAGAAACAGCCAGCAAGGCAGCTATCAGCCTCAGCAAAACCCCTCGTCTGGTTCCTCTGCTCCTCAAGAGAGCAGCACTGATACCTTACTGAAACAAATCTTGGAGTCTCAGACTAGAAGTGAGAAGCATGTTGGTTATGAGTTGAAGAACCTTCATACCAAGATTGATGGGAGCTACAATGAGCTCAACAACAAATTCTCACAACTTGCTTCTACAGTCAGGAATTTAGAGAATCAGTTTGCTTCCATGAACACTCACCAGAATCGCCAGCAAGGATCTCTACCTGGAAAGTCTGACCAAAACCCCAAGGAGGCCAAAGCTATCACCCTTAGGAGTGGTAAGCAGTTACCTCCTAGAACCCTCACCAAGGATGCTGAGAAACTAGGTGAGGGGGTTGCCATCAACATAGATGATGAAGTGGTGATTGTTGATGAGAAGATCAATGACGAGATCTTGGAAAAGATAGTGGAAGCCAAAGGTAAAGGAAAGGTTGGGGAAGAGAAGAAGACAGTAAAGGATGGTGAAGTTGTTACTCCAGCAAGTGAAAGTTCTTTTGTTCCTCCTCCCTATGAACCCAAACTTCCATTCCCTGGTAGATTCAAGAAGCAACTGCTAGAGAAGTACAAGGCTCTGTTTGAGAAGCAAATGAGTGAAGCTCAGGTTGCAATGCCCATCATAGATGCTTTTATGTTGATTCCTCAATACAGCAAGTTCTTGAAAAATGTTGTAGCTGCAAAGAAGAGGGAGATGGAAGGCATGATGATTCTTACCCATGAGTGCAGTGCCATCATCCAGAGGCTTGATGTTCCAGAGAAGTTAGAGGATCCAAGAAGCTTCACACTACCTTGTGCTCTTGGACCTATGGTATTTGAGAAATGTCTCTGCGATTTGGGAGCTAGTGTCAGCTGGATGTCTTTGTCTGTTGCAAAGAAGCTTGGATTCACTCAGTACAAGAAGTGTAGACTCTCTCTGGTGTTAGCTGATCATTCAGTGAAGTATCCTGTGGGCATCTTAGAGGACCTCCCTGTGAAGATTGGAAGGTATGAGATACCTACAGATTTTGTGGTGCTTGAGATGGGTGAGGAGGCTCAAGACCCATTGATTCTAGGAAGGCCATTCTTAGCTACAGCAGGAGCTATTGTTAATGTGAAGGAAGGCACGATTGATCTCCATTTGGGTAAAGAGAACATCCTCCACTTTGACATCAAGGAGAAAATGAGGAAACCAACTGTGTTCGGGCAAGCTTTCTACATTGAAGAGATGGACACTCCTGCTGATGAGCACCTTGAAGAGTTACCACCTGAGGACGACGAGGAGGGAGCATCTCCCTCTACTCATTCCCCATAGAAGGTAACCCACCACACTCCCTTGTATATACCATTTCACTTTTGCATATTAGTCTTCTTTTCGATATCTCTTTCTCTACTTGACAACACAGAGACTGTGTAACTCAAGTTTGGGGGAGGTACCAAGTATTTGATCATGTTTGCTTTGATGTTGTTTCATTGAGTCATGCATTGCATACCTATTTGCATATATAAAAAAAAATCAATCATTTAGTTTGCATCATTTGCATTTCTAGGAGAGTCTAGAGCATATAGGTTGCATTCACTTGCATTGGGAGCAATGATTTTAAATACCTTGTAAAGCACACTACGTTGCACCTGAGTAGCTTTTGCACCTCTCAAAAAGACTTGTATGTTTCGAGCCTTGAAAACTCTTCCTGAAACTTGTTGATTGCTGAAACTCAGTCTTTGAAGCCAACTACAACCTTATTTGAACTGAACGAACTTAATGCTTCTTGCTCATGGTCCCTTGTGTACTGAGTCATGGCTATACACACTTGAGTTGTCACATCCTTTATGCCAATCTTATTTTGACAAACTCTAGTGGTAGACCACTCCTAAAACCCTTCCCTCCTTTTAAGCTTTCATTGTTTGATGAGTGAGGCCTTCTTCGGAAAGTCTTACATGTGCATAATGTTGAGAGTATCGGGAACGACAATGCTTGATCTTCATTCTTGCTAGATTGGGCACTCTATTGTCTAGCTATAGGTGGTGGGTGAGTGTTGTGATTATGATTTGGGAGAAATGAAAAAAGAAAAGAATAGACTCTTTGTGCTTAAGTGAATTGTTTTATTGGGATAAGTAAAGAAGCCTCTAGCTCAAGTTTTGAAAAGTCTTGGCCCCCAGCCTAAAAAAAAAAACGAAAAAGAAAAACGAAAAAAAAGAGAAAAGAAAAAAAAAAAAAGAAAGAAAAGGGGGCTAGCAAAGTTGTTAGGAGCTAAGAAATGTTTTGAGGTTGTGAAAAATCCCTTGTAGATTTCAAAGAGAAAGAGCTGATGTTTTTAGAATCTTTTAGTGAGAGATGTGAGTTGGGCTTGACATTTGAGAATGATTGTGTAATTGTATGTTTGGGAAAAGGGTAGAACAATAGAGATTGAGCATTGTAAGCATGAGTTGATCCCTTTCTTAGATATATTATGTGCAATGTCAAGGCTACTTGTTTCGAGAGTAAACCACCTTAAAGATCATATATTTTGAACCTCTTGACTCACTTGAATAAAAGCCTTCCCTTACCCAACTAAATGACTTGGACCAACTGACCATTTGCAAGAATTCACCTGATGTTTTGTGCTTAATGAATGTGAGAGTTGGTTGATTTGAATGTGTGGATGCTTGATGATGAGTGTAAGAGCAAAAGGAGTTGAGATAGGCCTAGAGAAGCTAGAGTGTAATAAGAGAGTGTGCTAGTTGTGTTTGCTAGTTGTGTTTCTTTTGGCTATGAGCTCCCACCTTCAAACCTCTCTCCCTATGAGTTCTAGAAAGTTCACTTGTGGACAAGTAAAAGAACAAGTTTGGGGGAGTTGATATCTTGCATATTTGCATCGTTTTATCCATTCATCCATGAGCATTTTCATCATATAGATTAGGATTTAGCCATGTCTAGGTTGCATTTTGCATTCATTGTCCTTATTAGGTGTTGGAGTGCCACATGGAGTTCTTGGGGACATTTGGATGCATTTGGAGCTTAAAGGACGTGAAATAGGTGATCATTGGACGAGCAGAGCATGGGAGCGAGGTTCCGCAGCGACGTCATGAGGTCGCTCCAAAGCACCCCCCAGAGCGACTTGCCCAGAGCGACGCCCAGAGGTCGCTCGCATCTCACACCCCTCTCAGAGCGACCTCCCAAAGCGACACCCCGAGGTCGCTCGCGTCTCTATGGCGAGACGACACGAAGCAAAGCCTGGAGCGACCTCTCAGAGTGACCCACTGAGGTCGCTCCCGAAGGCCGGAGCGACTTGTCGGAGCGACATGCCGAGGTCGCTCCGCGTCTATTATCTGCTCGATTTCTATTTTACTTAAGGGCCTTTTGGTCATTTCATTATGCACGTTTTACATTTCTAAAACCTATGTTTTAAACATCTTTTGTGGCCACCAGGCAGATTATCTTTTGATCTATTTGAGAAATACACAAAAACTCTCTGGAGAAGTTCATCTCTTGGATTTTGATTGTTATGTTCTTGTGTTCTTGCTGATTTCTTATCTATTTCTCTACATGATTATTCTGAAATCCAATATGGGTTTAAGAGGAATCATGGAGATTAGTGAGTAATCACCTTTTGAATTCATGGGTTAGGGAGATTAAGGGTGATTAGGTTAGAGCTAGGATGTTTTAGTGTAGATCATTCGTATTTTCTTGCTAGTAGAGTAATCATAATGCATCTTCTGAGTTGGCCACTCAGTTGTTGATCCTTAGGCATTTCTCACCCGAAAGGTGTTCGATGAAATGCCCGAGACAACTCTCCTAGGCTTTTAGTATACTTTGCCAAAGACATTTGTTGTTAAAGGTGCTAAGATAGCTAATAGACTTGTTAGTAATGATTGCTTTCATATTATTCAACCAAAGACATTTGATGTTTGAGATATGTTAGCAAATGAGCATTCATCTAGACATAGAGCTTGCTTAGAATTGTGTCTAGGCTTAAGGTCGATAGTTTGATCGATCATTTGCCATCCTTAGTTCGATACTTGATCACCCAAGGTCTAATCCCTATGCCCATGAGTTCTCTTTTCCCTTAGTCAAGAAAGTATCATTCTGTTATTGCTTTTTAGTTTTAGTCATAGCTTAAAATCCATCCAAATCATTGGTTGCACTTAGATTAAGTGAGTACTTGCATTCTCGGTGCTTTGATATCCCTCAGAACTGGTTCGACAATCTTTTATACTACAACATTTGTCTTAGGAGCCTTGAAAACTCCTAACATCATCAACTTGAAATGGTTTTAGAAATATTTATCATAGAGTTGAACTAACAAATAAAAGAATGAAACTAGTTCAACTGGTAATAATATGTTGTAAAACATATTCAGTGGAATTTATAACTGGTACAACTATGAAAAGTATAACTAGTTTAACTTATACAACTGAGTATCGTATAATTAGTATAACTAAAAGAGTGAAAAATGATGCAACTGGTAAGTGATACAACTATTAACAATATAACTAGGTTAACTAATTAAACTGAGTATTGTTTAAGTATATGGTTTTATTGATGTATAACTGGTTTAACAAATATCGTATAACTAGGTTTACTAGTACAACTAGTAATATTATTTTTAGTACAACTAATTTAACTGGTACAACTAAGTGATTTTGTGTTGTGTAACTCGGATATTTATTCAGTGTATTTAGTGTTCTTATTTGTGTCTTCAGGCTGGGGAGGAGAATATGGCCGTAGAACCAATGAGACCTGTTGGTTTTTTTCTTCAAGCCGAGTGATTATTGGACGGCTTGCAAGCTCTCCTCAAGGTGCCACCAACACGATTTTCTTGAGACGATTAAAGACTTTAAGGAGTCAGAGAAGAGTTGGTTTGAGAATCACCCTCAGTTCAAGCATTTATTCCACATGGATTGTTGCGAGAAAAGAAAGGTTCAGGGATTGTGGATGTTGCTACTTCGTTGTATGCATACACGAAAGGAGCGACAAGCTTGGTTTGGGGTAAACGGTGTTCCAATTAGATACTCCACAACACACAAATAAATTCTACAACACAAATGAGACTCATTCATCATTTTTTTCGTTACCACTTCCTTCGTTGTCACCTCCTTCGTTCCCATTTCCACTTCTGTCACTGCTGTCACTACCACTGCTATCACTGTCACTGCCATCACTGCCACTTTCTTCGTTTTCACCAATCAATGGTGGAAACTTCTTCTTTCTCTTCCTCCGATATTCTCCGGCAGATGGAAATCTAGTAACTTGTAGTCTTCCTTTTTTTTTCTCCACATACGGAGGGAGGACAACCTGATATCGGATTTCCTCAGGAATTTCAGAACTTTCCCATGTTGAATGATGAGGCACTGGATATATTGTCCTGTAATATGCCAAAGTCTACTGCTCCATCCAGTAATACCTAGAACAATAATGTTCAGCCATTTCTCCACGCGCCATGATGGCAGCAAGTGCATGCACACAAGGATACCGATCAATATCAAAACACCTACAATAGCATGTTTTGTTGCTCAGATCAACTAAATAACCATGACCATCCTCGCCAAGCACATTGTAGTGACCTTCAAATGTATTTAGCTCGGTCACCTTCAGCTTTTTAGCCGTAGGATATATGTGATGCAATATCCCATGCACATGTGGGATTAGTATCTGCCTCTCTGGTACGCGTAGAGATAATAGACGGTATTTGTTGAACCATTCTGTTATCTTTTCCACGATCACATCAAGCATTGGCAACAACGCATATTTCCTTGGTTCCTTCAAAACACCATTGATAGATTCAACAGTGTTGGTTGTGTCTATGTTGTACCTTTCTCCCGGAAATTTGCATCTTGCCCATTTTGTCTCATGAACACTGTCATCTAGATACTCGGCTGCTTGAGGATACATTTTCATGAAATCGTTGTAGCATTTGATGAACTCCACCTCACTGTAAATACCAGCAATACTTCTAAATTTTTTGGCAACCCCTTTCTTGTTAACATTGCTGCAAGCTCCGCTGACATTATTAGACAAGTGATAATTGCAATATCCATGGATCGCCAATGGGTATACCTCGTGTACTTTCTTGATGATGCTTTGGTTTCTATCAGTACAAAATACAAGCTGAGGATCATCTGATATCAAAGTTTTTAATATAGTTAAAAACCACTCCCAGCTTGCATTTTTCTCACCATCTACTACTGCAAAAGCAAGGGGATAATGATGATGATCTGGATCTTGAGCAGTGGCAATGAGAAGCACTCCTTTGTACACACCCTTCAGGTGAGTTCCATCCATTATTATCACTTGCCTAATCGCCTTGAACCCTTCGATGCAAGCTCCAAGCGCAAAGAACATATACTTAAACTGGTTCTTCTCATCCACTTCTAATCGTGTAATGGTATCAGGATTCATCCTTTGTAACATGTACAAGTAAGATGGCAGCCTAGCAAAACTCTCCTCCGGGTTACCACGCAAATCACTCAAAGCTTTATTTTCCCTCTCAAAGCCATAGAATATGAAACTTTAACACCCAGCTTGTTCTGCACCAAATCTATGAGAGTCTTTGGATCCGGAGTCTTGTATTTGCCGGGATAATCAGAGTGCACCACTGATGCGACCAAGCTTGGCGTGCCTATTTTCTTCTTCTTCATGACACTTGCATCTCCACGAGAGCACGTATGAATCTTTCTATACGTTCTGATAGAGAAAAAATCAGAGTTCTTCAGCTTTGGAGCTCGTAAATACCATCTGCATCCAGCCCCACGACATTTCAATATGTAAACCCGAGGATTCGACTTCTGTATATCAACCTCAAAACAATTGGAATGCACACCTTTGTCCACTAAATCCCTCACTTCTTCTCTAGTCGCAAATTCTTGATGAAGACTAATATCAATGCCATCATCCCATTCTGAATTGACAACAGGAGGTTCAACTGTTGTAACAGCCGGCAACTCCTCCCTATCATCCATTTCATCACCCTCTTCACTGATTTTCTCATGCTCAAACTCATCCTCCTGAATATGAGGAACAATTTCCAACTCTCCAACTCCAACCATGCCATCATTAGCTCTGGCATCACTCAGATTTTCCTCATTCATAGAAAACATCTCGTTGCTCTGATTTTCTGAGACGATTTTGGTAAGTTCCACATGCAAGACACAACGTCGGTTCTTCTTATCTACCATCATCAAATATCCTAAAACATCTTCATCATCCAAGATATAATAAGAATTTTTATTATTCAAGACCAGCGGAAAGTAACTCAGTTGAAGCTTGGTGGCATCTACATCAATCTTCAGTTTTTTGCCTATTCTATCAACCAAGTGGGAATAAGTAATCTCCTCATATCTTCCTTTCATCACCAAAGTAGAAATATGTCGGTCTACACCATGTTCAAAGTGTATCACCACAGATCCATTGCTATCCATACTTCCTGAAATGAGTAAAAAACAACAATATTATTGAGTAGTTGTACAAGTTATATGAGTTTTACGGTTGTAAAAAATATCTGTTATATTATCACTTTGACGGGTTTACATATCAAACTAGTTATAAGTGATACTAGTAATACCAGTTATCCGACGTTCATTTTGCACATGACTATTACAAGTTATATTAGGTGTATCAATACCACCTATTCAATGTGTTACACTTAGTTGTACCAGATTTACTAATGATACATTTTCTATAAAAATGTTAGTAGTACTACATCAGTTGTACCAGTGAAACTAGTTGTTAAAGAATTTTGAGTTACAAGTTGTACCGGTTGTACCATACACAAAAACGATTTCTTTTACAATTTTATGTTTCATACTCTAACAAAATTATATCAACCAACCTTATAATTTGACTAACAGTTAACATGTATTTTATATGACTTAACCGAAACAAATAACAATAAAAACATAAGAGAGAAAGACAAAAAAGAGAGGGAGAGAGTTTACACTTACCAATAGATTTCAGAACCAAGGACGACGCAAATGGGATGTTTCACGGTGTCATAACCTGTAAAAATACCCTAAGAAACAGAGGTAAAGGTTTGTGGGCGAAGAGTTGAAGAATAGAGGTTTGGTTGGTGAAAGAAATGAATTTTCGTGGTTGGGTATGGTTGAAGAAGAAATGAAAAAAAGAAGAGTGATTAAATTTTCAGTGCGACCCAGACAAAATCTGATGGCTAAAATTAAAACAGACTCATAAGATCCATCGGCTGAGAGACAAGTTTCATTAATGGCATTATTGTAAATATTTCATTTTTAAAGATCGGACGGCTTAGATTATAACGTGAAGAATCAGATCTAATGGTTGATGTTGAGCTTTCATTAAAGGTATAATCATAACTTACACTCATTTGTCCAGTAAGAAATTAGTTTTGGTGGTTATAGATTTTTTTTTTGACCTTTGTCCCTTTGTAGATTAAAGTCCTAAAGGTTACGCTCTGTCCAAAAGTTATTTAGCCGTAGAGCTTTCTTTGTGTTTGTAACATTCTTAACTCTCAGATGAAGAGGGCTCACTTAATCCTGCACAGAAGCTACTGCACAGTCAATTCCAGTTTCCAAATCTCTCGCCTCTCAAAGGTCGGCCAAATCAACGAAGCTCGCAAGTGTTTCGATTCGCTACGCTTCAAAGCAATCGGTTCATGGAACTCCATCGTCTCCGGGTACTTCTCAAACGGCATGCCAGCAGAAGCGCGCCACCTGTTCGACGAAATGCCCGAGAGAAACATCGTTTCCTGGAACGGTTTGGTTTCAGGGTATATCAAAAACGGGATGATTACGGAAGCCAGGGAAGCGTTTGAGACGATGCCGGAGAGGAACGTCGTCTCGTGGACGGCGATGGTGAAAGGCTATGTGCAAGAAGGTATGGTCGCTGAAGCGGAGACGTTGTTTTGGAGAATGCCTGAGAGGAATGAGGTTTCTTGGACTGTGATGCTTGGTGGGTTTATCGACGACAGGCGTGTTGACGACGCGCGTAGGTTGTATGATATGATGCCTGTGAAGGATGTTGTAGCGAGTACTAACATGATTGGTGGGTTGTGTAAAGAAGGTAGAGTAGATGAGGCTAGGATGATTTTTGATGATATGAGGGATAGGAATGTGATTACTTGGACGAGTATGGTTACGGGTTACTGTCAGAACAACCGTGTGGATGTTGCTAGGAAGCTGTTTGAAGTGATGCCGGAGAAGACTGAGGTTTCTTGGACTTCAATGCTTTTGGGGTATACACTGAGTGGGAGGATGGAAGAAGCTGAGGAGTTCTTTGAGGCAATGCCGGTGAGACCGGTTATCGCTTGTAATGCGATGATTGTTGGGTTGGGAGAGAGAGGGGAGATAGGGAAAGCGAGGAGGGTTTTTGATTCGATGAATGAGAGAGACGATGCTACTTGGAGGGGAATGATCAAAGCTTACGAGAGGAACGGTTTCGAATTGGAAGCTATTGATTTGTTTGGCGTAATGCAGAGACAAGGAGTCAGACCGAGTTTTCCGTCTTTGATCAGTGTTCTTTCGGTCTGTGGAGCCTTAGCGAGTCTCGAGTACGGTAGACAGGTCCATGCTCATTTGGTAAGATGTCGGTTTGATGTTGATGTGTACGTCGCCTCTGTTTTGATGACCATGTATGTGAAATGCGGCGAGCTTGTGAAGGCGAAGCTAGTGTTCGACAGGTTTACTTCAAAGGATGTTATCATGTGGAACTCGATCATTTCTGGTTACGCTTCTCACGGTTTAGGAGAAGAAGCTCTGAAGGTTTTCCATGAGATGCCGTCGTCTGGTACAATGCCTAACAAAGTCACCATAATCGCAATTCTGACGGCGTGTAGCTATGCAGGGAAAGTGGAGGAAGGGGTTGAGATATTCGAATCGATGGAGTCGAGGTTTTGCGTTGCACCAAGCGTTGAGCATTACTCCTGCACGGTGGATATGCTTGGGCGTGCGGGGAGGATAGACGAAGCGATGAAGCTGATCGAAACTATGACAGTAAAGCCAGACGCTACAGTTTGGGGAGCCCTGCTGGGGGCTTGTAGAACTCACTCGCGGCTTGATTTAGCTGAAGTTGCCGCGAAGAAACTCTTCGAGATCGAGCCAGAGAACGCTGGTCCGTACGTTTTGTTGTCTAGTATAAACGCGTCTCGAGCTAACTGGGGAGATGTTGCAGAGATGAGAAAAGACATGAGGAACAAGAATGTGAGTAAGTTCCCTGGTTGCAGCTGGATCGAAGTAGACAAGAAAGTGCACACTTTCTTCCGTGGAGATGTAAGAAACCATCCCGAGAAGACGTTGATATCGATGATGTTGGAGAAAACAGAGGGGTTATTGAGAGAAGCTGGTTATAGTCCTGACTGTAGCCACGTGTTGCACGACGTAGACGAGGAAGAGAAAATGGATAACTTGAGATTGCACAGCGAGAGACTCGCGGTTGCTTATGGACTCTTGAAGCTACCGGAAGGAGTTCCCATTCGAGTCATCAAAAATCTTAGAGTCTGTGGAGATTGCCACGCCGCCATTAAACTGATTTCGAAAGTGATGGAGCGAGAGATCATTCTTAGAGATGCAAACAGATTCCATCATTTCAAGAAGGGAGTGTGTTCCTGTAAAGATTATTGGTGAGAGAGAGAGACTGATCACCCGTACCCGGTTAGCTCATACTCTACCGAAAAGGTTTCAATTTGGTTTGATTCGGTTATTTTGATTCAAGTTCTATTGGTTTAAGTATAGAATGTTGCAGGCGTTCACGCATATCAATGCAATCACCACTTGATCACTCAATTATTATATTGCAATTATTATATAATAATGTGTTTATATTATCTTCTTTGGGAAGTGACCTACACTATGGTTTTTGGCCATTATATTACAAATAAAGAATATTAAACATATGTAATGTTCCATGTCACTTTGTCATGTTCTGTGGTTTCATCAAACTTCCGTCCATAGTGGAAAATGATTAAAGTTAGGTTTGCATTGATTGGATAAGAACAAAGACTGGTTGTTGAGTCACATTTCCTCTCTCTCTCAGCATTCACAAGTATTTCATTCCACTCGACGAACACAAAAGCTTCTCAGATTTCAATATCGGTTTCTCTGAGGTAAAAAAAGTTACCATCTTTTTATGTTTTTGATCCTTAATTTGCGCATTTTCTGAACTGGGTTTGATCCACTTTTTTTTTTTTTTCGAATTTTGATGATCAGACCTCTGAAAATTCTGTCCTTTTCATCAGTTATTGAGATCTGCTTTGTTCATTCCATGTCCTGATATAGAAGTGATTGATCTCAAATCTGGTTGGTCTTTAGATTGTTAATAAAGAGTCACTGTCTGATAACAGCAGCAGCTGTTGTTTTTCAGTTGTAGCGATGGGTTCTGAAGGACCAACGGCAGTGACAATCAACATCACAGGCTTCAAGAAGTTCCATGGAGTTGCTGAAAACCCAACGGAGAAAATGGCAAACAACCTGAAAGAATATTTAGCTAAGAATCCTCAGTCGAAAGACGTTGTTCTTGGAAGCTGTACCGTGCTTGAGACAGCTGGTCAAGGAGCTCTCGCTTCTCTTTATCAGTTACTACAATCCGCAATTAACACGAAAGAATCAGAGTCAGTGACCTGTGGAAAAACCATATGGGTTAGTTAGTATGTTAAGTTAAGATAATTGATTTTAAATATCTTGTTTTTGAATCCTCTGTGGTCAAGAAGTTTGTTCTGATGGTTCTTTTAGGTTCACTTTGGAGTTAATAGTGGCGCTACGAAATTCGCAGTTGAGCAACAAGCTGTGAATGAAGCGACGTTCCGTTGCCCTGATGAATTGGGTTGGAAGCCTCAGGTTTTGTGCCTCACTCTTCTTTGATTTGATTCTTGTTTGTTTAGTTCTGTGAAACATTTGTTTTGGTTTGCAGCATTTGCCTATTGTTCCCTCTGATGGTCCAATCTCAACTGTAAGAAAGGTAAGTCCACACTGTCTCCTCTGTTCCGAAGCTTCATTGTCTGTTCTTGTCGCATGATGTTTGTGTATTGACTTGCAGACTACTGTTCCTGTTGAAGAGATAACAAAGGCCTTGGAGAAGAAGGGCTTTGAGGTGATAACATCAGATGATGCAGGTCGTTTTGTGTGCAACTATGTCTATTACCACTCACTGAGATTTGCAGAACAGAACAAGACCTATTCACTCTTTGTTCACGTTCCTCTTTTCGTCGCTGTGGATGAGGAGACTCAGATGAGATTCACTGCTTCTCTCCTGGAGGTACTCGCTTCTGTTTGCAAGTAATGTTGTCCCAATTGTGGCTGATTCTTGTTCATGAATCATGAACCGATTTGTTTCGCCACCGATCAATAAATGAAATATAAGTTCACTTCTCTACTATTGCAGAAGCATCTTTTATTTTCTTATATTACAAACTACATATTCTAATGTAGTGTGGTATTATAAAACGTTGGAGACTTTCTTCTATATTCTTTACTGACATAAAATCTAGCTAGCCTTACATCATGTGTGTGTTCATATTTGCGAGTTGATGAACAACAACGAACACATCTTCTAGTGTCAGCAGCCCGGAAGCGCCTCAAGCAGGCAATTAACAGGCGGGACAGTAACCGTCTGCATGCTTCCATACGCATTCCAGCAAAATGGGTTTTCAAAAAGCTGGCCTTTGTAAGGAAAGAGGTCAACATCCTCTAGTCTTAAGTTTGTACAGGGGAAAGAGTCGCTGCAACCAAAATGCATAGGTGGGCTTCTCAGATCGTAGCTCCCTTTGATATTCGCATACAGGACATCGCTGATGATGACTGCGCTGGTTTGGTTCGCACAGTTCTTGGTTTGGCAGTAGTATTGGTCTATCATTATAGGGTTACGAACGTTCACCATCAAAATGTTGCGGAAAACGATTCTTGAAACCAACCCTGACCCTCCTTGCCATGTCTTTATCCGAACACCGTTGTCTGAGTTCCATATGGTTGAGTTTGTCACGGTTATGTTCGAGACCCATGCACTTGAGTTGTGGACTCCAAGGCTTCCTATGCTGCAACATTAACCCATCAGTTCGTTTGTTTACACTCACGAAAAAATGAAAGCCCACAGAACTTTCTTAGAAACAGAGCCTTAGGAATCCATGAACCAAGGCCTGTGGTTATTGACTCAACCGAAAAATTTGGTTTTGGTTCAGTTCGGTTAGAAGGTTTATTTCAATTTGTCAACCAAAAGAATAATTTGGTTTGCGGTTCGGTAACCGGTTTGTTTTGTTTTTTTTTTTAAATATTTGTTTACCAAACAATACTAATTTTAGTCAAAATTTCAAACCGAACTAACCAAAATCCAAAATAATTGAACTTAACTAAAATAATTTAACTGAAAACCAAAAAATTCAGTAGAAATTTTTTAAAACCGAACTAACCGAAAACCAAATCAGATTTCTTTTTGGTTCACTTCAACGAGATTTTGACCGATCCGAACTAACCAAACCGAAGAAACCAAACCTGCAAGGCCTACATGAATCTTTAGGATCCGTTAACATTTCTAAGCTTAATATGCTTAGTAAAACCTTCATCTAACTTGAGAAAGAGACGCGTATAAGCTCATATGCTGAGAATTTAAGTCTACTCTATAAAGGAACATGAGTTTGGCAAAAAATATTAATGGAATTTAGGAAAGTGATACCTAATACCGTGGCTTGGACCGCAGGTAATATTCTTAATATCCACATTAAAGCAGCCGGCTCCGATTGAAACACAATCATCTCCTTTGTATAGCCAAATTAAAAGAAAACTGATTAGAACAAATGAAACTTACTGTTATACAACTGCAAAAAAAAAAAAAATAGAGGAAATACCGTTGGAAATAACAGAATTGCGAATCTGAACGTTATGTGTATTCTCAATGTGGATCCCATCAGTGTTGGGACTAGAGGCTGGTGCATTGATGGTCACAGAGTCTACAACCACGTCATCGCAATTGTCAAACCTTACATGGAACTGAGCACTGTTCTTGAAGGTAAGCCCTTTGATTTTCACGTCTGAGCTTTGAAATATTCTAATTGCCTAATTAAAGAATAAGTTTATCCACGATTCAGAAAACTATAAAAAGAAATGTAAGAAAATGTGATTTGTGAAAACAATGACTAACCACAGGACTGTCACATGGACCGGGCTGAGTCGTTCCATTAACTCCCTTGTGAGGTTTGCAAGGAAGGTCCCACCATTTTTGACCACGACCATTGACAAGACCAGAGCCTTGAATTGATAATCCGTTCACTCGGTAGAACATTAGCCACTGCCTCTTGAAGTTCCATGGCCACGACTTCGGTCCATCGGGAGACACAATGATCCCATCGATCTATAAGGAAGACATGAAGCTAAGCAAAACATACAAAACGAAAGACCATTTTATGTTTTATGAAATCAGCTTACTTGTAGTGTAAGGCGAGTTCTGCAAGGACCATTGAAGCTGGTTGGCTTCACCAAGAAACAAAAGGTGTAAGGAACAAGAAGCACGGCTGAGTCAACACCTATGGTCATACATGCCGTGTCCCATGCCATCTTGAATGCTGAAGTGTCGTCCGTCCTGCAATCGCCGATGGCTCCAAACGAAGTCACGTCGAAGACAGTTGAGGCATTGTTGTTATCATCATAATAAGCTGGATTTGGAGCTGGTGATGGGCTTAGATTCATGTTGTGAGTAACTCGAGCCGATGATAATAAGATCAAGAAGAATGCATACAAGAGTTTAGAAGCGAATGACATTTTTTTGTTAATGTGTTGTGAGATGAAGAATGATGAGAAATATACATGTATATATAATATATATGTACACACATTTGTAAAGGGTATACAAAAAGAATAAATTTTAAAGGTAGTAATGGACTTCATTCTCCTCTCTATGCATGTTGCAGACTTTAGGGTGTGATAGGTTTAGCCAAATTGTCTCACGCGCGCGAGGAATGAAGAATGTACCTAGTAAGGATCTTTAGGCTAGCACGTAGCCGCAAATGTAGTCGTTGAGGTTAGAAAATTTTGGCAGGCATACATTCTTAATTCGATTGATGATAAAAATTTCACTTTTGTAAGGCATATTTTTATTATTATTTTAAGCGTTATATTTTGACTGCCAGGCCTGCATGACAACATACCATCAGAAAAAAAGTTTAATGTTAGGTAAAATAACATGTAACCGGATGCATGATTTTATGTGAAAAGATTCTCGTATTATCGGATAAACAGTATGCTATTTGTTTTAGTTGAACACGAAATTATCAAATCTTGGTGGGAATAAAATTACACTCATCACTTGACCTTACAGCTTACCGAGCAAAAATTTATATTACTAGTATTTTCCTGATTTTCTGCAATGAACATTTTAATATATATTGATAAAGAGAGCTTACTCTTCGAATTTTTTTTAACAATAATAGAAATATTGGATTAGCAAAATAGCCGTATAAGTTTGTTTTGTGAAAAGATGAGTTGTGGTCACAAGTACAATTGGACAATCTTTTGTTTGTATAAGGCTCTTCAGTCCCAAGTCCCAACCCCTAGAACCTATGATATAAGCATGTTAGCTGCACTTTTCTCTTAATTTCAACTTCTCCTTTATGTGTGGTCGATTCTCCCTTTTCCCATTTTTCTGCCTCTGAAGTCCCAAGAGTGTGGGTAAGCATATTGATTTTTGATTCTTCCAAATTCGATTTTTCTTTGGTTGTCGGGAACGTTGACTAAGGCTGATTGAAAGGCGTTGTAGAAGTTATGAACAACAATTTTTTTTTGTACATTCTAATTATGGTTTAATCATGCTCTACCTTTAAAAGTTGAGTATACTACCATTTGATCTACCTTTATAAATATTGAGTATGGATCCAAGTATTTTGAATGTTATAAGAAACAGTCGTAGAAAAATAAATTCTAAAATCAGATAAAAACTTACCGTCTATTTTTTTTTTTTGTGAATATCTTAAATGGTTTTGATTTTCTAAAAGTATTTAAATTAAATCAAATATTGATTTACATTAAAATACTAGTATTAATGTGTTTAAAATCCCAAATTAATAAAATTAGGGAGGTGGATGCTCTAATATCCTAAATACAATATTTTATATTTAGTTGAAATTGATTTATTTATGCAGTTAGAAGACCTCTTAATCTAATGGTTTGACTAAAAATTCATCAATGGTCGGATCTCTGGCACCCTGCAGGGAGATTGATAGATATTACTGAGGAAATTGGAAGACAAAAGTTAGGCATTGCAAGGAATGCAAGAATTTGTGATGTGTTTGTAGATAGTGTTTGGAGGATTCGGGTCTGTCGTGATCAGCAGTTACAGAGATTGGTGCAGGAGATCAATGTTTCCCATTAGTGCTGACTGCTAATGTCCCAGATGGGATCATGTGGAAGAATGGTCCCAACGATTATGGAGACAGGTTCATCGCTTCAAGAACATGCCATCAAATCAGGTAGCATAAGGAAAAAAAAAATGGAGTGGTTCTCCCAAGGTGTTCCTTGCTATGCTTTCATAACCTGGTTAGTATTCCACGACAGGCTCTATACAGGTCACAGTACTCGTAGATGGTGCCAGCCGCAAGGATGTTTCTTCTGTGGTGAGCCGTATGAGACCAGAGAACATCTCTTCTTTGCTTGTCCATATACCTTCATGCTGTGGCTGCAAGTAGTAAGGAACCTGTTTGGAGTTGAGCCTGATCCGGATTGGGACATCACCATATCGCGTCTGCTCACAGGAAAGTATGATTGTCTACTTTTATTTTGCTGAGACTGGTCCTACAAGTCACCATCTATTTCATCTGGAGAGAGATGAATGATAGGAAGCACAAGAACTCTGCTAATTCTGTGGATCATCTTAGTTCGTATCATAGACAAAACAATGAGGAATCACATAATGTCGACCAAATACTATCTGAAACCGAAGTTGCAGGGGCTGTTGTGTCATTGGTTGGAGGCTCATTTGCCTTAATTTTGGATGTTTTCAGCTTAGTTGTTTGCAGTCTCTTTTAACTCTGTACATGTATTCTTTTTACAATGATCAATAAATTCAATATTTCATAAAAAAAAAAATATTTCATCAATACTTATACCGTAAGGCGTGAATTTTATAGGACTGCTCGTAAATTTTATAGGACTGCTCATGATGGTGTAATCAGACGTATTCTTATAAGACATGTAGACATGCATAATATTTTTCATAGTTGGTAATAGTATAGTTATCATGCATTAAAAAATGGATTTATGCAGTTTGATTTCTTATGGCCAATGAGCAAAGCGTTGACAATATTCAACATAACAGACCTCTAAAATATAAACTGAAAATGTAGTGCAATCATGCGACGTAAGACATGTAGAATTGTCCATAATATTTATCATAGTTTGTAATTGTATAGTTATCAAGCCTTAAAAAATAGATCTATGCAGTTTGATCTCTTATGGCCAGTGAGCAAGACGTCAACATAATAGACCTCTAAAATATAAACTGAAAATGGTCCCGGCGGGGCTCGAACCCGCGACCTTCGGCTCATAAGACCAACGCTCTAACCAACTGAGCTACGGGACCTAATGCTTCAAAATTTGTATTTAAGGTTTATTGTACGGAATATTCTTCAAGGCCGCCAAGGGTAATGAGCTACTTCTGAATCATTGCAATGTGAATCTTGTGTTCTATGGTAGAGCAGATTCTGAAGTAAAAGCTGATGCAATAATAACACTGTACACACCAATCCATTATTTAATGTAAGGAGATATAAATACAAATTCAATTCCATGTACAAGCAATCCTCTAGGGTCTACTTATCACAAACTCGAAAACCACAAAATAGAAAAAATGCAAAAGAACAAGTTTAAAGAATAGCGGAGATCTTAACAATTATTACATATTCTGGTTCCCTCCACCTTATCTTGAAACCTTGCGAAGAAGGCACTTTAAAAGCATCTCAATATTGACAGATTAGTTGGACGATTATCGTCTCTTGCTCTGTGATCTTGAAACTGGTGTACTCATGTCAATGTCTGAGTCCATGCTCCCCTCTCGTGTTCTTGGACGCCTTCGTTCCTGAAAGGAACATATTCAAAGTAACCATCACTTGTTATGTTCCATGTTTGTATCAGTCACTTGTTAGAAGACTAACCTCTCTAGGAATGGGGTATTCTTCGGACTCAAGCATCCGTACAACCTGGCTCATTTTGGGCCGTTTCTCGGAATCTGGATCGACGCATCTCAGAGCCGTCAAAAGGGCTCGTTTCAATGATCTTGTTGGTGGTCTTACCTCTATGTTTGGATCCACTACTTCTTCTGATCTTCTCGTTCCGACCATCATCTTCAACCATTCCACTAGGTTCACCTGCATTGATTTGATATGAAAGTCATCAACTAAATGATCATTGTTAAGTTTTTTGGACTTCCTACTCAAAACTGAATGGTAATAGTTTATTTACTTCATGAGCAGGACGGCCATAATCCACAGGGTCTCTTCCTGTGATTGCTTCTAAGAGCAAAACACCAAAGCTATAGACATCACTCTTTTCATTTAACAACCCTGTATTTGCATATTCTGGAGCAACATACCTGCAAACACGTTAACAAAACAGATGGCTTGAGCATCAAGCTTTCATAGCAAAGTCTAACATTCAGAGCCGGCCTGAAATTTTAGAGGCTATAGACGATTTAGTAAAAAAACTTCAATAATCTTTTTTTAAACAAATTTAGAGACAAATTTTCTTCAAAATTAAAAAAAAATTGGGGGCTATAGACCAATGCTTGATTGACTTATCCCAAGGACCGGCCCTGCTAACATTGCTTTCAGTTTTATAGGCTCTCTCACCCAAATGTTCCCATTACTCGAGTTGTCACATGGCTTTTCCCAGCGCCAAGCAACTTAGCAAGCCCAAAATCTGAAACCTTTGCATTGAATTCGTCATTGATCAGTATGTTGCTTGACTTGATGTCTCTGTGAACTACCTTTGGCTCAATTGCTTCATGCAGATAAGCAAGACTACACAAAGTGATACATAGGATGATTGGTTTAAGAAATGAGATGGGTTTGGGTTTAACAAATGAATCATCTTGCTTACGCTTTCGATGTACCAATGAGAACCTTCATCCTAGCTTCCCACGTTAGATATCCATGCTGTCTCATTGCTCCGTGAAGCCACTGTTCTAAGTTTCCATTGTTCACGTACTCGTAAACCAATATCCTAATAGCAATTTCCATTGCTTAGTTTATTTTTCTCTCTAACTAAGACAAAGTTTCAATGTCTATACCTGTGAGTGCCTTCAATGCAGTAACCAAGAAGACGGACCAGGTTCTTGTGACGCACATGACCAATAGCATCAACCTCAACTCTGAACTCTTTCTCTGCTTGCCCCCTACAAAGTCAAACTCAATATAGTAACAAAGCAAGACAAGGTAAAATAAATTCAATTTACTGTAACGAGAACACTTACAATTGATTAAGAATCTTTTTAACTGCAACAGGAGTTCCATTGATCAAGTCTCCTCTGTAAACAACCCCGTAACCGCCTTCCCCGATAACATTCTCCTTTGAGAATCTATTAGTTGCTATTTCAAGATCTCTCAGTGTAAACCAGTGGCCCCAACCAAGATGAGACTCAGGCAAACCAGCCAATGGAGATGGAGTTGCAATGTTATACAATGATGATGATGATGAAGGCTGGTTTAAAGAAAGTTCTTCACCTGACTCAGATTGTTTATCTGTGATCTCTAAATGGTGAAACGAGCCTGACCGGCTACAACTACTTCCACCGTTCTTTCTCTTCTTCCCCATATCTAAATGAACCATTACTTTGTCTGAGTCTTTGTTGTTCCTGTCCTGAATTGTGAGAAGAATGCCTTCACGAGGAGCAAAGTTATTTGCTGAGACATGCTCAACTCTCACTTCTTTGATCTCCTTGGAGACTTGAGGGATTTGGATAACCGGAAGACCGGTTTTGGATCTTCTTGATTTCTTTTTCGAAGTAAGACAAAACGAAAGAACAGAGAGGATGGCTATGATGAGTAATGCAACAGCTATTCCAATTACTTCCCAAACCTTTAGTCCAAAGATATGGCTATCTCTAGATAGCTGGCTCTTCAGGCCACTGCCCATTTTGTCCCTAAAATTTAACATGAACCAGAAAATCAGAATTGTGAAACTAAGAAGAGTTCTCTTGGTCCATGAAAATTATTGCTATGAGATTAAAAAGAGAGTCTCCAAGTTTTTTTTTGTGGTCCCATATTTATCCATACAGAAATTTAATTACAGGAAGACAAAATTTTCCCAGAAAAAACACAAATGGACAACAGAAGAGCTAGAATCAAGGACATATAACGAACACAAACACAAGCAATAATGATATGTCTTTACTATTTATAGTCAGACATTACAGAACAGAGTAAGTACCAATGAAGATGAGAATTTAATGATATAATTAATTACCTCCTTAATTTTCAGATCTTTGAAGACTTGAGACTTCACACACTCATTAACCAATCTTGAGAAGTAATAATTCCAGATTCTGGATCAAGAACAACCCAAATTTGATATAAGACAGAGTTACTTACAGAAGTTTCAAGAAAACTAAAGAAGCAAAATCCCAGATGCAAAGAAATCAGGAAAATGAACAGCTCAGACAAAGAGACAAGACCTTTCTTTGGCCCCCCTCTTAAGGCAAGTGTCAGTGTAGAAGAAATGATTTTTGGGATCTAAGCTTGTAAGTAGCTGTCATGTAACCAACAACTACAGTAATAGTAAAAACAAATCCAAATAAACACTCTGGCCCAGCAAAGAGATGAATATAGAAAGGTCTAATAAAAAAAATATAGAGGTAAGTTGGGGTTTAATATGAAGCAAAGGAAGAAACTTTGAAATGTGGGCTCTGAGATCTGGTGGAAGGTAAGAAGAGAAGAAGAGGAGATGGACGTATCAAGTGGTAGGTAATGAAAGTTTTAGTGATTTTTTCTTCTTCTTTTATTTTTGGTGGTGAGGGAGATGTCTTGCCTTACATTACAATTTCATTACACAGAACATCATTTACATATACATAAAGTACAATCACATGCTGCACGTAATGATAAATGAAGAGGGTATAAGAGAAGCCACATGAATATGTAAGGTCCACAAGTGTGGATGACGATCATGTTTTATAGTTACCCCCAGAAGTAACTGTCAAGTTTATTGCATTTACATGGTCAAAAAAATATAACGTGGGAAAAACTGTACTGAATGATTAGTAAACAAGAGTATTAGACAGACAGTCATATTAATTGAGGAAGTAAAACTACAATTAACTAACGAAAGGTTTAAAACTCGATCTACAACCACTTGCAGAGAGAAGAGGTCCTTACAATAAAGAGGAACTCGCAGAGAGAAGAACATTCCCAACACACGAGGTCGGCATAAGAACTAAAGTTTTACAGTTTTCTATTGTTCTTGATGAGTTCATTGTCTTTAGCCGATTCCAATACTATTTACCTTCTAATCCATTGCAAATCTTTTAATGAACGCCTTTCAAACCATTCACCATCGAATTCAAACCAGGCCACCGTGATTGATATGATGCAAACACTGGTGTAGCGACTTGATAGTCAAGATGCATCAACAAAGACAACTAACAAGCGACTCGATATGCCATAGCTGCAATCTACGGACAGCCACTGCTTCAAAATTACGATATTCTAAGAAGGGCTTTGTTTCAAAGAGAGGAGGACTGTTGAGCCAAGCAACGAATCAAGAAATTGATTCTCTCTGAAACTCGCTAAAAGAAATCTTGTCAAAGGGAGTTCGGAACCAGAGTAGAACGAGTAATTGCTGCAACGTAAAAGACACCATTCATGACAAGTTTGAGACTTGGAGACTAAAGATCCCAGCTTTCTCAGGAGAAATATATCAAAGCGATCAAATGACCTCGTTCAACATAACCACATGGGACGCATTAGAGGAGATAGACGCGGGATATTGTCAATTGTTGGCGTAGAGCCTTGGACCATAGATTAAATACCTAACAGTTCGACACGTGTCCCTCTCTTCAAAAACTCACCGTTTCATTAACTTGGGAAACCAATTGACGTGGGCTTATCTATGTGTTAAAAACAAAAGCCCATCCAAATTGGCCAACTAATACATCATTTTCGAGAAGGCAACCATTGGCGTTCACCGTCTCCTTCGATCTCTGCATATCTGAACCGCCATTGGAGTTCCTGTATGGTGCTCTGAGATGACCCTTCGTGAAGAATCTCTGGAATCAAGCCGAAGGAAGCAGCGTGGGTTTTGGATAAGAGCTTTGATTCTCCAAGAGTTTCTCTAGGAAGTACAAGCTCGGTTATGAAGTTTGTCGTGGCAAATGCTCTTAAGTTTAAGAAAGGTGATAACAAGTCGCTGTTAATGTTATTCACGAAGCAAAGTTTATTCACGAATCATCTGTTTTTAGAGTGCAATTACACATCCAAACTTTGGGAGTTTATGGCAAAAAGTATAATGGGTAACTCTTTTACCAAGCATTGGTCGGAGATTATGGAGTTTATCAATGATTCATCAAGGAAGAAGAGAAGTCTGTTCTGTATAAGATACGCTTTTCAAGTAGTTCTGTATGCGGTTTGGAGAGAGCGAAACAAGATCAGGCATGGTGACAAGCTATTGCCATTAGGGGTGCTTAAAAGAATGCTTGATAAAAGTATCAGAAACAAGTTCAGCGTGATGCGTAAGAAAGGTATCAAGGGAGCAGGAGAATTAATGCAATTTTGGTTCCAAAATAGTTTGTAAAAAAGTGATGTTTTCTTGAGGTTTACATAACAAACAGGATGCATTTATGTAATAAGGCTTTTTTGATGAATAAATTTAACATTCATTCAAAAAAAAAAGTTTAGTGCTTTTTGATTTTTGATTAAAAAGGTGTTTTTTTATTTGATGTCTTTTGGTTCTATATCATCTGTTAGATTGTTTGTAATTGTTGTGTTGATTAGGACGGCTATTGCCATTTCAATGTGATGAGAGAAGTGAAGATATTAAAAACTTTGTCTGGTCATGATAATCTCCTCATTTCTATGATGCATATGAGGATCATGATGATGTCTACATTGTGACGGATCAAGCTCTGTTTTAGCGCAGACTTCCTTGGAGAGTCTTAAACAAGTGGTTTGTTGCTTTAGGCTAGGCTATGTGCAGAGCCGGGCCTGAAAAAATTGGAGCCCCATTCAAGTTTTTTTTTTCAATCAAATAAATACATTTAAAAAAATTATTATACATATTTTATATAATTTCACATTATATTTATTTATACCTTATTTAATATTTCGACTATTATATATATATATATATATATATTCAAAAAGTTATATTTTGTTGTGTATTATATCAAAAAACTTAATTAAAAAAGGTAAATATATAGATTTTTTTTTAAAATTTGGGGCCCTTAAAATAGTGGGGCCCCATTCAAATGTTTCACAAGAATGAGCTCAGGCCCGGCCCTGGCTATGTGAAGAAGGTTTTTGGAGATGTCTAGCAACAGAGCAATAACAACAGTTGTAAGAAAAGATTTAGAGCCAAATTCTCTAATGAGAAACTTAAGAGCCAATCTTCATGCTAATAATATCTTTTATGTTTTCAGGTTCTGAGCCAACATTACAGATGAAGCTTCAGCCATGTTAAGAAGGTGTTCTATTCTGTTTTAATAACATGCCAATGTTTTTATCCCTATCTATATATATCTCTTTTTATTTGGATGCATTATCGACTCTTTATTTACTTTTTTGCCCAGGTGATCCAGTGCGCAAAATAGGGAGAATAACCACACGCTCTTTGTTTAAGAGTTGTGTTGACCACATTGTGATGTCTCCACTTTTTTTCTAAAACCGATTAGTCTCCACTTTGATTGATAATTTTCCATGCTTAAATGATAGAAAAGAATGTGCCACTGATATACAAAAGATAGTTATGCAGATTTTCTAGAGTACAGTTTGAAACTGATTGAACATCCAACGTAATGGTTTAACTTCAAAAGGGTCAATCTTGAGAGAAGATATTTTCTAGACTATTAAAAGAGTAAAAATAAGATTTGATTGAGTTACATTGATTGAATCAAAATCAGTAAACAAAAAAAAGGTCATATCAGATTAATTAAAGTACAAACCCATGACCTGAGTTTCAAAATAGCGCTTGCGCTCAATGGTGATGAGCCTTGTGCCTTGCGCGGATGTCTTAGAAAAGACGTTAGGTTTGTATACAATATGGAAGAGAGATTACCATAATAAACATGAAAACAGCACGAAGCTTTAGAGAGAGAACATAATAAACATGCCCACAATGTAGCGAGAGTTAATTACTTTATTGAGAAACTACCAATGCCTTTTTGGTGCAAGACCAAAGTTTTTTTGGGTTATTCAGTGACTAAAGCTACGATATGCAGTATTTCTTTGTTAAAAGTTAAACACAGAACATAAAATAAAACTACAAACAATTTGAATCATCTGTAGTTAGCCTAAAACTATAGCAAAATAATAATTTTCTATTAAACTTTTAATAAATAAATAAGTTTATGGTTTTTAAAATAAATATTCAAATAAATTGATAAACTGTTTTAATAAAAATCATGAAAATTAATTTAATTTCAATTGAAAATAAGTTAAACATATTAAATATATTTATATTATTTGTTCATTTGTTTACCAGCCCTACGGGCGGGCCTATCCTAGTGAACAGATATATTCATGCAAGAAAATGGAAGAGCGCTTCCACTACCCTTAAGAGAACACTGAAAACTGATAGGCACATGCAACAATCTTCAAAATTGAATTTTATTTACATTTTGTTTGAGATAAGGTTAAAGTTAACTTGGATACCAAGTTACACTAATTGTAAGTGAGATATGTTTAGGATAGTAGTTTCCTAATGAGTTTAGAAACTTTTTTTATATATAAGAATATGCAAGAGTGTTGCATAGATTATGTGTTTTAGAGATTATTGCGTGAGAGCTTAAGTTTTTGAGAGTTTTCTTAAACTAATAAGAAAGATTTTTCTTATAGTTTTTGAGTTCAAACACTTGAGCTAAATCAAAAATTGATATCAGAGCAAAACATGGATGACATCACGACCACCACGACGCCGGCGAAGGAAAAAGATGGCAGAACTTCCTCTATATGCTGCCAGAAGCTCACTAAAACTAACTACACGGTTTGGGAAATCAGGATGAAGATCTTACTGAAAGTACACAAACCTTGAGACATAATAGAGAAAGAATCGGATGAAACCGATAAGAATGATATGGCCATAGCGTTGATCTTTCAGTCGATTCCTGAAGCTCTAATCTTACAAGTTGGAGCTATAGATAATGCGAAGAAAGTATGGGATGTTATAAAAGCAAGGATATGGGTGCCGACAGAGTAAAAGAAGCTAGACTACAAACCCTAATGGCAGAGTTTGATCTTTCTAATTTTTTTATAAACATTGTTTAATTTTTTTTAAAAATTGTAATTATATTTAAGTCAGTCCACCCTATTTTCTTAAACAAACCTAATTTTGTTATATACTCCTAATACGGAATATACATTATAAGACATGTACATATGCGTAATATTATTAAAATACTCTGAAAAAATAAAATTAACTATAAAAGCAAAACAGTTGCGACCTAAGGAATTTCTACTAAAAATACAGCCCCCCAGCTCTACCGACTGAGCTAAAGTCGGGATTGTAATAAGATAGATTAGATAAGGACTTGCTTGTTTGGTTAATCCTTTTTGAGTATAATAGGAAGAACATAAAAATGATAGTTAATTATTTGTATCTCGAACTGTTTTGTAACATTTTTAATTTACCTAAATGTAATAAGTAAACTATCATAAGAAAAATAATAACAAAATAGTGGTATTTTCTTTAAAAAAAACTGTTTCTCAAAAGCGTGAACGGAAAGATTCGAACCTGCGCGGGCAAAGCCCACATGATTTCTAGTCATCCCGGATAACCACTCCGGCACGTCCACTTTAATAATTAACTGAAACATTGTTCCATTGTAGATTAATCTACATGACACTCTCAATCATTATTATTGATTTTTTCGGGAGAAGTAGATGATTGTATTTAAAGGATATTCTAAAATTTTACCAACAGAAGAATGTATCAATAGTCCAAAAATTTATTATTTAAACATCCAAACTCTACATATTTTAAAACATAAATATTTTTTGCTAGATATTGTTTTTATTCCAGTTGAATACAAATTAAAAACAATTTCTATCTCCAACTTAAGTAAAATGATACAAATAATATTTAGAATAGCATGATTGATTATATTAATAAAAATTAAAAGACAAGTTCATGCAAGAAAATGGTGGAGAACTCCCACTTAAGACAACATTAAAAACTGATTGGCACATGCGACAATCTTCCAAATTGAATTTTATTTACATTTTGCATATTCAGTTTGTATTATAGTTTTCGTGTTTGAATATAGATAGTAGGCTAACTCTTAGAAATTACTTCTTAATGTTCACTTTAGCACATTCAGTACTGAAAAAAATAAGAGACCTAAAAGATGATATTTAGCTGCATAACGTACAATTTTTGGCATAATTCCACAATTCAGTTTTCTGACACATAACAACAAAATCAAATTGAAAAAGTCCTGACTAAAACATTTCCGACCTACCGGATTCGAACCAGTGACCTAAGGATATTCTGCAACTACTACAGTCCTCCGCTCTACCAACTGAGCTAAGGTCGGATGTATACAACATATCATACATGTCGACATTCTACATATAGATTATTGATACACAATAATGTACATATTGTTTGCTCATTTAAATAGTTATATAGTTTATGCATAACAGAATAAAAAACCAAGCCATTATATAATACATATTGCCCAGTCCATTGTAACAGTAGCAAATAATTAGAAGAAACTAATTCACAAAATCTTGCGAGGACAATTTGAACTGGTGTTCAATAGTCCTCGATTTTTATCTGACACTCGATAATCATTTTTCTATAAAGAAGCTTTTTATTCCTTCAATTTTTATACAAACATAGACAATGTAACTTATACAATGTTCATTCAAAATTGTTGATCTTGGAGAAAAATATTGCTAAATCAAGAAAGTTCGAGAAATTTTCCTTAACTAAAAAAAGGGATTAAAACCACAGATTAAATATCTTTCTAATTTTTTTATAAACATTGTTTAATTTTAAAAGAAAATTGTAATTATATTTAGGTCAGTCCACCCCATTTTCTGAAACAAACCTAATTTTTTTATATACTCCTATTACGGAATATACATTATAAGACATGTACATATGCGTAATATTATTAAAATACTCTAAAAAAATAAAATTAACTATAAAAACAAAACAGTTGCGACCTAAGGAATTTCTGGTAAAAATACAGCCCCCCAGCTCTACCGACTGAGCTAAAGTCGGGATTGTAATAAGATAGATTAGATAAGGACATGCTTGTTTGGTTAATCCTTTTTGAGTATAATAGGAAGAACATAAAAATGATAGTTAGTTATTTGTATCTCGAACTGTTTTGTAACATTTTTAATTTACCTAAATGTAATAAGTAAACTATCATAAGAAAAATAATTACAAAATAGTGGTATTATCTTTAAAAAAAAACTGTTTCTCAAAAGCGTGAACGGCATGATTCGAACCTGTGCGGGCAAAGCCCACATGATTTCTGGTCATGCCCGATAACCACTCCGGCACGTCCACTTTAATAATTATTGGAAACATTGTTCCATTGTAGATTAATCTACATGACACTCTCAATCATTATTGCTTATTTTTTTGGGAGAAGTAGATAATTGTATTTAAAGGATATTCTAAACTATTACCCACAGAAGAATGTATCAATAGTCCAAAATTTTATTATCTAAACATCCAAACTCTACATATTTCAAAACAGTAATATTTGTTTTGCTAGATATTGTTTTTATTCCAGTTGAATACAAATTAAAAACAATTTCTATCTCCAACTTAAGTAAAATTAATATTTAGGATAGCTGATTGATTATATTAATAAAAATTAAAAGACAAGTTCATGCAAGAAAATGGCAGAGAACTTCCACTACCCTTAAGACAACATTAAAAACTGATTGGCACATGCGACAATCTTCCAAATTGAATTTTATATACATTTTACATATTCATTTTGTGTTATAGTTTTCGTGTCTGAATATAGATAGTAGGCTAACTCTTAGAAATTAACTTTTAATGTTCACTTTAGCAGATTCAGTATTGAAAAAAATGAGAGACAATTCAATTTAGCTGCATAACGTTCAATTTTTGGCATAATTACACAATTCAGTTTTCTGACACATAACGTCAAAATAAAAATGAAAACGTCTTGACTAAAACATTTCCGACCTACCGGATTCGAACCAGTGACCTAAGGATATTCTGCAACTACTACAGTCCTCCGCTCTACCAACTGAGCTAAGGTCGGATGTATACAACATTTCAGACATGCCTACATTCTACATATAGATTATTGATACACAATAATGTAGATATTGTTTGCTCATTTAAATAGTTATATAGTTTATGCATAACAAAATAAAAAACCAACCATAATATAATACACATTGCCCCGTCCTTTGTAGCAGTAGCAAACAATTAGAAGAAACTAATTCAAAAAATCTTGCGAGGACAATTTGAACTGGTGTTCAATAGTCCTAGATTTTTATCTGACACTCGATAATCATTTTTCTATAAAGAAGCTTTTTATTTCTTCAATTTTTATACAAACATAGACAATGTAACTTATACTATGTTCATTCAAAATTGTTGATCTTGGAGAAAAATATTGCTAAATCAAGAAAGTTCGAGAAATTTTCCTTAACTAAAAAAGGGATTAAAACCACAGATTAAATATCTTTCTAATTTTTTTATAAACATTGTTTAATTAAAAGAAAATGGTAATTATATTTAAGTCATTCCACCCTATTTTCTGAAACAAACCTAAATTTGTTATATACTCCTATTACGGAATATACATTATAAGACATGTACATATGCGTAATATTATTAAAATACTCTGAAAAAATAAAATTAACTATAAATGCAAAAAAGTTGCGACCTAAGGAATTTCTGGTAAAAATACAGCCCCCCAGCTCTACCGACTGAGCTAAAGTCGGGATTGTAATAAGATAGATTAGATAAGGACATGCTTGTTTGGTTAATCCTTTTTGAGTATAATAGGAAGAACATAAAAATGATAGTTAGTTATTTGTCTCTTGAACTGTTTTGTAACATTTTTAATTTACCTAAATGTAATAAGTAAACTATCATAAGAAAAATAATTACAAAATAGTGGTATTTTCTTTAAAAAAAAACTGTTTCTCAAAAGCGTGAACGGCATGATTCAAACCTGTGCGGGCAAAGCCCACATGATTTCTAGTCATGCCCGATAACCACTCCGGCACGTCCACTTTAATAATTAATGGAAACATTGTTCCATTGTAGATTAATCTACATGACACTCTCAGTCATTATTGTTGATTTTTTTCCGGGAGAAGTAGATAATTGTATTTAAAGGATATTCTAAACTATTACCAACAGAAGAATGTATCAATAGTCCAAAATTTTATTATCTAATAATCCAAACTCTACATATTTCAAAACAGTAATATTTTATTTTCTAGATATTGTTCTTATTCCAGTTGAATACAAATTAAAAACAATTTCTATCTCCAACTTAAGTAAAATTAATATTTAGGATAGCATGATTGATTATATTAATAAAAATTAAAAGACAATTTCATGCAAAAAAAAGGCAGAGAACTTCCACTACCCTTAAGACAACATTAAAAACTGATTGGCACATGCGACAATATTCCAAATTGAATTTTATTTACGGGACATTTGCTAAAACCAACCCAAATATTCAAGTCAAATGTAAAAGTGTACCCCACTTTCAGTCAAATGCAAAACCAACCTAAAGGAGTAGTGAAAGTACTATTTCACCCTTATGACCAAACAAAAAACATAAATATATTTTACGTTTCTATCCTTTGGAAGTCTACACGTAATAAAAGAAGTCTACATATATATAGACTTCCTACGAAGTCTACTTTATAGACTTGTTTTGTAGTCTACACTCTAATTTGGTCTACTAATTTAATTTTGAAAATGTATAAAAATAATTATTGTGATATTTTTAATTAATCATCAATATAATGGATAATATGAAGTAAATAAATTAAAATTTCATATAATCGAACAATTTTGAAGAATATATACTAATTTGGTTATCATGTGCTAGACTATGTTCATAGTTTAGAAACAAAAGGTTCTAACATGTTATGTCTTTTAGTAGTTGATTTCATAGGGTTAGATTTTAGATTTTGTTTTTTTTTGTTTTATTAACTTAAATCTGCATATTAATGTTTAGTAGTTTATATTTTGTATAAATGAGACTTTTTGATTATCAAGCAAAACATTTAGGGTTTGATATTTGTGGTTTAGGGTTTCGTAGACCTACAATAAAGTCTATTTATCTGAAGACGTCTTTTTCAGTCTATATTTTTCAATTTGTTTTACAAAAAAATCATTATATTTAAACTAAGTTAAGTTCCTTAAGAATAAAAAAGTGAAATCATATACTATAACTATTAAAAAATAAAGAAATAAATTTAATAAATCATATATTAAAATTATTAAAATAATAAAGAATAAACAACAATAATTAAATTATTATAGTAGACTTCCAAAAAGGTCTACTATGTTATAGTAAGATCTACTCCAAAATTTTAATTTTAGTAGACTTCAAACGAAGTCTACAGTATCGTAAATTTTAACCTAGTTACATTTTTGTCTCCCTATATAAACAAAATTTATTCAATCTCTCTCTAAAGTGGCTGCACAAGTTCTTAAAACTCTCTCCCTTCTCTCTAAAACTTTCTTCTTCTCTCTAAAATTCTCTCAATTGTTTCTAAATCTCTCTCATTATCTTCTTTCTCTCTAAAATTTTCTCAAGTCTTTCTCACAATATTATCTTGTCATTTTAGATATTATGATTCATGGTTTTCATCTTCTCCTTTAAAAAATGTAAGTTTTCGATCTATAGATTTTAAATGTGTATTTTATGTTTATTTCTCACAATATTATCTTTTTTTGGTAGGTATTATCACTCATGGATTTCATCATCTCCTCTAAAAATGTAAGTTTTAGATTAATAGATTTTAAATATGTATTTACATGTTTATATTCAAATAAATTTATAGATCAAGCTCTCTACATTAATTTGCTACTAGTTTACCTTATAAATTATATTATGTAAAGTATTTTCAGATTTAAAATTATTTTCACATTTCAAAATATATAGATTTTTTCAGATCTGAAAATTATCAGACAGTGTAGACTTCTAAAGAAGTTTACTAAAGCTTGCAGACTTCATATGAAGTTTACTAAACCATAAAGTTTAAGCAGACTTCATTGGAAGTCTACAAAAATATGACTTTAATTTTTTTTCTATGTTTTTTAATAATTTTATCTTATTTTGCAGGTATTTTCTTCCATAGTTGTTCTCTTCTCCTCCTAGAAATGTAAGGTTTACATCTATAGATTTAAAATATGTGTTCTAGTATTTATATTCAAATAAAGTTACATATTAAAATTCATATTAATATGTCTTTAATTTATAACTATTTTGTCTATTAAATCATATTTTTAAAAGTTTTTTAGATTTAAACTTATTTCATATTTTTAATGTATTATTTTTCAGATCTATTTTTTTTGATAGAGTAGACTTCATTTGAAATCTACTTAAAACTTACGGCTGGTAGACTTCAAATGAAGTCTACTAGCCTTGAATTTTAAGCAAATTTCATTAGAAGTTTACTCAAATATGATTTTAATTTTTATCTTATTTTTTAAAATTTTATTTTATTTTGCAGGTATTCTCTTCCAATATTTTCAAATCATCTTCCCAAAAATGTAAGCTTTCCATATATTCATTATAAGATATTTTGTGTTTATAATGAACTAAATTTATAGATTCATACATTATCTTTTTGCTTTGTTACAAGGATGACAAAAAACCATTTTTGAAATATTTTCCAGAACAAAATATTTTCAAATTTTCTAAATGCACACTTTTAAATATGAAAATTTTCCATTAGTGTAGACTTCAACTAAAGTCTACTAAACAATAACTTTACGTAGACTTAATAAAAAGTCTACTAAAATATGATTTTATTTTTTATCTTATGTTTTTCTCATAACTCTATCTTATTTGGCAGGTACTTTTTCCAAGACTTTATTTGAAGCATCAAGATTATGAAAAATCAAACATACTCAAGAATACTTTTTAATATATTGCTCTGTAATAACTTTCATAATAAAATATTAATTTTTAAATAATTTTTTAATGCATAATCTATAAACATTGTATTCATTTTTAGTTGTTTTCACTTGTATGATATTATTAATTTTTTGTTAGATATCAATTTTTTCACAAGATCTAACCAACCAAACAAGTAAAACCACCATAAGCTAAAATAATAACTAACACACATGTGAGAAGAAGAAAATCTATACAAAATTTTCCCAAAAATTTTCAAGAATAATACTAATCAAAACAATTTGCAATAAGTATCAAGTGTATAATTATAACACATTAAATTGTGAAATTCATCCAAGACCATTAAAATTTTACTAACATACACTGTAAAATAATTAAATCATGAAAAAATATGATGAATAATACACAAATACACTTTTAATAGAATTTACGACGTAGACTTCAACTGCAGTCTACATTTGTAGATTTACAAAAACGTCTACACTTATTATTTAACATATAGTCAATCCAAATTTTTTTAGTGTATTGGCGCAGGCTTGATACACAAAGGCGTACAAAGTGTGTCTTAGATAACTCGATCAAGTTCCGTACTTGTCGATTATTCGTGACAGGCATAAGAGGAGTATATTCCTATTCGGAGTCATTTGTTTTAAATGATGTTTGGTAAGGAATAGGTTAGCACCATCTTCTCAATTTTGTTGTCCAGATCATAATCTTCTTGTGTCATTTCAAGAAGTTTACCATGTGTACAGCCATCATGCACAAGGAACATTCTTCAACCTTTCCGATTCTTCATCTTTTTCGAATATTTTGTCACCCAAAATGTCTTTGGCCCATACTTCACACTCGCTCTAAGTTTCCAACCACATCCTTGAACACGACACTTAGCCACATACAGAGTTTTTGTTGTCTTATATGCTGAAAATGTAAAATTATATTCCACAGTCACCGACTTCAGCTTTGAAACAAGCTCAGCCTTACTAGCAAAACTATAAACGAAGACTTAGAAATACGTCTACAATTATTAGCTAACAACATTGTCAAATCAAATGAATTATACCTTCATAATTATAAAAAAAAAATTATTTTCAAAATCACTCAAACCCATTAGGATTAACTAACACACACTGTCAAACAAAAAAACTAGAAAAAATTTAATGAATAATACACAAATTCACATTTTTATAGATTTTTCTATGAAGACTTAATATTTAGTCTCTGAAGATGTTGACGTTCTTTTCAGTTTACAGACGTAGACTGTCAAATAGGTCTACTCTTTGGGTTGGTTTTTGCAATTGACCATTTTACGGGTTGCTTTCTATAGTTGAATAAAAGTTGTAATTTTGTACATGTAGACTTTCATTTCAGTCTACAATTTAAAAAGGTTACTTTTTGCAATTGACCAGAATTCATCCAAGATTTGACTTTCAGAACTAGACTTCATATGCAGTCTACATGTTTGAATTTTTTTGAAAGAGGTTAGTTTTGCAATTGACCAAGTTTGACTTCAAATCAGTAGATTAAAATGAACGTCTACGGGTGTGTAGACTTCTTGTGAAGTCTACTCTCAAATCCGACGGGTTGGTTTTGCATTTGACCAAAATAAAAAAGTAGACTTTATACGCAGTCTACATTTTTTTTTTAAGATAAGAAGACTGCATATGAAGTCTACAATTTAATAAATTTTTGATTGCTTTTTAAACTTTTTGGTCAAACACAAAACTAACCTATTCCACGAAGTCAAAGTTTTGGTCAAATGCAAAACTGACCTTTTATAGACTTTGTTGGCAGTCTACATTTTGTAGACTTCCGTTGAAGTCTATTTTGAAAAGTCAAAAGTTCGGTCAAATGAAAAACTAACCTCTTTTAGGTAGACGTCTTAGTAAGTCTACCGAAAGTTTTATTTTTGTTGTCAAAGGTAAAGACGGAGACTACTGGGGAAGTCTGCGTTAGAAAAAAAATTTGTCTGCTCAATTGCAAAACTAACCCGTGCGTTGACAAATAGACTGCATCGTAAGTCTCCACGGAGGCGTAGACATACAAAACAGTCTACCGTCGCGACACAGATCTGAAAAAGAACGAAAACATGTAAATAGTTACATTTTTCATGTGTAAAGCTTGTTTCCAACCTTTTCAACCGTCCAAACTCCAAATATGAGCAAAAAGAAGCATCTTTAACGATTCACTAATGAAGAAACTCGAAAATATGAAGTTTGTGATTATGAAAATGATAGTTATGAGAGTTTTTTAGATGGAAATGTAGAGGAGATGAGAGAAAATGAAGTTTTTTGGGTTATAATGAGAAAAAAAGTGGTTGAAAATTGAATTCTAGAGCTTTAGAGCTCAAAAATGGTGGTTCATGGTGGTTGGAAAAATTGATGATGATGGCATTTTTGTAAATAAGAAGAAATGGTTAGGGTGTATTTGATTTTTTGTTAATTTCGAAATTAATAAAAAAATAAATAAAAATGGCAATTTTGTGAATAATTCAAAAACATAAGGATAGTATGGAAATTTTATTGATGAATAGTATGGACAAAAAAAAAAGGGTTGGTTTTGGATTTGACTTGAAAATATGGGTTGGTTTTGAAAAACACCCTTTATTTACATTTTACATATTCATTTTTTGTTATAGTTTTCGTGTCTGAATATAGATAATAGGCTAACTCTTAGAAATTAACTTTTAATGTTCACTTTAGCAGATTTAGTATTGAAAAAAAAAAAGAGACCTAAAAGATGATATTTAGCTGCATAACGTTCAATTTTTGGCATAATTACACAATTCAGTTTTCTGACACATAACGTCAAAATCAAAATGAAAACGTCTTGACTAAAACATTTCCGACCTACCGGATTCGAACCAGTGACCTAAGGATATTCTGCAACTACTACAGTCCTCCGCTCTACCAACTGAGCTAAGGTCGGATGTATACAACATTTCAGACATGCCTACATTCTACATATAGATTATTGATACACAATAATGTAGATATTGTTTGCTCATTTAAATAGTTATATAGTTTATGCATAACAAAATAAAAAACCAACCATAATATAATACACATTGCCCCGTCCTTTGTAGCAGTAGCAAACAATTAGAAGAAACTAATTCAAAAAATCTTGCGAGGACAATTTGAACTGGTGTTCAATAGTCCTAGATTTTTATCTGACACTCGATAATCATTTTTCTATAAAGAAGCTTTTTATTTCTTCAATTTTTATACAAACATAGACAATGTAACTTATACTATGTTCATTCAAAATTGTTGATCTTGGAGAAAAATATTGCTAAATCAAGAAAGTTCGAGAAATTTTCCTTAACTAAAAAAGGGATTAAAACCACAGATTAAATATCTTTCTAATTTTTTTATAAACATTGTTTAATTTAAAAAGAAAATTGTAATTATATTTAAGTCATTCCACCCTATTTTCTGAAACAAGCCTAATTTTGTTATATACTCCTATTACGGAATATACATTATAAGACATGTACGTATGCGTAATATTATTAAAATACTCTGAAAAACTAAAATTAACTATAAAAGCAAAACAGTTGCGACGTAAGGATTTTCTGGTAAAAATACAGCCCCCCCAGCTCTACCGACTGAGCTAAAGTCGGGATTGTAATAAGATAGATTAGATAAGGACTTGCTTGTTTGGTTAATTCTTTTTGAGTATAATAGGAAGAACATAAAAATGATAGTTAATTATTTGTATCTCGAACTGTTTTGTAACATTTTTAATTTACCTAAATGTAATAAGTAAACTATCATAAGAAAAATAATTACAAAATAGTGGTATTTTCTTTAAAAAAAAAACTGTTTCTCAAAGCGTGAACGGCAGGATTCGAACCATGCGGGCAAAGCCCACATGATTTCTAGTCATGCCCGATAACCACTCCGGCACGTCCACTTTAATAATTAACGGAAACATTGTTCCATTGTAGATTAATCTACATGACACTCTCAGTCATCATTGTTGATTTTTTTCGTGAGAAGTAGATAATTGTATTTAAAGGATATTCTAAAATATTACCAACAGAAGAATGTATCAATAGTCCAAAATTTTATTATCTAAACATCCAAACTCTACATATTTCAAAACAGTAATATTTTTTTTGCTAGATATTGTTCTTATTCCAGTTGAATACAAATTAAAAACAATTTCTATCTGCAACTTAAGTAAAATTAATATTTAGGATAGCATGATTGATTATATTAATAAAAAATTAAAAGGCAATTTCATGCAAAAAAATGGCAGAGAACTTCCACTACCCTTAAGACAACACTAAAAACTGATTGGCACATGCGACAATCTTCCAAATTGAATTTTATTTACATTTTACATATTCATTTTGTGTTATAGTTTTCGCGTCTGAATATAGATAATAGGCTAACTCATAGAAATTAACTTTTAATGTTCACTTTAGCAGATTTAGTATTGAAAAAAATAAGAGACCTTTAAGATTATATTTAGCTGCATAACGTTCAATTTTTGGCATAATTACACAATTCAGTTTTCTGACACATAATGTCAAAATCAAAATGAAAACGTCTTGACTAAAACATTTCCGACCTACCGGATTCGAACCAGTGACCTAAGGATATTCTGCAACTACTACAGTCCTCCGCTCTACCAACTGAGCTAAGGTCGGATGTATACAACATTTCATACATGCCTACATTCTACATATAGATTATTGATACACAATAATGTACATATTGTTTCCTCATTTAATTAGTTTTATAGTTTATGCATAACAAAATAAAAAGCCAACCATAATATAATACACATTGCCCAGTCCTTTGTAGCAGTAGCAAACAATTAGAAGAAACTAATTCACAAAATCTTGCAAGGACAATTTGAATTGGTTGTTCAATAGCCTCGATTTTTATCTGACACTCGATAATCATTTTTCTATAAAGAAGCTTTTTATTTCTTCAATTATTATATAAACATAGACAATGTAACTTATACTATGTTCATCCAAAATTGTTGATCTTGGAGAATAATATTGCTAAATCAAGAAAGTTCGAGAAATTTTCCTTAACTAAAAAAATGGATTAAAACCACTGATTAAAAATCTTTCAAATGTTTTTTATAAACATTGTTTAATTTTAAAAGAAAATTGTAATTATATTTAAGTCAGTCCACCCTATTTTCTGAAACAAACCCAATTTTGTTATATACTCCTATTACGGAATATACATTATAAGACATGTACATATGCGTAATATTATTAAAATACTCTGAAAAAATAAAATTAACTATAAAAGTAAAACAGTTGCGACCTAAGGAATTTCTGGTAAAAATACAGCCCCCTAGCTCTACCGACTGAGCTAAAGTCGGGATAAGATAGATTAGATAAGGACTTGCTTGTTTGGTTAATCATTTTTGAGTATAATAGGAAGAACATAAAAATGATAGTTAATTATTTGTATCTCGAACTGTTTTGTAACATTTTTAATTTACCTAATTGTAATAAGTAAACTATCATAAGAAAAATAATTACAAAATAGTGGTATTTTCTTTAAAAAAAAACTGTTTCACAAAAGCGTGACTGGTAGGATTCCAACCTCTGCGGTCAAAGCCCACATGATTTCTAGTCATGCCCGATAACCACTCCGGCACGTCCACTTTAATAATTAACTGAAAACATTGTTCCATTGTAGATTAATCTACATGACACTCTCAATCATTATTGTTGATTTTGTTCGGGAGAAGTAGATGATTGTATTTAAAGGATATTCTAAAACTTTACCAACAGAAGAATGTATCAATGGTCCAAAATTTTATTATCTAAACATCCAAACTCTACATATTTCAAAACAGTAATATTTTTTTGGGAAAATTGCCAAAAGAGAACAAAAAAACAAGGTTGCTGTCCCCTTGGTATAAAACCAACATGAAGTTGTCTCAATAGTATAGTTTTTTTTATAATTCCAAAACTAACCCTATATTTAATCTAATTAAATACAATTTAAAAGGTAATTTGATTTTGTTTTTAAAGTTAATGGAAAAAAGGAAAAAAAACATTTGAAAGGCAATCGAAAAAAGAAAAGAAATAAGGTATAGATATGCATCATAGAGAACAAGAGTTTGTAAGAAGAATCAAAAGAAAAACTATAGAAAAACCATAGATTGATGAAGAAGAAAAGGGAGAATTATTTTTTTTTAATTTTTTCAAGTAAAATCGACCATAACACATTTTAGGGAGTTAGAATATTTTTAGGAGATTTTTAGAATATTTTCTTAACTGAAATTTCGTTAATTTTCGCAATACAAATCAGGTATTCTTATCCGTAGAAGACGACTTCTAAAAGTTTAGAAGAATAATAAAAATTCTGAATTCACTTTCTACTTTGAGTGGACGTAAGAGTACATTGTAGAAAACACATTCCCTGAAATTTAGAATACTTTATTAAAGTAGAAGATGCATTCGGAAGAAAAGTGGATACCTTTACGATTAGTAGAATGCGCATTCCTCTTTTTTAGAAATTTAGTAAATAGTAAAATGGGCGTTCTAAAAGAAGTAGATGAACATGTTTATTTTAGAAATCGTTTTTTACTATATCATTTTCGTAGAAGACGTATTCTATTTTTAGTAGAACGTATTTTAAAAATCTTATTTACCAAGTTTTTAAACAAAAAAAAATTACCAGCTTATGTATATGGATGTTTTATTAATTTTTTATATTTTTAATAATTTTTTGGATTAACAAAATTATTTATTTCATTAGCTTTCAGAAATACAAAAGGTAAAAAAGAGAAAAAAATGGACAAAATTGGTTTTATACCAAAGAGACAACAACCTTGTTTTTTTGTTCTCTTTTAGCAATTTTCTCTTTTTTTTTGCTATATATTTTTTATTCCAGTTGAATACAAATTAAAAACAATTTCTATCTCCAACTTAAGTAAAATGATAGAAATAATATTTAGGATAGCATGATTGATTATATTAATAAAAATATTAAAGGACAAGTTCATGCAAGAAAATGGCAGAGAACTTCCACTACCCATAAGACAACATTAAAAACTGATTGGCACATGCAACAATCTTCCAAATTAAATTTTATTTACATTTTTAAATTTTATTTTGTGTTATATTTTTCGTGTTTGAATATAGATAATAGGCTAACTCTTAGAAATTACTTTTTAATGTTCACTTTAGCAGATTCAGTATTGAAAAAAATAAAACACCTAAACGATGATGTTTAGCTGAATAACGTTCAATTTTTGGCATAATTACACAATTCAGTTTTCTGATACATAACGTCAAAATCAAAATGAAAACGTCTTGACTAAAACATTTCCGACCTACCGGATTCGAACCAGTGACCTAAGGATTTTCTGCAACTACTACAGTCCTCCGCTCTACCAACTGAGCTAAGGTCGGATGTATACCACATTTCATACATGTCTACATTCTACATATAGATTATTGATACATAATAATGTACATATTGTTTGCCCATTTAAATAGTTATATAGTTTATGCATAAAAAAATAAAAAAACCAAGCCATAATATAATACATATTGCCCAGTCCATTGTAACAGTAGCAAACAATTAGAAGAAACTAATTCACAAAATCTTGCGGGGACAATTTGAACTGGTGGTTCAATAGTCTTCGAATTTTATCTGACACTCGATAATCATTTTTCTATAAAGAAGCTTTTTATTTCTTTAAATTTTATATAAACATAGACAATGTAACTTATACTATGTTCATTCAAAATTGTTGATCTTGGAGAATAATATTGCTAAATCAAGAAAGTTCGAGAAATTTTCCTTAACTAAAAAAAGGGATTAAAACCACAGATTAAAAATCTTTCAAATTTTTTATAAACATTCTTTAATTTTAAAAGAAAATTATAATTTTATTTAAGTCAGTCCACCCTATTTTCTGAAACAAAACTAATTTTGTTATATACTCCTATTACGGAATATACATTATAAGACATGTACATATGCGTAATATTATTAAAATACTCTGAAAAAATAAAATTAACTATAAAAGCAAAACAGTTGGGACCTAAAGAATTTCTGGTAAAAATACAGCCCCCCAGCTCTACCGACTGAGCTAAAGTCGGGATTGTAATAAGATAGATTAGATAAGGACTTGCTTGTTTGGTTAATCCTTTTTGAGTATAATAGGAAGAACATAAAAATGATAGTTAGTTATTTGTATCTCGAACTGTTTTGTAACATTTTTAGTTTACCTAAATGTAATAAGTAAACTATCATAAGAAAAACAATTACAAAATAGTGGTATTTTCTTTTAAAAAAAACTGCTTCGCAAAAGCGTGACTGGTAGGATTTCAAACCTGCGCGGGTAAAGCCCACATGATTTCTAGTCATGCCCGATAACCACTCCGGTACGTCCACTTTAATAATTAACTGAAACATTGTTCCATTGTAGATTAATCTACATGACACTCTCAATCATTATTGTTGATTTTTTCGGGAGAAGTAGATGATTGTATTTAAAGGATATTCTAAAATTTTTATAACGCCCCGACCCGCCCACGGCTAATGGGCCACCCATGCCCGCTCTCTCGGCCCGTGGGTCCCATCCCGTCTGACAGTCGGTCCGTTAATTTTCCAAGGCTCGAAATCATTGTTTACTGACCCTGCAATCACCACCCGACCTTTTCCCATGCTTTGGCCTCACTCGCACGCTATCGCGAATCACTTCCCGATAGGTCACCCATCCTTCCACTACTCCAGCTCAAGCACGCTTAACTCTGGAGTTCTTTCAGGATGTGTTCCGGAAAAGGTAAGTCAACTTTGGTGACATAGGTAGCCAAATCAATTCTCTTAAGGCGTTTTCACATATCACAACTCGGGATGTTACAATTCACCCCCTCTCAAAGAACGCAACGTCCTCGTTGCACCCCCGACAGGTCTCAAGACGCCTCTCAGGTCGGAACTGAGATGGCTAACCAGCTCTGATACCACTTATAACGCCCGACCCGCCCACGGCTAATGAGCCACCCATGCCCGCTCTCTCAGCCCGTGGGTTCCATCCTGATAGACCGCGGTCCACGGATCAGTACATGGAGCCGAACCAGCCTGGAGATCAGAACGTTCTGAACATTTCAACCGAGGTTCATGTTTTTCACCGTACCGGACAGACTGACCGTGCAGTGTACTGGACCGTCCCGCATACGTCCGGAAAGGAGCTTTGGCTGGAACCATGGCCAGATGACCGATCTGACCATACTGGGGCTTGTCTTTCCCGTCCAACTTCACATTTGAAGACATATGGTCGAGCTAGAATCCACTTTGGACGAGCTGGACGAGGTGACACTTACTTGGGCGAGCTAGATGAGCTGAGTGAGCTAAGTGACACTACTTTGGAGCTGGATGAGCTGAGTGAGCTAAATGGCACTAGCTTGGAACTGAATGAGCCAAGTAACACTGAAGATGGAGCTGGTTCAGCTGCTGGGCGAAATGGGCCTTTTCAGCCCAAAGAAAAGTTCATAAAAAGTTCATTATGGGATTGTTTCTTTCCAAATTCGACCAGCCCTTTCCTCAGTCCATTTCAAGCACATTCTCATCAAGAATACCAAGAGGGAGTCAGCAAGGAAGTCTTGGTCGTGCATGGGAAAAAGAATTCAACAAAAATCATTAATTTCGGTCTTTAGTCAAAGTCTTCATTTCTAGTTTCTATGTCTTGTTTTTAACACATTCTTCTTTGGATTTCTACAACTTGTAATCCTATAAATAAGGCCTTAGAGCCACGAAATAAGACAGATTGTTTTCCCCTTTTGTTGAGTTAAAACTCTTTGTTCTTTGTAGAACTTGTTCTTAGTTTCTTGGTGAGGTTATCTCCAAGTTTCGATCCTTCTTTTGTTGGACCGGTGCGTCACATCCGGCAACGATCGAAGTCTGGTAGTATCTTTGGGCTATTCCGCAACCCTTAGTATCACCGTTCATACCATCAGTTCTCAATCCTATCGGATCTGAGTTCATATCAACCTTACCGAAAGAGTGATCCTTATTTTGGTTCTATCAAGTGGTATCAGAGCCACTCTTCTGGTAACTCTATTATATCTTCTCATTTCTCCATCTTCTTCAAACATTTCTTCTTCTACCTTTCTTAAATCCGGGCCCCTCATTACCATCCACCATATATAAAAAAAAAAAAATTTACGATTTGATTCAAAAAAAAAAAATAGAAAAAGTTAAAAGTTTGTTTTGTGGATTGGTGGTGGAAGAGAAAGCCTGCTGGCTGAGGAGAAATCCAGCCTTTGAGGTGGTTAAAACGGATTTCAAAAAAAAAAAAAAAAATCTCTTATCTTTCTATCTTGAGAAAAATCCCTTGTTTGCTTGGATTTGCCCATTGGGATTCTTTGATTTGTTCTCTTAGAACATTGAGTAGAAACTTGTGTGTGATCACCTAAATCTGAGAGAAACACTTGTGTGGGTGAGGATCAAACACTTGAGAGTGTGAGGTTTTTATCTACTAACTTTTGTGTTGAGATTATTCAGGTTTATGATGTTTGGTCTCCAAAGGAAAAGTAACAAGGAGAAGCACCCACGACTTTCTGTCTCTCAAACCTCCTTTAAATATGCTTTGAATACTTTTGATGAGTTTGTTGATGTGCAGGAAAAACCAATTTGGTGGAGCAAAGAGCATGTCAATACCTCCAAAGATGTGGCTGATCCAAAAAGGCAACATTTTCAGTTTGATGTCCAACAATTTTGTGATAACTTTGTGAAGGGTGTGGACAAAGCCCTCAAGGACGTCAGCAAGAGCCAAAAGAAGAGCACATCCACACGTGCCCAAGTAGCTGAGCCATCCTTTTCCATCAGTAAGAAAACCCAAGGTGAATCTGAAAACTGTTTTGAAGAATTTAAAGATTTTTCAGATTCTTCACCTATATTTGATGAAACTGATGAAGAACCAATTGAAAGTTTGATGTCTTGTGAAGAAAGTTGTGACCTTCCTTATCTTGAATCTGAGTTTATAAATGATAATGAACAGGCTAATGTAGAACTAACTGTTTTGCAACCGGAGCATCCGAGTAGCCTTGTTTTGTCTCAACAGATTTTTGAGGAAGAGGCACTGGATATTCCACATCAGTGCCCATGTCTTGACATTTGGACATCTTTGGATGAAGTCCCAGAACCTATCTTTGATGTGGAGGACGAACCTGATCCAGTCTTTGATGAAGAAGCAACTAGCATCATATCCACCTTTATGGAGAGCCAGCTTTGCTTTGATTCCGGCACAACCACTGCTCCTTCATCTCCTGCCCCTTTGTTTCCTGATCTTCAAGAGCACTGTGAGAAATCTGAATTAGTTATTTCTCTGCCTGACATGTTTGATAAGATCAGTTCTCTTGATGTGATTCGTTTTGGTCTTGATAAGATAAAAGAAAATTGTTTTTCAAAATATGTTTTTGGAAACATGATTAATTCTTTTAAAATCTTTGAACCTGATAAATTTCTTGATCAACAACGTTTTCAAACTGACCTTGGCATCAGTTCTGAAATTATTTTGAGCTTTGATCAGTCCCTGGAACAAAGCAAAGTTTTTGCTCATTTTGAAAAGTATCTTGAGCTTGATTTGAAACAAACTGATTTTTGTGCTACAAAATCTTTTGATTCGTTTGTTTTCAAAGAAAATAGCTTTGGTCTGAACTCTTCTAGGCATAGACTGATCACTGATGATTTGTTTGCATCTTTTCTGGACTTGGACGATTTCTTAATTAAAAAGATGCTGGAACAGAATTCACTTGAAACTGAAACTGGTTTTTGTGAACTTGATTTTTGTTATTCTGTTTTGCAGCCTGATCTCTTGAGTTTTGAAAATGATAAAACTTGGAATTTTCTGAGATCATCTTGTGAGAATTTTGTTGATTTGAGTGTTGATGATATATTGGTCTACAACACATTCTTTGAAAAATGCCTTGAACTTTTGATAAATGATTCTCAAACTGAACTTAAGCTTGTGTGTTCAGATGTTGGGAAGGATATGCCCATTTTGAAAATGAATACTGTTGTTGCATATCTTGATAAAATTTTTGTCTGTAATAATTACTTTGATGAGCACCTTGAAAGGCTGAAAAATGTGCAATTTGTTCTTGGAAAAGATATCTTGATTTGTGATTTGAACAAATATTTATCTTGCACATTTGATCCTGGTTTTTTAGTGTTTGTTTTGAGTATCCAGGAAAGACAGGTTCAGCCTCTGAATGAAAGCATTGGCCGTGCCCAACAACCTCAGATTTGGAGAAGCTTTGTTGTTCAAACCGGCTACCTTGATACCAGCGACAGATGTTCAGTCCAAGGAGGATATCTCAACATTCCGAAGGCCTTTTGTCATGAATCCAATTTTACCAGAAATCCAACTCAAAAGGTATTCACTGAGGCTTGGAATCGCATGAAAATCTTCACGGATGAAGAAGTTATGAATTTTCCAAACTGGAGGTTCTTCAGTCCATCTATCCGCGAGTACCAGATTTCTAAATGAGATTCATGCCCCAGAAAGAATCGGCCTGAGCCAAAACCGATCCTCCATGAACCAAAGGTGTTTCCTCAGTCATTCTCCTGTCTAAACCAAAAGCACTGTAAGGATCATGAGTTGATTGCCTCTACTCTTCAGGAAAATGTTTTGAAACCGAGAATTTCAAAGAGAAAACATATTCTTACGTGGTTGAAAAACGTTTTGCTCAAACCTTTTCATCAATTGTGTTCATTGAGCTGTGCTTTGAAAGAGATTTTGTTTAGGAAAAGGCATGAACCAAAATTGCTTAGGCCAAAGAATTCTTTTGATTTCGTTCATGATGATAATTTTTCAAATTTGGCATTGTCTCTTTCTTTCCATAACAGTTTCTCACCTTGGCCTGATTTTGAGATTGATAAATCAATTTTTGGCAACCAGCTTACTTGCTTAATGCTTGCCCACGTCCTTGATGATTATCCTAAGTGCTTGGAACCTGTTTTTGGTGTCTTAAGGATAGAGAAACCCTTTGATTATTCCTTTACCAGATTTGATGTGGTTTCTCTAGTTGCTTTGAATAAACAGGATAAACATGATCAGTTTCTAAGGAGAGCAAGCACCAATGGACGCCAAAGTACTTGGAATTCCTTGATGAAAATGACTTCAAAACTCCAAGGAAGTTTCTGTCCATATTTTTCATTCCCTGAATTTTCCATGAATTTTAATTCCTTTGTATCTGATTCATCTCTTTTTGATATAGGTACTTTGGATTTGAGGACAAATACTTTTGAAGAAGGAGGGAATGATAGACCGCGGTCCACGGATCAGTACATGGAGCCGAACCAGCCTGGAGATCAGAACGTTCTGAACATTTCAACCGAGGTTCATGTTTTTCACCGTACCGGACAGACTGACCGTGCAGTGTACTGGACCGTCCCGCATACGTCCGGAAAGGAGCTTTGGCTGGAACCATGGCCAGATGACCGATCTGACCATACTGGGGCTTGTCTTTCCCGTCCAACTTCACATTTGAAGACATATGGTCGAGCTAGAATCCACTTTTGACGAGCTGGACGAGGTGACACTTACTTGGGCGAGCTAGATGAGCTGAGTGAGCTAAGTAACTCTACTTTGGAGCTGGATGAGCTGAGTGAGCTAAATGGCACTAGCTTGGAACTGAATGAGCCAAGTAACACTGAAGATGGAGCTGGTTCAGCTGCTGGGCGAAATGGGCCTTTTCAGCCCAAAGAAAAGTTCATAAAAAGTTCATTATGGGATTGTTTCTTTCCAAATTCGACCAGCCCTTTCCTCAGTCCATTTCAAGCACATTCTCATCAAGAATACCAAGAGGGAGTCAGCAAGGAAGTCTTGGTCGTGCATGGGAAAAAGAATTCAACAAAAATCATTAATTTCGGTCTTTAGTCAAAGTCTTCATTTCTAGTTTCTATGTCTTGTTTTTAACACATTCTTCTTTGGATTTCTACAACTTGTAATCCTATAAATAAGGCCTTAGAGCCACGAAATAAGACAGATTGTTTTCCCCTTTTGTTGAGTTAAAACTCTTTGTTCTTTGTAGAACTTGTTCTTAGTTTCTTGGTGAGGTTATCTCCAAGTTTCGATCCTTCTTTTGTTGGACCGGTGCGTCACATCCGGCAACGATCGAAGTCTGGTAGTATCTTTGGGCTATTCCGCAACCCTTAGTATCACCGTTCATACCATCAGTTCTCAATCCTATCGGATCTGAGTTCATATCAACCTTACCGAAAGAGTGATCCTTATTTTGGTTCTATCACATCCCGTCTGACAGTCGGTCCGTTAATTTTCCAAGGCTCGAAATCATTGTTTACTGACCCTGCAATCACCACCCGACCTTTTCCCATGCTTTGGCCTCACTCGCACGCTATCGCGAATCACTTCCCGATAGGTCACCCATCCTTCCACTACTCCAGCTCAAGCACGCTTAACTCTGGAGTTCTTTCAGGATGTGTTTCGGAAAAGGTAAGTCAACTTTTGTGACATAGGTAGCCAAATCAATTCTCTTAAGCCTTTTTCACATATCACAACTCGGGATGTTACAATTTTACCAACAGAAGAATGTATCAATAGTCCAAAAATTTATTATCTAAACATCCAAAATCTACATATTTCATAACATTAATATGTTTTGCCAGATATTGTTTTTATTCCCGTTGAATACAAATTAAAAACAATTTCTGTCTCCAACTTAAGTAAAATGCTAGAAATAATATTTAGGATAGCATGATTGATTATATTAATAAAAATTAAAAGACAAGTTCATGCAAGAAAATGGCGGAAAACTTCCACTTAAGACAACATTAAAAACTGATTGGCACATGCGACAATCTTCCAAATTGAACTTTATTTACATTTTGTATATTCAGTTTGTATTATAGTTTTCGTGTTTGAATATAGATAATATGATAACTCTTAGAAATTACTTTTTAATTTTCACTTTAGCACATTCAGTATTAAAAAAAAACACCTAAAAGATGATAATTAGCTGCATAACGTACAATTTTTGGCATAATTACACAATTCAGTTTTCTGACACATAACGTCAAAATCAAAATGAAAACGTCTTGACTAAAACATTTCCGACCTACCGGATTCGAACCAGTGACCTAAGGATATTCTGCAACTACTACAGTCCTCCGCTCTACCAACTGAGCTAAGGTCGGATGTATACAACATTCCATACATGTCTACATTCTACATATAGATTATTGATACACAATAATGTACATATTGTTTGCTCATTTAAATAGTTATATAGTTTATGCATAACAAAATAAAAAAACCAACCATAATATAATACACATTGCCCAGTCCTTTGTAGCAGTAGCAAACAATTAGAAGAAACTAATTCACAAAATTTTGCAAGGACAATTTGAATTGGTGGTTCAATAGTCCTCGATTTTTATCTGACATTCAATCATTTTTCTATAAAGAAGCTTTTTATTTCTTCAATTTTTATATAAACATAGACAATGTAGCTTATACTATGTTCATACAAAATTGTTGATCTTGGAGAATAATATTGCTAAATCAAGAAAGTTCGGGAAATTTTCCTTAACTAAAAAAAGGGATTAAAACCACAGATTAAAAATCTTTCAAATTTTTTATAAACGTCGTTTAATTTTAAAACAAAATTGTAATTTTATTTAAGTCAGTTCACCGTATTTTCTGAAACAAGCCTAATTTTGTTATATACTCCTATTACGGAATATACATTAGAAGACATGTACATATGCGTAATATTATTAAAATACTCTGAAAAAAAATTAACTATAAGAGCAAAACAGTTGCGACCTAAGGAATTTCTGGTAAAAATACAGCCCCCCAGCTCTACCAACTGAGCTAAAGTCGGGATTGTAATAAGATAGATTAGATAAGGACTTGCTTGTTTGGTTAATCCTTTTTGAGTATAATAGGAAGACCATAAAAATGATAGTTAATTATTTGTATCTCGAACTGTTTTGTAACATTTTTAATTTACCAAAATGTAATATATAAACTATCATAAGAAAAATAATTACAAAATAGTGGTATTTTCGTTTTTTTTTTAAATTGTTTCTCAAAAGCGTGAACGTCAGGATTCGAACCTGCGCGGGCAAAGCCCACATGATTTCTAGTCATGCCCGATAACCACTCAGGCACGTCCACTTTAATAATTAACTGAAACATTGTTCCATTGTAGATTAATCTACATGACACTCTCAATCATTATTGTTGATTTTTTCGGGAGAAGTAGATGATTGTATTTAAAGGATATTCTAAAATTTTACCAACAAAAGAATGTATCAATAGTCCAAAATTTTATTATCTAAACATCCAAACTCTACATACTTCAAAACAGTAATATGTTTTTTTGCTATATATTTTTTTATTCCAGTTGAATACAAATTAAAAACAATTTCTATCTCCAACTTAAGTAAAATGATAGAAATAATATTTAGGATAGCATGATTGATTATATTAATAAAAATATTAAAGGACAAGTTCATGCAAGAAAATGGCAGAGAACTTCCACTACCCTTAAGACAACATTAAAAACTGATTGGCACATGCAACAATCTTCCAAATTAAATTTTATTTACATTTTACAAATTTATTTTGTGTTATAGTTTTCGTGTTTGAATATAGATAATAGGATAACTCTTAGAAATTACTTTTTAATGTTTACTTTAGCACATTCAATATTGAAAAAAAAATAAGACACCTAAACGATGATATTTAGCTGCATAACATTCAATTTTTGGCATAATTACACAATTCAGTTTTCTGATACATAACGTCAAAATCAAAATGAAAACGTCTTGACTAAAACATTTCCGACCTACCGGATTCGAACCAGTGACCTAAGGATTTTCTGCAACTACTACAGTCCTCCGCTCTACCAACTGAGCTAAGGTCGGATGTATACAACATTTCATACATGTCTACATTCTACATATAGATTATTGATACACAATAATGTACATATTGTTTGCTCATTTAAATAGTTATATAGTTTATGCATAAAAAAAAAAACCAAGCCATAATATAATACATATTGCCCAGTCCATTGTAACAGTAGCAAACAATTAGAAGAAACTAATTCACAAAATCTTGCGGGGACAATTTGAACTGGTGGTTCAATATTCTTCGATTTTTATCTGACACTCGATAATCATTTTTCTATAAAGAAGCTTTTTATTTCTTCAATTTTTATATAAACATAGACAATGTAACTTATACTATGTTCATTCAAAATTGTTGATCTTGGAGAATAATATTGCTAAAGTCGGGATTGTAATAAGATAGATTAGATAAGGACATGCTTGTTTGGTTAATCCTTTTTGAGTATAATAGGAAGAACATAAAAATGATAGTTAGTTATTTGTATCTCGAACTGTTTTGTAACAATTTTAATATACCTAAATGTAATAAGTAAACTATCATAAGAAAAATAATTACAAAATAGTGGTATTTTTTTTTAAAAAAAACTGTTTCTCAAAAGCGTGAATGGCAGGATTCGAACCGGCGCGGGCAAAGCCCACATGATTTCTAGTCATGCCCGATAACCACTCCGGCACGTCCACTTTAATAATTAACTGAAACATTGTTCCATTGTAGATTAATCTACATGACACTCTCAATCATTATTATTGATTTTTCGGGAGAAGTAGATGATTGTATTTAAAGGATATTCTAAAATTTTACCAACAGAAGAATGTATCAATAGTCCAAAAATTTATTATTTAAACATCCAAACTCTACATATTTTAAAACATAAATATTTTTTGCTAGATATTGTTTTTATTCCAGTTGAACACAAATTAAAAACAATTTCTATCTCCAACTTAAGTAAAATGATACAAATAATATTTAGAATAGCATGATTGATTATATTAATAAAAATTAAAAGACAAGTTCATGCAAGAAAATGGTGGAGAACTCCCACTTAAGACAACATTAAAAACTGATTGGCACATGCGACAATCTTCCAAATTGATTTTTATTTACATTTTGCATATTCAGTTTGTATTATAGTTTTCGTGTTTGAATATAGATAGTAGGCTAACTCTTAGAAATTACTTCTTAATGTTCACTTTAGCACATTCAGTACTGAAAAAATAAGAGACCTAAAAGATGATATTTAGCTGCATAACGTACAATTTTTGGCATAATTACACAATTCAGTTTTCTGACACATAACAACAAAATCAAATTGAAAAAGTCTTGACTAAAACATTTCCGACCTACCGGATTCGAACCAGTGACCTAAGGATATTCTGCAACTACTACAGTCCTCCGCTCTACCAACTGAGCTAAGGTCGGATGTATACATCATATCATACATGTCTACATTCTACATATAGATTATTGATACACAATAATGTACATATTGTTTGCTCATTTAAATAGTTATATAGTTTATGCATAACAGAATAAAAAACCAAGCCATTATATAATATATATTGCCCAGTCCATTGTAACAGTAGCAAATAATTAGAAGAAACTAATTCACAAAATCTTGCGAGGACAATTTGAACTGGTGTTCAATAGTCCTCGATTTTTATCTGAGACTCGATAATCATTTTTCTTTAAAGAAGCTTTTTATTCCTTCAATTTTTATACAAACATAGACAATGTAACTTATACAATGTTCATTCAAAACTGTTGATCTTGGAGAAAAATATTGCTAAATCAAGAAAGTTCGAGAAATTTTCCTTAACTAAAAAAAGGGATTAAAAACACAGATTAAATATCTTTCTAATTTTTTTATAAACATTGTTTAATTTTAAAAGAAAATTGTAATTATATTTAGGTCAGTCCACCCTATTTTCTGAAACAAACCTAATTTTGTTATATACTCCTATTACGGAATATACATTATAAGACATGTACATATGCGTAATATTATTAAAATACTCTAAAAAAATAAAATTAACTATAAAAACAAAACAGTTGCGACCTAAGGAATTTTTGGTAAAAATACAGCCCCCCAGCTCTACCGACTGAGCTAAAGTCGGGATTGTAATAAGATAGATTAGATAAGGACATGCTTGTTTGGTTAATCCTTTTTGAGTATAATAGGAAGAACATAAAAATGATAGTTAGTTATTTGTATCTCGAACTGTTTTGTAACATTTTTAATTTACCTAAATGTAATAAGTAAACTATCATAAGAAAAATAATTACAAAATAGTGGTATTTTCTTTTTAAAAAAACTGTTTCTCAAAAGCGTGAACGGCATGATTCGAACCTGTGCGGGCAAAGCCCACATGATTTCTGGTCATGCCCGATAACCACTCCGGCACGTCCACTTTAATAATTATTGGAAACATTGTTCCATTGTAGATTAATCTACATGACACTCTCAATCATTATTGCTTATTTTTTTGGGAGAAGTAGATAATTGTATTTAAAGGATATTCTAAACTATTACCAACAGAAGAATGTATCAATAGGCTAAAATTTTATTATCTAAACATCCAAACTCTACATATTTCAAAACAGTAATATTTTTTTTGCTAGATATTGTTTTTATTCCAGTTGAATACAAATTAAAAACAATTTCTATCTCCAACTTAAGTAAAATTAATATTTAGGATAGCTGATTGATTATATTAATAAAAATTAAAAGACAAGTTCATGCAAGAAAATGGCAGAGAACTTCCACTACCCTTAAGACAACATTAAAAACTGATTGGCACATGCGACAATCTTCCAAATTGAAATTTATATACATTTTACATATTCATTTTGTGTTATAGTTTTCGTGTCTGAATATAGATAGTAGGCTAACTCTTAGAAATTAACTTTTAATGTTTACTTTAGCAGATTCAGTATTGAAAAAAATAAGAGACCTATAAGATGATATTTAGCTGCATAACGTTCAATTTTTTGCATAATTACACAATTCAGTTTTCTGACACATAACGTCAAAATCAAAATGAAAACGTCTTGACTAAAACATTTCCGACCTACCGGATTCGAACCAGTGACCTAAGGATATTCTGCAACTACTACAGTCCTCCGCTCTACCAACTGAGCTAAGGTCGGATGTATACAACATTTCAGACATGCCTACATTCTACATATAGATTATTGATACACAATAATGTACATATTGTTTGATCATTTAAATAGTTATATAGTTTATGCATAACAAAATAAAAAATCAACCATAATATAATACACATTGCCCCGTCCTTTGTAGCAGTAGCAAACAATTAGAAGAAACTAATTCAAAAAATCTTGCGAGGACAATTTGAACTGGTGTTCAATAGTCCTAGATTTTTATCTGACACTCGATAATCATTTTTCTATAAAGAAGCTTTTTATTTCTTCAATTTTTATACAAACATAGACAATGTAACTTATACTATGTTCATTCAAAATTTTTGATCTTGGAGAAAAATATTGCTAAATCAAGAAAGTTCGAGAAATTTTCCATAACTAAAAAAGGGATTAAAACCACAGATTAAATATCTTTCTAATTTTTTTATAAACATTGTTTAATTAAAAGAAAATGGTAATTATATTTAAGTCATTCCACCCTATTTTCTGAAACAAACCTAAATTTGTTATATACTCCTATCACGGAATATACATTATAAGACATGTACATATGCGTAATATTATTAAAATACTCTGAAAAAGTAAAATTAACTATAAAAGCAAAAAAGTTGCGACCTAAGGAATTTTTGGTAAAAATACAGCCCCCCAGCTCTACCGACTGAGCTAAAGTCGGGATTGTAATAAGATAGATTAGATAAGGACATGCTTGTTTGGTTAATCCTTTTTGAGTATAATAGGAAGAACATAAAAATGATAGTTAGTTATTTGTCTCTCGAACTGTTTTGTAACATTTTTAATTTACCTAAATGTAATAAGTAAACTATCATAAGAAAAATAATTACAAAATAGTGGTATTTTCTTTTAAAAAAAAACTGTTTCTCAAAAGCGTGAACGGCATGATTCGAACCTGTGCGGGCAAAGCCCACATGATTTCTAGTCATGCCCGATAACCACTCCGGCACGTCCACTTTAATAATTAACGGAAACATTGTTCCATTGTAGATTAATCTACATGACACTCTCAGTCATTATTGTTGATTTTTTTCCGGGAGAAGTAGATAATTGTATTTAAAGGATATTCTAAACTATTACCAACAGAAGAATGTATCAATAGTCCAAAATTTTATTATCTAATAATCCAAACTCTACATATTTCAAAACAGTAATATTTTATTTTCTAGATATTGTTCTTATTCCAGTTGAATACAAATTAAAAACAATTTCTATCTCCAACTTAAGTAAAATTAATATTTAGGATAGCATGATTGATTATATTAATAAAAATTAAAAGACAATTTCATGCAAAAAAAGGCAGAGAAGTTCCACTACCCTTAAGACAACATTAAAAACTGATTGGCACATGCGACAATATTCCAAATTGAATTTTATTTACATTTTACATATTCATTTTGTGTTATAGTTTTCGTGTCTGAATATAGATAATAGGCTAACTCTTAGAAATTAACTTTTAATGTTCACTTTAGCAGATTTAGTATTGAAAAAAAAATAAGAGACCTAAAAGATGATATTTAGCTGCATAACGTTCAATTTTTGGCATAATTACACAATTCAGTTTTCTGACACATAACGTCAAAATCAAAATGAAAACGTCTTGACTAAAACATTTCCGACCTACCGGATTCGAACCAGTGACCTAAGGATATTCTGCAACTACTACAGTCCTCCGCTCTACCAACTGAGCTAAGGTCGGATGTATACAACATTTCATACATGCCTACATTCTACATATAGATTATTGATACACAATAATGTACATATTGTTTGCTCATTTAATTAGTTATATAGTTTATGCATAATAAAATAAAAAACCAACCATAATATAATACACATTGCCCAGCCCTTTGTAGCAGTAGCAAACAATTAAAAGAAACTAATTCACAAAATCTTGCAAGGACAATTTGAATTGGTGGTTCAATAGTCCTCGATATTTATCTGACACTCGATAATCATTTTTCTATAAAGAAGCTTTTTATTTCTTAAATTTTTATATAAACATAGACAATGTAACTTATACTATGTTCATTCAAAATTGTTGATCTTGGAGAATAATATTGCTAAATCAAGAAAGTTCGAGAAATTGTCCTTAACTAAAAAATGGATTAAAACCACAGATTAAAAATCTTTCTATTTTTTTTATAAACATTGTTTAATTTAAAAAGAAAATTGTAATTATATTTAAGTCATTCCACCCTATTTTCTGAAACAAGCCTAATTTTGTTATATACTCCTATTACGGAATATACATTATAAGACATGTACGTATGCGTAATATTATTAAAATACTCTGAAAAAATAAAATTAACTATAAAAGCAAAACAGTTGCAACGTAAGGAATTTCTGGTAAAAATACAGCCCCCCAGCTCTACCGACTGAGCTAAAGTCGGGATTGTAATAAGATAGATTAGATAAGGACTTGCTTGTTTGGTTAATCCTTTTTGAATATAATAGGAAGACCATAAAAATGATAGTTAATTATTTGTATCTCGAACTGTTTTGTAACATTTTTAATTTACCTAAATGTAATAAGTAAACTATCATAAGAAAAATAATTACAAAATAGTGGTATTTTCTTTTAAAAAAAACTGTTTCTCAAAAGCGTGAACGGCATGATTCGAACCTGTGCGGGCAAAGCCCACATGATTTCTGGTCATGCCCGATAACCACTCCGGCACGTCCACTTTAATAATTATTGGAAACATTGTTCCATTGTAGATTAATCTACATGACACTCTCAATCATTATTGCTTATTTTTTTGGGAGAAGTAGATAATTGTATTTAAAGGATATTCTAAACTATTACCAACAGAAGAATGTATCAATAGTCCAAAATTTTATTATCTAAACATCCAAACTCTACATATTTCAAAACAGTAATATTTTTTTTGCTAGATATTGTTTTTATTCCAGTTGAATACAAATTAAAAACAATTTCTATCTCCAACTTAAGTAAAATTAATATTTAGGATAGCTGATTGATTATATTAATAAAAATTAAAAGACAAGTTCATGCAAGAAAATGGCAGAGAACTTCCACTACCCTTAAGACAACATTAAAAACTGATTGGCACATGCGACAATCTTCCAAATTGAATTTTATATACATTTTACATATTCATTTTGTGTTATAGTTTTCGTGTCTGAATATAGATAGTAGGCTAACTCTTAGAAATTAACTTTTAATGTTTACTTTAGCAGATTCAGTATTGAAAAAAATAAGAGACCTATAAGATGATATTTAGCTGCATAACGTTCAATTTTTTGCATAATTACACAATTCAGTTTTCTGACACATAACGTCAAAATAAAAATGAAAACGTCTTGACTAAAACATTTCCGACCTACCGGATTCGAACCAGTGACCTAAGGATATTCTGCAACTACTACAGTCCTCCGCTCTACCAACTGAGCTAAGGTCGGATGTATACAACATTTCAGACATGCCTACATTCTACATATAGATTATTGATACACAATAATGTAGATATTGTTTGCTCATTTAAATAGTTATATAGTTTATGCATAACAAAATAAAAAACCAACCATAATATAATACACATTGCCCCGTCCTTTGTAGCAGTAGCAAACAATTAGAAGAAACTAATTCAAAAAATCTTGCGAGGACAATTTGAACTGGTGTTCAATAGTCCTAGATTTTTATCTGACACTCGATAATCATTTTTCTATAAAGAAGCTTTTTATTTCTTCAATTTTTATACAAACATAGACAATGTAACTTATACTATGTTCATTCAAAATTTTTGATCTTGGAGAAAAATATTGCTAAATCAAGAAAGTTCGAGAAATTTTCCATAACTAAAAAAGGGATTAAAACCACAGATTAAATATCTTTCTAATTTTTTTATAAACATTGTTTAATTAAAAGAAAATGGTAATTATATTTAAGTCATTCCACCCTATTTTCTGAAACAAACCTAAATTTGTTATATACTCCTATTACGGATTATACATTATAAGACATGTACATATGCGTAATATTATTAAAATACTCTGAAAAAATAAAATTAACTATAAAAGCAAAAAAGTTGCGACCTAAGGAATTTTTGGTAAAAATACAGCCCCCCAGCTCTACCGACTGAGCTAAAGTCGGGATTGTAATAAGATAGATTAGATAAGGACATGCTTGTTTGGTTAATCCTTTTTGAGTATAATAGGAAGAACATAAAAATGATAGTTAGTTATTTGTCTCTCGAACTGTTTTGTAACATTTTTAATTTACCTAAATGTAATAAGTAAACTATCATAAGAAAAATAATTACAAAATAGTGGTATTTTCTTAAAAAAAAAACTGTTTCTCAAAAGCGTGAACGGCATGATTCGAACCTGTGCGGGCAAAGCCCACATGATTTCTAGTCATGCCCGATAACCACTCCGGCACGTCCACTTTAATAATTAACGGAAACATTGTTCCATTGTAGATTAATCTACATGACACTCTCAGTCATTATTGTTGATTTTTTTTCGGGAGAAGTAGATAATTGTATTTAAAGGATATTCTAAACTATTACCAACAGAAGAATGTATCAATAGTCCAAATTTTTATTATCTAATAATCCAAACTCTACATATTTCAAAACAGTAATATTTTATTTTCTAGATATTGTTCTTATTCCAGTTGAATACAAATTAAAAACAATTTCTATCTCCAACTTAAGTAAAATTAATTTTTAGGATAGCATGATTGATTATATTAATAAAAATTAAAAGACAATTTCATGCAAAAAAAGGCAGAGAAGTTCCACTACCCTTAAGACAACATTAAAAACTGATTGGCACATGCGACAATATTCCAAATTGAATTTTATTTACATTTTACATATTCATTTTGTGTTATAGTTTTCGTGTCTGAATATAGATAATAGGCTAACTCTTAGAAATTAACTTTTAATGTTCACTTTAGCAGATTTAGTATTGAAAAAAAAATAAGAGACCTAAAAGATGATATTTAGCTGCATAACGTTCAATTTTTGGCATAATTACACAATTCAGTTTTCTGACACATAACGTCAAAATCAAAATGAAAACGTCTTGACTAAAACATTTCCGACCTACCGGATTCGAACCAGTGACCTAAGGATATTCTGCAACTACTACAGTCCTCCGCTCTACCAACTGAGCTAAGGTCGGATGTATACAACATTTCATACATGCCTACATTCTACATATAGATTATTGATACACAATAATGTACATATTGTTTGCTCATTTAATTAGTTATATAGTTTATGCATAATAAAATAAAAAACCAACCATAATATAATACACATTGCCCAGTCCTTTGTAGCAGTAGCAAACAATTAAAAGAAACTAATTCACAAAATCTTGCAAGGACAATTTGTATTGGTGGTTCAATAGTCCTCGATATTTATCTGACACTCGATAATCATTTTTCTATAAAGAAGCTTTTTATTTCTTAAATTTTTATATAAACATAGACAATGTAACTTATACTATGTTCATTCAAAATTGTTGATCTTGGAGAATAATATTGCTAAATCAAGAAAGTTCGAGAAATTGTCCTTAACTAAAAAATGGATTAAAACCACAGATTAAAAATCTTTCTATTTTTTTTATAAACATTGTTTAATTTAAAAAGAAAATTGTAATTATATTTAAGTCATTCCACCCTATTTTCTGAAACAAGCCTAATTTTGTTATATACTCCTATTACGGAATATACATTATAAGACATGTACGTATGCGTAATATTATTAAAATACTTTGAAAAAATAAAATTAACTATAAAAGCAAAACAGTTGCGACGTAAGGAATTTCTGGTAAAAATACAGCCCCCCAGCTCTACCGACTGAGCTAAAGTCGGGATTGTAATAAGATAGATTAGATAAGGACTTGCTTGTTTGGTTAATCCTTTTTGAATATAATAGGAAGACCATAAAAATGATAGTTAATTATTTGTATCTCGAACTGTTTTGTAACATTTTTAATTTACCTAAATGTAATAAGTAAACTATCATAAGAAAAATAATTACAAAATAGTGGTATTTTCTTTAAAAAAAAAACTGTTTCTCAAAGCGTGAACGGCAGGATTCGAACCATGCGGGCAAAGCCTACATGATTTCTAGTCATGCCCGATAACCACTCCGGCACGTCCACTTTAATAATTAACGGAAACATTGTTCCATTGTAGATTAATCTACATGACACTCTCAGTCATTATTGTTGATTTTTTTCGTGAGAAGTAGATAATTGTATTTAAAGGATATTCTAAAATATTACCAACAGAAGAATGTATCAATAGTCCAAAATTTTATTATCTAAACATCCAAACTCTACATATTTCAAAACAGTAATATTTTTTTTGCTAGATATTGTTCTTATTCCAGTTGAATACAAATTAAAAACAATTTCTATCTCCAACTTAAGTAAAATTAATATTTAGGATAGCATGATTGATTATATTAATAAAAAATTAAAAGGCAATTTCATGCAAAAAAATGGCAGAGAACTTCCACTACCCTTAAGACAACACTAAAAACTGATTGGCACATGCGACAATCTTCCAAATTGAATTTTATTTTCATTTTACATATTCATTTTGTGTTATAGTTTTCGCGTCTGAATATAGATAATAGGCTAACTCATAGAAATTAACTTTTAATGTTCACTTTAGCAGATTTAGTATTGAAAAAAATAAGAGACCTAAAAGATGATATTTAGCTGCATAACGTTCAATTTTTGGCATAATTACACAATTCAGTTTTTTGACACATAATGTCAAAATCAAAATGAAAACGTCTTGACTAAAACATTTTCGACCTACCGGATTCGAACCAGTGACCTAAGGATATTCTGCAACTACTACAGTCCTCCGCTCTACCAACTGAGCTAAGGTCGGATGTATACAACATTTCATACATGCCTACATTCTACATATAGATTATTGATACACAATAATGTACATATTGTTTCCTCATTTAATTAGTTATATAGTTTATGCATAACAAAATAAAAAGCCAACCATAATATAATACACATTGCCCAGTCCTTTGTAGCAGTAGCAAACAATTAGAAGAAACTAATTCACAAAATCTTGCAAGGACAATTTGAATTGGTTGTTCAATAGTCCTCGATTTTTATCTGACACTCGATAATCATTTTTCAATAAAGAAGCTTTTTATTTCTTCAATTATTGTATAAACATAGACAATGTAACTTATACTATGTTCATCCAAAATTGTTGATCTTGGAGAATAATATTGCTAAATCAAGAAAGTTCGAGAAATTTTCCTTAACTAAAAAAATGGATTAAAACCACTGATTAAAAATCTCTCAAATGTTTTTTATAAACATTGTTTAATTTTAAAAGAAAATTGTAATTATATTTAAGTCAGTCCACCCTATTTTCTGAAACAAACCCAATTTTGTTATATACTCCTATTACGGAATATACATTATAAGACATGTACATATGCGTAATATTATTAAAATACTCTGAAAAAATAAAATTAACTATAAAAGTAAAACAGTTGCGACCTAAGGAATTTCTGGTAAAAATACAGCCCCCTAGCTCTACCGACTGAGCTAAAGTCGGGATAAGATAGATTAGATAAGGACTTGCTTGTTTGGTTAATCATTTTTGAGTATAATAGGAAGAACATAAAAATGATAGTTAATTATTTGTATCTCGAACTGTTTTGTAACATTTTTAATTTACCTAATTGTAATAAGTAAACTATCATAAGAAAAATAATTACAAAATAGTGGTATTTTCTTTAAAAAAAAACTGTTTCACAAAAGCGTGACTGGTAGGATTCCAACCTCTGCGGTCAAAGCCCACATGATTTCTAGTCATGCCCGATAACCACTCCGGCACGTCCACTTTAATAATTAACTGAAAACATTGTTCCATTGTAGATTAATCTACATGACACTCTCAATCATTATTGTTAATTTTGTTCGGGAGAAGTAGATGATTGTATTTAAAGGATATTCTAAAATTTTACCAACAGAAGAATGTATCAATGGTCCAAAATTTTATTATCTAAACATCCAAACTCTACATATTTCAAAACAGTAATATTGTTTTGGGAAAATTGCCAAAAGAGAACAAAAAAACAAGGTTGCTGTCCCCTTGGTATAAAACCAACATGAAGTTGTCTCAATAGTATAGTTTTTTTTATAATTCCAAAACTAACCCTATATTTAATTTAATTAAATACAATTTAAAAGGTAATTTGATTTTGGTTTTAAAGTTAATGGAAAAAAGGAAAAAAAACATTTGAAAGGCAATCGAAAAAAAAAAAGAAATAAGGTATAGATATGCATCATAGAGAACAAGAGTTTGTGAGAAGAATCAAAAGAAAAACTATAGAAAAACCATAGATTGATGAAGAAGAAAAGGGAGAATTATTTTTTTTTAATTTTTTCAAGTAAAATCGACCATAACACATTTTAGGGAGTTAGAATATTTTTAGGAGATTTTTAGAATATTTTCTTAACTGAAATTTCGTTAATTTTCGCAATACAAATCAGGTATTCTTATCCGTAGAAGACGACTTCTAAAAGTTTAGAAGAATGATAAAAATTCTGAATTCACTTTCTACTTTGAGTGGACGTAAGAGTACATTGTAGAAAACACATTCCCTGAAATTTAGAATACTTTATTAAAGTAGAAGATGCATTCGGAAGAAAAGTGGATACCTTTACGATTAGTAGAATGCGCATTCCTCTTTTTTAGAAATTTAGTAAATAGTAAAATTGGCGTTCTAAAAGAAGTAGATGAACATGTTTATTTTAGAAATCGTTTTCTACTATACCATTTTCGTAGAAGACGTATTTGATGTTAGGAGTTTTCAAGGCTCCTAAGACAAATGTTGTAATATAGAAGATTGTCGAACCAGTTCTGAGGGATATCAAAGCACTGAGAATGCAAGTACTCACTTAATCTAAGTGCAACCAATGATTTAGAAGTGTTTTAAACTATGACTAAAACTAGAAAGCAATAACAGAATGATACTTTCTTGACTAAAGGGAAAGAGAACTCATGGGTATAGGGATTAGACCTTGGGTGATCAAGTATCGAACTAAGGATGGCAAATGATCAATCAAACTATCAACCTTAAGCCTAGACACAATTCTAAGCAAGCTCTATGTCTAGATGAATGCTCATTTGCTAACATATCTCAAACATCAAATGTCTTTGGTTGAATAATATGAAAGCAATCATTAATAACAAGTCTATTAGCTATCTTAGCATCTTTAACAACAAATGTCTTTGGCAAAGTATACTAAAAGCCTAGGAGAGTTGTCTCGGGCATTTCATCGAACACCTTTCGGGTGAGAAATGCCTAAGGATCAACTTTTGAGTGGCCAACTCAGAAGATGCATTATGATTACTCTACTAGCAAGGAAATATGAATGATCTACACTAAAACATCCTAGCTCTAACCTAATCACCCTTAATCTCCCTAACCCATGAATTCAAAAGGTGATTACTCACTAATCTCCATGATTCCTCTTAAACCCATATTGGATTTCAGATTAATCATGTAGAGAAATACAGGAAATAAAAGGAACACAGAATTTCAATAACAAACTGATCAATTCATTCAAAGAGATCCCTTTCCAAAGGTTTTTGGTGGTTTTTCTAAGAACAAAGATGATCTGCCTCCTGGTGGCTTACAGAGTAATAAAACATAGGTTTAGAAAATAAAAACGTGCATAATGAAATGACCAAAATGCCCTTGAGAAATCACAAGTTCGAGCAGAAACAAAACACGGAGCGACCTCAGCCCGTCGCTCCGACAAGTCGCTCCAGGCTTCGGGAGCGACCTCGCTGTGTCGCTGCGAGAGGTCGCTCCGGGCTCGTTCTCGCGTCTCCGGGTGATGAAAACGCGAGCGACTTCTCCCTGTCGCTCTGGTATGGTCGCTCTGAGCTTCGGGAGCGACTTCAGCACGTCGCTCTGGAAGGTCGCTCCGAGGTGTAAATGTGTGTCTCCAGACGTGAAAACGCGAGCGACCTTGTGCAGTCGCTCTGGATGAGTCGCTCCGGGATGTGGTGCACAGCGACCTCATGCCGTCGCTCCGAGAGGTCGCTCCGGCTGTGCTCGTCCAAAGATCACTCTTTTCACCTCTTTTGAGCTCCAAATAACCTTATGTGGTACTCCAGTACCTAATAGAGACTCATGTATGCAAAATGCAACCTAAACATGTCTGAATCCTAATCTATATGATGAAAATGCTCATGGATGAATGGATAAAACAATGCAAATATGCAAGATATCAACTCCCCCAAACTTGTTCTTTTACTTGTCCACAAGTGAACTTTCTAGAACTCATAGGAAGAGAGGTTGAAGGTGGGAGCACATAGCCAAAAGAAACACAACTAGCACACTCTCTTATTACACTCTAGCTTCTCTAGGCCTATCTTAACTCTTTTTGTTCTTACACTCATCATCAAGCATCCACACATTCAAATCAACCAACTCTCACATTCATTAAGCACAAAACATCAGGTGAATTCTTGCAAATGGTCAGTTGGTCCAAGTCATTTGGTTGGGTAAGGGAAGGCTTTTATTCAAGTGATTCAAGAGGTTCAAAACATATGATCTTTAAGGTGGTTTACTCTCAAAACAAGTAGCCTTGACATTGCACATAATATATCTAAGAAAGGGACCAACTCATGCATACAATGCTCAATCTCCATTGTTCTACCCTTTTCCCAAACATATCATTACACAATCATTCCCAAATGTCAAACCCAACTCACATCTCTCACCAAAAGATCTTAAGAACTTTAACTCTTTCTTTTTGAAATCTACAAGGGATTTTTCTACAACCTCAAAACATTTCTTAGCTCCTAACAACTTTGCTAGCCCCCTTTTCTTTCTTTTTTTTTTTTTTTTTCGATTTCTTTTTTTTTTTTATATATATTTTTTTTTTTTAGGTTGGGGGCCAAGACTTTTCAAAACTAGAGCTAGAGGTTCTCTACTTATCCCAGAAAATCAATTCACTTAAGCACAAAGAGTCTATCCTTTTTATTTTTCATTTCTCCCAAATCATGATCACAACACTCACCCTCCCACCTATAGCTAGACAAAAGAGTGTCCAATCTAGCAAAAATGAAGATCAAGCATTGTCGTTCCCGATACTCTCAACATTATGCGCATGTAAGACTTTCCGAAGAAGGCCTCACTCATCAAACAATGAAAGCTTAAAAGGAAGGAAAGGTTTTGGGAGTGGTCTACCACTAGAGTTTGTCAAAAAGATTGGCATAAAAGATGTGACAACTCCAGTGTGTATAGCCATGACTCAGTACACAAGGGACCCTAAGCAAGAAGCATTAAGTTCATTCATTTCTAATAAGGTTGTAGTTGGCTTCAAAGACTGAGTTTCAGCAATCAACAAGTTTCAGGAAGAGTTTTCAAGGCTCGAAACATACAAGTCTTTTTGAGAGGTGCAAAAGCTAGTCAAGTGCAACGTAGTGTTCTTTACAAGGCATTCAAATCATTGCTCCCAATGCAAGTGAATGCAACCTATATGCTCTAGACTCTCCTAAAAATGCAAATGATGCAAACTAAATGATTGATTTTTTTTTTTATCTATGCAAATAGGTATGCCATGCATGACTCAATGAAACAACATCAAAGCAAACATGATCAAATACTTGGTACCTCCCCCAAACTTGAGTGACACAGTCTCTGTGTCGTCAAGTAGAGAGAGAGATACCGAAAAGAAGACTAATATGCAAAAATGAAATGGTATATACAAGGGAGTGTGGTGTGTTACCTTCTATAGGGAATGAGTAGAGGGAGATGCTCCCTCCTCGTCGTCCTCAGGTGGTAACTCTTCAAGGTGCTCATCAGCAGGGGTGTCCATCTCTTCAATGTAGAAGGCTTGCCCGAACACAGTTGGTTTCCTCATTTTCCTCTTGATGTCAAAGTGGAGGATGTTCTCTTTACCCAAATGGAGATCAATCGTGCCTTCCTTCACATTAACAATAGCTCCTGCTGTAGCTAAGAATGGCCTTCCTAGAATCAATGGATCTTGAGCCTCCTCACCCATCTCAAGCACCACAAAATCTGTAGGTATCTCATACCTTCCAATCTTCACAGGAAGGTCCTCTAAGATGCCCACAGGGTACTTCACTGAACGATCAGCTAACACCAGAGAGAGTCTACACTTCTTGTACTGAGTGAATCCAAGCTTCTTTGCAACAGACAAAGGCATCAAGCTGACACTAGCTCCCAAATCGCAGAGACTTTTCTCAAATACCATAGGTCCAAGAGCACAAGGTAGTGTGAAGCTTCCTGGATCCTCTAATTTCTCTGGAACATCAAGCCTCTGGATGATGGCATTGCACTCATGGGTAAGATTCATCATGCTTTCCATCTCCTTCTTCTTTGCAGCTACAACATCTTTCAGGAAATTGTTGTATTGAGGAATCAACATGAAAGCATCGATGATGGGCATTGCAACCTGAGCTTCACTCATTTGCTTCTCAAACAGAGCTTTGTATTTCTCTAGCAGCTGCTTCTTGAATCTACCAGGGAATGGAAGTTTGGGTTCATAGGGAGGAGGAACAAAAGAACTTTCACTTGCTGGAGTAACAACTTCACCATCCTTTACTGTCTTCTTCTCCTCTCCAACCTTTCCTTTACCTTTGGCTTCCACTATCTTCTCCAAGATCTCGTCATTGATCTTCTCATCAACAATCACCACTTCATCATCTATGTTGATGGCAACCCCCTCACCTAATTTCTCAGCATCCTTGGTGAGGGTTCTAGGAGGTAACTGCTTACCGCTCCTAAGGGTGATAGCTTTGGCCTCCTTGGGATTTTGGTCAGACTTTCCAGGTAGAGATCCTTGCTGGCGATTCTGGTGAGTGTTCATGGAAGCAAATTGATTCTCTAAATTCCTGACTGTAGAAGCAAGGTGTGAGAATTTGTTGTTGAGCTCATTGTAGCTCCCATCAATCTTGGAATGAAGGTTCTTCAACTCATAACCAACTTGCTTCTCACTTCTAGTCTGAGACTCCAAGATTTGCTTCAGTAAGGTATCAGTGCTGCTCTCTTGAGGAGCAGAGGAACCAGACGAGGGGTTTTGCTGAGGCTGATAGCTGCCTTGCTGGTTGTTTCTTGGCGGATAGCCACTCTGCTGGTTGTTGGAATAGGACTTCTGTTGGTAGTTATTGTACTGAAAGTTGGGTTCTTTCTTGTACCAGCTACCATTGTTGTTGATGAAACACAGCTCTTCCTGACCTTCCAAACCCTCAACTTCATGGACAATAGCTGGTGTCTCTTGGCTTGGGTTGCCGACAAAGTGCAGCTGCTCTTGGGTAGCTTTATCAGCAAGGAGGATGTCTATCTTATCCTGTAGAGCTTTCAACTCCTTCCTCGTTTGCTTATCCTCAGTTCTACTGCTTCTGTCGTGGTCTCCACTGTAGACTGCATCACTCTTTACCATGTTGTCAACCAGTTCTTCTGCATCCTCCTCAGTTCTCCCCAAGAAGAACCCATTGCTAGCTGTATCCAGTCTGGCTCTGTACTTAGGAAGAGCACCACGGTAGAATGTGCTTAGCAAGCTCTCCTTAGAAAAGCCATGGTGTGGGCATTGAGCTTGGTAGCCCTTGAATCTCTCCCAGGCTTCACTGAAGCCTTCCAAGTTCTTCTGTTGAAAGCTGGAAATCTCGTTTCTCAGCTTAGCAGTTCTTGAAGTAGAGAAGAACTTCTCCAAGAATGCTTTCTTGCAGTCATCCCAAGTAGTGATGGAGTCACTGGGTAGAGACTTCTCCCACTGACGTGCCTTATCCCCCAAAGAGAAAGGGAATAGCTTGAGCTTTAAGGCATCTTCGGACACACCATTGGTTTTTGACAACCCACAGTAGCTGTCGAACCTGTCCAAGTGATCAAATGGATCCTCTAGAGCCAAGCCATGATACTTGTTGTTCTCGATCACGTTGAGGAGTCCTGATTTGATCTCAAAGTTGTTGGCTGCCACAGCGGGTGCTCGGATTCCCAATCTATGACCATGAATGTTGGGGCGGTCGTAAGTGCCAATGGGTCGAGCTGCTCGCTGTTGGTTTTGAGGTATGTCTCCCATATCAGTACTCAATCTCTGCAAGTGAGCCTGTTGCTCTTCTTCTCTTCTATTTCTAGCACACTCTCTCTCTAAAGCTCTGATGTCTGCAGCTATTGGAACTAGGTTTGATGGACCCCTGCTCCTCAAGTTCATACACCTGTAGATTAAAGGGAGGTGAAGAAAGAGAATCAGTAACAAAAGAAAATAAAAATGACTTAGTCTCAAGCAAGTGACTAAATCTCAATGTTCAAATCTACTCAGAATTTGGCAACGGCGCCAATTTGATGTTAGGAGTTTTCAAGGCTCCTAAGACAAATGTTGTAGTATAGAAGATTGTCGAACCAGTTCTGAGGGATATCAAAGCACTGAGAATGCAAGTACTCACTTAATCTAAGTGCAACCAATGATTTAGAAGTGTTTTAAACTATGACTAAAACTAGAAAGCAATAACAGAATGATACTTTCTTGACTAAAGGGAAAGAGAACTCATGGGTATAGGGATTAGACCTTGGGTGATCAAGTATCGAACTAAGGATGGCAAATGATCAATCAAACTATCAACCTTAAGCCTAGACACAATTCTAAGCAAGCTCTATGTCTAGATGAATGCTCATTTGCTAACATATCTCAAACATCAAATGTCTTTGGTTGAATAATATGAAAGCAATCATTACTAACAAGTCTATTAGCTATCTTAGCATCTTTAACAACAAATGTCTTTGGCAAAGTATACTAAAAGCCTAGGAGAGTTGTCTCGGGCATTTCATCGAACACCTTTCGGGTGAGAAATGCCTAAGGATCAACTTTTGAGTGGCCAACTCAGAAGATGCATTATGATTACTCTACTAGCAAGGAAATATGAATGATCTACACTAAAACATCCTAGCTCTAACCTAATCACCCTTAATCTCCCTAACCCATGAATTCAAAAGGTGATTACTCACTAATCTCCATGATTCCTCTTAAACCCATATTGGATTTCAGATTAATCATGTAGAGAAATACAGGAAATAAAAGGAACACAGAATTTCAATAACAAACTGATCAATTCATTCAAAGAGATCCCTTTCCAAAGGTTTTTGGTGGTTTTTCTAAGAACAAAGATGATCTGCCTCCTGGTGGCTTACAGAGTAATAAAACATAGGTTTAGAAAATAAAAACGTGCATAATGAAATGACCAAAATGCCCTTGAGAAATCACAAGTTCGAGCAGAAACAAAACACGGAGCGACCTCAGCCCGTCGCTCCGACAAGTCGCTCCAGGCTTCGGGAGCGACCTCGCTGTGTCGCTGCGAGAGGTCGCTCCGGGCTCGTTCTCGCGTCTCCGGGTGATGAAAACGCGAGCGACTTCTCCCTGTCGCTCTGGTATGGTCGCTCTGAGCTTCGGGAGCGACTTCAGCACGTCGCTCTGGAAGGTCGCTCCGAGGTGTAAATGTGTGTCTCCAGACGTGAAAACGCGAGCGACCTTGTGCAGTCGCTCTGGATGAGTCGCTCCGGGATGTGGTGCACAGCGACCTCATGCCGTCGCTCCGAGAGGTCGCTCCGGCTGTGCTCGTCCAAAGATCACTCTTTTCACCTCTTTTGAGCTCCAAATAACCTTATGTGGTACTCCAGTACCTAATAGAGACTCATGTATGCAAAATGCAACCTAAACATGTCTGAATCCTAATCTATATGATGAAAATGCTCATGGATGAATGGATAAAACAATGCAAATATGCAAGATATCAGTATTCTATTTTTAGTAGAACGTATTTTAAAAATCTTATTTACCAAGTTTTTGAACAAAAAAAAATTACCAGCTTATGTATATGGATGTTTTATTAATTTTTTATATTTTTAATAATTTTTTGGATTAACAAAATTATTTATTTCATTAGCTTTCAGAAATACAAAAGGTAAAAAAGAGAAAAAATGGACAAAATTGGTTTTATACCAAAGAGACAACAACCTTGTTTTTTTGTTCTCTTTTAGCAATTTTCTCTTTTTTTTTTGCTATATATTTTTTATTCCAGTTGAATACAAATTAAAAAAAATTTCTATCTCCAACTTAAGTAAAATGATAGAAATAATATTTAGGATAGCATGATTGATTATATTAATAAAAATATTAAAGGACAAGTTCATGCAAGAAAATGGCAGAGAACTTCCACTACCCTTAAGACAACATTAAAAACTGATTGGCACATGCAACAATCTTCCAAATTAAATTTTATTTACATTTTAAAATTTTATTTTGTGTTATATTTTTCGTGTTTGAATATAGATAATAGGCTAACTCTTAGAAATTACTTTTTAATGTTCACTTTAGCAGATTCAGTATTGAAAAAAATAAGACACCTAAACGATGATGTTTAGCTGAATAACGTTCAATTTTTGGCATAATTACACAATTCAGTTTTCTGATACATAACGTCAAAATCAAAATGAAAACGTCTTGACTAAAACATTTCCGACCTACCGGATTCGAACCAGTGACCTAAGGATTTTCTGCAACTACTACAGTCCTCCGCTCTACCAACTGAGCTAAGGTCGGATGTATACCACATTTCATACATGTCTACATTCTACATATAGATTATTGATACATAATAATGTACATATTGTTTGCCCATTTAAATAGTTATATAGTTTATGCATACAAAAATAAAAAACCAAGCCATAATATAATACATATTGCCCAGTCCATTGTAACAGTAGCAAACAATTAGAAGAAACTAATTCACAAAATCTTGCGGGGACAATTTGAACTGGTGGTTCAATAGTCTTCGAATTTTATCTGACACTCGATAATCATTTTTCTATAAAGAAGCTTTTTATTTCTTTAAATTTTATATAAACATAGACAATGTAACTTATACTATGTTCATTCAAAATTGTTGATCTTGGAGAATAATATTGCTAAATTAAGAAAGTTTGAGAAATTTTCCTTAACTAAAAAAAGGGATTAAAACCACAGATTAAAAATCTTTCAAATTTTTTATAAACATTCTTTAATTTTAAAAGAAAATTATAATTTTATTTAAGTCAGTCCACCCTATTTTCTGAAACAAAACTAATTTTGTTATATACTCCTATTACGGAATATACATTATAAGACATGTACATATGCGTAATATTATTAAAATACTCTGAAAAAATAAAATTAACTATAAAAGCAAAACAGTTGGGACCTAAAGAATTTCTGGTAAAAATACAGCCCGCCAGCTCTACTGACTGAGCTAAAGTCGGGATTGTAATAAGATAGATTAGATAAGGACTTGCTTGTTTGGTTAATACTTTTTGAGTATAATAGGAAGAACATAAAAATGATAGTTAGTTATTTGTATCTCGAACTGTTTTGTAACATTTTTAATTTACCTAAATGTAATAAGTAAACTATCATAAGAAAAACAATTACAAAATAGTGGTATTTTCTTTTAAAAAAAACTGCTTCACAAAAGCGTGACTGGTAGGATTTCAAACCTGCGCGGGCAAAGCCCACATGATTTCTAGTCATGCCCGATAACCACTCCGGTACGTCCACTTTAATAATTAACTGAAACATTGTTCCATTGTAGATTAATCTACATGACACTCTCAATCATTATTGTTGATTTTTTCGGGAGAAGTAGATGATTGTATTTAAAGGATATTCTAAAATTTTACCAACAGAAGAATGTATCAATAGTCCAAAAATTTATTATCTAAACATCCAAACTCTACATATTTCATAACATTAATATGTTTTGCCAGATATTGTTTTTATTCCCATTGAATACAAATTAAAAACAATTTCTGTCTCCAACTTAAGTAAAATGCTAGAAATAATATTTAGGATAGCATGATTGATTATATTAATAAAAATTAAAAGACAAGTTCATGCAAGAAAATGGCGGAAAACTTCCACTTAAGACAACATTAAAAACTGATTGGCACATGCGACAATCTTCAAAATTGAACTTTATTTACATTTTGCATATTCAGTTTGTATTATAGTTTTCGTGTTTGAATATAGATAATATGAAAACTCTTAGAAATTACTTTTTAATTTTCACTTTAGCACATTCAGTATTAAAAAAAAACACCTTTTTTTTTTTTTGATCAACTTAAAACATTCATTAAAGGCCTCAGGCCCAGGAGGAGAACACATTGTAGAGGCAGGCTTTAGCCAAATTGTCTGCCTGCCCATTAAGGTCACGAGAAACAAAGGAGAAGCAACAAAAAACGAAAGACGATGATAGAGACTCGATGTCCGAGAGAATTCCGTAGAGATTCACCGGCTTGGTAACCGAGTTTATGGCTCTGATGAGCGAAAGAGAGTCTGAACAGATCCAGATTTTGGTGATGCCGAGGTGTTGAGCGTGAGAGAGAGCCTCCCGAATAGCCAACCCTTCAGCCATAAGCGCTGATGAGACCCAAGTTTGGTATTGACATCCATCTGATCGGGTGAGTATTGAAGCTGAGTCGAAGATCCAGGCCAGACCGGCGGTGAGAGATTCCTTTTTCCAAGCGGTGTCGGTGTTACAAGTTACTGTCCCGACAGGGATCGATGGCGGTCTTGCTTGGATCTGAGTATTCTTCTGTGGAGATTTGGCGGGGTCCTGAGCCTGTAGCCATTCACGAGCATTCACAAGGGATTTAGTGGCCGTGGCTTGTGCAGAGGTTGGTCTTGACTCAAACAGAAGCTTGTTCCGAGCGGTCCACAGATTCCAACACACCCAAGAGAAGATGTCGCTGCTTATCCCACTCGGCGGAAAGCAGGTCCATGTCCTTGATGTCTGAGCAGCTTCACTAACTGTTAAGCAGAGCCCCGGATCAAAACTCCCAGCCAGGGGAATTAGGCTCCATACCTGGGCTGCGTAGGGGCAATGTAGTAATAGGTGTTCAGTAGTCTCAGTCTGACCGCAGTGAATGCAGTTAGTATTCTGTAACATCCCCCTCTTCTGTAGATTCCCACCCGTTGGAAGAGCTCCTTGAATAGCTTTCCAAATGAAGATCTGTAGCTTTGGCGTAGAGGAAATAGACCACACCGATCGATGCCAATCAAAGGAGTCAAGCGGAGCGCTACTATCCAAGAGCTCTTTATCAGCAATGGCCGCAGCATACCCTGACTTTGCGGAGTATATGCCTGACTTCGCTGGGTACCAAATGTAGGAATCTCTTGCTTCTGTTTTGCTCGGTTTGATAGTCAATATTTCCTCCACAAATTCAGGCATTATCCTACTGATCATCTCTATATTCCATTCACAGGTACCTCGATTAATAAGATCAGAGACATAGAGATCATTTGTACCTTCCTTGAGTGGCCCGTACGGTATAATGCGAGACGTAGTTGATATCCAAGCATCCGTCCATACCTTGATCTCTGTCCCTTCTCCCACTGCTCTTCCAATGTGGGAGGCTAGTAAGTCTCTACCAGCGAGGATACCAGTCCATCCATGGGAAGCGCCTTTCACCAATTGTACTTTGAGCAGTGGAGCTTTGTGGCAGTATTTCCCGAGCAGGACTCTAGATAGGAGACAGTTTGGATTAGTGAGCATGCGCCATGGAAGCTTTGCCAGCAGAGCAATATTAAAGGTTTGAATATCCTTAAACCCCAAACCCCCCAAACTTTTTGGTTTTGTAAGCTTATCCCATGATAACCAACACATCTTCTTTTTTCCGGTGTTTGAGTCCCACCAGAAACGTGTTAGAGCCGATTGTATCATCTTACACAAGCCAACCGGTAACAGAAAGCAAGTCATTGCAAAGCTAGGAACAGCAGTGAGTACAGCCTTAAGCATGACCATTTTACCAGCAGAGGAAAGGAATCTAGTAGACCAGCTTACTGCCTTCACCACAATCCTATCAATAATAGATGCAAAGAGGTCTCTCTTTTTCCTCCCGAAGTGTTCTGGGAGGCCAAGGTACTTTCCCACACCTCCCTCCTTTGTGATTCCTAGTATGTCTTTGACTTCATTTCTCACTAAGGATGTGGTCTTTTTAGCAAAGGAGATGGAGGACTTGTCGGTATTGATCCTCTGTCCCGAAGCAGATTCATACAGGGTTAGAATATGTTTCAGTTTCGCGCAGCTACGTCTATCAGTGGGGATGAAAAACATGGTATCATCAGCGAACAGTAAGTGATTTACACTGGGACTGTTTTTTGCAATTTTGATTCCAGGGAGAGTTCCATCTTGTTGTGCTTTAGAACAGAGGCCTGATAAAACTTCACTACACAGGATAAAGAGATAGGGGGAGAGGGGGTCCCCCTGTCTAATTCCACGCTGTGGTATCACTCTGCCTAGGACAGCATCATTAATCAGGAAGGAGTAAGAGACAGAGGAGACACACTTCATTATCCAGGTAGTAAAATCCTCGTGAAAACCCAATGTAGATAGAACACATTCGATGAAACTCCATTCTAATCTATCATATGCCTTGCTCATGTCAGACTTTATAGCCATGGAGGAACGTTTTTTGGACTTGGTCGTCTTAAGATAGTGAAGGAACTCGTGCGTGATAAGCACGTTATCAGAGATGGCTCGGCCAGGTATGAAAGCTGACTGGTTCTCAGAAATAGCACAGTGTAGGACCGGTTTTAGCCTCAGTGATAGGAGTTTTGAAATTACCTTATAGTAAACATTACACAAAGCAATGGGTCTGTAGTCCGAAACTACTTTAGGACTAGTAATCTTTGGGATCAACCTGATATGTGTAGCGTTGATAGAGTGAGGCATTGATCCCGTTCTGAAAAATTCTTGTATCTCCTTTATCATAGCAGGTCCCGTGACATCCCAGTTGGTCTGGAAGAAACTCGCAGAGAAACCATCTGGCCCTGGAGCCTTGTCAGGATGGATGGAGAAAAGAGCAGCTCGAATCTCAAAATCTGTGGGTGGCACTATCAACATTTCATTCTGCTCCGCTGTTATCTTGCTCTTCAGGGCACTATGCACAGTGTCAGTGCAATCGCTTGAAGAAGATGAGAATATCTCCGTGAAATAAGTAGCTATAACTTCAGCAATTTGTTTCTCTTCGAACACTGCGGTTCCCTCTGCAGTTTCTATCATGGAAAATCTGTTTCGGGCTCTCCTTCCGCGAGCAGCTGCGTGGAAATAACCAGTATTACGGTCCCCTAAGGAGAGCCACATCTGCCTGCTGCGCTGCCTCCAGTACTCCTCTTCGGCCTTATAGGCCTGTAGCAATGCTAGATTCAGCGAGGAAATCAGAGGATCATCTGCTAACGGTTTGGATAGCTCTGAATCCAGACTCATTTTCAGGTTATCAATAGCTTTTTTGCTGTTGAGGAATTGGTCCTTACTCCATTTAGAGATAGCCTTTCTACAATTTGAGAGTCTCTCCATGACATTCAAGTTCTTGTATCTATTCCAGGTTTTCTCTACTAGAATTGTGACCTCCGAGTTGTGTCGCAGCCTTCTATCATATCTGAACAGTCTTTGCGATTTCAGCTTTGTAGGATCAAACACGGATAACAGAGGTCGGTGATCTGAGCCCTCGAAGAGCAGGTAATGACTTCTAGCTGTAGGAAACATATCAGACCAATCACTATTACTCACTGCTCTGTCTAATCTGCAGTGTACCACCAAAGGTCCCGGTCTCTTGTGATCCTCTAACCCCTCTCCACGACAAGAAGTTTCCAGTGTGTTGAAGATCAAAGAGGTCACAACTTGAGAGGAAGTTCCTAAAGGCGCAAAATGTACTTTCAGCTCTATCCTTTCCTCCTGACTTCTCAGAGTTGTTGATAATCTCATTAAAATCTCCTGTGAGATACCAGGCCCCAGATCGTGAGGTTGAGATGTTTGAGAGATCATCCCAAACTGCCTGGCGCTTAGAAACCTCGGGGGCACCATAGACGAAGGTACAGAAAAATTCCAAGTCCTTAAATTTAACCTTAGCATCAATGAAGTTGTGGTTTGCTGTTAACACTTGTATACCAATATGATTTTTCCAGAGCAGGGCCAGGCCTCCCCCACCCTGTCCATGGGGGGAAACTAAGTAGTGGGAATCATAGTTGAGATCCTTGAGCTCCTTCAGAACAAAACTGTCCTCGTTCTTTGTCTCCATTAGGAAGCAAATATCAGGAGAACAGCTTTGAGAGAGCTCTTTTAAACGCTGGACTGTTCGGGGGTTCCCAAAAAAAAAACACCTAAAAGATGATATTTAGCTGCATAACGTACAATTTTTGGCATAATTACACATATCAGTTTTCTGACACATAACGTCAAAATCAAAATGAAAACGTCTTGACTAAAACATTTCCGACCTACCGGATTCGAACCAGTGACCTAAGGATATTCTGCAACTACTACAGTCCTCCGCTCTACCAACTGAGCTAAGGTCGGATGTATACAACATTCCATACATGTCTACATTCTACATATAGATTATTGATACACAATAATGTACATATTGTTTGCTCATTTAAATAGTTATATAGTTTATGCATAACAAAATAAAAAACCAACCATAATATAATACACATTGCCCAGTCCTTTGTAGCAGTAGCAAACAATTAGAAGAAACTAATTCACAAAATTTTGCAAGGACAATTTGAATTGGTGGTTCAATAGTCCTCGATTTTTATCTGACACTCAATCATTTTTCTATAAAGAAGCTTTTTATTTCTTCAATTTTTATATAAACATAGACAATGTAGCTTATACTATGTTCATACAAAATTGTTGATCTTGGAGAATAATATTGCTAAATAAAGAAAGTTCGGGAAATTTTCCTTAACTAAAAAAAGGGATTAAAATCACAGATTAAAAATCTTTCTAATTTTTTATAAACGTTGTTTAATTTTAAAAGAAAATTGTAATTTTATTTAAGTCAGTCCACCGTATTTTCTGAAACAAGCCTAATTTTGTTATATACTCCTATTACGGAATATACATTAGAAGACATGTACATATGCGTAATATTATTAAAATACTCTGAAAACAAATTAGCTATAAGAGCAAAACAGTTGCGACCTAAGGAATTTCTGCTAAAAATACAGCCCCCCAGCTCTACCGACTGAGCTAAAGTCGGGATTGTAATAAGATAAAATAGATAAGGACTTGCTTGTTTGGTTAATCCTTTTTGAGTATAATAGGAAGACCATAAAAATGATAGTTAATTATTTGTATCTCGAACTGTTTTGTAACATTTTTAATTTACCAAAATGTAATATGTAAACTATCATAAGAAAAATAATTACAAAATAGATGTATTTTCTTTTTTTTTTAAATTGTTTCTCAAAAGCGTGAACGGCAGGATTCGAACCTGCGCGGGCAAAGCCCACATGATTTCTAGTCATGCCCGATAACCACTCCGGCACGTCCACTTTAATAATTAACTGAAACATTGTTCCATTGTAGATTAATCTACATGACACTCTCAATCATTATTGTTGATTTTTTCGGGAGAAGTAGATGATTGTATTTAAAGGATATTCTAAAATTTTACCAACAGAAGAATGTATCAATAGTCCAAAAATTTATTATCTAAACATCCAAACTCTACATATTTCATAACATTAATATGTTTTGCCAGATATTGTTTTTATTCCCGTTGAATACAAATTAAAAACAATTTCTGTCTCCAACTTAAGTAAAATGATAGAAATAATATTTAGGATAGCATGATTGATTATATTAATAAAAATATTAAAGGACAAGTTCATGCAAGAAAATGGCAGAGAACTTCCACTACCCTTGAGACAACATTAAAAACTGATTGGCACATGCAACAATCTTCCAAATTAAATTTTATTTACATTTTACAAATTTATTTTGTGTTATAGTTTTCGTGTTTGAATATAGATAATAGGATAACTCTTAGAAATTACTTTTTAATGTTTACTTTAGCACATTCAATATTGAAAAAAAAATAAGACACCTAAACGATGATATTTAGCTGCATAACGTTCAATTTTTGGCATAATTACACAATTCAGTTTTCTGACACATAACGTCAAAATCAAAATGAAAACGTCTTGACTAAAACATTTCCGACCTACCGGATTTGAACCAGTGACCTAAGGATTTTCTGCAACTACTACAGTCCTCCGCTCTACCAACTGAGCTAAGGTCGGATGTATACAACATTTCATACATGTCTACATTCTACATATAGATTATTGATACACAATAATGTACATATTATTTGCTCATTTAAATAGTTATATAGTTTATGCATAAAAAATAAAAAAACCAAGCCATAATATAATACATATTGCCCAGTCCATTGTAACAGTAGCAAACAATTAGAAGAAACTAATTCACAAAATCTTGCGGGGACAATTTGAACTGGTGGTTCATTAGTCTTCGATTTTTATCTGACACTCGATAATCATTTTTCTATAAAGAAGCTTCTTATTTCTTCAATTTTTATATAAACATAGACAATGTAACTTATACTATGTTCATTCAAAATTGTTGATCTTGGAGAATAATATTGCTAAAGTCGGGATTGTGATAAGAGAGATTAGAAAAGGACATGCTTGTTTGGTTAATCCTTTTTGAGTATAATAGGAAGAACATAAAAATGATAGTTTGTTATTTGTATCTGATGACAAAAAAAAAAAGAAGTTATTTGTATCTCGAACTGTTTTGTAACATTTTTAATTTACCTAAATGTAATAAGTAAACTATCATAAGAAAATTAATTACAAAACAGTGGTATTTTCTTTAAAAAAAAAAACTGTTTCTCAAAAGCGTGAACGGCAGGATTCGAACCTGCGCGGGCAAAGCCCACATGATTTCTAGTCATGCCCGATAACCACTCCGGCACGTCCACTTTAATAATAAACTGAAACATTGTTCCATTGTAGATTAATCGACATGACACTCTCAATCATTATTATTGATTTTTTTCGGGAGAAGTAGATGATTGTGTTTAAAGGATATTCTAAAATTTTACCAACAGAAGAATGTATCAATAGTCCAAAAATTTATTATCTAAAAATCCAAACTCTACATATTTCATAACATTAATATGTTTTGCTAGATATTGTTTTTATTCCCGTTGAATACAAATTAAAAACAATTTCTATCTCCAACGTAAGTAAAATGACAGAAATAATATTTAGGATAGCATGATCGATTATATTAATAAAAATTAAAAGACAAGTTCATGCAAGAAAATGGCGGAAAACTTCCACTTAAGACAACATTAAAAACTGATTGGCACATGCGACAATCTTCCAAATTGAACTTTATTTACATTTTGCATATTCAGTTTGTATTATAGTTTTCGTGTTTGAATATAGATAATAGGATAACTCTTAGAAATTACTTTTTAATGTTCACTTTAGCACATTCAATATTGAAAAAAAAATAAGACACCTAAACGATGATATTTAGCTGCATAACGTTCAATTTTTGGCATAATTACACAATTCAGTTTTCTGACACATAACGTCAAAATCAAAATAAAAACGTCTTGACTAAAAAATTTCCGACCTACCGGATTCGAACCAGTGACCTAAGGATTTTCTGAAACTACTACAGTCCTCCGCTCTACCAACTGAGCTAAGGTCGGATGTATACAACATTTCATACATGTCTACATTCTACATATAGATTATTGATACACAATAATGTACATATTGTTTGCTCATTTAAATAGTTATATAGTTTATGCATAAAAAAATAAAAAACCAAGCCATAATATAATACATATTGCCCAGTCCATTGTAACAGTAGCAAACAATTAGAAGAAACTAATTCACAAAATCTTGCGGGGACAATTTGAACCGGTGGTTCAATTGTTTTCAATTTTTATCTGACACTCGATAATCATTTTTCTATAAAGATGCTTCTTATTTCTTCAATTTTTATATAAACATAGACAATGTAACTTATACTATGTTCATTCAAAATTGTTGATCTTGGAGAATAATATTGCTAAAGTCGGGATTGTAATAAGAGAGATTAGATAAGGACATGCTTGTTTGGTTAATCCTTTTTGAGTATAACAGGAAGAACATAAAAATGATAGTTAGTTATTTGTATCTCGAACTGTTTTGTAACATTTTTAATTTACCTAAATGTAATAAGTAAACTATCATAAGAAAATTAATTACAAAATAGTGGTATTTTCTTTTTAAAAAAAAACTGTTTCTCAAAAGCGTGAACGGCAGGATTCGAACCTGCGCGGGCAAAGCCGACATGATTTCTAGTCATGCCCGATAACCACTCCGGCACGTCCACTTAAATAATTAACTGAAACATTGTTCCATTGTAGATTAATCTACATGACACTCTCAATCATTATTATTGATTTTTTCGGGAGAAGTAGATGACTGTATTTAAAGGATATTCTAAAATTTTACCAACAGAAGAATGTATCAATAGTCCAAAAATTTATTATCTAAACATCCAAACTCTACATATTTCATAACATTAATATGTTTTGCTAGATATTGTTTTTATTCCCGTTGAATACAAATTAAAAACAATTTCTATCTCCAACTTAAGTAAAATGATAAAAATAATATTTAGGATAGCATGATTGATTATATTAATAAAAATTAAAAGACAAGTTCATGCAAGAAAATGGCGGAAAACTTCCACTTAAGACAACATTAAAAACTGATTGGCACATGCGACAATCTTCCAAATTGAACTTTATTTACATTTTGCATATTCAGTTTGTATTATAGTTTTCGTGTTTGAATATAGATAATAGGATAACTCTTAGAAATTACTTTTTAATGTTCACTTTAGCACATTCAATATTGAAAAAAAATAAGACACCTAAACGATGATATTTAGCTGCATATCGTTCAATTTTTGGAATAATTACACAATTCAGTTTTCTGACACATAACGTCAAAATCAAAATGAAAACGTCTTGACTAAAACATTTCCGACCTACCGGATTCGAACCAGTGACCTAAGGATTTTCTGCAACTACTACAGTCCTCCGCTCTACCAACTGAGCTAAGGTCGGATGTATACAACATTTCATACATGTCTACATTCTACATATAGATTATTGATACACAATAATGTACATATTGTTTGCTCATTTAAATAGTTATATAGTTTATGCATAAAAAAATAAAAAACCAAGCCATAATATAATACATATTGCCCAGTCCATTGTAACAGTAGCAAGCAATTAGAAGAAACTAATTCACAAAATCTTGCGGGGACAATTTGAACTGGTGGTTCAATAGTCATCGATTTTTATCTGATACTCGATAATCATTTTTCTATAAAGAAGCTTCTTATTTCTTCAATTTTTATATAAACATAGACAAAGTAACTTATACTATGTTCATTCAAAATTGTTGATCTTGGAGAATAATATTGCTAAAGTCGGGATTGTAATAAGAGAGATTAGAAAAGGACATGCTTGTTTGGTTAATCCTTTTTGAGTATAATAGGAAGAACATAAAAATGATAGTTAGTTATTTGTATCTCGAACTGTTTTGTAACATTTTTAATTTACCTAAATGTAATAAGTAAACTATCATAAAAAAATTAATTACAAAATAGTGGTATTTTCTTTTAAAAAAAAAACTGTTTCTCAAAAGCGTGAACGGCAGGATTCGAACCTGCGCGGGCAAAGCCCACATGATTTCTAGTCATGCCCGATAACCACTCCGGCACGTCCACTTTAATAATTAACTGAAACATTGTTCCATTGTAGATTAATCTACATGACACTCTTAATCATTATTATTGATTTTTTCGGGAGAAGTAGATGATTGTATTTAAAGGATATTCTAAAATTTTTCCAACAGAAGAATGTATCAATAGTCCAAAATTTAATTATCTAAACATCCAAACTCTACATATTTCATAACATTAATATGTTTTGCTAGATATTGTTTTTATTCCCGTTGAATTAAAATTAAAAACAATTTCTATCTCCAACTTAAGTAAAATGATAGAAATAATATTTAGGATAGCATGATTATATTAATAAAAATTAAAAGACAAGTTCATGCAAGAACATGGTGGAAAACTTCCACTTAAGACAACATTAAAAACTGATTGGCACATGCGACAATCTTCCAAATTGAACTTTATTTACATTTTGCATATTCAGTTTGTATTATAGTTTTCGTGTTTGAATATAGATAATAGGCTAACTCTTAGAAATTACTTTTTAATGTTCACTTTAGCAGATTCAGTATTGAAAAAAATAAGACACCTAAAAGATGATATTTAGCTGGATAACGTACAATTTTTGGCATAATTACACAATTCTGTTTTCTGACACATAACGTTAAAATCAAAATGAAAACGTCTTATTTAAAACATTTCCGACCTACCGGATTCGAACCAGTGACCTAAGGATTTTCTGCAACTACTACAGTCCTCCGCTCTACCAACTGAGCTAAGGTCGGATGTATACAACATTTCATACATGTCTACATTCTACATATAGATTATTGATACACAATAATGTACATATTGTTTGCTCATTTAAATAGTTATATAGTTTATGCATAACAAAATAAAAAACCAACCATAATATAATACACATTGCCCAGTCCTTTGTAGCAGTAGCAAACAATTAGAAGAAACTAATTCACAAAATTTTGCAAGGACAATTTGAATTGGTGGTTCAATAGTCCTCGATTTTTATCTGACACTCAATCATTTTTCTATAAAGAAGCTTTTTATTTCTTCAATTTTTATATAAACATAGACAATGTAGCTTATACTATGTTCATACAAAATTGTTGATCTTGGAGAATAATATTGCTAAATAAAGAAAGTTCGGGAAATTTTCCTTAACTAAAAAGAGGGATTAAAATCACAGATTAAAAATCTTTCTAATTTTTTATAAACGTTGTTTAATTTTAAAAGAAAATTGTAATTATATTTAAGTCAGTCCACCCTATTTTCTGAAACAAACCTAATTTTGTTATATACTCCTATTACGGAATATACATTAGAAGACATGTACATATGCGTAATAATATTAAAATACTCGGAAAAAAAATTAACTATAAGACCAAAACAGTTGCGACCTAAGGAATTTCTGCTAAAAATACAGCCCCCCAGCTCTACAGACTGAGCTAAAGTCGGGATTGTAATAAGATAAATTAGATAAGGACTTGCTTGTTTGGTTAATCCTTTTTGAGTATAATAGGAAGACCATAAAAATGATATTTAATTATTTGTATCTCGAACTGTTTTGTAACATTTTTAATTTACCAAAATGTAATATGTAAACTATCATAAAAAAAATAATTACAAAATAATGGTATTTTCTTTTTTAAAAAAATTGTTTTTCAAAAGCGTGAACGGCAGGATTCGAACCTGCGCGGGCAGAGCCCACATGATTTCTAGTCATGCCCGATAACCACTCCGGCACGTCCACTTTAATAATTAACTGAAACATTGTTTCATTGTAGATTAATCTACATGACACTCTCAATCATTATTGTTGATTTTTTCGGGAGAAGTAGATGATTGTATTTAAAGGATATTCTAAAATTTTACCAACAGAAGAATGTATCAATAGTCCAAAATTTAATTATCCAAACATCCAAACTCTACATATTTCAAAACAGTAATAGTTTTTTTGCTATATATTTTTCTATTCCAGTTGAATAAAAATTAAAAACAATTTCTATCTCCAACTTAAGTAAAATGATAGAAATAATATTTAGGATAGCATGATTGATTATATTAATAAAAATATTAAAGGACAAGTTCATGCAAGAAAATGGCAGAGAACTTCCACTACCCTTAAGACAACATTAAAAACTGATTGGCACATGCAACAATCTTCCAAATTAAATTTTATTTACATTTTAAAAATTTATTTTGTGTTATATTTTTCGTGTTTGAATATAGATAATAAATTACTTTTTAATGTTCACTTTAGCAGATTCAGTATTGAAAAAAATAAGACACCTAAAAGATGATATTTAGCTGCATAACGTTCAATTTTTGGTATAATTACACAATTCAGTTTTCTGACACATAACGTCAAAATCAAAATGAAAACGTCTTGACTAAAACATTTCCGACCTACCGGATTCGAACCAGTGACCTAAGGATTTTCAGCAACTACTACAGTCCTCCGCTCTACCAACTGAGCTAAGGTCGGATGTATACAACATTTCATACATGTCTACATTCTACATATAGATTATTGATACACAATAATGTACATATTGTTTGCTCATTTAAATAGTTATATAGTTTATGCATAAAAAAAATAAAAAACCAAGCCATAATATAATACATATTGCCCAGTCCATTGTAACAGTAGCAAACAATTAGAAGAAACTAATTCACAAAATCTTGCGGGGACAATTTGAACTGGTGGTTCAATAGTCTTCGATTTTTATCTGACACTTGATAATCATTTTGCTATAAAGAAGCTTTTTATTTCTTCAATTTTTATATAAACATAGACAATGTAACTTATACTATGTTCATTCAAAATTGTTGATCTTGCAGAATAATATTTCTAAAACCACAGATTTAAAATCTTTCTAATTTTTTTTATAAACATTGTTTAATTTTAAAAGAAAATTGTAATTTTATTTAAGTTAGTCCACCCTATTCTCTGAACCAAACCTAATTTTTTTATATACTCCTATTACGGAATATACATTATAAGACATGTACATTTGCGTAATATTATTAAAATACTCTGAAAAAATAAAATTATCTATAAAAGCAAAACAGTTGCGACCTAAGGAATTTCTGCTAAAAATACAGCCCCCAGCTCTACCGACTGAGCTAAAGTCGGGATTGTAATAAGATAGATTAGATAAGGACATGCTTGTTTGGTTAATCCTTTTTGAGTATAATAGGAAGAACATAAAATGATAGTTAGTTATTTGTATCTCGAACTGTTTTGTAACATTTTTAATTTACCTAAATGAAATAAGTAAACTAACATAAGAAAAATAATTACAACATAGTGGTATTTTCTTTTAAAAAAAACTGTTTCTCAAAAGCGTGAACGGCAGGATTTGAACCTGCGCGGGCAAAGCCCACATGATTTCTAGTCATGCCCGATAACCACTCCGGCACATCCACTTTAATAATTAACTGAAACATTGTTCCATTGTAGATTAATCTACATGACACTCTCAATCATTATTGTTGATTTTTTCGGGAGAAGTAGATGATTGTATTTAAAGGATATTCTAAAATATTACCAACAGAAGAATGTATCAATAGTCCAAAAATTTATTATCTAAACATCCAAACTCTACATATTTCAAAACATTAATATTTTTTTTAGATATTTTTTTTATTCCAGTTGAATACAAATTAAAAACAATTTATATCTCCAACTTAATTAAAATGATAGAAATAATATTTAGGATACTATGATTGATTATATTAATAAATATTGAAGGACAAGTTCATGCAAGAAAATGGCAGGGAACTTCCACTACCCTTAAGACAACATTAAAAACTGATTGGCACATGCGATAATCTTCCAAATTGAATTTTATTTACATTTTACAAATTCATTTTGTGTTACATTTTTCGTGTTTGAATATAGATAATAGGCTAACTCTTAGATATTACTTTTTAATGTTCACTTTAGCAGATTCAGTATTGAAAAAATAAGACACCTAAAAGATGATATTTAGCTGCATAACATTCAAATTTTTGGCATAATTACACAATTCAGTTTTCTGACACGTAACGTCAAAATCAAAATGAAAACGTCTTGACTAAAACATTTCCGACCTACCGGATTCGAACCAGTGACCTAAGGATTTTCTGCAACTACTACAGTCCTCCGCTCTACCAACTGAGCTAAGGTCGGATGTATACAACATTTCATACATGTCTACATTCTACATATAGATTATTGATACACAATAATGTATATATTGTTTGCTCATTTAAATAGTTATATAGTTTAATTTATAAAAAAATAAAAAACCAAGCCATAATATAATACATATTGCCCAGTCAATTGTAGCAGTAGCAAAGAATTAGAAGAAACTAATTCACAAAATCTTGCGGGGACAATTTGAACTGGTGGTTCAATAGTCTTCGATTTTTATCTGACACTCGATAATCATTTTTCTACAAAGAAGCATTTTATTTCTTCAATTTTTATATAAACATAGACAATGTAATTTATACTATGTTCATTCAAAATTATTGATCTTGGAGAATAATATTGCTAAATAAAGAAAGTTCGGGAAATTTTCCTTAACTAAAAATGGGGATAAAAAACCACAAATTAAAAATCTTTCTAATTTTTTTTAAACATTCTTTAATTTTAAAAGAAAATTGTAATTTTATTTAAGTCATTCCACCCTATTTTCTGAAACAAACCTAATTTTTTTATATACTCCTATTACGGAATATACATTAGAAGACATGTACATATGCGTAATATTATTAAAATACTCTGAAAAAATAAAATTAACTATAAAAGCAAAACAGTTGCGACCTAAGGAATTTCTGCTAAAAATACAGCCCCCCAGCTCTACTGACTGAGCTAAAGTCGGGATTGTAATAAGATAGATTAGATAAGGCCTTGCTTGTTTGGTTCTTCCTTTTTTAGTATAATAGGAAGAACATAAAAATGATAGTAAATTATTTGTATCTCGAACTGTTTTGTAACATTTTTAATTGACGTAAATGTAATAAGTAAACTATTATAAGAAAAATAATTACAAAATAGTGGTATTTTCTTTTAAAAAAAAACTGTTTCTCAAAAGCGTGAACGGCAGGATTCGAACCTGCGCGGGCAAAGCCCACATGATTTCTAGTCATGCCCGATAACCACTCCGGCACGTCCACTTTAATAATTAACTGAAACATTGTTCCATTGTAGATTAATCTACATGACACTCTCAATCATTATTGTTGATTTTTTCGGGAGAAGTAGATGATTGTATTTAAAGGATATTCTAAAATATTACCAACAGAAGAATGTATCAATAGTCCAAACATTTATTATCTAAACATCCAAACTCTACATATTTCAAAACATTAATATTTTTGCTAGATATTGTTTTTATTCCAGTTGAATACAAATTAAAAACAATTTCTATCTCCAACCTAAGTAAAATGATAGAAATAATATTTATGATAGCATGATTATATTAATAAAAATTAGAAGACAAGTTCATGCAAGAAAATTGCGGAGAACTTCCATTTAAGACAACATTAAAAACTGATTGGCACATGCGACAATCTTCCAAATTGAATTTTATTTACATTTTGCATATTCAGTTTGTTTTATAGTTTTCGTGTTTGAATATAGATAATAGGCTAACTTTTAGAAATTACTTTTTAATGTTTACTTTAGCACATTCAGTATTGAGAAAAAATAAGATACCTGATATTTAGCTGCATAACGTACAATTTTTAGCATAATTACACAATTCAGTTTTCTGACACATAACGTCAAAATCAAAATGAAAAAGTCTTGACTAAAACATTTCCGACCTACCGGATTCGAACCAGTGACCTAAGGATATTCTGCAACTACTACAGTCCTCCGCTCTACCAACTGAGCTAAGGTCGGATGTATACAACATTTCATACATGTCTACATTTTACATATAGGTTATTGATACACAATAATGTACATATTGTTTGCTCATTTAAATAGTTATATAGTTTATGCATAACAAAATAAAAAACCAAGCCATAATATAATACATATTGCCCAGTCCATTGTAGCAGTAGCAAACAATTAGAAGAAACTAATTCACAAAATCTTACTGGGACAATTTGAACTGGTGGTTCAATAGTCCTCGATTTTTATCTGACACTCGATAATCATTTTTCTATAGAAAATCTTTTTATTTCTTAAATTTTTATATAAACATAGACAATTTAACTTATACTATGTTCATTCAAAATTTTGATCTTGGAGGGAAATATTGCTAAATCAAGAAAGTTCGGGAAATTTTTCCTTAACTAAAAAAATGGAATAAAATCACAGAGTAAAAATCTTTCTAATTTTTTTATAAACATTGTTTAATTTTAAAAGAAAATTGTAATTATATTTAAGTTAGTCCACCCTATTTTCTGAACCAAACCTAATATTGTTATATACTCCTATTACGGAATATAAATTATAAGACATGTACATATGCGTAATATTATTAAAATACTCTGAAAAAATAAAATTAACTATAAAAGCAAAACAGTTGCGACCTAAGGAATTTCTGCTAAAAATACAGCCCCCTGCTCTACCGACTGAGCTAAAGTCGGGATTGTAATAAGATAGATTAGATAAGGACATGCTTGTTTGGTTAATCTTTTTCTAGTATAAAAGGAATAACATAAAAATGATAGTTAGTTATTTGTATCTCGAACTGTTTTGTAACATTTTTAATTTACGTAAATGCAATAAGTAAACTATCATAAGAAAAATAATTACAAAATAGTGGTATTTTCTTTTTTTTAAAAAGAACTGTTTCTCGAAAGCGTGATTGGCAGGATTCGAACCTGCGCGGGCAAACCCCATATGATTTCTAGTCATGCCCGATAACCACTCTGGCACGTCCACTTTAAAAATTAACTGAAACATTGTTCCATTGTAGATTAATCTACATGACACTCTCAATCATTATTGTTGATTTTTTTCTGGAGAAGTAGATGATTGTATTTAAAGTATATTCTAAAATTTTGCCAACAGAAGAATGTATCAATAGTCCAAAAATTTATTATCTAAACATCCAAACTCTACATATTTCATAACATTAATATTTTTTGCTAGATATTGTTTTTTTTTACAGTTGAATACAAATTAAAAAAAAATTCTATCTCCCACTTAAGTAAAATGATAGAAATAATATTTAGGATAGCAAGATTGATTATATTAATAAAAATTAAAAGACAAGTTTAAGCAAGAAAATGGCGGAGAAATTCCATTTAAGACAACATTAAAAACTGATTGGCACATGCGACAATCTTCCAAATTGAATTTTATTTACATTTTGCATATTCAGTTTCTATTATAGTTTTCGTGTTTGAATATAGATAATAGGCTAACTCTTAGAAATTACTTTTTAATGTTCACATTAGCACATTCAGTATTGAAAAAAATAAGACACCTAAAATATGATATTTTGCTGCATAACGTACAATTTTTGGCATAATTACACAATTCAGTTATCTGACACATAACGTCAAAATCAAAATGAAAAATTCTTGACTAAAACATTTCCGACCTACCGGATTTGAACCAGTGACCTAAGGATATTTTGCAACTACTACAGTCCTCCGCTCTACCAACTGAGCTAAGGTCGGATGTATATAACATTTCATACATGTCTACATTCTACATATAGATTATTGATACATAATAATGTACATATTAATAATTAACTGAAACATGGTTCTATTGTAGATTAATCTACATAACACTCTCAATTATTATTGTTGATTTTTTGGGAGAAGTAGACAATTGTAATTAAAGGATTTTTTAAATTGACCAACAAAAGAATGTATCAATAGTCCAAAAATTTACTATCTAAACCTCCAAACTCTACATATTTCCAAACATTAATATTTTTTGCTATATATTTTTTTATTCCGGTTAAATACAAATTTAAAACAATTACTATCTCCAACTTAAGTAAAATGGTAGAAATAATATTTAGGATAGCATGATTGATTATATTAATTAAAATGAAAAGATAAGTTCATGCAAGAAAATGGCAGAGAACTTCCACTACCCTTAAGATAACATTAAAAACTGATTGGCACATGCAACAATCTTCCAAATTGAATTTTATTTACTTTTTATATATTCATTTTGTACTATAGTTTTCGTGTCTGAATATAGATAATAGGGTAACTCTTAGAAATTGCTTTTTAATGTTCAGTTTAGCACATTCATTATTGGAAAAAAAATACACCAGAAATAAGAAATTTAGCTGCATAACGTTCAATTTATGGTATAATTACACAATTCAGTTTTCTGACACATAATGTCAAAATCAAAATGAAAAATTCTTGACTAAAACATTTCCGACCTACCGGATTCGAACCAGTGACCTAAGGATATTCTGCAACTACTACAGTCCTCCGCTCTACCAACTGAGCTAAGGTCGGATGTATAAAACATTTCATACATATGTACAGTCAACATATAGATTATTGATACACACTAATGTCCATATTGTTTGCTCATTTAAATAATTATATAGTTTATGCTTAGCAAAATAAAAAAGAAAGCCATAATATAATAAATACTTCCCCGTCCATTGTAGCAGTAGCAAGCAATTAGATGAACTAATTCACAAAATCTTGCGGGGACTATTTGAACTGGCGGTACAATAGTCCTTGATTTTTATCTGACACTCGGGAATCATTTTTCTAAAGAAGCTTTTTATTTTCTTAGATTTTTATTATATACATTGACAATGTAGCTTATACTATGTTCATTCAAATTTATTGATCTTGGAGAAAAAAACTACTAAATCAAGAAAGTTCGAGAAATTTTCCTTAACTAAAAGAAAAGGATAATAACCACAGGTTATAATTTGTTATAAACATTGTTTATTTATAAAAGAAAGTTATAATTATTTTTAAATCAGTTCACCCTATTTTCTGAAACAAACCTAATTTGTTTATAAACTCCTATTACAGTATATACATTATTAGATTGTACATATGTGTAATATTATTTAACTTTTTTAAAATTAACTATAAAAGAAAAATAGTTGCGACCTAAGTAATTTCTACTTAAAATACAGCCCTCTGCTCTACTAACTGAGCTTAAGTCAGCATTGTAATAAGGTATATTAGATAAGGATATGCTTGTTTGGCTAATACTTTTTCGAGTATAATAGGAAAACACACAAAAAAAATTATTAATTATTTGTATCTTGAACTGTTTTGTAACATTTCCTAATTTACCTATGTGTAAAAATTAAACTATCATTAGAAAAAAAATTATAAAATAGTCGTATTTTCTAAAACCCCGGTTTCTCAAAAGCGTGAACAGCAGGATTCGAACCTGTACGGGCAAAGCCAACATGATTTCTAGTCATGCCCGATAACCACTCAGGCACGTCCACTTAATAATTAACTGGATCATTGTTCTACTATAGAGTAATCAACATAATACTCTAAATCATTGTTGTTGATTTTTCGGAGAAGTAGACGAGTGTAAAGGATATTTTAAAATTTTACCAACAGAAGAATGTATCAATAGTCCAAAAATTAATCATCTAAACCTCCAAACTATACATATTTCCAAACATTATTATTTTTTGCTAGATTTTGTTTTTTTATTCCAGTTGATTACAAATTAAAAAAAAATTATATGTCCAACTTAAGTATAATGATATAAATAATATTTAGGATAGGCATGATTGATTATATTATTTTAAATGAAAAAATAAGTTCATGCATGAAAATGGCAGAGAACTTCCACTACCCGGAAGAGAACATTGAAAACTGATAGGCACATGCAACAAGCTTCCAAAATGAATTTTATTTACCTTTGACATATTCATTTTGTACTAAAGTTTTCGTGTTTGAATATAGATAATAGGCTACTCTAAGACATTACTTTTGAATGTTCACTTTAGCACATTCAGTATTGAAAAAAGTAAGACACCAAAATGATGGAATTGAGCTGCATAATTTATGGTATAATTACAAAATTCAGTTTTCTGACAAATAATGTCAAAATAAAAATGAAAAAGTCTTGACTAAAACATTTCCGACGTTCCGGATCCGAACAAGTGACCTAAGGATATTCTGCAACGACTACAGTCTCTGCTGTACCAACTGAGCTAAGGTCAAATGTATACAACATTTCATACATGTGTACATTCTACATATAGAATATTGATACACAATAATGTCCATATTGTTTGCTCATTTAAATGGGTGTATAGTTTACGCTTCTTAAAATAATACAGAAAGCCGTAATATAATACATAGTGCCCAGTCCATTGTAGCAGTCACATACAATTAGAAGAAACTAGTTCACAAAATCTTGCAGGGACTATTTGAACTGGTGGCAAAATAGTCCTCGATTTTTATCTGACACTCAGATAATCATTTTTCTATAAAGAAGCTTTTTATTTTCTTAAAATTTTATATCTATGTAGACAATGCAGCTTATACTATCCTAATTCAAAATTTTTGATCTTGGTGAAAAAATTACTAAATCAGGAAAGTTCAAGAATGTTTTCTTAACTAAAAGAAAAGGATTATAACCACAGATTAAAAATCTTTCGAATTTGTTATAAACATTGTTTTATTTCAGAAGAAATTTATCTTATTTTTAAATTAGTCCACCCTATTTTCTGAAGCAAACCTAAGTTTTTATATATATTATGGAATATACATTGTAAAATTGTACATATGCGTAAGATTATTAAACTACTTTGAAAAATTAAATTAACTATAAGAGCAAAATATATATGTGACCTAATGGATTTCTGCTAAAAATACAGCCATCCGCTTTACCAACTGAGCTAAAGTTGTAATTGTATTAATGTAGATTAATTAATGATATGCTTGTTTGGTTAATCCTTTTTTGAGTATAACAGGAAAAACATAAAAAGGTTAAATAATTATTTGTATCCCAAACTTTTTTGTAGCATTTTTTAATTTACCTTAGTGTAATAAATAAACTATCATAAGAAAAATAATTACAAAATAGTTGTATTTTATAAAAAACTTGTTTCTCAAAAGCGTGAATGTCAAGATTCGAACCTGCTCAAGCAAAGCCCACATGATTTCTAGTAATGCCCGATAACCACTCCGGCCCGTCCACTTTAACAATTAACTGAAACATTTTTCTATTATAGATTAATCTACATAATACTCTCAATCATTATTTTTTATTTGTTGGGAGAAGTGGACGAGAGTAAAGGATATTTCAAAATTTTATCAATAGAAGAATGTATCAATATTCCAAAAGTTAATCATCTAAACCTCGAAACTCTACATATTTCCAAAAATTACTATTTTTTGCTAGATATTATTTTTTATTCCAGTTGAATACAAATTAAAAACAATTTATTTGTCAGATTTAAGTAAAATGATAGAAATAATATATATGATAGGCATGATTGGTTATATTAATTAAAATGAAAAGATAAGTTCATGCAATAAAATGGTAGAGAATTTCCATTTTACCCTTAAGAGAACATTGAAAACTGATAGGCACATGCAACAATCTTCCAAATTGAATTTTATTTATGTTTTAAAAATTCATTTTGTACTATATTTTTTGTGTTTGAATATAGATAATATGCTAACTCTAAGAAATTAGTTTTGAATGTTCACTTTAGCCCATTCAGTATTGAAAAAAATAAGACATAAAAATTTGAAATTGAGCTGCATGACGTTCAATTTATGGTATAATTACGCAATTTTGTTTTATGACACATAATGTCAAAATCAAAATGAAAAAGTCTAGACTAAAACATTTCCGACCTACCGGATTTGAACTAGTGACATAAGGATATTCTGCAACGACTACAGTCCTCCACTCTACCAACTGAGTATTTCATACATGTGCACATTCTACATATATATTATTGATACACAATAATGTACATATCTTTTGCTCATTTAAATGGTTATTTAGTATATATTTGCTTTAAAAAAATTAAACAGAAAGCCATAATATATAACATATTACCCAGTTAATTTTAGCAGTCATATACAATTAGAAGAAACTAGTTCACAAAATCTTGTGGGGACTATTTGAACTGGTGGCACAATAGTCCTCGATTTTGATCTGACACTATAATCATTTTTCTATAATGAAGCTTTTTATTTTCTTGAATTTTTATATATACGTAGACAATGGAGCTTATAATATGGTCATTAAAAATTGTTGATCTTGGTGAAAAAAAAATTACTAAATCAAGAAAGTTCAAAAAAATTTCATTAACTAAAAGATAAGGATTATAACCACATGTTATAAATCTTTCTAATTTGTTCTAACATTGTTTAATTTTAAAATAAATTTCTAGTTATTTTTTTAAATTAGTCCACCCTATTTTCTGAAACAAACCTAATTTTTTGTATATACTCTTATTACGGAATATATATTTTAAGATATGTACATATGCGTCATATTATTAAAGTTCTCCGAAAACATAAAATTAACTATAAAGCAAAATAGTTGCCACCTAAGGAATTTCTGCTAAAATAGAGCCCTCCGCTCTACCGACTGAACTAAAGTCGGCATTATAATAAGGTCGATTAGTTAAGGATATTCTTGTTTGGTTCATCTTTTTGAGTATAATAGGAAGAAAATAAAAAGGTTTGTTAATTATTTGTATCTCGAACTGTTTTGTAACATTTTTTAATTTACCTAATAGTACTAAGTAAACTATCATTAGAAAAATATTACACAATAGTGGTATTTTCTTTAACAAAATCTAAAAAGCGTGAACGGCAGGATTCAAACCTGCGCGGGCAAAGCCCACATGATTTCTAGTCATGCCCGATAACAACTCCGGCATGTCCACTTTAATTATTAACTCAAACATTGTTCTATTATAGATTAATCTATGTAATACTCTCTATCATTATTGTTAACTTTTTTGGGAGAAGTAGACGAGTTTGAAGGATATTTTAAAATTTTACCAACATGAATGTATCAATTGTCCAAAAATTTATCATCTAAACCTCCAAACTCTACATATTTCCAAACATTATTATTTTTTGCTGGATATTGTTTTTTACTCCAATTGAGTACAAATTAAAAACAATTTATGTCCAAGTTAAGTAAAATGGTAGAAATAATATTTAGGATAGCATGACTGATTATATTAGTTAAAATGAAAAGATAAGTTCATGCAAGAAAATGGCAGAGAATTTTCACTACCCTTAAGAGAACATTGAAAATTGATAGGCACATGCAGCAATCTTCAAATTGAATTTTATTTACATTTTACATATTCCTTTTGTACTATACTTTTCGTGTTTTAATATAGATAATATGCTAACTCTAAGAAATTCACCACGATACATATATATACTTTTCTTGAATTAGTATATATATGTAGACAATGTAGCTTATACTATGGTCATTCAAAATTTTTGATCGTGGTGAAAAAGATACTATATCAAGAAAGTTCGAAAAATATTCCTGAACTAAAAAACGGATTATATCCATAGGTTATAAATCTTTCTAATACTCACTAAGCTCAGTGTCACTTTGCCACATACACAGTAGTATATTGTGATGGGGGCGACGTATCTCTGTAATAATCATGTGTTTCACTCCCGAATAAAGCATCTTGTTTTAGATTATCACTTCATCCGCGACAATGTAAACTTGGGTACTTTATGAATATCTCATGTATCTACTCACGAGCAGCTCGACGACGCATTCACTAAGCCACTGTCCTGACCTCGTTTTTTGGAGCTATCAAGCAAGATTGGAGTATGTCAACTCCCTCCATCTTAAGCTTTCCATTCTATACAAAACACTCAAAACGCGCAAATACAAACTCCCAAAACTTACAAATACGACTCTTATATCGGATGTCCGTGGGTCGCCCACTACATATCACTGGTGAGGCAGGATTGGTTGAGCAATGGAAAGAATTTATCTACTGTGGGAAATGATCAATTGACTCCCTGTCGCATTAAATATCTTCCCTTATTAGTTTGCAGCTTTGGCACGCGACTATTTACGAGTTGTGGAAAGAGCAGAACCATCGTTTCCACCGTGGTGTGTCGTTATCTCTTTGTGGTTTACATCTTCCCTCCTTTCCATTTTCTCTTGTATACGAAAGCCTTATTTAAAAAAAAAAGGAACGACCTGGACAGCCACTGCATGTTTCTCGCTTGTTATGCATTTCAGATTTCTATCCACTCTGTTTGGAAGGAAAGAAATCGTCGTGATTACGGTGAACCTCCTTTACCTACCACCTCTCTGCTCAAGATCATTGACAAGAACGTCCAGGTCTCATTCTGCTTGTCAACTGTCACGAGAAGCAACATGAGGGGCTTCTTCGAATTTGGTTCAGTGCCATATATGATTGTAAGTTTTTTAAAACAACCAGTAGTTGCACTTGATGAAAAACAGAGCTTTTGATGAATACAATTTAACATTCATTCAAAAAAAAAAAAAACACATTTGTATTCTGTTGCAAAACTTTTTAAGTGTATTCCAATACTAAATCGTGAGCCAATTCATTTAGCCTATGATGAAATTAGTCCAAGTTTAAGTTGAGTTATTTAAGCTAATAAATCAGCTGAGCTGAATCATAAAGTACTTGAATTCATAATGAGCTAAGCTGAACCCCGTAGCTTATTTTGAACGCTCCTAAAGAAATAGGAACAAAATCCAAATAAGAAGCACTAAAAGACAAAGTAGTGTTTAGGAATAGATAGCTAAACTCTGTGTACTGCAAAATAAACATGTACAAAATCAGAAATTTAAGGGAGTGAAGCTTGAGGGGGTTTGGGTTGGTCGTATGCAGCAATGTTTTGGGGTTCACATTCAGGGCTCAGGAGACGGACAAGTGTTGCCGTAGATGCACTCATGGACACAGCTCCACACCCAGCCCATCGCAGACTTCTTGGCACTGTAACCCTCGGACCTGCACATTCCACATAAAGCAACAGTCATGAAATGGAGGGGTCAACATTTTCTTCTCTTACCATTGTATCTTAGGTCTTTGTCACTCAACTATCCAATCATTTGAATCATAAATTCCCCAAAAAACAAAAACTATCCCCAAGAATCACTATCCCCAAAAACTATCCCCAAAAAACAAAAACTATCCCCATGGCGCAAATAAGAAGAAAGAAGAGAATAATTGATACCATAGTGAAGTCTGCAGAGAACCCAGAAACCAAGAGCTCCACCAACAGTGAAAATAGCAGCAGTTTGTCTCATGAGCCTTGAACATGGCTTTGCATCTGATCTCATTAGATCTCCTTCCGACCATCCTAACATCTGCCTCAACGCCATTTCTCTCTGTAACAACAACAACAAAACCCCCATCAAACCTTGGTTTTCTGACAAAGATGTTCACTGCGACATTTCATCGAACAGTTTAAGGATGACTTCAGAAACAGAACAGAACAGATTTGATCTTAGCATGTCAGGACAGAACAGAAGATCGGATTCTTGATTCCACTAAACCAGGGAGCTACAGGACGATTGTATTCCCGCACAATGAAATCGTCGAAGTTGATTAATTAAGCATAATCGCCGCAATGGATAAGAAGGAAGATTCAGAAGGAGAAAAGTGAGAACAGAGGAGCTCACCAGAGATGAACAGATGTGGAGTAGCTTATGGCCGGCAGAGGTTCGTAGCAAATAGGCAAATACAGATTATGAGGGACTTCTGAGAGGGGAGACATCGTGTCTTCTTTTATATCAAATAAAAGACATCGTGTCTTTCTCATTTTACATCAACTTTACAAGTACGCCCAAATTTGTTTTTACAATAATGATATTAATTCATTATAAAAATAAAATAAAATAAAATATTAATTCTATTAACACTTTTTCAATCTAAAATGGTTTTTAGTAATTAAAACCATAAGCTAAAAAAATGAATTAAAAAAACTCTTAACTAAAAATCTTGTGAAATAAACCTTCAATTTTAGAGCATCATTAAGGCAAGCTCTTAGTGGAATGCTTAAAGATTTTTGTATTTAAAAAAAAAATGAAAATGAAGTAATTATTGAAAACACGGCGCTTAATTAAGCTTCAGAAGAAGCGACGCTTAGGAGACACGTGTTGCACCATGGGTTATCCGCGTCTCTTTCTCTCTCACTAATGAGGAAACAAAACCGTCTCGTGTTCTCTCTCGACGACTCCGCCTTCGGGTTCTCTCCCTCGACGAAATCGAGAATCGCCGGTGCTCCCCCGTCGTGATCTCTCCTCTACGCCTCCGTGATCTCTCCTCGACGCTTCCGTGATCTCTCCTCGCGACGCCTCAGTAATCTCTCTTGACGCCTTCGTGATCTCTCCTCGACGCCTCCGTGAGCTATCGTCGCGATCTCTCTGCGATGCCTCGGTGATCTCTCCTCGTGATCTATCCTCAACGCCTCCGACATGCATCCGACTCCGCCTCCGTGATCTCTCCTCCTGATCCCTCCTCGAAAGTTCTCTCTCCTCGACGAATCAGTGGAAGATGATCTCTTTTCGTGTCTTTCGCTCCTCGACGACTCCGCGGTGAATCTTTCGGCGACTCTCTGTGTCGATCTCCTCCAACTCTCTCTCTCTCTCTCGACGGCTCACCTCGATGAAGAATCATCTCGCATCTCTCTCAGGTCCGGACCTCTCCTCGCCATATCTTTCCTCTCTCTCAGGCCCGAAGCTCTTATCGACGAAAGGTAAAGTTAATAATTTTTCCTTTCATGTCTGAAGCGTTTGTTATTTTGATTAGTCTGCGTTTGAGTCTTTGTTTATATTGCTCGGTTTTACTTAGGTTCATATAGGAACGATTGAATTGATATGTTGTAGCTTCTGTTCTTGTCTGAAATGATATAATTTAGCATCTGCTTTGGAATTTGATCTCAATTGTTTAAGAGTTCAATTATATGATATAGTATCTGGTCTGAGTTGAATCGTGTATCATGTTCGGTTAATCATTTTTGTTTTGTTTCTGTGTGTTTGTCTGTTGAGCTTCACGGGTCAAGCATCCCATATTAAGCACCTTGCATTGGAGGAAGAAAATATACAAGTTTCTTAATAAAATTCTTAACACATATCTATATATATAAAGAAATGTTCGCCTCTCTCCCGTGAAGTCACGTCATCAATTTGTGCGTTCTGGGAGTGACACGTGTCTCATTTTATATTTAGGGCCAAAATAAATGAATGCAGTTAAGGGTAATTGAACCCAGCACCTCTAGCACTGGTAATTTCTCTTAGAACCACTAGGCTAAAGTCAATTTTTATAAATATGTGGCCGCGAAAATACTTATTATCGTGTCAGCTGGAAGCCCAAGCTTTTTCTGCTTGTGGCCAGGGCCGACACTGAACTGACGTCAAGATGAAGATCGTGAAATTAAAAACTTTGCTCCAAACAGTTTTGCAATGTTTCCAACCTTTATAACTCGATGCATATAATATATATCAAAATACATTTGTTGTACACGCTTTTATTAGTTTTGCTTTTAAAAGAAGGTATTTACAGTTATAAATGTTTTGTGTCAGTGAAGTAATGGTTGAAAAATCTATATACATATGTCATTTTAAAATAACACTCAACTTCTATATATAGTCAATACATATGTCCATGTTATATTTTAGACTAAATATTTTCTCTTTTAAAAATATAGAAAACAATTTTTTTAGTCTACAAGCAAATGTTGTAGAGCAAGTATGCATTATACAAAATAATATATATTTAAAATCCATACACAAAAACATAAAAATTGTTATAGGCCTCTTTCTCACACATGCACACTCCACTATGAATAATAATTAAAAAAAAACAGTATTGTCATCAAACTTTATCACAAATCCACATTTGTACATCTATAATTATGAGTCGGACAATTAGTTAATTTGATACAATACCAAAGCAAGAATAATCGAAAAACAACTATACCACCGCATACTAATAAGTAAGACATAAAAGATAACCAGATTCTTGAATCTTAAAACAAATTTCAACTCGAGCATTTAGTGAATATCAAATTAACTAATATCCCGCCCGTAGGGCGGGCCGACCCTAGTTTGTCAATAAAAAAATGATTAAGCACCCCATTAGGGGTGCTTTGGTTAAAGATGCTCTTAGTGCCGTACGTTAACATATGTTGCCATCTATCTAAAAAACCGTGATAGAGGGTGATGTAAGTTAACGGTTTATCAGTTGAGGTATTTTATCACTAAAAATTATTAAATATTTTAAAATCTTTATTATCATTTATTTATATTTATATAAGCCTTTAAAACTAATTTATAAATTTTAATACATTATTTTATAACTAATTTATACAATTTTATAAATATTTTAATATTTTTAGGCGGAATGTAGTATATATTAACGGAATTAAAATTAAAGGTTCTCGTTGAGAGTTTTTTTATGATTCAATCTTTAGTAAAAGGTTTTAATTACTAAAACAAGGTTTTTTTTAATGACTAAAAAGTGTCTCTACGTACCTCCAAAGTCAACTAAAAACGAATGTGTCATTGTCACTTTCACTGGAGAAAATAAATATCTACACGCATAAACGAGATAATGGAGGAGAAAGAAAATCTCTTCCACTCACAAAAAGTACAGACCTTCTTGATCTTCACCCCCAATCCACTTAGGTTTGTTGCTCCATCATTAACTAAATTTCTCTCTCTAAAGTTTTGGTGTTTCCACCTTTATACAGATGACTTTGTTAAACATGTGTTCTAAAAGGCGGCCGCCTAGCCGTATAGTCGGCCGAGTAGTCGCTCCACGTCAATGAACCGACTCGATTAAGACCAATTCGGTCACATTAATCGGACCACATATAGTCGGCCGCCTAACTGATTTAATCGGTTCAAAACCGATTTCTCAGCGAGTAATTGGCCGTATTTTTGAACTTTTTGACAAGATGTTGGGCTTGATACGAAGCCCATCTTGCAAACTAACTATTTTGCTTCTACGTTTATTTATTGGTGATGTTAGATGTTACTTTTGTTATTATTAGACGATGTGGGATGTTAGAATTTCAAGTTTTTTACTTTTTGTATTTTATTTAGTCGTAAATTTTATTGGGCCTAGACTGGATCAAACTTGGAATGAATTTTTTTAACATTTTCACAGATTTTATCGACTTAAGTCAGTAGAACAAACATTAAAAATAAATTATGAGATGGTGGTTTCTAATTTATATGTATAAAATGTAGTATTATACGTATAAAATACAAAAAATTCCTCCCCGCGTACTCTCCGATTTTTTCCTGCTTTTTCAATAAATCGCTAGGCCCACATGTGCCGCATGCGTAGCGCCTAGCGAGTTTCCGAACAAGGGTTTCAACCATTTGATCCTTTTTTTCTTCTTTTTTGTTTTGTTTTGTGTAGATTACTTCTTCCTGGAAAATAATCGAGTTTAACAGTCAGTGAACAATCAAGTGGGTTTAACGTTAGTAAGAGTAAGAATTGACTATTAACTTGCTTCAGTAACTGATTAATTTCAGTTACGTTAATTTATCACTGAAATCCCAAAAGAAAACTAGAATTATTTTCCTCTGTTTGAGATTTAATTAAAAAAGAAGCTTTAATGTTTTATCTTTACTTTAATGACGATACATGTGACAGGACATGATGCTTATCCGTCAAGCCATATTTTTCTGTCTCTTAGCAACCTTTCTACATCCCACAACCTCCAGTGGTCTGTTCCGTGTCGGTCTGAAGAAAAGACGGCTCGAGCTCGATGAAATAAGAACCGGCAGAGTGATCAGAAAGCTGAAACATTCACAAGGAGGACTCACATATTACCCTACTCTTGGAGGTGATTCTAGTCAAGAAAATCAAGTTATTCTTAAGAACTACCTAGACGCTCAATACTATGGAGTTATTGGAATCAGAACACCTTCACAAGAATTCGAAGTTATATTCGATACCGGAAGTTCCAACCTCTGGGTTCCATCTATACATTGCAAATTTCTAGACGTGAGTTATACAAAATCTAGAATTTGTTTTGAACCGTCTCTTTTTGTCTTATCTTGTCTAGTATTTGTATGTTGTGCTCTTCAGCTGGCTTGCTGGGTCCATCACAAGTACAAGTCTAGCAAATCCAAAACATACACAAAGAACGGTACTGTTTAAGGTGAGTTTGGTCTCGGGCGAAGTAAACAATACTAAAAATGGGTCGAACAGAGGCGTTTATTAGATTTCGAGATGATGTTACAAAGGTGGAGAAGGTAAAAGCAAGCCGGAGCTCGTGAGAGCTTAAACCGGAAAAGTACAAATAGCAGAGAGATGATTGTACGGATGATAAACCCTAATCTCGCCGCTAAGTTTGTGTAGCTAAGTGTCGATGCCTTTCTCCTTTGCTTTCCTCTCCTTTTATACTCTGTTCGATTACCTTAACCTAATCTCCTTTTACCGATTGGGCCTCGTCGGCCCTTCGGGCCTGACTAGGAGATGCTCGCTCTGAGCCGCTTATCGGTTCCGCTTCGTTTGCTCTCTGCTTCGACTAACCGCATTCCCTGGCTAAGTCGAAGCCTCGAGGATCGGCTTCCGAGCCGACGTCGACTCGGTTTGCTGGATTGGGCCCTTTGTTTGATGGGCTTTGTGGATGGGTTAAATCCATCCCCAACAGTAAGTCCCCCCCAGTTCATTGATGGTCGAGCGGTCGATCTTCGATGAATTAGGTGTCTTTAGTTCGGAGGACAAAGGGTTCAATCCGAGCAAATGACTGGATCGTGGAGAGTCAATCCGTTTAATCAACGCTTCTTAATCGGGAAAATGAATCGACGCATCTGTTGATCACGCGTTGCGATCGTGAGGTAAACGCTTGCGGGTCGAGAAGACGGATCGACGCATCTGTCGATCACGCGCCTAATTGAGTTTAGGCCCACTTAGGCCTTATTAGGCGTAATGATGACGCCTTGATCCCAGCGCTTTTCTCTCCCTATAAATAGTGCAACCCTCTCCGCTTCTTTTCATTTCTCTCCGCAGCGCTAAAGGTACTTTCTCTCTCTACACTCCTTCTCTCTCTTTATCTCTGTCTTTAGATCTGCGATTATCCGAGATGTCGTCACATCGTTTGACGCGAGAACAAAAAGGGAAGGGGGCGGTATCTTCTCGGGATTCTGCTGAGAATCCTGACAGTATCCATCGCGAAGCAATGATGGATACGGGGAATTTGGACCTAGCGCAACGTCTTTTGGTCTCATAAGCGAGAGAACAATTCCGGGGTGACGACGACGGTCAAGAAGCTGTCGACATCTCGGTTGTTCCGATCAGCTACTACCCTGGAAACATCTTCACCGAGGAGAGTCCGTTGGAGGTTTGGAGAATTCGACCCTCGGTTGTCGATGGTCAGGACTGGTCGAACGTCGAGAGGACGAAATCTACCGTGGAGTCGGTGGAGGCTATTCTCCGAGATCTCAACGCACACGGGGTCTCGTTTATTATTCCGAAGTCAGATCAGAGGCCCTGGTCACCTCCGAAGGGTTACCAGTGCATTTACGAATCGTATTTCCGGAACGACACGAAACTGTGGTTCCCGATTCCTCGAATCGTCACGGCTTATGCGTTCCGCCGAGGGGTCGCTTTGAGCCAGCTAATGAACGGTTCTCTTCGATTAATGGTCGTTCTGTCGGTGATTGCGGCCGAGGCGGGGACGTCAATGAGTGTGAGGTCGTTCGAAGAGTTGACTTCGGTTTCAATCTCCGACGATGGGCTCGTCTCGACGAGGATGCGCCCGAACTACAACGTGGTCACGGGGTATCCGACCAAAACCTCGGATTGGCAACGTTCGTACTTCTATGTGAAGTCGAACAGGTCCGCGTTCGAGGAACCTCCGAAATCTGGTTATCGCGTTCTTTGGAATGCAGAGATGGGTACTGCACACTACCTTCTGTGATGATTGTAGCGTGTGCTCGTCTAACGTGTCCGTGTTGTTTTTTCTCTTTTGTAGTTGGTCACCCGAATCTTGCCACATACCCCGAGGATTGGAAGGAGAGTGCTCGGATCGTTGCGTTGCAGAAGCAAGATCACTGGGAGGATTTTACTCGGGAAAGAATTCAAAGATCTGTAGATCGGATTGCTAGTCGTAAGTTTTCTCTCTTATTTCCCTTTTACATTCCCGAACAAGTGAATAATACTTATTAAGAGTTTTCCTTTGCAGAGCGTTGGATCTCGGATTCACTTCCTCACATCAATCGATCAACTTTGAAGCGATTGTCTCTTTTCACACGAGCCGAACAGAAAGAGATCAATCGGGCCCGAACAATGAAGCAACTGCCCGATCTCAGTCTTATCATAGCAGGGAAGGTAGGTGCCAAAAGGGGTGCCGACGATTCTGCGGAGGTCGGGGCCACGGACGCTACTCCCGTTACCGCCGAGCAGGCACCTACTGGCGGTTCTTCTCAGGGAAAGAACTCGAAGAAGAAAAAGAAAAGCACGGAGACTCGGAAGGAGTCCAATGAGGTGGGTCAAACCGATCTTGGTGACTCCTCCAAGAAAAGTGGTAAGAAGAGGAAAGCCGTGGAACCGCCTGTGGAGGATGTTCCTAGGAAGAAGAAGACGAAGAAGAAAGATCTCTCTGTGCCCCGACCATCTTCGGTTTGCGAGGAGGAACTTCAGGCCTTGGTCCCCGATGCTACTCCCGAGGTCGGAACCTCGGATGATGATGAAAACGAGACCATCGCTTTGCGTCGGCGGAGACGTGAGGGTCATATGACAGGGGAAGGAACTCGTGGATCCTCGGTGGGTGGTCAGGGCATCTCGGAGGTTCCAAGGGAGTTGCCAGCCTCCAAAAGACAACAAGTCCCTCTGAGGGGCGACTCCTCAGCTCATATTACGGAAGGTTCCGAGACCCGCGTGTCTGGTCGTCCCAAGGAAACCCCGGAGGATGGGTTCAAATTTGAGTTTAACCGCGAGCTCCCGCTGGCTTGTTACCCTGAAGATTGCGCTCGCTTGCTGCGGTTAGTCAAGGGTGGTCCCGATCAGCTTCCTTCTGTGGGAGACCTCGTCTTCAAAGATGCGTACGAACACGCCTCTTGCTCGTCGGTAAAGGTAAGTGGTTGCTCGTTTCCTGCTTTTCCAAAACTTAATTTATTTTGGCTAAGTCTCTTTTGTTGCATCTTGATTAGAGTCACGGTGATTGGAATGTCCTGGTTGAGAAGTACGACACAGCCCTCAGGCGGGCCAGAGAGCAGATCCGTGAGAGTGAAGAAGCTAAGAAGAAAACGGAGGAGGCTCTTCGGGTTTCTTCGCGAGAAAAGGCAGAAGCCATTGCTCGGGAGAAAGCTCTCCGGAAGGCATTTGACGAGACGCGAACATCTGACGCGGCTGAGCTGCAGATGTGTAAGGAGGCGATGAACAACCTTGAAGTCGTGGTGGACAAGCAGCGGAAGGAAAAGGTTGATCTAGAGAAAAGGATGGCCGCGGAATCACTTAGGCACTCCGAGGAGATGGCCAGGCTTCGGAAATCTCGTAGGTATGAAGTTACGCACGAGAGAATTCGCGTGCTGATCGCCATGATTGCTAAGGCCGAGAAACGCTTCCATAAGATTTCTCTTCGCGAGGACCAAAGAGATAAGTACGACGATGCTAGATGTCTCTACAGCCAAGCCTTTGGGACGAGGAAGTGTCTTGAGCAGATTAAAGCCTCGGGTGTCGAAATCCCGCAGGAAACCATTGATTTCTTCGCTGGGTAAGAGAGACATTACGAAGAAGAAGCAGAGCGCTTGGAAGTAAAGGAGATTCCAGCAGAAGACCTTCGCCTCTCCCCGCTAGTGTTAGAGTCTCGGTTCCTGATCGAAGAGATTTGGCGTCAGCTCGATCCGTTTGGATCGAACATTGGTTTGATCGATTCGGAGGCTGCTATTGCTCTCCGTACTCCTCTCGCCGACCGTGATCCCCGCTCTGAGGATCCGATGGAGAAGCCCGCTCAGACGGCCGTATCTTCCAACCAGCACGCTGACCAAGACGTTGATCCGGCGAATCAAACATCAGCGGGAGCGGTTATTAAGAAGGACGGGGCCGGGGCTGTGCCAACCATCGTGCTAACCGATTCCCCGGCGAAGGCATCGAAGAATGCCAGCTCGTCTGCTTCCTCGTCGGAAGACCCGGAGAAGGAAGATGAGCTTCCAACGAAGACGCCTGCTGCAAATGTGACCGAGTCAATTCCGACAAAGTTTGGCCGTGTCTCGGGTCCCGGAGAGGGCGACGACAGAGGCGACAAGGATCCTCCTGTGGTCGATTGATACTCTTTGTTGTTTGTTGTAACCCTTTTTTTATATCTCGTCTTGGTTCTTCGGAGCCTTCGAACTTATTGCTGTTAAAACTTTGAAATGTTTATTAAGTTTTCTTTCTTTTCAAAATATGTTTCGGATAACCGCTAACAACTTAGTTGATTATGAATTTGTCCGTTGCTCGTTAACTCAATCCCACTATTCCTTCTTACGATAAGTCGGGAAAGAATTAAGACAAGGATTTTTGATAAGTTTCCGAGGGAAAGGTATCTGAATGCTACGCAGTAACCGAGAAAATTTGGTCGGCCAACTCATTATTTTTCGATTTGCGATAGGATCCGAAATTCCACTCGTGAATTTGGTCAATGATTTACATCATCGGTGACTCTGTTTTTCCCTTCGTTCGATATCTGATCAGGATACGTTCGATTAATTTGGGCGAGTGCTCGTGCGCCGCTTTTCGAGTTAAGTGGCTGGCATCGTTTGCTCGTGAGAGGAGTGAGATGAGTAAAACTCTTTTTGGTTTTGAGTTGTTGGGGCTGGACCCCGTAGAGGGGATGCCTACGTACCTCCGAAGAGGATCAAGCCTTTCGTAGTTCGTTTTTGTTCAAGTAAAAGTGACTTGGTAGTCATTTACTTGGACGAGTAGAAGTGACCGTAGGGTGCATCTACTCGTTTTTTTTTTTTTTTTTTTTTTTTTGAGGCGAGTAAAAAGGTGATGTAGATCATTTTACTCGCTCTAAAAAGTTACTCATTTTACGAGTAAAAACGACGAAGATGCATGGAGTTCCAAGCTCGTGGGACTGCTTCTCCGCGGGAAGTCTCGAGTCGGTATACTCCTGGTTTGACGACTCGAGTGATCTTATATGGTCCTTCCCAATTCGCGCCGAGTTTTCCAGCGTTGGGTTCTTTGGTGTTCTCGAAGACTTTTCTCATAACCAGATCACCGAGTTCGAGAGGACGCGAGCGGACCTTCTTGTTGTAGTAGCTCTCGATTTGGTTTTGGTAATTCTGGATCCGAAGTAAGGCTTGGCCGCGCTTCTCTTCTAGCCCATCGAGGGCATCTAGCAGCATCTCTTGGTTAAGCTCAACGTCCTGAGGCATCTTGGACCGGCGGAGACTCGTTGCATTGACCTCGGCCGGAGCCATCGCCTCCATCCCGTAAGCGAGTGAGAAGGGAGTAGATTTTGTTGCTCCTCGGGGGGTGTCCGATGCGACCAGAGCACGCCGTCGAGTTCGTCGGCCCAATGTCCCTTTTTGAGATCAAGGCGCTTCTTGATTTCGTCGATGATAATCTTATTCGAGGATTCTGCTTGTCCGGTTCCTTGAGGATACCTCGGCGTTGAAGGGCTTAGTCGGATGTTCCACTTGTTGCAGAAATCTTTAAAATTTCCGGCCATAAACTGTGATCCGTTGTCCGTCACGATCTCGTATGGTAGGCCGTGGCGACAGATAATGTTCTTCCAAACGAAGCCGCGAACCTCCTTCTCTGTAACCTGCGCGAACGCTTCTGCTTCAATCCATTTGGTGAAATAGTCGGTCAATACCAGCACGAAGCGACGTTGGCGAGAATTCGGCATTGGTCCGATGATATCCATCCCCCATCGCATAAATGGGTAAGGTGCTGCGGAAGTTCGCAGTAGCTCGGTTGGGCTGTGGATACTCGGAGCGTGTCGTTGGCATTTGTCGCATCGCCGAGCATATGCTTCGCAGTCGGTATTCATAGTTGGCCAGAAGAATCCCAAGTTCCGAATTTTCAAGGCTAGTGACCGACCTCCAGAGTGGTTTCCACCCGCTCCTTCGTGAGTTTCTGCCATTACTAACTGTGTTTGTTCGGCGAAAATGCATTTGAGGAGAACCTTGTTAGCTGTTACCCGGTGGAGTTCTTCTTCCATGATGACGTAGTGCGCACTGCGTCGCTTTAGTCGTCTTGCGGCCCATTTATCAGTGGGAAGCGTGCCCTTGGTGAGATACTGAATGAATTCAGTCCTCCAATCTGGTATCAGTTGATCTTGTTTTGTCATCTCGGAGTCGTCGTTGGTCTCAGATAAGGACGTTGTTTCGGATTCCGTGGTGACGAAGTTAGCCGATTCCGTTGAGATGTCGATACTTGGTTTCTCGATTCGATGGATTGGAATAGTCCTTTTGACTTGATCGCGGAGCTTGCTTCCGAGTGCTGCTAATGCATCGGCGCATACATTTTCTCCGCGGGGAACCTTTGTGAGCTCGAAGAATTCGAACTCTTTAGCTAACGACTGTACGACTCGGAGGTAAGCGTCCATTCTATCGTTGCGCGCATCGTAATCACACTGAACTGACTGGCGACGAGCTGCGAGTCGCAGTATGCACTGAGCCGCTTAGCCTTGACTGCTTTGGCGAGGCGAAGGCCGGCGATGAGTGACTCATACTCTGCCTCGTTGTTTGATGCTGGGAAACCGAAACTGAACGACTGTCGAATGAGTTCTCCCGACGGAGATTGAAGTTGAACTCCTGCTCCAGAGCCTTTGTTTGTCGAGGAACCGTCAACATGCAGGATCCAGGTTGAATCCGAAGTTTCCAAATCCTGAGCGAGTTCCGGAGATAACTCCACGAGGAAATCGGCGAGGACTTGGGCCTTAGCGGCGGTTCTACACTTGTAGGTGATGTCGAGCTCTCCGAGTTCGATCGCCCACTTGGTAAGGCGGCCAGCTCTGTTAGTGTTCTGCAAGACAGTTCTGAGCGGCTGGTCGGTGAGAACTTCTACTGAGTGTGACTGAAAATAGGGGCGGAGTTTCCTCGCTGGTTCGACGACGGCCAGGGCCATCTTTTCAAGTGTCGGGTACCGAGTCTCTGGTCCGGTCATTCTTCTACTCATGTAGAAAACAGGTCGTTGTTCTCCTCGGTCTTCCTTGATTATTACGCTGCTGACTGCGGCAGACGAGACCGCAATGTAGAGAGATAAAACGTCGCCTATGTCTGGCTTAGCCAGGATAGGAGGCGTCGTAAGGTAATGTTTGAGCTGATTAAAAGCCTCCTCACATTTATCGTCCCAAATGAATTTTTTGTTTCCTCGGAGGAGATCGTAGAATGGGAGACATTTATCGGTGGATCGGGAGATGAAACAGTTAAGTGCTGCGATTCGGCCTGTTAGTCGCTGGACTTCTCGGCAGTTTCTCGGACTGGGGAGATCAAGGACAGCTGATATTTGCTTCGGGTTCGCTTCGATTCCCCGCTGCGTCACTATGTAGCCAAGGAATTCTCCGGACGATACGCCGAAGGTGCATTTGGCCGGGTTTAGCTTCATCTTGTACGCGTTTAGGATGTCGAAACACTCCCTTAAATGTGCCAGGTGGTCGTTTGCTCGGACTGATTTGACGAGCATGTCATCGATGTAGACTTCCATCGTTGTACCGAGCTGTTTAGCGAACATGCGGTTGACAAGTCGCTGGTACGTCGCACCGGTGTTCTTCAGCCCGAAGGGCATTACTTTGTAGCAGTAAGTTCCTCAATCCGTTATGAACGACGTCTTCTCTCGATCATCAGGATGCATCATGATCTGGTTGTATCCCGAGAAAGCGTCCATAAACGTGAGCATTTCATTGCCGGCAGTTGATTCGACAAGCCTGTCGATGTTCGGGAGTGGGTAGCTGTCTTTTGGGCAGGCTTTGTTGAGGTCGGTAAAATCGACGCACATGCGCCACTTGCCGTTTTTCTTCTTGACGACCACCGGGTTAGCGAGCCATTCCGGGTAACGAACTTCTGCTATCGAGCCCGCGCTTAGTAAGCGCTCGACTTCTTCGACAACTGCTTTGGATCTTTCGGGACCCAACTTTCGTCTCTTCTGTCGGATGGGCTTAATATTTGGGTCTACGTTTTGCTCGTGAGTCGTGATGGACTGGTCGATTCCCTGAATGTCAGTCATCGACCAAGCAAAGGTAGACAAGTTTTGCTTCAGGAAATCCGTGATATCACGTTGCATCTCGTCCGATAGATAAGCGCCTACTCGTAGCACTTTACTTGGATCCGATTCGTCAACTAGGACTTCGAGCACCTCTTCTTTTTGTGGGCAGATCTTGCTGATAGGAGGGGAGATTGAGTTGACTAGCGACTGAGATCGCTGCAGTTTGACCGTGGCGATTAAGAGATCTCTTGCGGCCCGTTGATCTCCTCTCACTGTCTTAATCGTGCCATCCATTCCCGGGAATTTGACGCACTGGTGGTACGTGGATGCGATCGCACGCATGGAGTACAACCATGGAGTGCCTAGTATCACGTGGTAGGGAGCCTTGGTACTGACTACCGAGAACTTGACCATCCGAGCTACTCCCTCTGCTTGTACCGAGAGACGGATAGTTCCCATGATTACTTCGGAAGAACCGTTAAAGCCGGTGAGAGTCCTGGAAGACGGTTTCACGTCTTTTAAGTCGATTCCCATTTTTACGAGAGTTTCGCGAAAAATGATATCGACCGAGCTGCCAGTATCGATCAGCACTTTGGTGACTTCGTACTTATCGATAGCTAAAACGACGAGAAGAGGATCGTTGTGAGGAAAATTTACTCCGACAAGGTCATCAGTTGAGAAGGAGATTGGGAGATCAGTTGGGAACTTCTGCGGCCAGCGCTGCGAGGTGTCCACCATTCGTCGGTGATCTTTGACCGCTCGTACGGAGTCCCCGCAAGGTGGAGATCCTCCCATAATCACGTTGATCCGCGGCCTGACGCTTGATTTCTTCCTGGTGAGAATAACTCGGAGGTCTTCGCTTTCTTTCGGCGACCCGGCCTTTTTGTGGTCCAGCTTTGCACGCAGATCGCTGACTCGCGCGTTAAGCTGATCTCGTAGATCGACGATAGGATTGCCGTCCGTAGTTGCCAGTGAGGATCCTGGGCTCAGCGAATGCTTAGTTCTTTTAGCATTGAGCTCGACTCGGAGATCGGAAGATCCGGGAGTCTTGTCATTCGTCGACGTGGTCTTTCGTTTGAGGAGTACACGTAAGTCCAACGGGTCGAGGGCTTCCTCGAGATCGCTCTCTTCGTCTGATGAGGACTCCGGTTGGGCGCGAATGACTTCAATCCTTTGTCTGGCTGCTGGCGGATCTTCGTCAGCTGAGGCGTCACCATCGTCGTCTTCATGTGGGATTTGGTCGGCGACCTTTGGCTTTTGGTCGTCTTGGCGCGGTTTTGCTTGATTTTTTCGCTGATTTTTCCTGTCCTTGTTTCTGCTCCAACTGTTCTCGCTTTTTGGCTTCGGAGGAGGGATCTTAATTTCACCGCTTTCGAGTGAGGAGAGGAATTGCGCAAAAAGTGTTTTGCACTCTGAAGTGTCGTGACCTTTTACACCGTGGAGTTTGCACGATTTAGTAAGCCCTGGTGGGGTACGGGAGGATCCTGCTGCCGAATCGACCTGGGCGACCGTGGCTGGCACCGTTGCTCGGGGGGATTCACTTGGAGGGTCGGTTTCCCGATGAAAGGTGTTCCACTTCTTCCCATTTTCGTCGACGACGTAAAGGAGGCCGTTCTTACGGTTGTTTTTGTCACTTGGAGCATGTTGACGAGGTTCGGCGTGAGCTGTGGCAGCGTTTTTAGGCGCTGATGGCTTCGCCGAGTTGTGCTTGCTCAAGATTGCTTTAGTATCTTCTTCCATACGAATGAAGTTGTGAGAACGAGCAACGGCATCTTGCAACGTCGTGGCGGTGCATCGATAGAGATCTTCTCGGAACTTACATTCCACAAGGAGATTGTTCCTCAAGGCATCGACGGCGATGTGGTCTGGGATATTGATTCTTGACACGACCGACTTAAAACGTTCCATGTAATCACGAAGATTCTGATCCTTCGTTTGCTTGAGGTTCCAGAGAGTCGAAGCCGTTGCTTCACGCTTGGTGAACATGATATAAGTCTTGAGAAAAGCCGAGGAGAGCTCTTTGAAGCTTCTAATTGAATTCTCTTCGAGTCCCGAGAACCAGGTTAAGGCTTGCTCGTTGAGTGTTTCAATGAAAAGTTGGCAGTATCCCGCGTCTCTTTCATCGGGGGCAAGTCTGGCCCTCGCTACCGCAATATTAAAAGCTGTCAAATGCTCGACGGGATCTCCTCCTGGTTTGTATTCCGGGAGACGCAACTTGTCCATCTTTCGGAGTTTAACCTCCGTCAGTTCCTCGGTGAAAGGAGTACGCGATGTTGATGCGATGACACTGTCAATCTCGGGTACTGCGCTCGTTGCTTGGTGGATCCTTGAACTCATTTGTTGGAAATTTAGTTTAAGCTCAGCGATTTCTCGGACAGTCGATGGATCTGACGCCGTAGGAAAAGCATCGGCGGCTAGGGTTTCCGCGAGTTGAAGAGTAGGATCGACTGGGTTCGTCGTTCTTCCTTCTGCCGGAGTAGGGGGGTTGGTATTGAAGAGGTAACGACGGAGCGGTTGTGAGTTGCCGGTGGAGGTGCTAAGAGCAGCGACAATGGCGGCGAGCTGATCATTCGTCGTCTTCTGAACTTCTTCTTGATGAGCAAGTCGGGCTATGACAGAACTCATGAACTCCGACGAGAGGAGGGGAGGAGGTGGAGGAGGCGTGAGCGCCGGCTCCTCTCCTGAGGTATCAGGGTTCGTACCTCCGGTGGTCATATCGGTCTAGAAACGCTGGGTCTGTTCGGCCCCACGGTGGGCGCCAATTGTTTAAGGTGAGTTTGGTCTCGGGTGAAGTAAACAATACTAAAAATGGGTCGAACAGAGGCGTTTATTAGATTTCGAGATGATGTTACAAAGGTGGAGAAGGTAAAAGCAAGCCGGAGCTCGTGAGAGCTTAAACCGGAAAAGTACAAATAGCAGAGAGATGATTGTACGGATGATAAACCCTAATCTCGCCGCTAAGTTTGTGTAGCTAAGTGTCGATGCCTTTCTCCTTTGCTTTCCTCTCCTTTTATACTCTGTTCGATTACCTTAACCTAATCTCCTTTTACCGATTGGGCCTCGTCGGCCCTTCGGGCCTGACTAGGAGATGCTCGCTCTGAGCCGCTTATCGGTTCCGCTTCGTTTGCTCTCTGCTTCGACTAACCGCATTCCCTGGCTAAGTCGAAGCCTCGAGGATCGGCTTCCGAGCCGACGTCGACTCGGTTTGCTGGATTGGGCCCTTTGTTCGATGGGCTTTGTGGATGGGTTAAATCCATCCCCAACAGGTACTTACGTTTGTCTATAGTCTAGTGTTAATAAATAAACCAATCTGTTGGTATCATTGAATCACATTTTGAGTAACAGGAAAGCCGTGTACTATAACATATGGTTCGGGATCCATCTCTGGATTCTTTAGGCAAGACAATGTGAAAGTTGGTGGTCTTGTCGTTAAAGATCAGGTCTGGATTATTTGTCATTCCTCTCCTAAAACATATTTGGTTTGCAGTGTAATCACACTAAAAACTTTCTTATAATATTAGGAGTTTATCGAAGCTACACATGAAGGGAGTCTCTCTTTTCTCCTAGCAAAGTTCGATGGACTCTTCGGGTTAGGGTTTCAGGAGATTTCAGAGGGAAATGCTGTGCCAGTTTGGGACAACATGGTGGGTCAAGAACTAGTGAAGGAGAAAGTTTTCTCATTCTGGCTAAACCGTGATGCGGATGCTGAAACAGGAGGTGAGATTGTGTTTGGTGGTGTTGATCCTGCGCACTTTAAAGGCAACCACACTTATGTCCCTGTCACTAGAAAAGGCTATTGGCAGGTGAGAAGACGTTACGTGGTCCCATATATACTCTCTTGATGATTTTGGCTCAAGTATTTTTTACTCTTCTTTCAGTTTAACATGGGAGATATCTTTGTCGGAGATAACTCAACTGGTAAATATTACTATATGGTCTGAATGTTACGCATATGTGGGTCACGAAATCCAAAACTTTTATTGTGTAGGTTTCTGCGAGCAAGGATGTGATGCAATCATGGACTCAGGAACTTCATTACTAGCTGGACCAACTGTAAAAAAAACATATCCTTTAACCTTTTCAGGTCTTGCAATTCTAAAAAAAATGTTTGTAGTTAATATTGATTATTGATTCTTTCGTTTTAGACGGTAATCACGCAAATCAACCATGGCATTGGTGCTACGGGAGTTGTTAGTGCGGAGTGTAAAATAGTGGTTTCTCAATATGGAGAGATGATATGGGATCTGTTAGTCTCAAAGGTAAAAAAACACTGTCAGTTTTTGCCATCATATATTACATTTTTGTAAATCAGGAAAGATCTTGATGTTAACGTGCAGGTACTACCTAGTCTTGTGTGTAAAGAGATCGGTCTCTTTGTTTTTGGAAAACAGTATGTGAACTATCTCTTCAAAGCAGCAAAACCATATAAAACAATATCAGCATAAACTTGGATCTTGATGAGTGCAGGACGGGAGTCAAATCGGTGGTTGAGCAAGAAGGATCATCAGTTTTATGTAAGGTCTGTGAGATGGCTGTTGTCTGGGTTGAAACACGACTGAAACAGAAAGAAACCAAAGAGAAAGTGTTTGAAGACCTGAACAAGCTTTGTGAGAGCTTTCCTAGTCCCGCAGGAGAGTCAATCATCGACTGCAACAACATCCAAAACATGCCAAATGTTACATTCACAATTGGAGGCAACCCCTTCTCTCTCACCCCTCAACAGGTTTTTAAAAAAAAACTTCTAATAATACTTTTACCTGAAAATGTTCTGTTTTCATACATTTGTTTGCTGTTGTTATATGGTTTAGTACATTCTCAAAACTGGAGTAGGCTATGCTGAGACGTGCATAAGTGGGTTTTCAGCTTACGATTTGCCTCCACCGACTGGTCCTCTTTGGTAAGCCGAGTTTAACTTTTTTACAGAGTTTATTTTCATATTTATTTAAAGGTTTTGAGGTCAAGGGTGGTCTATGCAGGATTCTTGGGGATGTCTTTATGGGAGCTTACCACACGGTATTCGATTCAGGCAATCTTCAAATTGGTATTGCAAAAAACGCATAAGTTTATGTACACCAGTTTATCTACGTAAGTTCGTTGTGTTTTATTAATGACTCATGTACCATACTACCATTTACTCCATGTATTGTCTCTACTAGAACTTCAAACATATTCTAGATTCTACTGTATCACTCTTTAGATGTAAGAGCATCATTATCCGGGATTTTTTTAGATAGAGGTTTTTAGGAAAATATAAGAAACTGTTTTTTGATTTTTAATTAAAAAGTTCGTACTTTAAAAAACAGTTTCTTATATTTCCCCATCCTAAGAAATCCTAGATAATGAAGTTCTAATATTGATACAAGTAACGATTTAGCATTTGACCATCTTCAATCTTTCAAGGTCCCTACACATTTGATTATGGTTCAAGCCTGATCACGCAAACAAAAGGAGAAGTAGAATCTCAATTACTTATCTAATATAGCGACAAAAAGATTGTTAAATAACGGAGAGACTAGAGATTACAACTGAGTCCATAACACAACATTAAAAGAAAAACTTGAGATACGTTGTTCAAAAGAAACTAAAAGAAAAAAAAAATAGATTTAGTGTTTTTGTTTGGTTGTTCTATTTGGTAAGAACCCATATGGCATATACCACTCCAGGTACAAAACCGAAGAACGTTAGGAGCAAAGAGAGCCAAAACTCCAACTGCAAACAAAATACGCAAAAGATGAAGAGAAAAAGAGATTCAAATCTTACTTCACGATTGTTGTTTAAATACTACGTTATTATATATATATATATTTATCATAAGCACATTACCCCGCAACCAAATTTGAGGAATACGCCAACAGGAGGTATGAAAATTGCACAAAGAATTTCAATGAAACTGCCCATTCTTCTTCTGTAATTTTTGTTTTTGTATATTTTTGTGCTGCTTACGTTGTTGTTGGTTAATAAACAAGAATGTAGGAAATATACTGAATCCGTTTAATAAGGGAAAAACTGAATTTGATTGTATAACGTCCTCTGTTTATTCCTGAAAAGAAGGAGCTCCGATTCAAATTCCAATAACTACCCTACAACTCCCTTTGCATTTTCGACACGACTACCCGTTGCTCACCGGTTCAAGAAATGAGATGACCAAACAAAAAGTTAAATAATGGATTACTAGATTTTGACCTGCGCGGATTTGTTTTTTATTTATTGATCGAAAACTGATTTACAAACTACTATTATTTTTGTTTTGAACCATAGCAATTGAGTTTTTATGTTTTTATCATTTGTTTTTTTTTCTCTTTAAAATAACATTTATTCGAAATATAATAGTTATTCTATTATAATGTTTTGAGTTTTAAGAATTGTTTTCATATCCGGCCTAGATTCGTGGTTGAACCTATACATCCGATACATTGTACATAATGCAGTTCAAATTTAATGAAAAATTCGTTAATTAAAATTCCAATAGAACCCGGTAAAAATCCAAAAAACTCACTATTAACCCGCAATATGATACTATTGATTCGATAAAAATACAAATATCTGATAGTATTTTTTTACTCATATATTTTTAATTTAACATAAATTTGTAATTCTCTAGAATATTATGAAATTTTATTATGTTATCCAGATAAAGATGATAATATAAAAAAATCTTATTGATATGACAATATTAGTTTATTTTTGTTATTAATAACCTTTTATAAGTTTGTATTTTTATTTTAGATTAAAAAATTTATTTTAAGATCATTTTTAAAATATTTTGAAACACTCGTAATTGCCATATCAATACTATGTACAAAATCATATAAACACGGAAAAAGATATTCAAATATGTATATGATATATGGTGTAGGATATAGGGTTTTGGGTTGTACTGAAAATCTGCGTAATATTCGAATTATCTATTTTCAATATTGATACATAGATTTATGAAAATAATAGTGTTTGTTATTTTATTTATTGTTCATAATATATATATAATTAGAATATTTATATTAAATTTAAAATTAGCATATCATTTATATATATAGACTCATTATTTATAAATCCATTTAGGTATCTGCAGGTCCAAAACCAAAAGACTTAAATGTCATTAATGAATTTTATTAATTTCTTGTAATAATACTCTTATTTTTGAGAAAACTGCAATTTTCATTAAGGGTAGAAATGGAGAATGATCATCTTTTAATGGTATTAATAGTTTAAACTTTATTATAATTGAATTTTGTTTACTTTACTATTTTTAGTTTTTGATTGAAAAAATTAAGTTGGAGGTAAAAATAAATTTTGTTTTAGGAGGGTAATGTATTCTGTGAAAACAATCATCCTTCAAAAATTAATTACAATCAAGAACAAAAATTTAAAAGTAAATATACATATAGTTCTTTTTATTGTAAATAAAGTGATCTTAAAATATTCAAATATCTACTCTATTAATTTAGAGTCCTATTTTTTTTATCTACCATAGAAAGTTGTTTTTAATTTTTGGACTTTTTCATTTTTAGTACCACGTTTAATATATTACAAGATGCACAAGTTTGTTACACATTATATATTTACACGCTACTTACATAATGAGACCGGATCACTTAAAGTAAACCAAAACCTTATTTACCATAACCATCGGAAATTAATCTAACAAAACCGATAAGTTATTGACTATTAGAATAATAATATACTAACTCTGATTTGACTCCATGTCACCACAAATAATCGATCATCTTTGCTTATATTCCAATCTACATATACAAGATCATGTTATTATAGAAGAGTAATACAATAACACTGATTTACTATTAGAAAAAAAACATGGTCTTTTCTGCTTATTCTCAGATCAATACCTGCGCACATAAAAAAATCAAAGTGTTTCATATTTGGTTCAGCTTGACCCATACAAAGATTACACCAATTTATAGTTCTTAATATGAAAATAAGTCGCATATAAGCTTCAGTCATCTAATCTATTAAAACTGAAGTACAAATTAAAATTAACCCTAACTTCTCCTTAATATTTACAAAATTATGCCACTCAACTTAACTATAAAAATTATCTGCGAAGCTTTCATTTATTAATGGATCTCCTAAGCCCATTAACAATATAACGATAAAAATTATTATGGAGCGTATGATAATTGAACGTGATTGTAAAATCAATCCATATTAAATTTCTTTATATTTTGAAGTAGGAAACACGATCTCTGTTATATTCTTTTAGTATATTACATATTTATATTTTAATAGTGTATATTACAACAATACACGACTCTTAGTCCATATGCACATATTTATATATTTAGGAATTTGGTTGCAAGTACCTTGGTGCATATAGACAACCGGTTCTGTTTTAGTGTTTATATATTTGATTCATACGTTTTTTCCGGTTTAAGTAATCTAGTGTTATTTGGTATCAGTATCACCTTTTCTTATCTACACGAAAATTTAGCAATATAAAAAATATCAATTTTATTAAAACTGAAATACGAAATAGAACTAACTTTCTTTTGAACAATTTTATTACACTTTTTCTTTATTTTTCCACTCTTCATAATTTCTTCATTAATTACTTACCATAATAATATATCCACAGCTTTTTATTCCTTTTTTACCCATCATAAAAGTTATTAGTTTTATGACAAGTAATGTGATAAGTAAACAAAAAAATTTGATCAAACCAGTTTTTTTCTTTTAAGTAATTAAATCTGATTGTTTTTCATGGGCTATTTCACTTTAATGATATACCAAAAACTCTAAATTATACTAATCTAAATTGTACACATGATGAAATTTACTAACTATTTCTTACAGATTATGTAATCCCACAAATTTGGTGTAATTATTTACATACATTTCGAATATTTATAAAATATATGTTTAACCATAACACTAACCATGAATGTGAATATCAATTTGGTGTAAATATCTACGTACTTTGTATATTTATGCACAACAGTAACCCCTACTTCCAATTTATGTATTTAAAATATATATATATAATAAAACATCGGTTTATAACAATAAATTAAAAAACAAGAATTTAATTATTCATTTTTAGTTTAAAAGTCGTATAAACCTTTTAATATATGGTAAATATTACAAATATTAATTTCTAAACACTTAAATTAAATCAAACACCCGCACGGGCGTGCGGATCAAGTTCTAGTATATATTTATAATTCAAAACATAATTGACATTACATATGTTTTTTTTTTAATCTATTTAAGCCATGTATTATAAAGGGATACTGCAGTTTATATCGGTATTGTAATACCAATTATTTTAATTTCTATTAATTATAAAAATCTAAGCAAATAGAATAGAATATTATAGCCTCATTAACAATACTAGTATAGGCCCGCCCTACGGGCGGGAAATAAATAATATGCAAATTACTTAATATGTTTAACTTATAGTCTTAGTCTTAACTGAAATAAAAATTAATTTTCATATTTTTTACTAAAACAGTTTATCTATTTTTTTTTAAATCGTATGTATTAATTAGTAAATTTTTATAGGAGACTATTATTTTGCTTTCAGATGATGATCTCAATAGGCTGCTCAAATTTATATATTTTTGTCAAGTTTTTATATGGCAGGTTTTATTTTTATTATAGAAATATAGATTTTTATTCTGGAATTTGGTAGCATGCATATATATATTTGAAACATTTTCTTAAACAACTATATTTTTGAGACTATATTATGTTTTAACCAACCTTGTGGACGGATAACTAAATGAGTGAATGATATAAAGACAACCTAAATTTTAGTGTGCATCTGAGAATATAAATTTAATCATCATTTAAATTTACATTCCTTTAAGCAGCAATATACATTTTGAATAAATAGAAAAGCTGTATACTTGAGGACAACAACAGCTTTGGTAACAGCACAATGATGCATGTAAATTATGTCTCTAGACCATATCTACTTCAACCTGGACATATATCCATAAGTCTCCAATACTCTTGCCAATTTTTAGGTCAAACCGAATTCTTTTGCCTAACCAAACATCACATTTGTCATACATGTCACACTGTTTTATACTGTATCAAACAGGCTCAAGTAGACATGAATAATTAACAAACGAACCTTTCACTCCTAAATCCCACCGTTGATCGTGAATCCTGATATGCCATGAGTATGTATACAAAATTTCAAATCGATCAGGATATGTTTACCTTGTCAAACAATCTCCTAAAGATGCTGTTACAGAAAAGTTTTCTCTGTTTCTGCAGATTCAGATGTTTCTGGTCCAACTTTGAAGGTGAAATACGAATTGTTTATAACTTATATTCATAATTCGATTGATCTAGTGAGCTCTCTGCAATAGGATATTTCCATATATAACCTTAATGTGATCCAGTTTCCTTATATCTCGGCGGAAACCACCTCCAAAGTAGCCTACATACACACTGATTTAAAAGGTAAAATGCAGGTTTTTGGATCAGAGAATCATAAAACTTTTCATCAACTTTCTCAAAGATTTCTGGATGGATTTTACCTTTGATTTGAACACGGTATCTTTCTATGGATTCCTTGCAGCTTGATCTTTCCATAGGGATATTATTCGAGATCTTGATACTTTTGGTCGGTTCAGAATCACTTCCCAAAACTCCTCCTTAACCAGCTTCTATCTCCCGGGCTTGTCTAGCCATTGCTTTGATTTAGTGGATCTTAACATCAAAGTTCGTTGATTCAACAGAGTTCCAACTTATTCTATGGACTTTTACTTTAGATATAGTACTCATAAGCTCTTCGCTATCAAACTTAGGTTTTTCAAATGACACCAATGGCTTCTCCAAACCTACCTCCTGCAAAACTTGTATCGTACTTTTTTCTTCCAAGCTTTCAATAGTTGTTATTGTTTATTATTTGAGATTGTTACTGGAAGAGGTATGAGTTATTAATAATCATTTAGTTTATGGTCTTTGTAATATTGAATCTCATAACGATTCATAACAAAACCAAGAGCTTGCATTTTCCTCTGGTCTTTTCGTCCAAGGATGAAAAGTTGCTGGTGAAGACACTTTATTTTTCTTGTTCAGAACTAACCTTACGTACTGAAGAATTTTTGTGAATTTCTTTTGGGCTGTGCAATAATGTAAGCAATTCAAATATCTGTCTTATAAAAACACAACTGATATTAGGGAAAATGTTATATCAGATTATCCTGAAACAATGGAAGAATGAGTTTAGTTCGAGAGTTACAAAAAGTAAAAACTATGGATTAATGTCTATTTCATCATGACAATTCATGGGTTGATATACTTTTGTATTTCTTCATGATCATCGGGGTCTGCATGTGTTCTTGTGCTGTTGGTGGATTTTCCTGGAAATCAGACAGAATCTGTTCAAAGTGAAGTGGTTGATTCTGGTGAGGTGTCATTAACACCAACATGGATTGTGGCAGCAAATATTAACCAAACATTGATTTGTGAATAGAGAAGAAATCTAGAGCAGCGAATTTTGATTCATTACCTGTCTCATTACAGGATCTGCGAGAATGTTCTGGATTGCCGGGTCTTGCATTCCCCTAGGCCCTAGCCTGCAAGAAGAAAATAAAATATGCTAAGATCACTGGTTCTATCTAAACTGAAAAGGAAGACGTAACAGACCAGTGAAGCAGATAAGATAATTAGAATGGACTTACGCTCGGGTCTTTTGAATTTCTTTTTAACGCTTTAGTGTGGTGTCTCACAGCATCATGATACTCCCGCTCCTTGAAAAACTCACTCATTACATTACAAAAACGACATGATTTTAGTATAACTCGCTTTACCAAGATGGCAAGATATACTTGTAAGACCAAAATACCTCTCTCACGCTCTGCCTCACCAATATTGGGATCAGAATACTCTTTCTGCGCCAACTCCTTCTAGATTCTCTCAGTCTCATCCAGACTCCTCAACATGTCTGGGTTATGGTGCTCTGCAAGAGCTTTCTGGTAAGTCTGAATCATATGTTCATGGTCCGTCGAGACTTTTTCCATCTTCCGCAGAGCTGTTCCGTTCCTAGACTAAGCTTTCTAGCTCTTTCAACAGACTCATCACAGTCCTCGATTTACTCATCATACTGAATCAAAAACATTCACATTAGGTTCAAATAAAGTTTCAGAATACTGAATGTGTCCAAATAAAAATTATAAGACAATACTTTCAAGGATAAAGTTTCAGACTGGCTATAATTCAGCTCTGAAACTTCAATAGGTGGCCGGCAAAAATGCACTTCCCGGCTGACGGTTAACCAAAGGTCCATGGCATGAGAGGAACTGCAAAAAGAACCAAGACATTGTCAAACTCACAGACCAAAGACGTTACAACAACACAATAACCAAAGTTGTGATAATACTAAGAATGAGACACCTTAGCATTAACACCATCAGGAACAACACGCTTCTCTTGCCTCAGCTTCATGAAATCTGCTCTGTTAAACTTAGTGAAACCCCTAAACAAAAGCAAAAAAAGCAACAAAACATGATAAGTTCTTAAAAAGGATTTGATCCTCAAAAACCAATAATAAAATGATAAATATGATTTCCTGCTGCCGATAATCTTTTGACGACCAGGGAACTTAAACTTAGCCCTCCTCAGAGCCTCATGAGCATGGTGACCATGCCCATCCTAATCCTTACACCTCACAGACAAAAGCACCTGCCCAATCGCAACCTAGTACTCGAATATTTATAATATGAGGATCGAGAGAACTGAAACAATAGAGAGGAAACGGTGAAGACGAAGAGATAGAGGAGAAAGCATCGTGTGGTTTTTTTTTCTAATTGTACCGGTAGATTGAAACCGACGAAGCCCAGTAAAACCACATTGAAGCCCATACAAAAGTAACAGCTTAGGAGATCATACGTGTATTATTGAAATGTTTTGATTGGCCGAATAAATTTGTCGACGTGGACACTGTGAAATCACTCTATATCGGGCTTTTAGTATAGAATAGATATAAATCTAATCTTAACTAACGTACCGTGCAAACAAGATAACCTCTAACAACTTAATTCTTTCTTATCTTCAAGATTTTCTTTTTGGTCAAAGTAGATTCTTTGTTTTAACTAATGGGCCATTTCCATAGACAATAAATATAACTATTTTGCAAATATATGCTTTCTAAACGAGTTTGTATTATTCTTATATGGGCCAAAAGTTTTTAAAGTTTGAATATATCAAAATTTACATAAATGCCTATCTCTTCCAAATTGTGTTTTCAAAAAACAAATTTTTTTGTCAACAAATAACAAACTAAAATACAAATGTTATATAGACGTCCAAAACAAAAGTAAACTATTAAAAAAAATAAGTTATACGAAAATAAAAAATATAATCTCATCTCAATAATTATTACGAAAATTAGTAAAAATATTATCTGCGCACAGCGCAGATCTGGATCTAGTAATCTATTAATTTAGAATCATACTTTTTATCTACTTAATAAGTTGTTATTTAAATTTTGGATTTATTAATATTTCAATAAAACTAAAAATAACATCCCTAATAATTATGAAGAAAATTTTGACAATTCAATGTCATTAATCACTTTTAAAACTTACCGATATCATTATATCACCGATTCATAGCATATCAGATTAACAAATCAAAATTTCATATATCTAATCTATTAGACTCTTACTTTTTATTTATTTAAGAAGTTGTCATTTAAATTTTGGACTTATTCATATTTCACTAAGACTTCGACTGGTGACATATAGTATTAGAGTTGAGTTACAATAAAATGTATGGTTTGATGTAACTTGAAGTAAAAACTATGTGGTATAAATTGTAGATTCATGTAGTGAGTTCGCAGTAAAAATATGAGTTACTATTTAATCAATATTGTTGATTGGTAACATTTTTGATGTATAAGTTGCAGTATAAATTATTTTTTAAATATAAATAATATTTTAAAAAGAATACTTTTAAAAATAAAATACATAAATCAAAATTAACTAAGGATGTTGAAAATTTATATACATAAATTTTTAATCACCGAACATTATTAAAAATTAAAATTAATTGAAAATTTTAATTGACTATTAGGTGGAACTGATACAAATATTTTATTTACATAACTTTTTAATCACCAAAGAAAATTAACAACTAAAATTATAGATTTTTTTTAACTAATTAAAATGAAAATATGATTTTAGAAAAGCTTTTTTGAGTATAATTTAGAGAAAAACTTTAGCCAACAAATATATAACCATATTAAACTGTTAAACACATTGTATTAAAAAATATAAACTAAACGTATTAGCCGCTAAGTGATTATGTATTTTAAATTGTTAATATTCAAAAGGTAGTGGGTAGTTAATTGACAAACCCAAAGTTTTCTGTAACTCAAATCTTAATACATGAGATTTCGGTTGATGTAGATTTAAGATTTGAGTTATCATTTTTACAAAAGCTATAACTCAAAATTGTAACTCAATAATCTATACTATTAAAGCAGGATCCTATTGTCATAATTACCTTAGGGGCATGTTTCCTTCACTAACATTGCATGTTTCATTAAGGGCAATTAAGTAATATTAATAATAAATCTATATTGGGTCATTATTTTTGGATCCAGTCCAAATCAAATCTCTCTTGGGTCATTTGGGCCTATTAAAAAATCAGATTCAATTCTCACTTTTTTTTTCCTTTGGGCCATTGAGTCCAAGTTCAAATAATTTGTTTTCAACTATTCTTAATTATTATTTTTTTCTTTTCTTAATATAATTTAAGCATTCATAAAAATAATTAAATTTTTTTATTGAAAAGTATAAATCTTTATTAAAAGTATATAATTTTTTAATTAAAATATTAACCCCATAATAAAATTAATTTATTAGAGTTATACCAACTTAATTCATTAAAAAAATAAAGTTTAATTTTTTTTAACATAAATAGTCATTTAAAATGAAATACGATAAATAAAGATAAAATTTTTAAGTCTTTTATAAAATAAAACACAAATATATGAAAATATGACATTTACTAAATATTTGTCAATTGAAAAAAAAACAAAAATAAACCCGCGCTTTGAAAACGCGGATCAAAATCTAGTAATCAATTATAACTCAAACACAACTTCAGAATCTTAAAACTAATTCATGATTAGTAACATTTTTGATTTATATGCTTAACTCAACTTAAATCAAGTGTACGACATGTTACCAAAACTAAATATAACATCCCTTATAACTGTGATGAAATTTTTGACAATTGAATGTCATTATCAATTTTAACACTTACGAATATTATATCACCGACTCATAGTAATCAAATGTCATATAATTATATAAGTAAACTGTTCTAACCATTGACCCAACAATCCCATACGGGTATAGCAATGATTAATATGCCAATGACACTAAAATTTTAATCCCACACTAGATTTTGACCAGCGCTTTAAAAAGCGCGGAATTAATTCTCTTTTAAAATTCTACAAATTTTTTAATTATAAAATTTTATTTTAAATTATAATATTATGTGTTTTTATATATGATAACCGTATACATTTAAAATTTACTGAATGTTTATGTTATAATCATAGATATTAGATATGATATACAAAAAATTTATATTTATATTTATGAAATTATTTTTTAAAGAAGTTAATTGTTTAGAAAAATATTGTATTAATTTTAATTTATTCTAAAGTATTATATTTATATACTAAAGATATTTTCTCATTACATATTTTAATATTATTGTTTCACATCTTATTTTTTATTTATAATATTTTATTTGATCATTTAGATGCATATATTTGTTCCAATTATATAAAAACACTACTATATAAGTTGAGAAAATGAATGATATTTCACATTGCATATTTTAATATTATTCTTTGCAGATTTTAACTTTTAATGATTATTTATTTATTTATTTACTTAGATGCATATATTTGTTCCACCATATAAAACTCAACTATAAAAATTGTAAAATGGAAAGTTTATGATTTTTTTATTTCTCATATTAGGAAAATACACTACAAAAAACACTTCAATTAGTTTGTATCTAATAAATAAATTATATTAGTTTAATTTATTTATTATCCGCAAAATTAAGTATATTTCATATGATTAAAAATATCTAATTATTCAAAAACAAATCTAGTCGAAAAAAATTTGCTATGGATATGATAAAGTTTTACCTATAGTAAATGCTAATAGTTAATTAGCATTATGGTTTTGTTTTGGTTTGTAAAGAAAATTTATTTGTTACCATAAATATGAGATATTTCTATTATTTTGTAAATATGATTAAAATTCAAGGGTAGAATCCTAAAACTTTAAAATAAGATCATGCTTTAATAGTATAGATGTTGCAACATAACAATCATGACGTTGGGTGATAAAATATTTTTTAATGGTTATTTTTGTATAAAATATCATTGAATATGATCTTATTAATAAATATGTTATACTGCTATTTATGGCTTTGGGACTGAAATAGTGATATATTAGAATACAATGGTTGATTAAAATATTAAAATAAATATTTTACTTTTAGTTAAACGTGAATTGCAGAAGATAATTATTTTATATGATTAGTTTTTCTTTGGCAATCGTAGAAGATTTCATTTATAAATATAGTTGTGTAAATATTGCAATTAACTGATCTTTCCTAAAATACAGGAGATTATAACTATTCCCTTATATTATTTAGGATATGCTATGTGTAGAGATTAAATAATGTGTCTAACTAAATTCTAATTAATAGGTCCAAACAACCTTTATAAGTAGATTTATTAAGAATGCTTCCCTTTTAATAGAATAGATTCAGTTATATATACTTTAGAAATTTTGTATAGTACTGTTTTTGTGAATTTTGTATATCAGTTATATATTGTATTATATTTTTAAGTTATATGTGAATTTTATTTTCTTTTATATATACGTGTGTTTTTATAAAATCACATATATTCATTGATGAATTGGTTTATTCTATTTCATATACAAAAACTGAACTCAACACTTTATAAATTTAGTGGCCTATTTTATATATTTATATTTATAAATCTAAATATAACATATAACAATTATATAATATAGTTTCAAATGTAATTATTAACATAAATATATGGAATATATAATTGATGAAATATAAATTATAAACTAAATAATCTCCACAACTGTTACATACATATAAATTTCATTTTCAAATGACTAAATATTGTTGTATTAAATGAAGATTTTCCCAATATCAAATTTCCAAGAATATTCATCCAAGATTTTAATTCAAAATCTTCTAAATAAATTTGATTCTACCAAATATACACACTAATATTCAACTATGATATATACTTTAATTTAAAAACAAATTATATTCTTACTTTTATAGATTGCTTTCATAATATTTTGAATTTCTTTTACACTAGCTCATACTATTAAAGCATAATTCCTATTAGGACTATGGGTCTGACTGGTTTCCCCGCTACCACCCGCAAACGCATCTTTTGCGGTTGGTAGCGGTTGACAGCGTTTCGAAACAATCATACAAACCGCTACAAATCGCTTCAAACTGCTCTGAACCTCTTAAAATCAAAAGCTGGTTCCAGCTAGCGTTTGCGGTTGCGGGCGGTTACGGGAGGATAATTTGTTTTTTTTTTTCAAAATAAATACAAAAATAAAAAATATTCAATAAAAAATAAATTGGAATTATAAAAATAATAAAATATATCTATTATATTTTAATTAATATTATAAAATTTTAAAATAAAAATATTTCCTATAATTTTTAAAAATTTAAAACTATAACTTTCTAAATATGATTTTCATATTTATTATAATAAAATATATCTATTATATTTTAATTAATATTATAAAATTTTAAAATAAAAATATTTTCTATAATTTTTAAAAAGTTAAAAATATAACTTTCTAAATATGATTTTCATATTTATTATAATATTATGATTTTTGATATTTTTGTAATTATATAAAATGTAAATATTGTTAATCTATTATTTAACCGCTGGTGTATTTGGTAGTTAACCAGTCATAAGTATCCCGCAAACGCACCAATTTCTAACCGTAGAACCAGTCATACAAATCTCTTAAAACCGCTAGAAACTGCAACTACCCGCATCCGCAAACTCCCGCAACCGCAACCGCAACTGCTACGTTTGAACCAGTCGGGCCCTATGTCCATACTTTTAGAGTTATTTACAAAAGAATATCACTGTTTTTTTAATAACAAAACATCATATCAACTACAACCAATCAGAAATCATCTACTTTTTTAACGCTGATTTTTATTCCGGAAAAAAAAATTGTTCGATCCACAACCAGGATAAACAACATACAAATAGACACATAATATTAAAGATAAAGTAAAAATAAAAATGCTATTCTAGCCAATATTTATAAGCAGTATTTAATATAATCTATTTTTAGTCACATTTGTTCTAACCAATTATATTCCACCATTCTAGCCAATTATTCAAGCATTCCAGCCAACTTCTTTTTTAAATAAAAATTTGCCACCAATATCTGCGATCAATCAAAAAATCTAAAATTCTCAATCCCATAAATTTAGAAACATATAAAATAACTACTACTATTTATTAGCATCATCTCAATAATGATCATCCTAAAAATATAAAACAGCAAATACATATATACAAAAAATACATTATATAATTTTTAGAAACTATATATATTGCAGAAAATACAATATGTTATAAAATAAGATATTTTTTAAAAAGTAATTCTAGAAAATATAATAAGATATAAAATAATAGCTAATAAAATCATATTTTCTTAATTTAAACAAAAAATAATGTTATTATTGTTAGTTATATAAAATTTGATAAAACTCCCATTTCCACACCAAAATATAATACATATAAATAACACAAAGCAATTCTAGAAATATCAATTAAGATACACTATTTCGACACAACAGATAACACTTAATCTAAACTACAAATAAAGAAAAAATATCCTAATGAAAATGAAAAATAACCGCACACAGCGGGGATCCGTCTCTAGTAGATGTTATAACAGACATAATAAAAAGGAAAAAATATATATGACCAATATGATAGTATAAAAACGATTTAACATGGTTTACCGATTTGTTATTTTTTTTATCATTGGAGACAATTTCAAAAATTTGAGTACACTAGTTATTAAGGGTGGAACGGATCCGAATATCCAGAAAATTTAGTGTCCGGATCCGTGTCTTTTGGATGTTCAGGTTTCAGATATCCTCTAAATATTCTATTACCCGTAAGTATCCGGATCCAGATTCGGATCTGTTAAAAATATATTTTTAAAAGTATTCAAATTCTAAAATAATACGTATTTTAAATATTTATAAATATATATATGATTATAAAAATTAAAATATAATTTGGTTTGCAATCATTTTTTATGAAAATCTGATAATATCCTACATCTGCAAAACCAACTATGCCAAACTCGGTGTTTCTGAGATAAATCAATGTAAGAGTCAAAGCTCGCACAACAAATATTTATAAGTGAAAAAACTTAACTTTTTCAGGGAACCGAATTTTCTGTTATAGCCAACAATAAGTAATCAGAAAAGATGCGGGATAAAAAATAAATTAAAATAAATAAAAACCTATATACTTTATTCTGAATTTATGCAAGAGCGTTCTAGAGACAAAAAATTTACAGGACGTTTGGTATCTTTGGTTTTGATTAAATAAACTATATATTGATATAAGTATACATCAAGTAAATAAAAATATAACACTAAGTTATACGCGATGTGATAATCATTGTCTTAGATATAGTGCTTTAGATGAATCTATAAGCCATGCTATTTTTAATGTCCACCAGTTCTACAAACATAGGCCTTGTTAACAACTCCATCTTACCCTTCGATTTTCCCAGTTTCAAGTGTTTGTACCAATATGAATTATTTTAATTTGGCGGAAAAGCGACACTGAAGATTCAGACATGGATGGAGATCCTTCTCATGGATAATCTGGTACATTCAGAAAACTCGTAATGATAAGCTTTAAAGATCCTTTGGAGACTGTTAGGTTTTCGGATAGCGAGTGACACACTTAGTAGGAGGTGAATGCCAAGATAAGAGAGGAAGCATAAACACACTAAGATTCACAACCTACACAAGTTGTATTCTTTCAAACTATATGTATGGTGGTGGATCAAGAATTTATACCTCATTCTCCAGTGGTTATGGCTAGATTTGGAAAGGCTTTATGGATAGAATTAAAATTATGGGTATAACGAACCAGAGAAGGAGAGTGACATCATTACATTCTGAGATAGAAGCACTACTATAGGTAATGGAGAGTATATTTGAATACTCAACATGTAATACTCAACATGTCAGCCATTTGAAACATATTCCAAGGAGCTCATAAAGATGATTGATGACCTAGCACTCTAGCAGTGTGGCAAAGATTTTTTTAACAAAACTGAGGAGATATCAGTTTTAAAGAGAAGGTAGCAAGACTTCAAAATTTTTTACTAGTCCCGATCAGTAAACAAGTCGGTTGATTCATTAATTAAGATAGCAAGAATTTTTCATAAGGATATATATTTTATTGGTTGTTTTATTCACGTCTGGTTATTCCAACCACATTTGAATTATAGATAGTCGTTTGATGTTAAAAACACACACACATGACTATTGATAGTTACAGCATTCTAGGGAAAATATATCAAATGAATTTATTTTCTTTCATTGTTTGCATAAATAAGGAATGCTCTTTAAAGAAGGAAAAATGATTTGAATGCCAAAAAAAAAGAGAGAGTAAGTTATCCTCTAAAGACTAAATTGTGGCAAGTTTTGTCACAAGGATAAGCACAGTCTATGAGCTTTGCTCCTCCTCTTTCGAAATACCAATCTCCCACAGCTACTGCAATCCCCTGTTTTCGTATGTACAACAAACAGCATTACTATTTGAAATTAAACCATAAATAACAAATTGTCACTGTAAGTAGCGTGAATAAATCTAGCATGTGGCCAAAATATCATTATCTCCAAAATATTCATGTCAACCAATGAACAACGGCTAAACTGGACCAATACAAAATTCAAACAACAATTCTAGCTAAAATGTTAATTTGGAAATTTGCATAATGTTTGTAGCTTTTTAATGGGTTATAGTCGAAAGACCAAAGATATTTGAATCATGATTAATAGTAAAAGACCAAAAATCTTCCTTACCTTTTTGTTAACCGCAGGAGAGTTTTGGGAATACCACGTGTCATGCCTCTCTGTTTGGCAATGAGCAAAGCACGAGTTAAGAAACACTCCGTTCTTACTCGGCTTCGCGAAACCTTTGATTAAATTTACCATACGAGTCCTGAAACCTGTCACACATGTTTCAAAAGTACGAACAAGAAAAAACAAAATTGGCTTAGTTGATTATTCAAAGAGAAAAAGACTAGGATAGCACCAAACCAAGTTTATGTTCCCAAAGTAGCACTCAAGGTTCAAAGTCACAAAAATAGGTTTCATTAAAGAGGTAAATATACACTTATACCCCTTGGGTTAATTAATCCAAACCTTAGGGTTTAGAGTTAAGGGGTGGGGTTTTGGAATTAGGGTTTAAAATTTTATAAAAATAAAAATATTAAAATAAAAAATAAAAATTTTAAAAACAGTTTTAAAAAGTATTTTTAAATTATAAAAAAAAAATTTGAAAAAAAAAAAAAAAAGTTGTAAAAATTTCGAATCTGAAAACATATAATCTGAAACTATAAAAAAAAAAATCTTTTTTTCATTTTTTAATTTTAATTTTATTTATTTTTATTTATTTTTGTTTGTTTATTTAATTTTAAACCAAGGGTATTAAGGATATTTTACCCTTTAATGAATGTCATTTTTGTGACTTTCTCCTTCTAGTGCTATTTTTGAGACATAAACTTCAAAAGGTGCTATTATTGACAATTGCCCTTATTCAAAATCAAAAACATTAATAGCTCATGTGCCACCTTGCAAGAACTGGATCTGAGTTGCATTGCACTTGGTGTAGTCAAGTCTGCAATCATGCCAACTTCCACTTGGATCTGCAGATTTGGGAGCTAAACTCTCTTGGATCTGTACAAACAATATATCAAACTACACATTTTGCCTTTTTTGTAGATCAAACTGAGGATTAAAGAAGAGAATATAAACAAACCTGCCACGAATCGTATGCAGCATTTAGAATAAACAATGGAGTCTTGATTTGGTTGATTAGGTTTTGTGGGAAAAAACACTGCAATTTTGAATCATTAAGTATATTTATAAATATACCTACCATACCTAGTTTTGTTACAAAGATAGGAAGAAGATAAGACATACCGAAGTTGGATTAAGACGGTTTAGACAGTCCTTAGAGAGCTTTGTTTCCAGATTCTGTAGAAACATCACGCAGTTTTCAGTTACTATTCTCGAGACAAAGTGCAACACATTGCATATGTCAGTGTTCTTACCTGTAACTTCACTACACCAGCATATAAACGCCTAAGAGATCGACCTCCAGAGACATCGATGCTTCAGTTACATAGCTTACAAACCAAGTCAATATATGTGCATATATATATATATATCAAAGTAATGAATGAAACTAAATCACTCACGCGTCAAGGAAAAAGCCAGCATCACTCAAACATTTCACTCTAGTGGAAGGAGAAAACATATCCCCAAAATCATCACAGCGCAAAATCGCGGCAAGACCTCCAGCAGAACATCCAGAGAGCAGTGCCTAATGTGATGACCTAAAGGTTAAAACATAGCAAAATATACGAAAATACACAAAAAGAAAATAAAAAAAGGATGATTTACCTGTTTAGCTTGACACATTCCCTTTGCCATCAAATCTTCCATAGCAGCTAACCATATTCTTTTTCCTCTAAACTGAAGTTTTGCAGCCTAAAATTACATACAAGAAACAACGTTAATCAACACAGTTACCATTTTTTTAAACTCATGTTTAACCTTAAAGCTAAGCTAACCTTATTTTCGCTGTCTCCACTAAAGGATCCACCGTCACAGTACCTAACTTTTACTCTATTCCAGTTATAAAAGTCTGCAGACAAACATTTGTATTGGCAGCTTAAACAGAGATAAACATTATACAGAGTGATTTATTAGTTACTAACCTGGATTCTCCGCGGCTTTGTCACTTAGGATTCCTGTAAAAGGCATATTTTTCTCCATATACTTAGACGATCCACGACGACTTGTTTTGCGGTATACACAATTTCTAATGGTATCACACCATCCACCTCCCTGTGAAAACATAAAACACGATCATGTTCATATCTATGTACATAGACACTATTTTTATGATGCAGCAAACCTCCAATTGAACTAGCCAATTCTTTGCTCCTGAACCAAACCCGCGATGCAAGTGGTATCCAGGAAGACTTCCATCTAGACACACTGCAAGAAAAACAAAATGATGTTATGAATAATATTTGAAGAAGTGTGTAGCAAGTAACATATATTATCCAAATGAGATGGATAAGATCATATTATAGAAGATATTTACCTGCTCCTTTAGCAGCAGCAGATTGAATAAGAGTGAGTCCTACCATTGGAAACTTCGCTTCAGAATAAACATCACTTTCTGTCTTAAACACCTTTGTTCCATTGAAACTTGTAAACCATTCCATTTCATCAAACTCCATAATCCCATTTACGGGGAGGATTAGGAGAGTGAGACCAAACAGAGTCAAACTCAATAGTAGCTTCTTCATTTCAGTGGAGACACAAGGCGTTTCGAAACTTGATCATAAACCTTGGTTTATAAGAGAATGAAAAGTTACTTTGATGAGAGAGAGATCTAGAGCATTTATTACAAAACGTTTTATTTTATTTTGATTAATTGAAAATAACATTAAATTACCGGACTGGTGACACTTAAACAAGATAGTTAGTTGCATTTGACAAAAGATTCCAGATCAAGATCTAGCAAAAGTTAAATATAAATTTGGTTATGCAGAGATCAGATCGCAGAATGTTACAGACAGATTGCAATTGTTTCCGAGCTGACCTAAAGTCTATTCCTTTCACATTCATATATAATTTCTGTACCTTTAAATTAAACCATTGTTTACAGAAAATTTAGGTTCAGATGCTTAGGAAGCTGCCACTTTTTTGTCCTTATTGGTAATTAATATGATTTGGTAACTAGTGAAAATTACTCGTCATCCTGTGACAATCATATTCTATGTTTAGCATTGTCACTATCCTTGATGCAATTCCCTTACGTCTAAACAGAGAATTCTGTTTGGAGCCACATAATCAAAAAGCAGAGGTGTCTCAACCTGTTATTGTTTGGTTGGGTAGGGACAAATGGTTTTCCTCAATGTCTTAATCAGTTTCTCTATTGGAAATCGGTAATTTAATCAATCATGAACGCTCTGTTCCCTAAACCATTTATTACCTTACATTTACACTATACATGGGAGTTCGATGTTCCCTTTGGATTGTGTTCGATTGATTCAGATTTTTGGTATTAAGTTCATAAATTTCATTTGGTTTTTACTAATTTTGGGTCGAATTTGAATCGGTTATTACCAGTGCCAAAAAATATTCAAAACTGTATAAATTATTTAAAAATCTAATTAAAATCTAGTTAAACTAGTCTAATAAAAAGTTACGAAATAATAAAAAGAAAAACTACAAAAAATCTCTAAAATAATCTAAATAAATTATCATAACATATGCTGACCAAAAAAATTTATCTTAACATATGTAAAAATTAATAGATTTAACTAATTTTGAATATTCAGATCCTAAACCTGAAAATATCTAGCTCTTAGATCCGTTTGAATATTTTTTTTACTAGCAGATTGTGTCTGATCATATGAATTTTCGATTTGGGATTGGTTCGGATTTCAGGTATGTTAAAAATACCCATGCCTAATTTACGTCACCTCTCTTTCAAATTCAAAGGTTTCTCGAAACTACTTGTTATTGCGCCTAAGAAAATGTTTCAAAGAGACTTGGTGTCTTTCAATTGTTGTTTTGAGATCATGTGGGTGCTTTGGAGACAAAATTTCAGCTGCACAGAACTCCATCTACGTACACCCAATATGGCAAGTCTTGATGACTGTTAGTGATTGATGAATGTGGAGTTAGGCATGACAGCAAAAGAAAGAAAAAAACCCATTTGCAAAAGTTGATTTTGTTTTGCATCTTTCAGCAAGAAAAACACAGTATCTTACTCCAACCAAAACTTTTTTTTGTGCAACTTACTCCAACCAAAACTTGACACAAATTACACCTAACAATCAATAATGAAACTACAATTCCTTGCTTCGGCTACCTCGGGCTATGTACCCCACTTCTCAAGTCCTGGATGTGAAACATCAGCTTCAAAAAGAAACAAAAGTAACGTTGGCACTTGGCAACTTTCACACTACAATATCAAGCTCTATGAAACGAAGAAACAATCATTTATATGCATTAGTTACCTTTGTACCCACGTAAAAGCTAAAGAACACCCCGCCTAGAACAGGTAATCCTACGATATCAAATGGATAAACATTAACGCAATGAACGTAAACAAGGACTGAAAACCGCTGACCTTCACTCATACCTTCTGTACTAAGAAAGCTGGAGACAAACAAGCTTAGACCTGATGGTCCAATGACATAGCCAGCAAGATTTGCCATCTGCAAAATTGAAAAAAAAATTATTTGTCAGCATCAATATAGAGCCAAACTACAACCAAATGGACTAAGAGTATTCAGAAAATGCTATTTACCATGAGGCATGTGATTGTCACAGCGCCGGACAACGCCTTGAGTTCACGAAGGAGAAACTCTCCAAAAGCACTCTGAACCTGCAACAGTGCTTATCGAGTTTAACTACACTTTCCATGGAAAAGAACTCTAAACTTCAATGGAATTAAGGAGGTTTTTATTCGCCTTTGGACACTAATGATAGGCTCCTAAGAAAGTGAATAAAACACTCGTTGTTTAACTGACCTTAATTGCATTGGATGCTGATTTCAGTAACATTTCTGGCATGAAGAATAAACATGTTAACCATGCCCATGAAAGAAGCTTCCTGGTTGCAAACGAAACAATCAACCACATGAGAAGTTAAATAGAATAGTTCATTCAACCCAAAGGAATCATACGAAGGCCACAGATAATTACCATTCTAAATCATGCCACACGGCAACAAATGTGAATACAACCCACACATTCAGAAACTTTCTTCGTGATCCACCCAGAGGAATATACATATACCTAAATGGAAGTTGTTAACGTACTCTTCACAAGATGACATTAAAAGAAAATGATGTAGCGATGATCTGAGTTGAAAGGGTTAACTATTCTCACCTGATAAGCCACCTATTAAACGATGCATGCCAGGTTTTCCAGAATGTTTCCAGGCTATAGCAATTATTAATGCAATTCGGCATGTTCTCAACAGTTTCAATGCCATTCACCTGAAAGAAAATGGTTTACAGTTGTCACATCAGAACCTTTTCAATCCTCGTTTATGTTCTTTGAGTTCCTTTTGATATATGCTAATTTTGTATTCAGTGATGCCCGGAATTTCTAGCTTATAGTGGACAATTTGGCTATTGAAAATTCATTGAGCAAAACATATACGTGATGTTTAAACTAACCTACGACTACAGAACTATTGTTACCAACAACGGTCTTAGAATAATAAAATGATATCTAGACTGGGTGTGCCTTTGAAATTTAGAGGAGCATACCAAAGACCAGAAGCGGAAATATCTCCATAAAAGAAGGAACTTGAGCCACATGAAGTTTAGTACCTATAGAAGCACAAAGAGCTATACAGATCAGTATTGTATTGAACATTGTTTTTCTCCACAAAACAAAGTTATAGCCTCTTGAGACGATATTAAATTGTCTAGTAAAAAGCAGTTTTGCTTTGCTAAACAAAAACATATATCAATAATCTCTTACTCCGTATCCAACGATAAATATTTCCACAGGAGATAATTCTCTCCACAGACCACTGTCACAAAATGCAAAGATATTAGCAGCTTGTAAAGCTAAGATATAAAAAATAAAAAATTTCACGGTAATTTTGAAAAGCGTTTCACCTGATCACAAAGGCATTGTAATAGAAGAATTGTGTCATAAGTTCCATCAGCAAGAAGCTGAATAACCAACGCAATCCATATCGAGCAACATCTTTCACTGAATGAGTATTCTGTGGCACATCTAGCTGTAAAGAACACCGACTTGTAGTGAGAGCTCATGAAGACAAGACCAATTACGAAAAAAAAAGAAGGGTGTTAAAGACTAACAAAGACTGAAGGCATAAAAAATGCATACCTGAGAAGCAAAGGCATTGAAGCTTATAATTGGCCCTGCAAGGTACAAGGGGGCATAGACCAAATAACAAAGGTATAAAGTAAAACTGCAGCTGCTGTCACTTGCTACACCTTTCTCCTAACAATTTATACCACGGTAGAGATTAGTAATGCAATAGCAAAAGAACATAAATGATAGAACTGAAAGGCGGGTGCCATGTAGTCAACCTGTCGAACTACGTAGCAAGTCTTCCCCAACTTGCATAACGAACAACGAGTTACGTGTTTCTGCAAGAACAAAATAGAGAAATAAGAGATGGCTACACTACAAGCTGTAGACAGTTGCTCAGGGAAACACTATAGACGCGCAAATTAACAGATAGAACAAAAGAAAACAATTAGCAAATAAGAATACACCAGCTCTTGTCTATAGGCTTGGAGACCAAAACTAATGAGAGACGACTATGTCTTCCTATCTAACATTCTCCATTCTCTCTTACAAAAAAAAAAAAGAGCCGAGTCATGAAAGGGAACTCACCTCCTGATCAAAATGAGAATCCAGTTGACCCCAGTGATAATCATATCCAAAACTTATCATTCGCAGAACGACTGCATAAAATTATATTAAAGCGAAACTGAGGTTTTGAACATACCAAGCTACGAGTTGACAGAGAGAAATTTGCAGGGTTAAAAAAATACCAAAGTTAAAGCATATATGCCATCTGAATGTGCCCCGAAAGCTGTCCAGGAACTCAAACTGTCGCCTTGGATAAAACAGAAAAATAGACAGAGTGTTGGCTTTTAGCGCAACCACGATAACTCCAACTATATGCCAAACGAATAAGAACAAGACTCACCCGAAAATGGAGAAGGAATAGCCTTCATAAATACGATTGCACAAGAGGAAGAATAAGTTGAAAGCCCAAAGCATGAAAGGAAAGAACTTTTTCCGCGCAAGAACCTGCGCTTATGTTAATAGACAGTTAAGAACTATTGACATGCCCAAGCTTAAAATTTAAAGGCTAGGAACATACCTTAACAAGGAGGAAATTAGCCGTTGCGATGGAGAGAATGTAAATGACGCTGAAAGGAAAATATAGAAGCAACTTAGCTTAGATTAATATAGAATGTGATGCTTGGAGGCAAAAGAAAGAGATGGAATCAGTATTACCAAGCTCCATGTAAGTAAGTCAAGTATACAAGTGACAAGGAAAGCCACAAGATGGCCATTCCTTTGGCTTTCAATTTGAAAAGAGACCTAGATCCATTTGCAATCACGGTGAAAACAGCGAAAACGAAGCTGAGAATTGGCAAGTTTCCGCGGAAGTTCCTCCATTGAGCATCGGATACATCCTAAGTTCAAAACAGGAAATGAAGCTTATAGATTCACAACAACAACAAAAAAAGGAAAACAAGGAATCAGAGGATTACATTGCGTCGACTAGGGATGAGCCAGCCAGGAGCTAAACCGCGGAGCTTCAAGTAATGATCTAAAATTGCATCACCAAATTAGAAGAATGGGACCCTAAAATTGATTGTTGTGGTGTGAAAATGGAGGTTTACCGTGAGAGAGACGAAGGGATATCCGTAGAGCATAGGCGTAGAAAGCGACGGCGTAGAAGAGTATAAGAAGAAGCTCTCTCTGTTTCCACTTTGCGTACCGATCCATGACTGATCTTTGATGCTTTTTGACATACAGTTTTGGAAATGAGTGATTAACCTCGCCGGAGACTATTGGCGCAGATCATCCGGTGCGAGACTCAAACTCTCCAAGTCGCCAACATTTGTTGCTCTCCAAGTCTCTTGACTCTCTTCCAACACTCGTTGCTCTGCAACAAGCCAGCAACAGAATCAGTTTATCACAGCCAACAACAAGATGCTTGATTCATGAGTTAAAAGCCTAAAACAGTCAAAGCCTAAAACAGTCAAAGAAACCCACAACGTAACAAGCAGATTATTAATGCAAACATGTGAACTAACATACAAATGGGTTCTTTGAAGCAAAACAAGAAAGGGACTAAACACAATCATTATACATGGCTCTCATGTATATACGGATGGAAATAAAAAGTATAAGCTATTAAAAGAAGTTTATTCACCTCAAGAGATTCAGCATTGTAAAAGAAATGCACAGAGAGCTAAAGCAGTTTACAGGTTACACACCAAAGTGTAAGCTATTATAAGAGAGGTGGAAAAGGACTAACCTTGAAGAACTAATACCCGGATCTTAGACTCAACACAGAGCTACTCAGTTTCAAAATCAAATCCAAAAATCATAAAATTCACAGCTGACCCAATACAAATCAAGTCCAGAGTTCATTGATTACATTGTCAAAACTCAAAAGCGAACATCTACTGATCTAAGCAAGGACTCATCTACAACTACAAGTCTACAACATCTAAGAGAAGATAACCCAGAAGATCGAGAGATAACCTTTGATTTCGTTTTCGTCTTCACAAGAACATATGGCCTTTGATCGAGAGATAACCTTCGATTTTGATTCAGAATGGCCTTTACTCCGTAGGGAAACCAGATTTTTAACCCTTTTACCATTTTACCCACAGAAACCAGAATCCATATTAATTAATATAGAGATTTACGTGCACCTTTTTTTCTCTTTTTTAGCTGTTAACAAGTTAGTTATTTTTAGAGGTGGGTGTTTAGATACCCATTCGGATTCGGTTAGAGGCTATTAGGGTTTCGGGTTTTCGGGGTCAAAGATTTCAGCTCCATTCGAGTATTTTTAAGTTTCGGTTCGGGTTCAGATATTTGCGGGTTCGGTTCGGATAACCCATTAAAATTATTTTAAAATTTTAAATAGGGCAATTGTCAATAATAACACTTTTTGAAGTTTATGTCTCAAAAATAGCATTAGAAGGAGAAAGTCACAAAAATGACATTCATTAAAGGGTAAAATATTCCTAATACCCTTGGTTTAAAATTAAATAAACAAACAAAATAAATAAAAATAAATAAAAATAAATAAAAATAAAAATAAATAAAAATAAAAAAAAATAATTTTTATTTTATAGTTTCAGATTATGTGATTCGAAATTTTTATAATTTTTTTTTTCAAATTTTTTTTTTTTTCTTTCAAATTTTCTTTTTATAATTTAAAAATACTTTTTGAAACTGTTTTTAAAATTTTTATTTTTTATTTTAGTATTTATTTTTTATAAAATTTTAAACCCTAATTCCAAAACTCCACTCCTTAACTCTAAACCCTAAGATTTGGATTAATTAACCCAAGGGGTATAAGTATATATTTACCTCTTTAATGAAACCTATTTTTGTGACTTTGAGCCTTGAGTGCTATTTTGGGAACAAAAACTTGGTTTGGTGCTATCCTAGTCTTTTTCTTTTTTAAAAATTCATTATATACTTAATTTTTTAAAATCTATAAACAAAATAGTATATTACATACAAATTTGAATAACATATGTCAAAATACCTAAACTTAACATATAATTTGATTTGGTTTGAATATTTGGATAAATAATCAATTGATATTTTAAGTATTTTTGGTGTTTTGAGTATATTAATTTAGCTATTTTAGACATTTAATTTTGATTGTTAGTATATATTTTCAAGTATTTTGGACAATTTATAAATATCTTATATATTTAGGTTGATTTTAATAGACATTAAAACTAAAATATATTTATATAGGGGATATAGAAATCTATTTATATAGGGTACCCGGAATACTTCAGTTCGGTCTATAGACCTATATAAAATCACTTTAAAATTTTTATTAAACAAATAAAAACTCACAAAAAGTAATTATTTTCTAAAATCACGTTATTGGAGTTTTGTTAGTGTAAATTATTTCCATAATGCTTTAAATCAATATTTTGTATCATAAAAATATAGCAAAGTTTATGAAATTTGTTAGTTATAAGTATCATATATTTATTACACTAGAATTTGATTTTGTATTATGTAAACCCAGGTTTATTTTATAGTAATTGAATTACATAAATTTTATACAGTATGCGAAACATATAAAATATATTTAAATTTTATTTAGTATGTTTAAATAATAAACTAAATATCAATTGTGTACTGTTTAATACGTGTAGAATTAAATAGAATTTTAAAATATAACATTTAATATATTTTCTATAATATTTGAATTATAGAACATATTCAAAATAAAAAAAAAATTTTGTTTTAAATTTTAATTATTAATTATGTGTTGTTTTTTTGAACTACATTGATTATGTATTTTCACATATATATATATGACAATAAAATATATATATATATATACTGAATTATATTTTTCTTTAGAAATAATTTTATTAAATTAATAAATATATTTTAAGTTGTAATATTTTGTATTATTTGTTGTTTTCATAGTACGTAATAATTAATATTTCAAATTTTTTAAAAATATATATAGTGAAATTAAAACTAAAAGATCACTAGTCATGTTTTTTTCTAAAACTAAACTACATTAAACTCAAAAACCACAAATTTAAAATAAATATTTTATTAATTTTTAAAACGGAAACCAAAAACAAAAAAAAAACCGAAAACTAAAATCATCATTCGTGTTTTTTCTAAACACTAAAATCTACTGCAAAATTAAAAACCAAAAACTAAAATCTAAAATCCAAAAACTAAAAACTAAAAACCAAAACAAAAATCTAAAATCTAAAAACCATCCAAACAATCATCACCTAAAAATACGGATTTAGGGTTATAAAATCACATGTTGGCCGGGTTAACCCTATAAAAAGGAGCCCACGACAACATCCCTATCGGGTAGAGATGGCAAAAGAAGAACCTGCCCGCGGGCCAGGCCCGTGTGAACTTGCTTCGGGTCGGGATTGGGTTCTAAGACACAGGCCCGAATTTTAAGCGGGCCTTGCGGGTAAGGCTTGTGCGGTATTAGGCCAGACGCGGGATTGGCTCGATGTGTACCGCGGGACGCGCGGGCTCCGCCAAAGACGATCTCTTCCAGCTCGAACGGTGAGAGAGAAGGCGATTGGAAAGCCGATCTCTTCTAGCTCTCACCGTGAGAGAAATGGCTTCTCCTCTTCTTTGATCCGTCACGAAAACAACTTCTCTATGCATGTTCTTCATCTTCTCGTTTGATCCATCTCTAGTCTCTTCGCTGTTTCATCTTATTTCTTTCCTTTTGAGCCACGATTCAAGAACTAAGGGCCTTTTGATGTTGCTGATGAACATCAATGCATTCAGGTAAGGATAAATTTTTCGATTACATGTTCTTTTGCTCATTACTGTGATTTAATTTGTAAGGACAGATAAAAAATTCATTCCCTAATTCTTTATTGTCGATTACATGATCTTTAGTGAAAGAAGAACAAGTTATTGGGTCTGTTTTGTCTCTTATCAACCGGCTACACATTGACCAATCGTGTAAGTTGTCCTGTCTCATTGTTATCTCTTATCAAACAGCTTCTTATCGAGAATATATGGAGTTTTTTTGAGATGTTTGCGTGAACAAGAATATTGTTGTTTGTTCGCATCATGAGTTAAACACAAGTGTTTGTAACAATCCAAAGATTTTTGATGTTTGCGTGAACAAGAATATTGTTGTTTGTTCTCATCTTTTGCGATGTCTGCGTGAACAAGAATATTGATGTTTGTTTTTATACTCTGTTTTCGCTCTGTTCGGTCTTGATATTGAAATCAGAAGTATGTTCGGCCTGTTGTTTCTTAATGTCCTGATCATATAAACTCAAGTGATTTTAGTCATATATTTTCTAAAACTTTTTCTTTATAATGACATATGATGAGTGGGGGATTGTATTATGATCAAGGAGGAGAACGATATGAGAATGCAAAGGACACTTCACACTTGCATTCCGATCTATAAGGCAAAGGACCTCAGGTTAGTCTCTGTTCTATTTTTTTTATGTCGTCTCCATTTCTTATGATAAGAGCTGATAGAATTTAGATACTTGGTTACTAGTACATAGATCTCTTTGTTTCTTGTGTTGTTGTGTTCTTGTGTTCTTATAGCTGATAGAATTTAGGTAATAGGTTACTAGTACATAGATCTTTTTGTTTCTTGTGTTGTTGTGTTCTTGTGTTCTTATAGATGATAGAATTTAGGTAATAGGTTACTACTTACTAGTACTTGATCGTCTATGCGTGGATGGTTGCTTGTTCTTGATCGTCTCTTACATATGATATGGTTTCTTGCTCTTGATTGTTTAGTTTGATAGTTTGATAGGACTTGAGTATGAGACTTGATCTTTACGTCTGATAGTTTAGATAATAAAAATTTCTTATAATGGTTGAGTCTCTGACCAATGAGAAATAAGAGAATAATTGCTATAATTTTTAAAATTGCATAAAAATACAAACAGAACCCTAAACAATATTACCTAAAAGGCTAAACTCACGACTCACGACCTAAGCAAAAAAAAAACGACGCAGAAACCTAAACTCTAACTCTAACGAAGAAGAGAGAAAGAGATGACAGATGATGGTTCAAGTTTCGATCCAAATTTCACACCGTTGAATACAATGGATTTAGAGAGCCAGCGAGTCCTTGGAGTTATTTTGGCAGATGATGAGGCTGATGATGGTTCATCTGATGGAGCAAAAAAGAAGCAAAGAAAGAAGAGAAGGCTTATTCAAGCTGCTGATGATGAAGATGATAGTGATGTTGAAATCACTCCTCCACCAACCCAAGCTACTACTCTGCGCAAACAAGCCACCTGCGGAACCGTGCGAGCCTTGAAATCAAAGAAACCAATGTTACAGTCTACTCTAGACGGTGGCATTGGATCGTCTTCGTCTCCTAAGGCGAGTAAAAGGAAAACCAAAACCAAATCTATTCATTTTACCATCCGTGGGGGGAGAAAGAGTTCCAGGCTGACACAAGGCAATGGTAAGAATAAGAAGAAGATTCAAGAGGAGCAGCTTGATTTGGAAGGTGAATTTGAAGAGGACGAGATGGAGGACGAGATGGAGAACGAGAAGGAGGGTAGGCAATGGTCTGATGTATGGCCCCATTTTACTAAGATTCGAAAATCCAATGGTGAGGAGAAAACTAAATGCAATTATTGTAAGAATGACTATGCATGGAGTTCCCACGGGCATGGAACAAGTGGTTTGAGAAGGCATCGTGACAGATGCAAACTCTTTCCAAGGCATGGTGACCCGCGGGCCTGCCCGCAAAGACCTGTGCAATAGGCGGGGCGGGATTGGTCAATGCTTCTCGGTACCGCATCCCGCGGCGGGCCAGCCCGCTGTGACCCGACTGAACTTGAGCCCGTGGCGGGGCGGGCCATTTGGTTGCGGGTGAGCTCGTTTGCCATCTCTACTATCGGGTGGTGGTCGTTTTTTTCAGCTTGACAATTACCACTAAACTTTTAGGGTGTAACTGGTAACAACTAAAAGGAATATGTGGAATGATAGGAATTATTATTTCTGGAATTTAATGGAATGGAATCAGCATTCCACTTATTCCAAAACGTTTTTGATTTGGAATGATTTTTCAAATGATATTTAATTTTTTTTCTCGAATGGTATGGAATGTTATGAAATGAAATGGAATACACATTCTATTTTTTAATTGTAATTGGTGAATTTTTTTTAGAATGCACATAAATTAAGCATTCAGGAAGTTTTAATTCAAAAAAAATGCATTCCAGTTGCAGCCGCATTTTGTGAAGGCCTCCCAATAACTGATGTGGGCCTATTTACGTATGGGTTTGAATTCATTTTTATTGCTTTTGAAAAAAAAATTGTTTTACTCTGTTTGACCCAAAAAATAATCCGAAAACTAATTCAAATATTTAATTTAATATATTTCTTTATTTGGTGCTCCTCTTTCTTCTATATAGTCCAACTTATCGGATTCAATGTGTTATTGTTTCGAATATATCAAATATAATGTGTTTGGATATAGTTTTGAATTTTGTTTTCTAATTTCTTTGTGTGACTTTCTAATTTCTATTTTTTTTGTCATAAATTCATTCATTAATATGAGAAGGCCTCAGGTCCAAGTATATCCATGATTGGGCTTAAACAGAAATAACTCTCAAGGAGGCCTTTGCCAACGCATCGGCTTCTCCGTTGAGATCACGATGAACATGAGAAAAGGAGATTTTGACTAACGCAGAGGATATGTTATGGATATCACATACGATTCCATGAATTTCCTTCATATGTGTGACTTTCTAATTTCACTTGTCAAAATTACACTATAACCAAAAATAATTGTGACTGGAGCATTTTTCACTTCACATTTTTTTTTTTAAATTTTTGGTCATTGTTTCACTCGATCTTTATTTTGTTTTCGGGTTTAACTAAATACAAAAACAATACGTTAAAATCGAAACCTGAATTATATTGGCTTCAACTAATTTTTGGAAATGTTATTAAACTAGAACTGAACATGACAAAACACGAACTGAGTCTACGCGGTTACCAGAGAGAGAACATGCCAGTACTCTACCAAATCAGGTTTGCCATAGCAAAAATTCACAAGATAGCTTTACTTCCTTTGGCATTTGACAGGAACCGATGTATTTGGAACATTAAGGTGATGTTTGTTTTTTCATCTAGTTGATCCATCTAGGTAAAGATGCAAATCGATGTTAGTTTTGTACATTAAAATGTTCTAAATGGATCACCCAACTGCATTTGTAAAAACTCATCTCAAATTCTCACTCAAATGAGAGTGTGTATTCACAAAGCATTTAGGTGAGGGTGAATCTTCACCAAAAAAAAAACAATTTTTCCGTCGAAACCACATTTTCCTGCCAAAATGGGAAAACACAATTTTCCGACAAAACTGAAAAAAACACAAATTCCCACCGAAATCATAAAAATGAACTTTCCGCCAAAACTGCAAAACACACACTTTCCCGCCAAAACCGTAAACCCCCCCCCCACTTTTCTGACAAAACCGTAAAACGAGCTTTTCCACAAAATCGTAAAAAGGAACTTTTTCGTCAAAACCGAAAAAATGCAATTTTCCCCTAAAATCGTAAAACTACACTTTTCGCCAAAATCGTGTAAAAAATGTTATTTTCCGTCAAAACCGGAAAACACACTTTCCCATCAAATCTGGAAAAATGAAACTTCCCGTCAAAACTGTAAAAATATATTTTTCGCCAAAATTACAAAAACACATTATCTCGCCAAAACCGGAAAAATCTAATTGTCCGCCAAAAACGAAAACACACTTTCCCGTCAAATCTGAAAAATGCAATTTCCCGTAAAAATTGGAAAAAGAAATTTTCCACCAAAACCGGAAAACACACTTCCCGTCAAAGTCGGGAAAACAAAATTTCCCGTCAAAACAAAAAAAAACACAATTTCCCGCCAAAACTATAAAAATGCATTTTCCGCCAAAATCGAAAAACGTAATTTTCCGTCAAAACCGGAAAAACAATTTTCCCGTCAAACCGGAAAAACATCTCGCCAAAACAGTAAAACACAATTCCCGCAAAAACCGGGAAAACGCACTTTCCCGTCGGAAACTGCAAAAATGCACTTTTGCGCCAAAATAAAAAAAAACGTAATTTCCCGCCAAATCCCGGAAAATGCAAATTTTCGTCAAAACTGCAAAAACACAATTTTCAGTCAGAACTGCAGAAGCGGAATTTTCTGCCAAAACCGTAAAACCCCAATTTTCTGCCAAAAACATAAAACCCCGATTTTCCATCAAAACCAGAAAACACACACTTTTCCTTCAAAATTATAAAACCCCAATTTTGCCTCAAAACCATAAAACTCCAATATAATTAAACATGAGATTATAATAATTAAATCAAAACAAAGGTATACAAGTCATTTATTTATTAAACTCGTCCAAATAGAAATAGAGATGTGTGAACGAACATAAGTTATTTTAGATGGTCCATCTAAATGTTCCAGATGGATAGAGAAATGAACATTGTCAAATTACATCTAGATGAATCGTTTGGATGGATTAACTAGATAGATCATTTAGATGGAGTTGACAGATTTACAAACAAACAAGTCCTAAGTGTTCACCATAATTTAAGGTCTTCCTCTAGAAGTTAGCCAATGAACCTCTTTTGGTAGGTCAAAAGAGGCATTATTGGCGAGAATAAATGTAAGAAATGTGGAGGAAAGGAAAATGGGATTTATGAATTTTTATGAATTATGTGTTACTGAGATGTAAATAATGGATATCCATCCGTAGGAGTCATTTAAATAAACCCTTCTAAAATTCCAAATCCAAAAGTACTATATAATCAGGGTTGCAAATGAACATATATATACACAGATTTAAATAGAGTTTAGCCTTGTAACTTGTAAAAAAAAAACACAACAATTGGTTAATAAGTTGAACTTTCTCTTAAATGATTAAAAATTAAGAAGATTTTAGCAGCAAAAAAAAGTGATAAAAAAAGGAAGATTTCAGAAAATTTATAAAAATTATTATATATATTCAGAGCTTAGTGGATTTAAGAAATGAGAAAGAAAATAAATCTCGTTGGTAGAATAACAAGAAAACAAGATCTGACTGACTACTTACATCCAATCTCAAAGTTTGAAGAAGATGCAGCGTGAGTTTGCGATGACGTTCACACTCCTTTCGGCTCTCTTTTTCCTTCTGACGCCGGAGCTAATTCCAGTCAGTGAAGCCGTGTGGCTCAACATACCTAAGACGGGAACAAAGTGCGTCTCGGAGGAAATCCAGAGCAAGGTCGTCGTCTTGGCCGATTACCTCGTCATCTCCGACGAGCATTCCATCTTCCCCACTGTCTCCGTTAAGGTAAATTCCGTTTCTAGATTCGAATCTGATGTCCCTAACTTTCTATAAATTGTGCATTGATTGCTCGGATTCAAGTTTCCTTATTTTGAAAAATAATGTGAATATAGGCGTTAATGCGTTTCTTTGATTGTTCTAGATGTGCATTTACTTTCATCTTCGTGGAGTGAAACTAATAAACCATCATCTCATCTCATGTATGCGAGCTTGATCAACAAAGTGTGTGATTTAAGATGAATGGTGTAGTTATGTATCTTGTTAAATTTTCTACTGTACATTGATACCAATTGACTCTTCCTGCTACCACATAGCTTGATTGATTATAGTAGAAACTGTAATCACATGTGTTAGGAACACGTGCTCAACATATGTAGATGCATACATGCTTTAGATGAATCTAGGTTTATGAGGCATCTCTTTGAAGAGGACATTGACAAGAAAGAAATTATATATTGTATTGTAGGTTACATCACCATATGGAAACGTTTTGCACCACAGCGACAACGCAACGCATGGTCAGTTTGCGTTTACGACCCAAGAATCAGGAACCTACTTGGCTTGTTTCGAGGCCGTAGGAAACAGTCATGGTAACAAAGACATTAGCATCAACCTTGACTGGAAAACTGGTATCGCGGCCAAGGATTGGGACTCCATTGCTAGAAAAGAGAAGATCGAGGTAAGAAGAGCTAGCTAGCTCTCTGTTTCCCAATAGTTTTTCTCAAGAAATTTTCGATGCACATCTATGAAGAATAGTTAGTATCTTTATATAACGCCACTATGCCTTAAATCTTAGGGTGTGGAGTTGGAGCTTAGGAAACTCGAAGGTGCAGTTGAGGGCATTCATGAGAATCTACTTTACCTAAAAGACAGGTAAAAACTTAATAAACATCTACTTTGTTTGAAAATCTCGAGAAGAGATCAAAATTAACTTTCTCTCTCTTTTCACACATTACAGAGAAGCGGATATGAGGATTGTGAGTGAAAAAACAAACTCGCGAGTTGCATGGTACAGTATAATGTCGCTAGGCATCTGCATTGTGGTCTCTGGTTTACAGATTTTGTACTTGAAGCAATACTTTGAAAGGAAGAAGCTTATTTAGATCAGATGATGGATGATCCGATCCATGGATACTAGAAACCAACACTTTCCTTTGCTTTCCTTCTTATACCACTCTTTTGAACTCAATAGTGTAAAACTTTTTTGTTTCACTCATTTAACTTGTAATCTGTCCCTCGGTTAGATAATTATATATCTACACTCTAATAATCAGAATCTGAGTTACATTTTACCGGGAGAAATGCGATGTTACTTTCTTTCTTGATCAAGATCATTGGGTAGGAAGATAGAATGAGGTTTGAACTATAAACCAAATTTGTGTCTAAATGTCATCCGTTGAGCCGAATTGAATTTTATCATATTTTATCGGATTTTTAAATAGTAAGTTTTTAACTAAATCTAAAGAAATGACAGAGTTACCGGTTTGACTGCACATTGGTCAAGTATGAAAACGCATATGTTTGGCAAAACAAAACGACTTCCTTATAAGTTCTCATGACCAAATGGATTTATACAAATTAGGCTTAAATCTCCGGCCCACTAGGCCCATAAAAACAAACCCTAGTATCTTTATAAGTTTCCTTCTTTGTGCTTCGCCGTCTGCTCCAAGGGTTTCAGCCACCACCACACAGAGAAAGAGAGACAGCGAAAATGCCGGCGGGTCACGGAGTGAGGGCGAGAACCAGGGATCTGTTCGCGAGAGGGTTCAGGAAGAAGGGTGTTATCCCACTCTCTACCTACCTCAGGACCTTCAAAGTCGGTGATTACGTGGATGTGAAGGTAAATGGAGCCATCCACAAGGGTATGCCTCACAAGTTCTACCATGGTCGTACTGGTCGTGTCTGGAACGTTACTAAGCGAGCTGTTGGTGTCGAAGTCAACAAGCAGGTATGATCTGTATTCTGTTTGCATTGATATTCATGAGTGTTGAATGAATGTTACAACTGATTGTGATTATTTTTGTTTTAGCTGTCGACTTAGAATATTAAAATAGATAGTTTTGTGTTGGATCATGGGTGATAACTTATCTCTTGTGGTTGTGTCGTGGTTTAGATTGGTAACAGAATCATTAGGAAGAGGTTGCATGTGCGTGTGGAGCACGTGCAGCAGTCAAGGTGTGCTGAGGAGTTTAAACTAAGGAAGAAGAATAACGATGTGCTCAAGGCTGCAGCCAAAGCCAGAGGGGAGACAATCAGCACCAAGAGACAGTCTAAAGGTCCCAAGCCTGGTTTCATGGTCGAGGGTATGACATTGGAGACTGTCACTCCCATCCCTTACGATGTTGTCAACGATCTCAAGGGTGGCTACTAAGTTTTTCATTTTTTTTCTTCTATCTGCCCAAGAGTCTTTGCATTTTGTTTTTTCTTTCTGAATCAAGACTGCTTTTTATATTGTATTAAGTGATCGTTTTTCATAATCATTTGCTTATTGCGTTCATTTGTTTGTAACAAATTAGAAAAAAAGACTAACTGTCAATACCATCTATAAGCTCACTTGTAATCAATTATAACTATCCATCGACTCTTGAATGAAAATAATTTGACATTTTGATTAAGAAAAAATTTCACAAATAGTAATTTGGTGAAATAAACAAAAGCAAACCACTCTTCACTCGGTAAATAAAAGATAGAAAATATTCCAAAGTTGAATCTTAGTTTATATATATGTGAATAATGAGAAAGTGTTCTTTTATATAATTGAAAGGTAGCAACTGTAAAGCCACCCAAATTTCTGTTGCTAAAAGAATATCTCATTATGGAATATATTCTTTGTGTCCTTTTGAGTGAATGGGATATTAATGGTTTCATAGAGTCACGGAACTGCTACATTATTACCGTGTTAACTATGTCATGTTTGGTGCCAAAAATCTAGCCTACCAATTATCAGATTGGATAGAAGATTTTCTTTTTTTTTTTTCAACTAACCGAATCCGAATCGAAATACCCAAAATTGGGCTGAAATCTTTAAATCTGAAAATCTAAAACTCGAATAGATCCGACCAAATCCGGATGGATACCCGAATGCTCACGAGATAGAATCATGGTCTTTTCTAATTAGTGGTTTTATCGTGATTTACAAATATTTTTTTGTAGCCATATTTTAGGTGGCTATTCGCTGTTTTTTTTTGTCAATATCTCAAATGTTTTTGCTAGTGCGGAATCCGCTTTGAAGGCCCTGGCCTTCCATTGAGACGAGATGATGCTGGTGTAATTGAAGAGATGTAGACAAAACTTACTTAATTCATTGTTTTAGTGAATTATCTATATATATAAAGAAATGTTCGCCTCTCTCCCGTGAAGCCACATCATCAAATTGTGCGTTCTGGGAGTGACACGTGTCCCATTTTATATTTAGGGCTAAAATAAATGAATGCTGTTAAGGGTAATTGAACCCAACACCTCTAGCACTGGTAATTTCTGTTAGAACCACTAGGCTAAAGTCACTTTTTATAAATATGTGGCCGCGAAAATACTTATTATCGTGTTAGCTGGAAGTCCATGCTTCTTGATGTGCCCTGAGAACGAGAAGGTATGGTCAAATAATATATCAATCTGACGGTAATTCAGAGCCCGTCGACCAAGCAAAAGGACGAGATCAACCGAAGAGTTTTGCGATCACAAATTCCCATTTTCGGTCAAAAGTCTTGGTCTTTGGTCTTTGGTCAAGTCTTTCTAGTTTTAATAAGTTGCTAATTTCTATGTTTGACTAATCTTTTGTATTACAACCTTTTGTATTCTTTGCCTATTATATAAAGGCTATTTGATCAATGAAATAAAATAAGTTGTGAGTGATTATTTTTGGAACCTTGAGAGTAATTCTCATTTCTTTTCAATGGTGCGTAATATCCATTGATCCTATCGATTCGTCCTGGTGCGTCATATCCAGGGAATCATCCTCTTTCTCGTTGGACCGGTGCGTCACATCCGGCAACAGATCGAGCCGCTTCCTTGTCGGACCTGTGAGTCATATCAGGCGACATTCAAGCACCCTTGGCAGTATCATTGGGCCTTCCGCAACCCTTTGTGTCGTCGTTCATCCCACCAATTCTCAATCCTACCGGATCTGAGTCCATATCCCCCTTACCGGTCGAGTAGCGTTTCCTAGGGTTCTTCAGTTGGTATCAGAGCCACTCAACCGGTACTTGTCTGTTCGTTTTTTTTTTTTCTCATCTTTCCATCTTCTTCATACATCTTCTACCTTTCATCTTCTTTTCTTTATAAAAAAAAAAAAAAAAAGAGAAAGCTCTACGAAAAGCCAAGAGATCATTCCATCTAAAACTAAAGAAAGACAGATTTGAGGACAAATCCTTTTAAAGGAGGAGGGAATGATGTGCCCTGAGAACGAGAAGGTATGGTCAAATAATATATCAATCTGACGGTAATTCAGAGCCCGTCGACCAAGCAAAAGGACGAGATCAACCGAAGAGTTTTGCGATCACAAATTTCCATTTTCGGTCAAAAGTCTTGGTCTTTGGTCTTTGGTCAAGTCTTTCTAGTTTTAATAAGTTGCTAATTTCTATGTTTGACTAATCTTTTGTATTACAACCTTTTGTATTCTTTGCCTATTATATAAAGGCTATTTGATCAATGAAATAAAATAAGTTGTGAGTGATTATTTTTGGAACCTTGAGAGTAATTCTCATTTCTTTTCAATGGTGCGTAATATCCATTGATCCTATCGATTCGTCCTGGTGCGTCATATCCAGGGAATCATCCTCTTTCTCGTTGGACCGGTGCGTCACATCCGGCAACAGATCGAGCCGCTTCCTTGTCGGACCTGTGAGTCATATCAGGCGACATTCAAGCACCCTTGGCAGTATCATTGGGCCTTCCGCAACCCTTTGTGTCGTCGTTCATCCCACCAATTCTCAATCCTACCGGATCTGAGTCCATATCCCCCTTACCGGTCGAGTAGCGTTTCCTAGGGTTCTTCACTTCTTCTGCTTGTGGCCAGAGCCGACACTGAACTGACGTCAAAAAGAAGATCGTGAAGTTAAAAACTTTGCTCCAAACAGTTTTGCAATGTTTCCAACCTTTATAACTTGATGCATATAATATATATCAAAATACATTTGTTGTACATGCTTTTATTAGTTTTGCTTTTAAAAGAAGGTATTTACAGTTATAAATGTTTTGTGCCAGTGAAGTAATGGTTGAAAAATTTCTATACATATGTCATTTTAAAATAACACCCAACTTCTATATATAGTCAATACATATGTGCATGTTATATTCTAGACTAAATATTTTCTCTTTTAAAAATATAGAAAACATTTTTTTTAGTCTACAAGCTAATGTTGTAGAGCAAGTATGCATTATACAAAATAATATATATTTAAAATCCATACACAAAAACATAAAAGTTGTTATAGGCCTCTTTCTGACACATGCACACTCCGCTATGAATAATAATTAAAAAAAAACAGTATTGTTATCAAACTTTATCACAAATCCACATTTATACATCTATAATTATGAGTTGGACAATTAGTTAACTTGATACAATACCAAAGCAAGAATAATCGAAAAACAACTATACCACCACATACTAATAAGTAAGACATAACAGATAACCAAATTCTTGAATCTTAAAACAAATTTCAACTCGAGCATTTCAACCAAATTAACTAATATCCCGTCCGTAGGGCGGGCCGACCCTAGTATAACATAAAATATATTTGCTGAATATTTATTGTTTTGTCATTTATTTTCTGCATTATTTTTTTTTGTTGTATTTTGCAGTTACAGATGTGTTTGAGGCGGTGGGCTGAGTGCTTGTGCTTCGAAGTTACAGCAGTAAGAATTTCCGGAATAGATACGTCAAGGCCACCTGTCCTCCTCTTTGCCATCTTTATACATGTGTTTTGAATTAAATTGATCTTGCCGCCTATGTATGTTGGGTCAAATGTATGTTTATCGAACTTAGCCTTGTGGGGCATTTCAATAAATCATAACAAAAAAAATCTTAAACCTAAGAAACCGAAAATAAAATATTTTTAATGGATAAATTATATGCGTGTTCTATATATATATGCATCTGAATCCTTTAACAAAACCATGCTGAAATAGCAGAGCTTCTTGGTTTTGTAGCAAAACTTTTGCTCCTCTTCACCTCTTGCGTTTTCAATTCTTTTCTCCTCCAAGTCCGGGAAAAAAATTGTAAATCTTTATCATTTTGTTCGGAATAAATTTCATGCACTGATAATCTTCTACGTCCTCGCGTTCAACTGCAGCTAAAGCTCTCTCAACTTCCTTAACAATTTCCTTGATAAAATCAGCTTCCGAGCTGCAAAAAATTGTAATCTAATTTAATGGATATATCTTGTAAATATTGAAATCAACCTTATGATTGCAACTCAACAATCAAGAACTCAAACTCAAACTCTTTTATTAATCTCAAAGCTCTAGAAACAATTCTCAAAAACTAAAGCTTGTAATCTCACAAGTTATTCAACAAGATTTGCATCTCCTTATATACTACATATAAGATCCTAAACTCATTAGGTAATATATCTTGTAGATAACTCTCAATCCATCTTTATCCTAATCTCATTAGGATGACTTCTAACTCAAGTTAACTTAACTCCAAGCTTAGGTTCAACAATCTCCCCCTTAAGCTTGACATCCTCAATCTTCACATCTTGTACTCCAATGAAGTCTCTCATCTCTTTAAACTTAATCCTCCCAAGAGCTTTAATCAAAATATCAGCCTTCTGCTCTTTTCCAGCTACATGGTTCACGGCTACAAGCCCTTCTTCAACACACTCTCTGATGAAATGAAACCGCTTATGTATATGCTTGTTTCTTCCATGAAAAACTGGATTCTTTGTCAAAGCAATTGCAGATTTGTTATCAATGCGGATCATTGCTTTCTCGGAATCCTTCACAATCTCTCCTAGAAGTTCTTGCAACCAAATAGCTTGTTTAGCAGCCTCTGTTGCTGCCATGAACTCAGCCTCACATGAGGAAAGGGCTACGATCTCCTGCTTAGTCGAACACCACGAGACCGGGCACTCGTTCAGATAAAAAATGTGCCCAGTAGTGCTTCTACCATCATCTGGATCCACATTGTAGCTACTATCACTATATCCCACAAGTCCTTTCTCATTCTCTCGCTTATAGAACAAACCGAGGGAGCAACTACCCCGTAGATACCTGAGAACCTGCTTCAAGGCGGATGCGTGTGATTCCTTAGGTTGCTGCATATAACGGCTCAGGACACCTACGCTGTAAGCAAGATCCGGACGTGTGTGTATCAAGTAACGAAGACATCCAATGTTTCTTCTAAACTCCTTCTCATTAGTATCTTTTTCTTCTATCGCTTTAGACATCTTCAAACTAGGATCCATTGGTACTTGAGCTGCGTTACTCTCATGCATCCCTGCTTCTTCTAATATTTTAATCGCATACCTTTCTTGCTTTAACACAATACCAGCTGCAGACTGAATTACCTCAATCCCTAGGTAGTAGGTAAGCATTCCAAGATCAGTCATCTCGAATTTAGTCGCCATCTCAGTTTTAAAACATTGTATAACCTCCAAGCTTGAACCAGTAACTAAGAGATCATCCACATAAACAGCTACCAAGAGATCTTCCCCATTCGTTTTCTTTCTGAACAATGACGGTTCTTTGGAACACTTTTCGAAGTTCAGCTCCTTTAGTATCGACTTTAGCTTGATGTTCCAAGCCCTTGGAGCCTGCTTTAAGCCATAGAGAGCTTTGTGTAACCTGTAAACCTTATCTTCACGTCCCTTAACCTTAAAGCCTTCAGGTTGTGAGACGTATACCTCTTCTAACAAATCTCCATGAAGAAACGCCGTCTTAACGTCCAGATGATGAATCTCTCAACCATTGGATGCTGCCAAAGCAATGATTACTCGAACAGTTTCTATTCTAGCAACAGGAGCGAAGACCTCTTCATAGTCGACGCCATGACGCTGCACGTATCCTTTTGCCACAAGTCTGGCTTTGTACTTACTTATACTCCCATCTGCGTTGCGTTTCAGCTTAAAAACCCACTTTAATCCAATTGCTTTACTCCCCACAGGAAGTTCCACAAGCGTCAAAGTCTTATTCTTCTTTATAGAATTGATTTCATCCTCGCAAGCTTCTCTCCAGACTATCTCGCCTTTTGCTTCATTCCAGTCCCAAGGTTCTTCGTTAACCAGAAGAAGAAGCCTTTCTGTCTCAATAACTTCAGACATCAAAACGTAGTCTTCTAAATAGCCTGGTCTTGTACTAATACACGTTGATCTTCTCGGAACTGTCTCAGTATCCTCTGTTTCCTCTGTTTCGCTATCACCGCGATCACTATCTTCCTCTACCTCATCGTCTTTGGTCTCCACTTTAACCACTTCTTCTTTTCCGTAACCAGGGAGTGTGAGTTCGAAACTTGCCTCACAAGTATCTTCTCCGTTTTTACTCCACCTCCAAGCTTTGTCTTCAGTAAAAATTACGTCTCGACTGACCACTGTCTTGCGCGTATTTGGATCGTACAGACGATATGCCTTGGAGCCTGGTTCAACTCCGAGGTGTACTAGCTCTCTAGACCTATCGTCAAGTTTCTTAAGATGTGGAGTGTCCTTCTTCGCATAGCAGACACAGCCGAAGACTCGTAGATGCCTCACATTAGGCTTTCTCCCTTTAAGACATTCATATGGGCTTTGATCCTTTAGTGTACGAGTAGCAATCCTATTAATCAAATAAGTTGCGTGTCTCACAGCCTCACCCCACAAATAATCTGGAATCTTCATGTGTTTCATAATACTTCTGGTCATCTCCATTAAAGTCCTGTTCCGTCTCTCTACTACTCCATTCTGTTGAGGTGAGTATGGAGCTGTTAGATGACGATTGATCCCATTTTCATCACAGAAACTTCGAAAACCTTGAGACGTGAACTCTCCTCCCCTGTCTGTGCGCAAGGTTTTAATGGTGGCTCTGGTTTCTTTCTCAACAAGTTCTTTAAACCTTTTAAAGTGATCAAAAGCTTCACTCTTTTCCTTCAAGAGAATTGTCCACATGTATCTCGTGTGATCGTCGATCAAAACAAATATATATCTGTTTCCTCCCGCAGTTGAAGGTGAAATAGGCCCACAGAGATCACCGTGAATCAGTTCGAGAGCATGTGTGGCACGATAGTTCGTTGCCTGAGGAAACGAAGCTCTCGTTTGCTTCCCCATGAGACAGGATGTACACGTTTCCTTTTCAACACTGATCCTTGGCATGCCGGTGATCATCTCTTTGCTTATCATCGCTTTCATAGCATCCAGACCAACATGTCCGAGCCTTGCATGCCATAAGGTATAATCACTAACCTTCTCGAGCTGTAGACACTTTGTACCTTCGACTTCCATTGTGACTTTGTATAGACGGTTTCTTGACCTCATTGACTTGACTAGCACGTTTCCCTCTCGATCACGAAGTGTTAGGTAGTCATCTCGCATTCTGACATCACAGCCTGATTCAGTAGCCTGACCCAGACTAATTATATTGCTTTTTAACTCTGGTATAAAGTAAACATCAGCCAAAGACTTTCGTCTCCCGTCTCTAGTAACAAACTGAATCGAGCCCTTCCCTTTGATGTCGATTCTAGAGTCATCACCGAACCGCACTTTCCCTGAAATATTCTCTTTTAGTGATGAAAAGTAGCTTCGATTCCCTGTCATGTGGTTGCTAGCCCCATTGTCTAGATACCAAACGTTATCAGTTCCTGATGAAGTCTCAAACTTGCTCGGTCTCACATTATCTTCATTTAGGTTAACCACCTCATGCATCATAAGCTCCTCAGCCTCGTGTGTACTATCATTCTCAGTCTCCTGTGTTTCTTGAAGTTTAAGTAACCTGTCTGGACAGTCGTAGACATAGTGACCGGTTTTATCACACCTAAAGCAAACAACCCGTGATGCATCTCTCCCTTGTGTCCAGTTAGTTCGTCCATTAAACCTTCCTCTTCCTCGTCCTCTATTGTTATAGCGACCACCTTGTCCTCTGCCCCTTCCGTAGGTTTCTTGTGGTCCTTTTCCCTCGCTGTTAGTATATAGAAGCTTTCCATGATCCTCTGGTTCGTCTTCTACCTTAATTCTCTCTTCATAGGCCTTTAGTCTCCCCACAATATCCTCAAAGGTTGTTGTGTTTAGTCAAGAACCTGTTCGAGCGCAGCTATGATATGGATGTAATTTTTCTTCGGAAGACTGCTCAAGAACTTCTTCACAAGTTTTGATTCTTCAAGGACTTCACCCAGGGCTGAAGATTTTGAGGATATCTCTGCAAGTTTTCCAGAGAATTCATCTATTGTTTCAGTATCCTTCATCCTCATACGGTTAAACTCATCCATAAGCGTCTGTAACCTTGCCTCTCGGACCCTATCAGCTCCCACGTTTCTTGCCTTAATTGCCTCCCATACTTCTTTTGCACTCTTTAAGTTTCCAACTTGTAGAACTAGGGTTTCAGGAATTGATTGAAATAGGAATGCTTTAGCTATATCGCTTTTGTCGCCATCATCGGTTCCTGGTTCTATCGACTCCCAAACCTTATGCACTTTAAGCAAAACATTCATTCTCATGTTCCAAACTGTGTAGTTGGTGGTGGTGAGCATTGGACATTGAATAGCTGATGGACCGGTTGTCTTTGGTTTAAACGTTGTCACTGTTAAATCTGTCATGCTTCTCCTCTCTTCTTCTCGATCGGTTTGATTCCAATAAAGAAGCTCTGATACCACGTATTGAAATCAACCTTATGATTGCAACTCAACAATCAAGAACTCAAACTCAAACTCTTTTATTAATCTCAAAGCTCTAGAAACAATTCTCAAAAACTAAAGCTTGTAATCTCACAAGTTATGCAACAAGATTTGCATCTCCTTATATACTACATATAAGATCCTAAACTCATTAGGTAATATATCTTGTAGATAACTCTCAATCCATCTTTATCCTAATCTCATTAGGATGACTTCTAACTCTAGTTAACTTAACTCCAAGCTTAGGTTCAACAATCTCCCCCTTAAGCTTGACATCCTCAATCTTCACATCTTGTACTCCAATGAAGTCTCTCATCTCTTTAAACTTAATCCTCCCAAGAGCTTTAGTCAAAATATCAGCCTTCTGCTCTTTTCCAGCTACATGGTTCACGGCTACAAGCCCTTCTTCAACACACTCTCTGATGAAATGAAACCGCTTATGTATATGCTTGTTTCTTCCATGAAAAACTGGATTCTTTGTCAAAGCAATTGCAGATTTGTTATCAATGCGGATCATTGCTTTCTCGGAATCCTTCACAATCTCTCCTAGAAGTTCTTGCAACCAAATAGCTTGTTTAGCAGCCTCTGTTGCTGCCATGAACTCAGCCTCACATGAGGAAAGGGCTACGATCTCCTGCTTAGTCGAACACCACGAGACCGGGCACTCGTTCAGATAAAAAATGTGCCCAGTAGTGCTTCTACCATCATCTGGATCCACATTGTAGCTACTATCACTATATCCCACAAGTCCTTTCTCATTCTCTCGCTTATAGAACAAACCGAGGGAGCAACTACCCCGTAGATACCTGAGAACCTGCTTCAAGGCGGCTGCGTGTGATTCCTTAGGTTGCTGCATATAACGGCTCAGGACACCTACGCTGTAAGCAAGATCCGGACGTGTGTGTATCAAGTAACGAAGACATCCAATGTTTCTTCTAAACTCCTTCTCATTAGTATCTTTTTCTTCTATCGCTTTAGACATCTTCAAACTAGGATCCATTGGTACTTGAGCTGCGTTACTCTCATGCATCCCTGCTTCTTCTAATATTTTAATCGCATACCTTTCTTGCTTTAACACAATACCAGCTGCAGACTGAATTACCTCAATCCCTAGGTAGTAGGTAAGCATTCCAAGATCAGTCATCTCGAATTTAGTCGCCATCTCAGTTTTAAAACATTGTATAACCTCCAAGTTTGAACCAGTAACTAAGAGATCATCCACATAAACAGCTACCAAGAGATCTTCCCCATTCGTTTTCTTTCTGAACAATGACAGTTCTTTGGAACACTTTTCGAAGTTCAGCTCCTGTAGTATCGACTTTAGCTTGATGTTCCAAGCCCTTGGAGCCTGCTTTAAGCCATAGAGAGCTTTGTGTAACCTGTAAACCTTATCTTCACGTCCCTTAACCTTAAAGCCTTCAGGTTGTGAGACGTATACCTCTTCTAACAAATCTCCATGAAGAAACGCCGTCTTAACGTCCAGATGATGAATCTCCCAACCATTGGATGCTGCCAAAGCAATGATTACTCGAACAGTTTCTATTCTAGCAACAGGAGCGAAGACCTCTTCATAGTCGACGCCATGACGCTGCACGTATCCTTTTGCCACAAGTCTGGCGTTGTACTTACTTATACTCCCATCTGCGTTGCGTTTCAGCTTAAAAACCCACTTTAATCCAATTGCTTTACTCCCCACAGGAAGTTCCACAAGCGTCCAAGTCTTATTCTTCTTTATAGAATTGATTTCATCCTCGCAAGCTTCTCTCCAGACTATCTCGCCTTTTGCTTCATTCCAGTCCCAAGGTTCTTCGTTAACCAGAAGAAGAAGCCTTTCTGTCTCAATAACTTCAGACATCAAAACGTAGTCTTCCAAATAGCCTGGTCTTGTACTAATACGCGTTGATCTTCTCGGAACTGTCTCAGTATCCTCTGTTTCCTCTGTTTCGCTATCACCGCGATCACTATCTTCCTCTACCTCATCGTCTTTGGTCTCCACTTTAACCACTTCTTCTTTTCCGTAACCAGGGAGTGTGAGTTCGAAACTTGCCTCACAAGTATCTTCTCCGTTTTTACTCCACCTCCAAGCTTTGTCTTCAGTAAAAATTACGTCTCGACTGACCACTGTCTTGCGCGTATTTGGATCGTACAGACGATATGCCTTGGAGCCTGGTTCAACTCCGAGGTGTACTAGCTCTCTAGACCTATCGTCAAGTTTCTTAAGATGTGGAGTGTCCTTCTTCGCATAGCAGACACAGCCGAAGACTCGTAGATGCCTCACATTAGGCTTTCTCCCTTTAAGACATTCATATGGGCTTTGATCCTTTAGTGTACGAGTAGCAATCCTATTAATCAAATAAGTTGCGTGTCTCACAGCCTCACCCCACAAATAATCTGGAATCTTCATGTGTTTCATAATACTTCTGGTCATCTCCATTAAAGTCTTGTTCCGTCTCTCTACTACTCCATTCCGTTGAGGTGAGTATGGAGCTGTTAGATGACGATTGATCCCATTTTCATCACAGAAACTTCGAAAACCTTGAGACGTGAACTCTCCTCCCCTGTCTGTGCGCAAGGTTTTAATGGTGGCTCTGGTTTCTTTCTCAACAAGTTCTTTAAACCATTTAAAGTGATCAAAAGCTTCACTCTTTTCCTTCAAGAGAATTGTCCACATGTATCTCGTGTGATCGTCGATCAAAACAAATATATATCTGTTTCCTCCCGCAGTTGAAGGTGAAATAGGCCCACAGAGATCACCGTGAATCAGTTCGAGAGCATGTGTGGCATGATAGTTCGTTGCCTGAGGAAACGAAGCTCTCGTTTGCTTCCCCATGAGACAGGATGTACACGTTTCCTTTTCAACACTGATCCTTGGCATGCCGGTGATCATCTCTTTGCTTATCATCGCTTTCATAGCATCCAGACCAACATGTCCGAGCCTTGCATGCCATAAGGTAGAATCACTAACCTTCTCGAGCTGTAGACACTTTGTACCTTCGACTTCCATTGTGACTTTGTATAGACGGTTTCTTGACCTCATTGACTTGACTAGCACGTTTCCCTCTCGATCACGAAGTGTTAGGTAGTCATCTCGCATTCTGACATCACAGCCTGATTCAGTAGCCTGACCCAGACTAATTATATTGCTTTTAACTCTGGTATAAAGTAAACATCAGCTAAAGACTTTCGTCTCCCGTCTCTAGTAACAAACTGAATCGAGCCCTTCCCTTTGATGTCGATTCTAGAGTCATCACCGAACCGCACTTTCCCTGAAATATTCTCTTTTAGTGATGAAAAGTAGCTTCGATTCCCTGTCATGTGGTTGCTAGCCCCATTGTCTAGATACCAAACGTTATCAGTCCCTGATGAAGTCTCAAACTTGCTCGGTCTCACATTATCTTCATTTAGGTTAACCACCTCATGCATCATCAGCTCCTCAGCCTCGTGTGTACTATCATTCTCAGTCTCCTGTGTTTCTTGAAGTTTAAGTAACCTGTCTGGACAGTCGTAGACATAGTGACCGGTTTTATCACACCTAAAGCAAACAACCCGTGATGCATCTCTCCCTTGTGTCCAGTTAGTTCGTCCATTAAACCTTCCTCTTCCTCGTCCTCTATTGTTATAGCGACCACCTTGTCCTCTGCCCCTTCCGTAGGTTTCTTGTGGTCCTTTTCCCTCGCTGTTAGTATATAGAAGCTTTCCATGATCCTCTGGTTCGTCTTCTACCTTAATTCTCTCTTCATAGGCCTTTAGTCTCCCCACAATATCCTCAAAGGTTGTTGTGTTTAGATCAAGAACCTGTTCGAGCGCAGCTATGATATGGATGTAATTTTTCTTCGGAAGACTGCTCAAGAACTTCTTCACAAGTTTTGATTCTTCAAGGACTTCACCCAGGGCTGAAGATTTTGAGGATATCTCTGCAAGTTTTCCAGAGAATTCATCTATTGTTTCAGTATCCTTCATCCTCATACGGTTAAACTCATCCATAAGCGTCTGTAACCTTGCCTCTCGGACCCTATCAGCTCCCACGTTTCTTGCCTTAATTGCCTCCCATACTTCTTTTGCACTCTTTAAGTTTCCAACTTGTAGAACTAGGGTTCCAGACCAACATGTCCGAGCCTTGCATGCCATAAGGTAGAATCACTAACCTTCTCGAGCTGTAGACACTTTGTACCTTCGACTTCCATTGTGACTTTGTATAGACGGTTTCTTGACCTCATTGACTTGACTAGCACGTTTCCCTCTCGATCACGAAGTGTTAGGTAGTCAACAGTAAATGTATATTTCAACAAAATGTTCAACGTGAGGTACCAGTAATGCAACCACAATATGAATTAGAGAGCTATAAATTTTGCAAACCCAAAGTTATACTCCTTCGGTATAGCTTTCGCATACGTTATAATTAGAACAAAACTTAGGTTCAGCTCATAAGGTTAAACCTGAATTGCGGGTCAAACCCGCCCCGCTTGACCCGCCAACCCGTGGGTGAACTGATTTTTTTTATTCAAAAAATTTGACCCGCTTGACCCGCAAAAAAAAAAAATGAAATCCGCACCCGCCCCGCTTAAACCCGCGGGTGATCCGCTAGACCCGCGGATAATATTAATAATAATAAAAATTATTAATTTAAATATTTTTATTAAAAATAACAATAAAATTTAATATTTTAAATATTTTTATTAAAAATAACAATAAAATTTAATATTTTAAATAATTTTTATTAAAAATAATAAATATTAATCTATTTATAATTAAAACTAAATAATTTTAAAAAAAATTTCTATTGAAAAATAATATTCATAGAGTTGCAGGTTACACATGTCGGAGAAGCGGCCTTACATCTCGTGATCGTGTGTCCTAATTTATTGCAATACGAACACCGAGACGACAACCAATGGCTGGAGACACCAATCCTCCTTTTATAACCGCTTTCAAAGCATGCATTAACAAATTCTGGAAAGGGTTTCCATGGATCGATAACTGTATAGATTTTTGCAACCTCAATATTGGTGAGAATCTTTGTAGAAAGATGCATGGAAACAGGACGACCCACAAGACCCGCAATCTCCTGCAGACCTTCTTCATTGAAAAATTGCAGAGGGACTCCAGTAAGCTCTAGCCAGACATGAACCATATCGAGCTCAGTTTGCATTGTTGGATTCCCGTAGACCATTTTGCGAAGAACATTGTTTGACCGTCGATTTGCCAGAAGTTCTGAGCTAGGATACGGCGTCGAGCGTTCCAACAGGGTACACGAAACCGGAAAGAGTTACCTTCCATTTTTTAACTGTTATGTCGCGCTTGTGACGGTTCCAGATGCCATTTATGATGGCATGTATAGCACCACGGGCAGAGGGGTCTTCATAGAATTGGCCTAAGATGAAATACTCCCAAAGCTTTCTTATTTTTCTCAACGACCGAGTTTGGAATGGTGACACGTAAGGCGTTAGCTTGGGCTTTAGTTTTATGGCCGATTTCTTGACGAAACCTTTCCAGAGCTCGCTTGGTGCGCCAGCGGCTTGTCCAGGTTATGGATCAGAAGCTTTCTGGGAGGGTTCAGTAGTTTTTGGAGCAGCTGCAGGCTGGTCCTGTTGTCTAGGTACAGCGAGGGATTCTGTAACTAGGGTTTTTGATTTGGGGTTTCGATCTGCTTGGCCAGGGTTTGCACAGAAGGGTCCTGGCCAGGCGAAGGAGGAGTTGTCTAAGCGGTGGTTCCGGCCAGAGGTGAATCATTGCTCGATTTTGATTTGACGGCTTAGGAGGAATCAGGTGTCGAGGCATTCAATTTCATTGAACTGTTGGAGGTTTTGGTTGTTCCAGTGGGGAAACGAACCGGAGGCTTGTTTTTAGGGGTTTCTTTATATTATGGATGCGGGTGGGTGCCACCGCCGAGAACGGCGACAGTGAAGAAGAAAAGAAAGTGTACGCATGTTTGGTAGAAAAGTCCATAAATCTTGACCTAGACCAATTAATATCTCAAGTAACATGACTAAAATAGTTGTCAAATTTGATCTTACGTTGAATGTATATATTCAACATCTATATATAACATGATTAAAATGGTAGCTATAAATCTCATAGGTTCATATATATATATATATATATATATGAGATAGGGGTGTCAAAATGGGTCAAATGGGTCAACCCAACCCATAACCCAAATGGGTTTACTGTTAATGGGTCATGGGTCAACCCAACCCATTTATAGGTCAACCATTAAATAGGTTGGGTTGATCCATGACCCATTAAATTAAATAGGTTAGATGGGTTAATGGTTGACCCATAAACTCAACATCTTTATAATGAATTATTTTTAAGTTAAGACCAAGTTGATCGAAATAAGAAAAAGTTTTTTGTGGTTTTGGCGAAAAAACGCATTTTCGCGGAAAAATGAGTTTTTGCAGTTTCGGCGGGAAAACGCGTTTTGTGGTTTTTGTGGAAAACAAGTTTTTGCGATTTAGGCAGAAAACCACTTTTTTGTGGGAAAATGAGTTTTTGCAGTTTTGGCGGGAAAGCGCGTTTTGTGATTTTAGAGGAAAATGTGTTTTTGTGGTTTTGGCGGGAAAACACGTTTTTGGGTTTTGGCGGGAAAACGCGTTTTTGCGGGAAATTGCATTTTTGCGGAAAATTGCGTTTTTGCGGTTTTGGCGGGAAAACGCATTTTTGTGGTTTTGGTGGGAAAACGCGTTTTTTGCGGGAAAACTGATTTTTACAGTTTTGGCGGAAAATTACGTTTTTGCGAATTTAGCGGAAAATACGTTTTTTGCGGTTTTGGCGGAAAATACGTTTTTTTGCGGTTTTGGCGGAAAAACGCGATTTTGCGGGAAAACGCATTTTTGCGGGAAATTGCGTTTTTGCGGGAAATTGCGTTTTTGCGGTTTTGGTGGAAAAATGCGTTTTTGCGGTTTTGGTGGAAAAATGCGTTTTTGCGGTTTTGACCGGAAAACGTGTTTTGTGGTTTTGGTAGAAAAACGCGTTTTTGTGGGAAAACTGTTTTTATAGTTTTGGCGAAAAATTGCGTTTTTGGCGGAAAAATACGTTTTTTTGTGGTTTTGGCGGGAAAACACGGTTTTGCGGTTTTGGCGGAAAAACGCGTTTTTGTGGGAAAACTGGTTTTTCAGTTTTGGCGGGAAATTACATCTGGTGGTTTTGGCGGGAAAATGTGTTTTTGCGGGAAACGTGGTTTTGTGGGAAAACGAGTTTTTGCGGTTTTGGCGAAAAATGTGTTTTTTTGTGGTTTTGGCGGAAAAAACGCGTTTTTGCGGTTTTGGTGGGAAAACGCGTTTTTGCGGTTTTGGCCGAAAAACTTATTTTCGCGGTTTTAGCAGAAAAAACTTATTTTGTGGTTTTAGCGGGAAACGCATTTTACCACCGAATAAATGATTGAACTTTTGAGAAACTCATGATTTTCCAATTCTATCAAACCTTAGAATTGGGTGGTTTACTCATGGTTTTCTTAATTGAAAACAAAATGGGTCAGAGTTGACCCAACCCAATAAACCCATTAACTTGTTAATCCATTAACTTGTTAACTCATTAACCTATTAACCCATTAACATGTTAACCCATTGGATCAAAAATAAACAGTTCATTTGGGTTAATAGGTCAACTTGGGTTGGGTCAACCCATGGGTCATGACCCATTTTGACATCCCTAATATGAGATTTTCATGAAACCAAAATATCAGGACAAAAATATAACTACCTAAATTACGAAATATTTAAATGTAAAGATTATTGACTTAAACTTGAAGATAACTTAGGTTATAAGTTATTCTAATGAGATTAGGATCATAAATATTGAGAGTTATCTATAAGATATGTTTCTAATGAGTTTAGGAATTAAAAGTGTTATATAAGAAGATGCTATGATTGTGGCATAACTTATGAGTTTGAGTTTGAGATCTTAATAAAGTGAGTTCTTATTGGGATCATTGTCTTGGGTCATAAGTTTACGATTCAATAATTGGTATCAGAGCATTCTATTGAATTCTTAAACAAACTCAAGAGAAGAGAAGTTTTGTTTTGTGAGACAACATGGGTGACAAAGATATAGTTGCGACAACTATCAAGCCAAATGCGCATACTACGACAATCCAATGCCCTATGCTCACTGCCACCAACTACACGGTGTGGAGCATGAGGATGAAGGTGGCGCTCAAGTTGCATAAAGTGTAGGAGACGATAGAACCAGGGATAGATGATGGAGACGATAGAACAAAATGGCTCGAGCATTGTTGTTTCAGTCCATACCAGAAGCCCTAATTCTGCAAGTAGGTGATCTTGACACATCAAAACTTGTGTGGGAAGCAATAAAAGCAAGGCATGTGGGAGCTGACAGATTTCGTGAGGCTAGGTTACAAACACTCATGGACGAATTTAGTCGATTGAAGATGAAAGACACAGAAACCATTGATGATTTCTCCGGTAAACTCGCAGAGATGTCTTCAAAGTCTTCAGCCTTAGGAGAGGACATAGAGGAGCCTAAACTAGTCAAGAAGTTCCTTAATAGTCTTCCGAGGAAGAAGTATATACATATCATAGCTGCTCTTGAACATGTTTTAAACCTAAACACCACCAGCTTTGAGGATATTGTGGGTAGACTAAAAGCCTATGAGGAAAGGATCGTAGATGATGATCAACCTGATGATCAAGGAAAGCTCATGTACGCCAATGCAGATTCCCAATCACAAACAGAAACCTATGGAAGAGGAATAGGATGCAGTGGACGTTATGGTAACAGAGGAAGAGGGCGTGGACGTTATAACAATCAGCAAGACTGGAAGCAAGGAAGAGATACGTCTCGTGTGGTTTGTTTCAGGTGCGATAAAACTGGCCACTATGCCTATCTATGTCCAGACCTGTTACTTAAACTCCAAGAAACACAAGAGAATGAAGCTGAGAGCACACACGAAGCTGAGGAGCTGATGATGAATGAAGTCGTGTACTTAAATGAGGAGAATGTGACTCCAAGCAAGTTCGAAACACACACTGATAAAGACAATGTCTGGTACTTAGACAATGGCGCAAGCAATCACATGTCAGGTAATCGAGAGTATTTTGCGTCTATTGATGAGAAAATCACAGGGAAAGTAAGATTTGGAGATGACTCGCGCATGTCTTCATAAGCAAGGATGGAAAGAAGAAAATCTTGGCCGATGTCTACTTCATGCTGGACTTGAAAAGCAATATTATCAGTCTTAGACAAGCTATAGAGTCTGGCTATGATGTACGAATGAGAAAAGACTATCTCACGCTACTTGATCGTGACGGGAACCTACTGGTGAAAGCCATCAGGTCCATGAATCGGCTGTATAAAGTGACTATGGAGGTTGACAATACTAGGTGTCTTCAGGTCTCGAGAGACGATGATTCAGCTGTTTGGCATGCGAGACTTGGGCATGTAAACCGAGAAACCATGTGAAATATGATGAGCAAGGAGGTAGTTACAGTCATACCTAATCTGAGCATTGAGAATGAGACTTGCGCGTCATGTCTGCTAGGAAAACAAGCACGGAAAAGCTTTCCTAAAGCCACTGCATATCGTGCCTCACACGTCCTGGAGCTCATTCATGGAGACCTTTGTGGACCAATATCTCCAACAACGGCGGGCAAGAAGAGGTATGTGTTCGTATTGATTGATGATCATACACGATATATGTGGTCTATACTGTTGGAGGAGAAAAGCGAAGCTTTCGAAAAGTTCAAAATCTTCAAAAGACTTGTGGAGCAAGAAACAGGAAGTATCATCGGTACATTCAGAACTGATAGGGGTGGTGAATTCACTTCTCAAGACTTCCAAGCCTTCTGTGACCAGCATGGAATAAAACGTCACTTGACGGCACCGTATTCACCATAGAAAAACAGAGTCGTTGAGAGACGAAACCGTACTCTGATGGAGATGATCCGCAGCATGATGAAACATATGTGTGTGCCAAGTTACTTATGGGGCGAAGCCGTGAGGCACTCAACGTATCTTATTAATAGAGTTGCGAAAATAACTCTGAAGCTACAAACACCATATGAGTCTTACAAGAAGAAGAAGCCAGACGTTGGACATCTAAGAGTATTTGGCTGCGTCTGCTACGCTAAGAATGAGACACCACATCTCAAGAAGTTAGACGACAGATCCAGAGAGTTGGTACATCTAGGAATAGAACCAGGATCAAAAGCGTACTGGAAGTGGAATGAGAAGGAAACTTACAAGCCTACTATGATAACGTTTCCATTGGCAAGTAGTGAAGATACTTCTGATACAGTTGCTGAGGAAGACGAAAGTGAGCACGCGTCGAGCAATGATGAGGAAACAGAGGAAACAGAGGACCAAGTGATCTTGAGAAGATCAACAAGGCAAACGTCAAAACCAAGTTATTTGGAGGATTACGTGTTGATGTCTGAGATAGATGAGATTGAATGTATTCTTCTCCTCGTTAATGAGGAACCGTGGGACTGGAACGAGGCAAAAGATCAGAAGGTGTGGAGGAATGCGTGCAATGAAGGGATTACTTCTATTAAGAAGAATAAAACGTGGACTCTTGTCGATCTACCGGAAGGAAGCAAAGCAATTGGGTTGAAGTGGGTCTTCAAGGTAAAGCGTAATGCGGATGGTAGTGTTAACAAGTTTAAAGCAAGGTTAGTGGGTAAGGGATATGTGCAACGCCACAGTGTTGACTTCGATGAAGTATTCGCTCCAGTCGCAAGGTTGGAGACGGTACGAGTAATCATAGCTTTGGCTGCGTCTAGTGGCTGGGAGATACATCATCTCGACGTGAAAACCGCGTTTCTTCATGGTGAGTTAAAAGAAGAAGTATTCGTTTCACAACCAGAAGGATTCAAGATAAAAGGAAGCGAACACAAGGTATACAAACTGCATAAAGCCCTCTACGGCTTGAAACAAGCCCCATGGGCATGGAACAGCAAGCTAAATCAGATCCTAAAAGAGCTTGGGTTCACACGTTGTTCCAAGGAGTCCTCGTTGTATCAGAGAAAGACAAAACATTCACTTCTCCTCGTTGCAGTCTATGTTGACGATTTGCTTGTCACAGGAACTGAGATTGACGACATACGAGTTTTTAAAGAAGAGATGGGAAGTAAGTTCGAGATGAGTGATCTCGGGAAACTTAACTACTACCTTGGCATTGAGGTTATCCAGACTAAAGTTGGATTGGTGCTGAAACAAGAGAGATATGCTATGAAAATACTTGAAGAAGCGGGAATGTCTGAGTGTAACGTTGTACATATTCCAATGGAGCCAGGGTTAAAGCTTTGTAAAGGCGCAGAGGAGTCAACGATAAACGAGAGAGAGTTTAGACGCAACATTGGCTGTCTTCGCGACTTGATCGATACTAGACCCGATCTTCCTCAGTGTGTTGGAGTATTAAGTCGTTACATGCATGATCCAAGAAGCTCGCATGGAGCTGCAATGAAACAAGTCCTTCGGTACTTGAAGGGAACGTGCTCTCTAGGGCTCTTCTATGGGAACAACGGTATGAAGGAACTAATAGGATACAGTGACAGTAGCTATAATGTGGATCCCGACGATGGCAAGAGCACAACAGGTCATATCTTTTACTTAAACTCTTGTCCTGTGACTTGGTGCTCTCAGAAGCAAGAAATTGTTGCTTTGTCCTCGTGTGAAGCCGAGTATATGGCCGCTACAGAGACAGCAAAACAAGCTTTGTGGCTGCAGGAGTTACTTGAAGAGATTACTGAAGATGGAGTCAGAAAAACAGTGATTCGTATTGATAACAAATCAGCAATCACACTTGCCAAGAATCCTGTGTTTCATGGACGTAGTAAGCACATACACACACGGTTCTACTTCATAAGAGAGTGTGTTGAAAAAGGCTTGGTGGTCGTTGAGCATGTGGCCGTGACAGAGCAGAAGGCTGATATACTAACCAAAGCACTTGGGAGAATCAAGTTTAAAGACATGAGAAGTCTCATTGGAGTTCAAGATGTGTCAAATGGTGAGTTCAAGCTTAAGGAGGAGAATGTTGACTTAAGCTTGAACTCACCATTTGACACATCTTAATGAGATTAGGATCATAAAGATTGAGAGTTATCTATAAGATATGTTTCTAATGAGTTTAGGAATTAAAAATGTTATATAAGGAAATGCTATGAAGCCAAGTTGCTTTGGTCTAGTGGTATAGGAGCTTCAGCTAGAGTGTCCGCCCCTGGGTTCGAGCCTTGGCCACTGTAGAATTTACATATGGGCTGCAGCATCCGAGACCAAAGACCGTTACACGGTGAACCACATGGTGACGCCCTGGCAGCATCCATACTCACTTCGGTCTATAGTCTGGACCATTTCGGTGGGGCCAGGATACTCGGTTAGCAAAAAAAAAAAAAGAGATACTATGATTGTGGCATAACTTATGAGTTTGAGTTTGAGATCTTAATAAAGTGAGTTCTCATTGGGATCATTGTCTTGGGTCATAAGTTTACGATTCAATAAGATAGTTATGAATATTTTTCTTACTACACCTTTTTGTAGCCAATCAGGCTGTGATACATTTATACAGTGGCTTTCGTCATTTTCTCTTAACTATAAATCGTCTACGTATGTGAATTTTAAATGACCAACATTTCAACAATAAACATAATCGCTTAAGTACTTAAATATTTCACTCTTTGAATAATTGTCCGTTCCGAAATTCATAAGTAAATAAAAAATGTTTTCGAAACCGTTGTATTCTTTGACTCAATTTGGCGGTGGTTTTCCGAGCTATCAGAATTTTCTTGTGGTTTTCTGAGAGCCAGCAGAATTTTCTTACTTGTTTTCCTTCCTTTTTTTTTTGCTTTTGATTTGGTTCTTGTTTGGTATCAATTTCATATTTTAGTTAACCATGCCCAATCTTGGGATTGTTGATGAGTATAAATACTGGTCTAAAAACCCCTAAAAACTTTAAACAATGCAAAACGTCGTTGTATTCCACTCTCCTTATATGTTGTTTGTTTTCTTCTTATAAAAGTCAAAACCAAAAAAACTTTAAGAAAAAAAAAACCCTAAAAACAAAAGAAAGAAAGAAAAAAAGAGCACGAGTCTACCTTTTGTCTCCCAAGGACAAACCCATCTTCCCCGAGATACATTCTAGGGCTTCCATCCAATTCTTGATCTGCTCTCCACTAGAAACTCTTGCTAGTGCCCAAAATTTTTCACCAAACTCGCCTGTTTTCCTATTCACATCACTTGCCCTAACCTTGTAAAAAATAGGAATCACTTGGAGGCTCCCATTGTCGACACACTTCTTCATCTTCACCAGCTCATCCATGCACCAGCTTGACTCTGCATACCTGTGGATTTATCCCCATACAATCAATATGCCGTCCCAAATTTTGGGGTGGCCTAAAGCACAAAAAAATTATGCGGCCTCTTATATAAATACCAACAATAAAATAGTAACAATCAATCAATACGAAAAATGTATAAAGTCATCGAATGGTAAAAACTAAAACTATGTTGGACAAAAAAGGAGGATCGAAACTACGAGATGCTAACTCAAATTAAACTACTAAACCACATAACTATTACTCAGTGACATATGTCCTTAATGTTTTGTTTTATATTGTGTGGCCTAAAGCAGATGCTTTAGCTGCTTTATAGCAGGGACGGGCATCGAGCTTGCATGACAGCAAAACATTCCAACATGTTTTGAAATGAATGAGAAACATGAAAAGATCGGGTATCTTAACAATACCTGCTTGAAAAAATTGCGAGCGCGATCTTCGATGCTTCGATCCTTACAAAGAGGTTTGTCATGTCTTTTCCCCTCTGCTCATTTTTATCTACGAAGAACATGATCCCGTGTCTTTGAAAGGCGTCGAGGAGGTGACTGACGAACCCATAGCGTAACTGGTCTCCTCGAAAATTGAGAAAAACTGAAGGAGACAGGATTGCCATCGGGGGAAGGGGGCTGTGATTTAGTGTTTTGGCTGTTAAGGGTGGAGACAAGTTATACGCAAGCTGAGTTCAGGATAACTGATGAAATTTATACAAGCGTAACAACGAAGTTAAATGTTAGGGAAGGTAATGGCAAGATTTGTGGAGGAGACTTAGTGTAGAGACAAAGCCGGGGTTGACCCCATGGCCATGAAACATTTGAATGGGGCAAGCCCTTTATCAAAAAAAAAAAAAAAAAACATTTGAATGGGGCCAAAGATCAGAAGGTGTGGAGGAATGCGTGCAATGAAGGGATTACTTCTATTAAGAAGAATAAAACGTGGACTCTTGTCGATCTACCGGAAGGAAGCAAAGCAATTGGGTTGAAGTGGGTCTTCAAGGTAAAGCGTAATGCGGATGGTAGTGTTAACAAGTTTAAAGCAAGGTTAGTGGGTAAGGGATATGTGCAACGCCACAGTGTTGACTTCGATGAAGTATTCGCTCCAGTCGCAAGGTTGGAGACGGTACGAGTAATCATAGCTTTGGCTGCGTCTAGTGGCTGGGAGATACATCATCTCGACGTGAAAACCGCGTTTCTTCATGGTGAGTTAAAAGAAGAAGTATTCGTTTCACAACCAGAAGGATTCAAGATAAAAGGAAGCGAACACAAGGTATACAAACTGCATAAATCCCTCTACGGCTTGAAACAAGCCCCATGGGCATGGAACAGCAAGCTAAATCAGATCCTAAAAGAGCTTGGGTTCACACGTTGTTCCAAGGAGTCCTCGTTGTATCAGAGAAAGACAAAACATTCACTTCTCCTCGTTGCAGTCTATGTTGACGATTTGCTTGTCACAGGAACTGAGATTGACGACATACGAGTTTTTAAAGAAGAGATGGGAAGTAAGTTCGAGATGAGTGATCTCGGGAAACTTAACTACTACCTTGGCATTGAGGTTATCCAGACTAAAGTTGGATTGGTGCTGAAACAAGAGAGATATGCTATGAAAATACTTGAAGAAGCGGGAATGTCTGAGTGTAACGTTGTACATATTCCAATGGAGCCAGGGTTAAAGCTTTGTAAAGGCGCAGAGGAGTCAACGATAAACGAGAGAGAGTTTAGACGCAACATTGGCTGTCTTCGCGACTTGATCGATACTAGACCCGATCTTCCTCAGTGTGTTGGAGTATTAAGTCGTTACATGCATGATCCAAGAAGCTCGCATGGAGCTGCAATGAAACAAGTCCTTCGGTACTTGAAGGGAACGTGCTCTCTAGGGCTCTTCTATGGAAACAACGGTATGAAGGAACTAATAGGATACAGTGACAGTAGCTATAATGTGGATCCCGACGATGGCAAGAGCACAACAGGTCATATCTTTTACTTAAACTCTTGTCCTGTGACTTGGTGCTCTCAGAAGCAAGAAATTGTTGCTTTGTCCTCGTGTGAAGCCGAGTATATGGCCGCTACAGAGACAGCAAAACAAGCTTTGTGGCTGCAGGAGTTACTTGAAGAGATTACTGAAGATGGAGTCAGAAAAACAGTGATTCGTATTGATAACAAATCAGCAATCACACTTGCCAAGAATCCTGTGTTTCATGGACGTAGTAAGCACATACACACACGGTTCTACTTCATAAGAGAGTGTGTTGAAAAAGGCTTGGTGGTCGTTGAGCATGTGGCCGTGACAGAGCAGAAGGCTGATATACTAACCAAAGCACTTGGGAGAATCAAGTTTAAAGACATGAGAAGTCTCATTGGAGTTCAAGATGTGTCAAATGGTGAGTTCAAGCTTAAGGAGGAGAATGTTGACTTAAGCTTGAACTCACCATTTGACACATCTTAATGAGATTAGGATCATAAAGATTGAGAGTTATCTATAAGATATGTTTCTAATGAGTTTAGGAATTAAAAATGTTATATAAGGAAATGCTATGAAGCCAAGTTGCTTTGGTCTAGTGGTATAGGAGCTTCAGCTAGAGTGTCCGCCCCTGGGTTCGAGCCTTGGCCACTGTAGAATTTACATATGGGCTGCAGCATCCGAGACCAAAGACCGTTACACGGTGAACCACATGGTGACGCCCTGGCAGCATCCATACTCACTTCGGTCTATAGTCTGGACCATTTCGGTGGGGCCAGGATACTCGGTTAGCAAAAAAAAAAAAAAGAGATACTATGATTGTGGCATAACTTATGAGTTTGAGTTTGAGATCTTAATAAAGTGAGTTCTCATTGGGATCATTGTCTTGGGTCATAAGTTTACGATTCAATAAGATAGTTATGAATATTTTTCTTACTACACCTTTTTGTAGCCAATCAGGCTGTGATACATTTATACAGTGGCTTTCGTCATTTTCTCTTAACTATAAATCGTCTACGTATGTGAATTTTAAATGACCAACATTTCAACAATAAACATAATCGCTTAAGTACTTAAATATTTCACTCTTTGAATAATTGTCCGTTCCGAAATTCATAAGTAAATAAAAAATGTTTTCGAAACCGTTGTATTCTTTGACTCAATTTGGCGGTGGTTTTCCGAGCTATCAGAATTTTCTTGTGGTTTTCTGAGAGCCAGCAGAATTTTCTTACTTGTTTTCCTTCCTTTTTTTTTTGCTTTTGATTTGGTTCTTGTTTGGTATCAATTTCATATTTTAGTTAACCATGCCCAATCTTGGGATTGTTGATGAGTATAAATACTGGTCTAAAAACCCCTAAAAACTTTAAACAATGCAAAACGTCGTTGTATTCCACTCTCCTTATATGTTGTTTTTTTTCTTCTTATAAAAGTCAAAACCAAAAAAACTTTAAGAAAAAAAAACCCTAAAAACAAAAGAAAGAAAGAAAAAAAGAGCACGAGTCTACCTTTTGTCTCCCAAGGACAAACCCATCTTCCCCGAGATACATTCTAGGGCTTCCATCCAATTCTTGATCTGCTCTCCACTAGAAACTCTTGCTAGTGCCCAAAATTTTTCACCAAACTCGCCTGTTTTCCTATTCACATCACTTGCCCTAACCTTGTAAAAAATAGGAATCACTTGGAGGCTCCCATTGTCGACACACTTCTTCATCTTCACCAGCTCATCCATGCACCAGCTTGACTCTGCATACCTGTGGATTTATCCCCATACAATCAATATGCCGTCCCAAATTTTGGGGTGGCCTAAAGCACAAAAAAATTATGCGGCCTCTTATATAAATACCAACAATAAAATAGTAACAATCAATCAATACGAAAAATGTATAAAGTCATCGAATGGTAAAAACTAAAACTATGTTGGACAAAAAAGGAGGATCGAAACTACGAGATGCTAACTCAAATTAAACTACTAAACCACATAACTATTACTCAGTGACATATGTCCTTAATGTTTTGTTTTATATTGTGTGGCCTAAAGCAGATGCTTTAGCTGCTTTATAGCAGGGACGGGCATCGAGCTTGCATGATAGCAAAACATTCCAACATGTTTTGAAATGAATGAGAAACATGAAAAGATCGGGTATCTTAACAATACCTGCTTGAAAAAATTGCGAGCGCGATCTTCGATGCTTCGATCCTTACAAAGAGGTTTGTCATGTCTTTTCCCCTCTGCTCATTTTTATCTACGAAGAACATGATCCCGTGTCTTTGAAAGGCGTCGAGGAGGTGACTGACGAACCCATAGCGTAACTGGTCTCCTCGAAAATTGAGAAAAACTGAAGGAGACAGGATTGCCATCGGGGGAAGGGGGCTGTGATTTAGTGTTTTGGCTGTTAAGGGTGGAGACAAGTTATACGCAAGCTGAGTTCAGGATAACTGATGAAATTTATACAAGCGTAACAACGAAGTTAAATGTTAGGGAAGGTAATGGCAAGATTTGTGGAGGAGACTTAGTGTAGAGACAAAGCCGGGGTTGACCCCATGGCCATGAAACATTTGAATGGGGCAAGCCCTTTATCAAAAAAAAAAAAAAAAAACATTTGAATGGGGCCAAAGATCAGAAGGTGTGGAGGAATGCGTGCAATGAAGGGATTACTTCTATTAAGAAGAATAAAACGTGGACTCTTGTCGATCTACCGGAAGGAAGCAAAGCAATTGGGTTGAAGTGGGTCTTCAAGGTAAAGCGTAATGCGGATGGTAGTGTTAACAAGTTTAAAGCAAGGTTAGTGGGTAAGGGATATGTGCAACGCCACAGTGTTGACTTCGATGAAGTATTCGCTCCAGTCGCAAGGTTGGAGACGGTACGAGTAATCATAGCTTTGGCTGCGTCTAGTGGCTGGGAGATACATCATCTCGACGTGAAAACCGCGTTTCTTCATGGTGAGTTAAAAGAAGAAGTATTCGTTTCACAACCAGAAGGATTCAAGATAAAAGGAAGCGAACACAAGGTATACAAACTGCATAAATCCCTCTACGGCTTGAAACAAGCCCCATGGGCATGGAACAGCAAGCTAAATCAGATCCTAAAAGAGCTTGGGTTCACACGTTGTTCCAAGGAGTCCTCGTTGTATCAGAGAAAGACAAAACATTCACTTCTCCTCGTTGCAGTCTATGTTGACGATTTGCTTGTCACAGGAACTGAGATTGACGACATACGAGTTTTTAAAGAAGAGATGGGAAGTAAGTTCGAGATGAGTGATCTCGGGAAACTTAACTACTACCTTGGCATTGAGGTTATCCAGACTAAAGTTGGATTGGTGCTGAAACAAGAGAGATATGCTATGAAAATACTTGAAGAAGCGGGAATGTCTGAGTGTAACGTTGTACATATTCCAATGGAGCCAGGGTTAAAGCTTTGTAAAGGCGCAGAGGAGTCAACGATAAACGAGAGAGAGTTTAGACGCAACATTGGCTGTCTTCGCGACTTGATCGATACTAGACCCGATCTTCCTCAGTGTGTTGGAGTATTAAGTCGTTACATGCATGATCCAAGAAGCTCGCATGGAGCTGCAATGAAACAAGTCCTTCGGTACTTGAAGGGAACGTGCTCTCTAGGGCTCTTCTATGGAAACAACGGTATGAAGGAACTAATAGGATACAGTGACAGTAGCTATAATGTGGATCCCGACGATGGCAAGAGCACAACAGGTCATATCTTTTACTTAAACTCTTGTCCTGTGACTTGGTGCTCTCAGAAGCAAGAAATTGTTGCTTTGTCCTCGTGTGAAGCCGAGTATATGGCCGCTACAGAGACAGCAAAACAAGCTTTGTGGCTGCAGGAGTTACTTGAAGAGATTACTGAAGATGGAGTCAGAAAAACAGTGATTCGTATTGATAACAAATCAGCAATCACACTTGCCAAGAATCCTGTGTTTCATGGACGTAGTAAGCACATACACACACGGTTCTACTTCATAAGAGAGTGTGTTGAAAAAGGCTTGGTGGTCGTTGAGCATGTGGCCGTGACAGAGCAGAAGGCTGATATACTAACCAAAGCACTTGGGAGAATCAAGTTTAAAGACATGAGAAGTCTCATTGGAGTTCAAGATGTGTCAAATGGTGAGTTCAAGCTTAAGGAGGAGAATGTTGACTTAAGCTTGAACTCACCATTTGACACATCTTAATGAGATTAGGATCATAAAGATTGAGAGTTATCTATAAGATATGTTTCTAATGAGTTTAGGAATTAAAAATGTTATATAAGGAAATGCTATGAAGCCAAGTTGCTTTGGTCTAGTGGTATAGGAGCTTCAGCTAGAGTGTCCGCCCCTGGGTTCGAGCCTTGGCCACTGTAGAATTTACATATGGGCTGCAGCATCCGAGACCAAAGACCGTTACACGGTGAACCACATGGTGACGCTCTGGCAGCATCCATACTCACTTCGGTCTATAGTCTGGACCATTTCGGTGGGGCCAGGATACTCGGTTAGCAAAAAAAAAAAAAGAGATACTATGATTGTGGCATAACTTATGAGTTTGAGTTTGAGATCTTAATAAAGTGAGTTCTCATTGGGATCATTGTCTTGGGTCATAAGTTTACGATTCAATAAGATAGTTATGAATATTTTTCTTACTACACCTTTTTGTAGCCAATCAGGCTGTGATACATTTATACAGTGGCTTTCGTCATTTTCTCTTAACTATAAATCGTCTACGTATGTGAATTTTAAATGACCAACATTTCAACAATAAACATAATCGCTTAAGTACTTAAATATTTCACTCTTTGAATAATTGTCCGTTCCGAAATTCATAAGTAAATAAAAAATGTTTTCGAAACCGTTGTATTCTTTGACTCAATTTGGCGGTGGTTTTCCGAGCTATCAGAATTTTCTTGTGGTTTTCTGAGAGCCAGCAGAATTTTCTTACTTGTTTTCCTTCCTTTTTTTTTTGCTTTTGATTTGGTTCTTGTTTGGTATCAATTTCATATTTTAGTTAACCATGCCCAATCTTGGGATTGTTGATGAGTATAAATACTGGTCTAAAAACCCCTAAAAACTTTAAACAATGCAAAACGTCGTTGTATTCCACTCTCCTTATATGTTGTTTTTTTTCTTCTTATAAAAGTCAAAACCAAAAAAACTTTAAGAAAAAAAAACCCTAAAAACAAAAGAAAGAAAGAAAAAAAGAGCACGAGTCTACCTTTTGTCTCCCAAGGACAAACCCATCTTCCCCGAGATACATTCTAGGGCTTCCATCCAATTCTTGATCTGCTCTCCACTAGAAACTCTTGCTAGTGCCCAAAATTTTTCACCAAACTCGCCTGTTTTCCTATTCACATCACTTGCCCTAACCTTGTAAAAAATAGGAATCACTTGGAGGCTCCCATTGTCGACACACTTCTTCATCTTCACCAGCTCATCCATGCACCAGCTTGACTCTGCATACCTGTGGATTTATCCCCATACAATCAATATGCCGTCCCAAATTTTGGGGTGGCCTAAAGCACAAAAAAATTATGCGGCCTCTTATATAAATACCAACAATAAAATAGTAACAATCAATCAATACGAAAAATGTATAAAGTCATCGAATGGTAAAAACTAAAACTATGTTGGACAAAAAAGGAGGATCGAAACTACGAGATGCTAACTCAAATTAAACTACTAAACCACATAACTATTACTCAGTGACATATGTCCTTAATGTTTTGTTTTATATTGTGTGGCCTAAAGCAGATGCTTTAGCTGCTTTATAGCAGGGACGGGCATCGAGCTTGCATGATAGCAAAACATTCCAACATGTTTTGAAATGAATGAGAAACATGAAAAGATCGGGTATCTTAACAATACCTGCTTGAAAAAATTGCGAGCGCGATCTTCGATGCTTCGATCCTTACAAAGAGGTTTGTCATGTCTTTTCCCCTCTGCTCATTTTTATCTACGAAGAACATGATCCCGTGTCTTTGAAAGGCGTCGAGGAGGTGACTGACGAACCCATAGCGTAACTGGTCTCCTCGAAAATTGAGAAAAACTGAAGGAGACAGGATTGCCATCGGGGGAAGGGGGCTGTGATTTAGTGTTTTGGCTGTTAAGGGTGGAGACAAGTTATACGCAAGCTGAGTTCAGGATAACTGATGAAATTTATACAAGCGTAACAACGAAGTTAAATGTTAGGGAAGGTAATGGCAAGATTTGTGGAGGAGACTTAGTGTAGAGACAAAGCCGGGGTTGACCCCATGGCCATGAAACATTTGAATGGGGCAAGCCCTTTATCAAAAAAAAAAAAAAAAAAACATTTGAATGGGGCCAAAACTTTGTGGAGCCCCCACGTCTAAAAAAGTAGATTTATGTATATTTATGTGTGTGTATATATAACATGTAGAATTTCCAGTGTGGAAAAAAATAATATATATACATATATATATATATCATGTAAACAAAAACAAATAACTGATAAAAACTAGTGTATGAAAATAAACAATTTTTTTTTTGAGAAAGGGCTTAATGAATAACAATGTATTAGTATTACTTTTTAGAATCTCTTACAATCTTAATGACAAAATTCTATTTAATTTTTTTTATCATAGAAAAAATATTAGTTAACGCTATTTGTAGAGACTATGATTGCTAGATTCTAGAAGAATGAGGTTACGTCTGGACAAAAAGAAGGTTTAAATCTGCGCGTGCTCATAATCTGACTATATGCGAAGGTTTAAATATGCACGAGCACATAATCTGACTATTTGCGCGTATTTGTCTGACTGTTGACGGTTAAGGACGTCTCCAAAATCATTGAATGCACTCTTAGAATTTTAAGTTTTCAAGTATATTCTTTCTAAATTAATTGTTACTAGGTGTTTTTCTGCACCATGTGCAGTGATAAATTTTTTAAAAGTTAAATTATATTTAAAATAAAATTTATTAATATTATATATTTTATTATTTTTACTAATATTTAATATAAAATTGATTATTTAATCATAAAATAAACAAAAAAAATTTTGTTTATTTTAAATTACATTTAATAATATAGATGTAATATATTTAAAATTCAAATCTTAGATAAAAAATTTATCTATTTATTTTGGTTAAATGTATTAAATCAACTTGTATAAAATTACTAAAAAATCATATAAAAATTGTATAGTTATTAAAAATTAGAACTAAATAATATTTATAAAATTTGTAGATATCTAAAAGAAACTAATGAAATTACGATTAACAATTTATTAATATTTTAAAAAAGATGTAGAAAATTTTGAAAATATTAGTAATAAAATTGTTTAATTATAAAAATACAATTAAATAATATATTTCGAAATTTATAATGCATATTTCAATATATTTATTTTAGTGATGGTTTATGAATTATTACCATATTTTAAGAAGTTTACCAAAAATATAAATCTACATTAAATGTAATGTATTATTTATTGTCATATTCTATAAAGTTTACCAAAAATATATGTCAGTAATAAATGTGATTGTCCATGTCATATTAACTATAAGCCATGTCATCAATTTTGTTAGTCATGTCATCATTGTTTTTGTAAAAATGATTGTAAAGATGACATATGGCAAAATCACTTCGCAAATATAGTGTAGGGGATTAGAAATACGATATACTAGAATCCAGATAAACATTTGTATATATATGTTTTGAGTATATTCTATAGTTGTCCTTATCTTGTAATTGGGTATATATAAACACCCCCACGTAGCAATGGAAAGCATGCTACAACACTCGACCTGTCAGAGGTTTGGGACGGACTGTAAGGACCTGATTGCAATGATAGAGCAGCCACAAGATTGGCCCAACATCTCAACTGAGCTGGAAATCATTCAAACTCTTCGGTTATGTTTTTCGGACTTCAAGATAAGCTACGTTCCAAGGACGCAGAACGAGATTGCGGATTCGTTAGCTAGGAATGCACGTTCTTTTCATAGATCCCTATGTTTTATTGGTTGTTCTATTCCGGTCTGGCTTCCCAGACCACCTCAAGTTTGAGTAATAGAATAGCCGTTTGCCGTTAAAAAAAAAAAAGATCAAGCTCTTCTCTAATTTTGACGTGGTATCAGAGCCACAAATACTTTGAATTTTTCAAATTTTTTAGAGTTTCATGAACTATCATGAGTATTACCAGTTCGGCTTCCGAACAATCTGTAACAGAGAAGTCGATGACCCCTCCTTATATATAAAACTATTATATAATTCATAAAAAGAAATTTTTTTTTGAATTAGAATACTATACCTGATAATGAAAATTGTTAAATAACTTATATATATACACTTACTTATAAGTTTTTAAAATTAATCCGAGTAATTATACACAAAATAACATAATTAATTAATGAATTTTACAATTCAGTCCATTAAATTATTTATAAAATATTAAAATAATAATAGCTATTTTAAATTTATATAATAAAACTTTTAAAGATTAAAAATTAGATCAATATATATATATATTTATTTAATAAAACTGAAATATGAATTTCTGTCTAATATTTGTAGAATGTAAAATATTGATTTGGATATGGAGTCCATGAAAGTTCTACGGTTTTCGAATGTGGTTTTTGCAACATACAGTTATCAACTGGTGAAGATAGTGTATATTTTTGGAATGAACGACTTTTACTTATCATGGATAATTTCTACGATGTAATTAAGGAGTTCCCTGAATTTACAATCAAACATATTCATAGTAAGAACAAAATAGCGGACTTGCTTTTACAAAGTGTTCGAAGTTTGTTTTCTGCTATAGCTTATGTTGATTCCGCCCATGATTTGGCTTGCTTAATCGATATGTGCTTAAATGCAGTTTATTTTTTGTTGGGAAAAAAGATTATAAGGTAGATCGGATTGCAATTAATGTTTTAATGATTGTAATTTTTTGCAGATGATTCAATGAAAATGCAAAATATTTATAATGTATAAGACATGGTAGATGAACATATTGAATCATTTTAGTATAATAACTTTAAATCAAAATTTAACTAATATGTAATAATATGATTTCGTTTAATGTTAATTTATATAAAAATTTAAAATCAATGTAAGGTGGTTAAATAAGCAAATTAAAATAATTATTGATATGTCATGTAAACAAATTTAATTATGATACATATAGAATTGACAAATAAATAATATACAAAGGTATATTTTTTATTAACTTTTATTAAATTACACATAAATAAACAATGTACAAAATTTTAAAAAGGAGTACACTATATAACTAACAATAAAATACATTAAAGAAACTAATGAAAAATTAGTTTTAATTTTAATCATAAATATATATATATATATTTAACCAACAACATTTTTTTTATTTTAATCATATATATATTAAAAAATAAAATAATCATAAGTAAATATTTTGGCTCTCTATTTCCAATATCTTTTACTTTCAATAAAACTAAATTAAATTTATAAAATAAATTTCTTAAAAAATAAGATAGTAATTTTTTTGATAATTTATATATACTAGGTGACTCACCCATGTTTATACGCTGGAATGAATATTTGCGGATAAAATAAATTACAATAATTTATTCGTATTTATTTTTGTTTATTTTTTATTTTGTATTATCTTAGTTAAAATCCATGTTAAAAAACTCGGTCAACTCGGCCGCCTAATCGGCGAGTATACGTGAAGGGGCACACTACCGTGGCGAATCACCCATAATCGGCCATAAAATTGGAGCCTTGAAGAAATCTTGTTTTTGTTTCATTTTTTTTTGCAGAAAATCGATGTACTTAGTTAGATCTATGTATATTAAGCAGGATTATGTGAGAAAATGACGAAAAACTGTGAAAAACTGAGAACAAAAATGGAGGCTCACGAATTTGCAGGTTAAACTTGCAGGGGAAAGGTAAGCGGTGACTTGGCGAATTACCATTTTGCCCTTCATTAAAAGAACAAAATAAAAATAAAGCCAAAAAGATGGATCAGGGGTTTGAACCCGAGTCTGCTCGAGCTATATACTCTCCTTAGCCATTTGAACCAACAGATTTCATTGTATTAATTATGGAAATATGTGTATATATACATAAAAGAGTGAAAAACTAATCCCCGGTTAATCATAGATTAATCCCCAATTTTTTGATAACTCGCTAGGCCCCTGTCAACCGCACGGATAGCGCCTAGCGAGTTTCCGAACATGGGTTAAAACTGATATTTATGAGTTAGTGAGTTGTGGTGTCTTAACATATTTGATTTTTCAAAATATTCAATTTTATGATTTTTGTTTCAAAGATTCTAATTTGGTTTTAATTTGGTGTAGTTAGTTTATTATAGTTTGTATGGTTATATTATTAGTAGTTTCATATTTTGTTTATTATTGGGGTTTGTGAATTTTTGAAAACCACAATTTTTTTTTTGTTTAAGGCCAATCTAAAATTGCATAATTTAAAATTAAACATTACATTAGAAATTATTAATTGAAGTGAAATTTAATCATTTTAATCAAAGTTGTACATCTAAAATATTCAAACATTATTTAAAACTATATAAACATAAATTCAATTATAACTACTTTATGTTGTAGAAAACTTCGTTACCTTCTTCTTCAATGATTAGAGTTTTCAGATCTGGTTTTTATTTAACTCTGAAAATGCTACGTATTATTGTACATGAGAAAAAAAAATTCTTGCCAAAAACATTTCAACTTTCGGTTGACCTTGATTCTTGTTTATGATCATGGTCAAGATAATACTAAATGGAAATTGTATGTGCCTCATTCTAAATAGAAATCTTCTTTTTTTTGGTAGAATAACAAACACTAGGTCTGGGCAATATATCCGAGAACCGAACAACCGATCGGTATCCGGTCCGATAAAAGCGGTTCGATTCGGTTTCGGATTTTATAAATAAACCATAGGTTCATGTTTCTGAGTTATAATGGGTGTCGGGTCGGATCGGGTAAAAACCCGACAACCAATTGTTAATCACCAATACCCGATACAAACTCAAACCTAACCCCTCTTTCTTTCAATTGCGAATCGAGAGAATATATACACCCAGATTCTCTTCGCAAATCTCAACCAAACTTTTCCAAAATCTCAACTTGCCTATATTCAATCCGAAATCCTTTCCATTACTCGAAAATCAAATATCCTCAATGATTCTATCGTCGATTCGAACTTGGAACCTTTATTCCAGCTCCTATATATGTCTCTGCGAATCCTTAGACTTGACAAGCCATTCCACCTCTTTACACAGAAAGTAATCAATCCGAGGTCCTTAGTTACATTCTAAATATTCGATTCATCATTCATGTATCTTTATTTTTCAATTTTAGATTTTAGGTAGATAATATTATTGGTGATTCGGGTTTAAGTCTTGTGATTTTTGTTCTTAATGTGAAAAGAATTTGACATGAAACTTGAATTGTCTTTTAGTTCTTAAACTTGTTTGTGTAATAAGTTCATTTGTGTGATGTTAGTTCTTCAGTTGTTCTTATGTTTTCTTCTTCTTACAGTGTGTAATAGGTCTCGTGCTCTCTCATTTACGTCTGTTTTGGCTTTTGAAAACCATACTAAACTAAGTTTGTTTACAGTGTGTAATAAGTCACTTGCGATCACAATTAGCAGTTTAGTAAACTTAGTTCTTCTTGATTATATATGTTTTGAAAACAGAGTGATGTTAGTTCTTCTATTATTTTCATATATTCCGATGCTAGTTTTGATTGATTTCATTCTTTTTTTCTTGCAGATGGCATCCTCATCATTCAATAACCAGCAACCTGATGTCGAAATGCAAGGTGAGGACCAAGAGTTCCAAGAGACAAACGTAACGTCTCAGGCGAACAAGGCGAAGAAGATGGTTGTGCCAAGGTCTACCGTGTGGGAGCATTTCACCAGAACCAAGGAGAATCGAAACAAGTGTATTTGTCATCATTGCGAGAAGATCTTTTCATGTGCATCCAAGTCCGGAACTTCTAACCTGAAGCAGCATCTGCAAATTTGCAGAGAACACAAAGCTTGGTTAACTAGTCAGAAGAAGAATCAACAACAGATTGGTAATGGAGGAAACCTGAAGGGATTCAAAGTGAGTGAAGCACTTTTCAAAGAAGCGCTTAACGAGCTGGTGGTCTTAGCAGAATTGTCACTTTCATTCATTGAAAGTACTGCTTTTAAACACTTCTACGACAAGGTACATTGCCGCCTTTTTAATATTTTAATGTCTTATTTTGCTCTTGAATTGACAAGGTTCAAACTTACTTACTCTTTTGATGTCTTATTTTGCAAGGTTAACCTTCCAAAACCCCACTCAAGAAAGACTTTGACAAGGAACATTGTCGAGATGTTTGTGAAAAAGAAAGCAGCCCTGAAGAACTTGCTTATCTCAAGCAAACAAAGAGTTTCACTTACCACTGATATTTGGGTATCTCAAGTGACAGATACATTGTTTTTTTTTTAATTAAAAATTGTCGATACAAGCTTGAATCTTTTATTCAACTAATGACCTACACGGTTTGCATGTCTCGCAGGTGCAAGTTATATGGTTATCACTGCACATTTCATTGACGATCAGTGGCAGCTGAAGAAGTTAATCATTGGCTTCAAATATGTCATGGATCACAAAGGTCAGACAATCTCGAACGTTCTTTTAGAGTGTTTAGCTGACTGGGGAATTGAGAGGGTATTTTGCATAACGGTAGATATTGCAACCGCCAATACTTCTGCCCTTAAGAGATTCCATGAGGTCTTTAGATCCATTGCCCCTGATGCTTTAGTCTTAGATGGGAATTTCTTACACATGAGGTGTGCGGCTCATATCATTAACTTGATTGCTAAGGAAGGTTTAAGTGATTTAAGTGATAATGTGTTAGCTATCAGGAATGCTGTTCAGTATGTTAGGTCCTCAACCACTAGGTTAAACGCCTTTGATCAGAGAGTCACAACTGGTAAGATGACTCGTGGTAGCTTGCCCCTAGATGTAAAGACTAGGTGGAATTCAACTTTCCTTATGCTATCTAGAGCATTACAGTTTAAGGCAGCATTTGATAGAATGGAAGCAGAAGATAGGCTGTACAATGACTACTTTCTAGAGGTAGATAATGGGGCTAAGCGGTGTGGACCACCTGCTTCTTGGGACTGGAAAGCTGTTGAAAAGCTTATTAGGTTCTTGGTCATATTTTACAATAGCACCTTGGTTGTGTCGGCCTCATCTAAGGTCAATGCATTCAAATGCTATGGTGAGATCGTGACAATTGAGAGAAACCTCACTGGTTTAGTTAGCAGCTTAGACCCTGAGTTGAAGTTGAAAGCATCAGAAATGTTGAAGAAGTTTTTAAAGTATTGGGGTGGTGTCAAGGGTGTCAACAAAATGTTGATCTTAGCAACCATCTTTGACCCTACACTGAAGATGCATTTCGCAAAGCTCTGTTTTGAGAAGTTGTATGGGAAAGATAGCTTGGAGGCTAAGGAGATGACAAAAACGGTGACTGATCTTCTCACATCCATGTTTAAGGAGTACAACCTGCGTTTCAAAGGAGCTTCTGGACAAGCATCGCAACCAACTGAAGCTTCAGCCGTCTCTGGTCCAGACTCTCAAGAACAAGCAGTGGAAAGAATGGAACTGGTGGTTGAGGATTTCGGCTATGAAAGGATGGATGCTGTGTACAAGGAACTTGTTGCTGAAAGAGGTGAAGATACTAGGGATGAGCTTGAAGTTTACTTGAAGGAAGCGGTTGAGATTCCAAAGCTCTTACTGGGAACCGAGTTTGACATACTGTCGTGGTGGAGAGTTCACAAAACGAAGTATCCGGTCCTTGCAGAAATGGCGAGAGATCTCCTGGCTATGCAGATTTCATCAGTGGCATCAGAAAGTGCTTTCAGCACAAGTGGAAGGATATTAGAACCTCATAGAAGCTGCTTAACTCACTACATGATCGAGGTTATTATGTGTACTGAGCAATGGCTTCATGCTGACATCAAGCTGAAGGAAACCATCATCACAAATGAGCAAATCCTAGCTGATGTGGAAGAGCTTGATAAGCTTGAGAAAGGTATGAATTCGTTTGCCTTTCTTATGTGTTCGTTTGACTTTGTATGCTGGTCATTTAATTGATTTTTTTTTTGCCTTTTTATCAGAGTTTGAAGCTCACAATCTTGATGATTGAAGTCTGGTTTCTGAAGGTTGAAGGATGGAGTTTGAAGTTTGAAAGAGTTTATTTTATTTCACTGAATCTTGTTGCTTTTTGTTTGGTTTTCAGTTGGATAATGGTGAACTTTGTTTTGTTTTTCATTTCAATAATTGTGATCTTTGTATCACTTCTACTCTAATAAAGTTTTAAAGTTGCGTTCACTTTTGTGTCACATGTGTTATGACTTATGAGTTTGATTGTGTTTCTTTATGTGTCTGACGTTTGCATGCAAGTTTTGTTTCGAGGCTGAGTATGTGTCTGACTCGAGATGAAAACGAATGGGATGATTGTAATTGTTGACCATGCAGAGCAAGAGTACCAACTACTAAGTGTTTATCACTACGAAACAATTAAAATATAGTGTTTTCATAACCGAAACCCGATTAAGAACCAATATCCGAATGCATTACGGGTTTGTTGCAACTTTGTGGTGTTACAATACCCGAACCAAACCCGACTATAAACCGAACCGAGATCGACCCGAATTCTTTAAAAATCCGAATGGTGTTGTTTTTTCTACAACCGAACACCCGTAACCCGATTGAACCCGAACTGACACCCGCTTGGTCCTTCGATTGCCCAGGCCTAACAAACACCATACGTATTAATACATTTTAACTGACCCTATTACATGTTATAAATAAGAAAAATTCTATATATATTTATATGAATCGTATTGCCTTTTCGATAATTAGGTGATTTGGAAACCAATATATAACAAAAACAAAGTTAAATAAAAGATATTAATAATGACATTTTAATAATAAACTTAATTTATTAACGATATCATTGTAATTAATCATTATAAGGATTAACATGATAATGATGCATATGAAACTGGTTTCTCAAAAATTATTATTATATATATATATATATATTTGTTTAACCATTATATATATAAAGAGCCGGAGATCTAGACCAAGTTTAATGAATCATTTGTCTTGGCATTTTTGAAGATTTTCTTACATAAGCGAAAGCCTTCTAATTATGCATTTTTTTTATTATAAAGTTCTTAAGAAAAGTTTATAGCCTCCAAATTCCCAGATCCCTCTTAGAATATCGATTCATGTTCAAGTTCCAAATGCCATTGAGGAAGCCAAGAATTTGGGATGAACTTATAAGTCACCAGCTGGAAGCGGCGGTTTGGGTACAAAAGATATAGGCGTGTCAAGGCATTGGCTTCCTGCTATGCTTCGGACAGATGAACTGTATACACTCTAAATAGTTTCAAAAAGTATTTCAAATTACAAAAAAAAAATTCAAAAAATAAATTAAAAAAATTTCAAAAACTTTTTTCTTTGGAAAAACGTTCGAATTTAAAAACATATAATTTGAAACTATAAATAATTTTTTTTACTTTTTTTTTATTTGTTTGTATTTATATATCTAGGATATCAAGTTTTTTTACCTATTAAATGAAATATTTTACTCATTTTTCTCCTTAGAGTCTATCTTTGTGATAAAAACTTAAAAATTGTCTATGTAGGAGAATTTCCATTTTCTTTTTGTAATTCGAAATACTTTTTGAAACTATTTTTCAAAATTTTAATTTCAAATTTTTTATTTTTATTTTTTATTTTATAAAATTTTAAAATTTAATCTCAAATCTCCTCTCCTTAACTTTTAACCCTAAGATTTGGATTAGTTAACCCTAAAAATATAAGTGTATATTTATCTATTTAACGAAATATTTTGATCATTTTGATTCTTAGAGTCTTTTTTTTAGCAACGATCCTTAGAATATATATTTGTGACAAGAGTCTTTTTTAGTGATATCTTAAGGTATTGAGTTAAGAGCTTAAATTTAACATACGAGCTGTTTCCTAATGGTGAGTTCCTCATCAGTATTTTGATACATCAATTTCATTCTTAAGGTATTATCTTGAAAAGTAAGAGAATAAACTTTTCAAATAAACATGTGTATTAATCTTGGGTATGATTAATAACTAATAGTCAAAGTTAGATAATAATAGGGAAATTGCACGCTTGGCTACACAAAAAAACCCAAATTAGCTAACTAACAAAAATCCCTTTCTTCTCTCTCTTCCATCCTCTTCATATCTCTCTCTACTCTCATTCTATAAATCTAATTTTAGTTTTTTTTTTTGGCTATTTCACAAATTCTCCCATAATAATAAGAGATCATAATAAAAATGAGCTTATAAAAATGATTATCCAAGTAGTGGATTGTGGCTGGTAGTGGTGGTATATGGGCGAGTCTTATAACAATAGAGTAGAGGCAATGAATTCGTGAGAGTTGGGCCACAAAATGCGTAATATAAAAAGTAGACAACAATATTGAATAATGTGGTTTTATTCCCACTGAAGTCGTATGTATTTTGTTTTAGTTAAGATCTATTCAATTATTGGAACATAAGAGGAAATTTAGAGATTGCAATTGTACTCCCAGTGAATTGGTCAAATTAAACCAGCCACAACACAACCAGTATGAATAGCAAAGAAAGTAAACATTTTAGCAAAGAATGAAAAATAAATAAAAACGAAAAAAAAATTTAAATTTAAAAAACGCCCAAGAAAAAATATACTGTATTATAATAAATAGAAAAAAAGTCTTTCTAAAATGTAGGACCGAGGGATTATAAGTTTGGTAATAAAACATTGTCACTGATGTGAGTTTATAAAATCCCATTTTGTCTGTCTCCATCCTTTTGAAATGTAACTGCAAGAAAGAAGAAAGAAGTAGACAGACAATACAAACGAAATCGTGAGTTTTATTTTGCTTCTTTATTTATTTTTTTGGATAATTTCATTCATAAGTTTTTTTTTTTGTCAAACATTCATAAGTCTTAACATGTGATTTTGAAGAGTTTGCGCAGGTTAGCATCGACTTCGGTTTGACGGAAAGACCAGATCGAGACTCTTAAAAGACCGAAGACTGTCTGTCTGATCTGGGTTTTGATCTCTCTTCCATCTCCTTGTTCTAATCACTCGCTGAATCTCCTAGTTGGTGTCTTCAAAGGTACTTTCTTTATTTTTCTTTTTTTAACAATCTAATGAGGTTTGGAGCTAATTTGGATTTTTGTAGCTTATCCCAAGTCTTAAAAACGTTGACTTGCTTGAATCTAAATATAGTATGTTGGTTTGTGTGTTTTTTCTCTTACCATACTTGGCCAATTTTCTTACGATCTAATTGGCGTGTTAACTTGCTCAATACTCTGTGCTTGCTTTGTAGTTTTAAAGAACGTAGAAGCTTTCAATGGATATGTCTCTACTTACTTTGCCTTCGGTTTATCCTTTTTGATCTGAAACTGACACTTAACATCTTCTCTGAAGGACTTGACCATTTGGGGCACTTGAGTTCATTATTAGTAGTTTCATCCCACTGGAGATTGGCACACCAAATTTCATGTGAAGGGAGTTCTTAATACAAGCATTTAGGAGATAAGTGACCAGGTTCACTCTCAATACTCCTTTACTTTCTTTTTCATGATTAGGGATGGAATAGAGATTCAGAAAAAATATTGAGTTATTGTTTTCATTTTCGATATCTTTCAAAGGTGCCACCTTTATTAAATGGATGTCTGTATTGATCTGGTAGGTCCTCCTCATTGGCAATGAAATCTTACGAACACGATGGAGTGGACTTGGAAGATGGGAAGACACGAGATAAACCAACTCTGAGAAAGATACCTAACCAGGCTTTGTTATCCGGTTTAGCTTATTGCGTTTCATCATGCAGCATGATACTAGTTAACAAGTTTGTTCTTTCCAGCTACAACTTCAATGCTGGGATCTTCTTAATGTTATACCAGGTATATGTATTGTTCATGCAATTTCCTTAGCAGACTCTGTACTGGTTAAACTTTTTAATAGTCTTACATGCCTCTGTGATGTTGCAGAACTTTGTCTCAGTGATCATTGTTATGGCTTTGAGCTTAATGGGTCTGATAACAACTGAACCATTGACCTTGAGATTGATTAAGGTCTGGTTCCCCGTGAACGTGATATTTGTTGGGATGCTTATCACAAGCATGTTTAGGTAGGAATATGTTTAAATCATGTCATGTTTAAACAACATGTGAAGGTGGATTTGATTTAATTTGATTGTTTCGTTTATACTTTTGCTTTTGACAGTTTGAAATACATCAACGTAGCAATGGTCACGGTCCTGAAGAATGTCACTAATGTAATAACAGCAGTTGGTGAGATGTATCTATTCAACAAGCATCATGACAACAAAGTGTGGCTTGCTCTCTTCTTAATGGTACGCTTGTCCATTTTCTTATAGTGTTCCAAACAAGCATCATTGTTATAATGATAATCATTTGTTTGGTTTAGTCTAATGGTAGATTCTTCCCTTCTTTGATGCAGATCATTTCTGCAGTATCTGGAGGGATAACAGATCTATCTTTCAATGCTGTTGGCTATGCCTGGCAAATTGCTAATTGCTTCTTAACTGCATCTTACTCTGTAAGTAAACATTTGTTTTTGTGCATGCTACTATAACAACACCTACTAGAATTATTTGAAACCATAAACAAACAAATATGAAAAGCAGGCACATTAAACATGTTTTTTTTTTTGTGTAAAGCCTAAAATCATGAACCTCATTTTGAAGATGCTCATGAGATGCAATACTATATTTTATTTTCTCATATTATGTTTAATTTTCTTTTCAGCTGACACTGAGAAAGACAATGGATACGGCCAAGCAAGTTACTCAATCTGGAAACTTGAACGAGTTCTCCATGGTCTTGCTTAATAACACACTTTCATTACCGCTTGGCCTTATTCTTTCTTTTGCTTTCAACGAGATGGATTATCTTTTCAACACGTGAGTTCACTTCCTGACATCTTTCCTGTCAAATGGAAACCAAAGTGATTTGCCTATTATGTTATGTGCAGGCCACTTCTTCGATTGCCAAGTTTCTGGATGGTCATGACACTCAGTGGACTTCTTGGTCTTGCTATTAGCTTCACTTCAATGTGGTTTCTTCATCAAACCGGAGCTACAACATACAGGTAAGATATTAGACATTAAAATACAATTTCAAACTCTCTACTTGCTTAGTTGCTTTTCATCTTGTGTGTTTATGTAATTTCACAGCTTGGTGGGATCACTAAACAAGATACCGTTGTCTATTGCTGGGATCGTTCTTTTCCATGTACCGACCAGTTTGCAGAACTCAGCAAGCATACTCTTTGGTAAGCACTCTCTCTGTTCGATTGTCAAGTATCTCTCGTTCGGTGCATTAACCTGAGAGAGGCTTGTTTGGTGTACAGGTCTTGTGGCTGGAGTTGTGTTTGCCAGAGCTAAAATGAGGGAGAAGTCCTAGAAACAGTTTATCGTTTCCAACACTGTTTCTTACAGCAATTAGTATTGGACATGCTTTAAAAGATTAAGTTCCCCCAATTCAATTGTTTGTTGAGTAGAATTGGGTTTACAACCTCACAATTATAGTGAGAATGTGTTAAAGGTACTTGCCATACTATGACTAGTGACAAGACTTGTAGTAAAGTATTTAACTGAGTGTATTTTGATTCTTGGGTGGTAACTGGTAAAAGAGGAGCTGGGTCATATGTTTCTGGTTTTGACCTTATCTGCCACATCCATTTTGACGACATCTATTGTTTATGTGTCTTTTTGCCTTTTATTATGAGAATCTTGTGTTTTGGTCCTCTATAATGAAAAATTACATTGTGTTCAATGATAGCTAAAGTAAAACATTTTCTGTATTGAAGTATGAGGTAAAAACCAAGAAAAGGAAGTGAACAGAAGAAACATACATACAAAATAGTTATAGCACATATATCTACAAGCCTATAGCATCAAGAAGCTCTGAATGCTTAGAAACCGTGACAAGCGAATTCGCCACAATGGCACCACTAGCAGCCACGGCAGGGACACCGATCCCAGGAAAGGTCGAGTCACCACAACACATAAGCTGCGGAATGGGAGTAGAATGGCCAGGAAACGTACCTTTCCCTGCCTCTATAGCAGGCCCATATGTTCCTCTATTCCTCCTCAAAAACCTCTGATGCGTCAATGGCGTTCCCACCAAACTCACCTCGCACTTCTCCCTCTTAAACCCTGGCCCTAACGCTCGCTCCACGGCTTTCCACATCACCTAATCACCAAAAGATGATTAACATTGAAGTTGATTTTGCTTTTGCTTTTCAAGTTTGCTACACTATATTTTACACCGTTTTTGTTCATTTTAAGAGCATCTCTATTATTTCATCTTTTTCTTTCAAAATGGTGTTAACTCTATAATCTATTCTATTAAAACTTAAAAGGGAAGCAGTTTTGATAAATCTACTTATAAAGGTTGTTTGGACCCTTTCCTTTTATTATGTTTTGGTCTAACCCTATTTATTATAACAAACTTTATCAACTGAGAGGACATCAGCGTTTATTATAACAGCATGTGAGTTTATTTATCGGACCTATAAAGAATATTTTTAGAATATGCCATCGTATGGTCCTGGACAAATCTTTATATTTAACTAAATGAGACTATTATCTTACCGAAAAACGCCATCGTATATCTTATATAAGCAATAATATAGCTTTATAATAACTATAGATTAAATCCCTTTTATATATTTGCTTTTATATTTTTATATTTTGATAGTTAATATATATATATATATATATATAGTTGTGTGAAATAATCTTTCCAATACCAACATATATATTTACACTTCATAATTCCTACACTATTAAACAAACAAACATCATTTTTAAAAACATTTCAACCAAATTTCAAAAACGCAGATGCTTGATCACATCAATATAAATCATGATGACTCTAATCTTAAAAAATTTATATGAACACAAAATAAAAATCAATTTAAACTTTTATTTTTACCGGAAAAAAACCCGCGCTTTCTAAGCGCGGGTGAAAATCTAGTTTGGGTTAAAAATAGAGTCTAGTTAGAACATATCTTATTCTAACTTCATTTTGGAGTGAAAAATAGAATGAGGTCGAAGATGCTCTAAAATGACGGTTGGCATGGTTTCGGTTTAAAGAAATGCACTCAAGTTTAAAAGAACAAAAATGAATGTGTTACCTCGGACCGTTGTGATTTGAGATCCTTATACTCAGCACTTTTCCTGTCAAGACCTTCCCAGAGACTAAAAGGTTCGGTTCCAGGCATGTAAGCGTGCAGAACATGTTTGCCCGGTGGTGCAAGGTTGGGGCTAAGAACGCTAGGGACTGATATAAGAACCACATTCTGGTCAGCATCCACACCACGGTCCCAATCATTCACAACAATATGATGAATCTCAAGGTCATCTGCTATTCCTTGTTCCTGTTCCATTAACAAAAAAAAAAAAAAAAACTCAAAAACAAGAAAATTACTAAACACACTAAGATGAAATGTTTCTTACCTTTGCATCGAATCCCAAGTGAAGATGCATGAATGATTCACATTGAGGCGTTGTGTTCACACCTGTAACGTATGAATCTGGGAGAGCTCCTGGTGGTAAAAGCTTTAACGTGTCCCACATCGATGCGTTGCTTACTACAGCCTTTCTAGCTCGAACAAACTGTGATCATTTTACATAATAAAATGAGTAAAATGATGAAAGAAAAATTGAATTAGTTACGTAAAATTCATGAAACTCTTCATTACTTGACCGTTCCTTAGCTTGACTCCAACGGCTTTACCATTCTCAATGACAATGTTCTCAACATGGCTTTTGAGAGACAAACGTCCACCAAACTTCTCCAAGCCACGGACAAGCGCTTCAACCACTGCGCCGCTACCATCAATAGGATACTCCAGTGTGCAGCCTGGTTTGTACCACTCCGCAAACATGTAGATCTGCACACAGTAGAAATAATTAGAACCTTATCTTGTCCACCAAAGAAAAATTGACATTCTTGTTACCATTTCTGCTGAAAGAATGCCATCAGATTTGACTCCGGCTAGAAGGAAAGCGAGAAGATCAATCCAGTTTCGTATAAAAGGGTCTTTCAACTCCAAGGAATCAACGATCTCCAAGAATGGACGGAGAAGCTTTGTGGCTCCTAAGGCCCCTTGAGGACCCATTTTGATGAAAGATTTCAAGAGGGAAGGAGCATACCTAGCAAGAAACAAACAAACATATTAAGAAAACACTACTAGTGACTCTATTGTGATATACCACCTAGTACTACCTAGCAGCAGCTGTGGAGAGAACACCAAGATCACCGCGAATAGACAATGGTGGTAATGCCATAGCAGCAGAAGACAGAGGGAGTATTGCTCCCTGCAGGTTTCATATCAATGTGATTATTAGCAGATGAAAGTAAATGTCAAATTCATATTTGACAAATAAGCACCCACAAGAAGCTTCTCCCACTCTTGGACTGCGTTAGGTCCTGCATATTTCTCTAGATCCTGAAGTAAGAATAACAACAACATCAGAGATACAGTATCATATCATCTCATCTAAACATTTGTTTACCTTGAAGAAATCAGTAGGGCCTATGCGTGACAAGAAATCTCCTTCTGGTAAGTAAACCATCCAAGAATCATATTTGGCGCATGGAAGTGATTCACCTAAAGCATCTAGAACCTGAAACCAACGCACAATGAATAAGAACAAACTCCAAAGACATAACAACAAACAAACAAAATGAAAAGAGAAACATGTTTTTACTTGAGCAAGTGGGTTTGCTTGAGGGCCTCGTGATTGTAAGCCAGAGAACAGAGACGGACCTGAGTCGAATTTGTAACCTTTGATCTCAAAGGAGTGAGCAGCGCCACCGGGAAGGTCATGACTCTCGAGGACGAGCACATCTTGATTGTATCTAGCTAACAATGCACCACAACATAAACCTCCTATGCCACTTCCAATTACCACAACATCTGCTTCAGGCTCCCCTATAAAAAACACACACACAACCATACAGTAAAATAGTTAAAATACTATATTTATCACTTCTACCTTCAAAAGCGAATATAAAGCATATAGCGAATAACAAAAAAAAGTAAAAATACAAAACAGATTAACTCGGTAAGAAATAGAAAGACATAAACTTGCTAACTGTTCAATAAGACAACTAGTTCAGGTTTTGCTTTTTTTACTCGCATACAATAACGGGAACACATAAGCCACTTGTCATTGTTCCAGTTCATTTGTGTTTCAAATTCACCTTTATTTTTGTGAAATAAACAGAAGAAAATAACGAAAAAGAGAGAGAGAGAGAGAGAGAGAGAGAGAGAGAGAGAGAGAGAGAGATATATATATAGAGAGAGAGAGAGAGTAAACCAGGGAAAGATTTCTTGATGGGAAGATTGCCATTGGAAGAGGTTGAAGAAGAAGAAGACGCCCGTATGAAGCGAGATCTGACAGTTGGGCGTCTAAAGTTAGAGAGAAACGGTAGCTGAAGGGTCCAACCGCAGAAGCTAGAGGCCATAGGAGGAGACAGAGAGAGGATCATGAGTCAGTCTCTCTGTGTGTGGATTTGGCGGGCTCATTCTTCTTTCCTTTGTGATGTAGAGAAAGATTATCAACAGAGGCCTTAAACAAGCCACGTACAAGCACCAGCTTTTTTTCTCCCTTATACAGTAGTGGCAAATAACACCATGGGCTAAATTAGGATAGGCCCATAGACTAGCTCAAAAGTCCATAACTGAAATAAATACAAAGCAACAGCAACTTTGTATTCAACCTTTTAAATCGTAAATCATACAACTGCATGGTTTTATTTTTGAAAAAGGTTTGTACTTTGTAGCTTTTGTTCGATAAACTTAAAAATAATCATTTCAAAGCTGGATATTTTAAGAGAAAAAGACCAAAATAGCAATAAATCAAGTTTTTGTTCCCAAACTAGCACTCAACGCCAAAAGTCGCAAAAATAGCACTCAAGGGATGGGGTTTAGGGTTTAGAATTTAGGGTTTATGGTTTAGAGTTTAGGTTTTAGGGTTTAGAGTTGAGAAGTAAGGTTTTGGGGATAAGATTTCAAATTTTGAAAAATAAAAAAATTTAAATTTTTCAAAAGATAAAATGCTATTTTTGTCATTTTAGTTTTTGAGTGCTATTTTTGTGATATAAACTTAAAAATGTGCTATTTTGGAGATTTGCCCATATTTTAATGTGAACTATAATTTATGAATAATATTATTTAATGTATAATGATAGTCTTTATCATATTTTTATTTAAACCAAACAGAAAACTAAAAACAATATTTTTATTTTAATTTTATATTCAATTTAGATCAGTTTGTGTTTTTATTTTTAAATTATAAAAAAATATTTCCATTGTTTTATTTATTAATAGGTGGAAAACTTGTTTTACAGTTTTGGCAGTAAAATAAGAATTTACAATTTAATGGGAAAATTCATTTTTGCAATTTTTTGGCTGAAAATTTTATTTTTATGGTTTTGGGGAGAAAACTTGAATTTATAGTATTAATGGGAAAATATGTTTTTGCATTTTAGGCTAAAAATATGATTTTACAGTTTTGGCTGGAAAACATTAATTTTCGAGAAAACTTACCTTTGCAATTTTAGAAGTAACATTCGTTTTGTGGTTTTGGCGTAAAAATTTAAATTGATGGTTTTGGCGAAAAAAATATTTTGTAATTTTGGTAGAAAAACTCGTTACTAAACAAATGTTGCGAAAGCAGTTTGATCCCTTGAACAATCAATACACCAACCACCATGAACAACCAATTTGAAGCTCTTAATGCACCTCAAATCGATTTACACTCATTTTTTTCCAATTCTTATGAACTAAAAACAATATCTCTTTCACTTTCTCTCCATATTCATCCAAAAAAACCCAAGATTTTGATTCTAAATTTTTTATGGTTCATAGAGCCGTTGAAGCTTACGATTCTTGGTGAGTCACTTTTGTTTGAGATTCTGGGTGCTTGGATAAGACTTTTTTGTGCTAAACAAGTTATTTCACTGGTTGAAACTATGAAATTAGTTTTTTTTCCAGATCTGTTCGTCCAGACGACTTCCGGGTAAGTCGAAGTCGTCTTGACAAACATATCTGAAAAAAAAAACTAATTTCATAGTTTCAACCAGTGAGATAACTTGTTTAGGACAAAAAGGTCTTATCCAAGACGACTTACCCGGAAGTCGTCTGGTCAATGCATAAGTTAGTTTTGCAATTGACTTTTAAATGTGTTTTTCTAGATGACTTACATGGAAGTCGTCCATCTTTGTTTGTTAAAAAAAATTCAAGACGACTTAAGATAAACGGGTTAGTTTTGCATTTGACCGGATTGTGTCAGAAATTTGACATAGATGCAGCGATTTGTTCTGGAGTGCCGAAATCGTCCATTGTGGTGGTATTCGGCTTTTGTTGACGGTTTTCTCTTTCTAACCTTGCAAGTTCCTGATTTATAAGCGAAATCAATTCCCTTTGTATATTGCTCCGAGTATGTCTACTGGTCATGCACCTGGGTCATTAACTGCAAAAAGGATTAAACAAGTTAGAAGTTTTAGACTAAATAAATAACCGAAAAATAAAGGTAAAAAGCTGGTCTCCGTCGCAACGGCGCCAAAACTTGATACACTAAAATTAGATCTTTGTTTACTGTCAAGTTAACAGTGTAGTTGTAATATCTTTAGATTCAATTCCAGAGGACCAGTTTACACTTTATCTTTATGGGATCAGAATTAAGCTAAAACGAAGTGAGATTTTTAAAGAAGTAAATAGCGTAAAGAACAAGTAACAAGATGAGGTTGTTTTGAATTGATTTAAAGGCGCTAGTCTAGGATTTCTTCTTCAGGTATGCAAATCGCATGCCAAACAATTATTCAAGTCCAATTTATAAAAAGTCCAAACTCGGATCACTCAGGTCGAATCAACCCACTCGCGTGGTATTGATTCCTTTTCAAATCGGTCTTGATGCCTAAACTCTCGTTTGGATCAAGATGCGATATTAAGCTTTAGAGATCAAGTCTGATATGTTCACAGTACACCCTAATATCTACTCTAGCTGACTAGGGATGCAAAGCTCATTCAAATCATATCAAGTTATCAATTAACGGTTAGCTATATTGATTAACCCTAATTCATGTACTAAGTGATCCGTTTAATGCAAGCAATAAGAACAGATGTGAATGTAGACAATCTTAAGATGACGTATTTATGCTTCAGCTTACAAATCTAAAACCCTAGAACCCTAAACTAACTCGGTGACTACTCAATCATAACACAAGAACAGAAAAACATGATTTCTGAATAATACTGCATATAATAGATAATAGAAATCAGAGGGTTCAGGATAATCTTCTCTAGGAGATAGATGAAGTTGTCTCCCTTACAAGTAGCAAATCGTCGAAACACAAGCTCTCTTAGGTCTTTCTTGCGTGAAAACTAAGGTTGGTTTCTAAAGTAAATAAAAGAAGACTATATATAGGGCACATACGGCTTTGAGGGAAAAATAGGAAAACTATGACAAATCCCGAAATATTTGGAAACTTCCTTTTAAATTTCTGCTGTTGGAGCAGGCACTCAGGCTGCTTCACTCGACTGTTCTGCGCAAAAGACTCCAAATCACACTCTTTCCTTCGGTTTTTCCTCTAGCTGGTCTATCTCTCATCCAATGCAACTCTAGACCTGTAATGACCCACAAGAATTAAAATGACTCGATAAAACTTTGAAAACTATTAGTAAGACATACATATAATGTGCCAAAAACATAATATATCACTATTATTAGTAGATATAGTATTCTAATAAAAATATAATAAAAACTGTAAAAATATTGTATACACACTATATAAGAAAATTACTAGATATTGACCCGCGCTTAAGAAGTGCGGGTTTGAGGTTTTTAATCTTTAATAAATTTTAAATCTAGTATAATTTTTTTTTGTTTCACACTATAACTATTGATTTTTAATGTTTTTATTATTCATTATTTTTTATAGTGTGAGATTTGTTTGAAATAGATTTAAAGATGATATGTATGTTTTTAGTAGTAAAGATATTCATTATTAAAAAAATATTTTAATGATTGAACTGTATTAACCAATGTTTTGAAAATCTGATCGGACCGTATGATCGAACCAGTCGGATCCTGACTCGCTCTTCTAACTGGTTCTGAGTTGTGCTAAAAACCGAATTTGAGTTAAATCGGACCTTGTTTAATATTAAAACCCAGTTTTCACAAATTCAAATTAAAAAATAAAAAAAATTACAAATTTTAATAAGATTTCATCAAAATTTAATATTGTTTTCTACTACATATATAAATAAATTAGTTTTGATTTTGAATTTTTCATTTATTTTTCATATCAGTTTTATAATATAACATTGATATAAACTTATATCAAAATTAATTTATAGTTATACTTACATATATATAGTTACTTAATTTAAAATTAAATTAAAATTAAGCGGTTAAACCGATTAAACCGGTCCGACCATTGACCCAGGTGCAATGTTGAATCAGTGTCTTGTTCGGTTTTCAAAACATTGTCATTAACACACAAGCTATCAATTTTAAATTAAAAATGAATTTTCCTCGCATATATTTATATCATAGTTACAACTATCAATTTACATTATTATAAAACCAATTATTTTTAGTATTGATATAGTTTTCAATTTCAGATATTAAATTTGTGATAACATTTCATAAAAAGAGTCAAGAAATACATGAATAACATATCACTTAAAAAGTGCAATGAATATTGTTAAGTTTGTAATACAAAGGTATGCATCATATGTTCGATAATCTATATGTAGGGTCCAAAAATATGTACATTAATATTAATCCGTTTGTTATGACTATTTCCTTAAGTTATTTTCTGTATTAAGAAAATAATAATAAAATCTTTACGTAAAATATCGTTGTTAGTTACAATATCTCTTTTTGTACATTTATGAGTTGATGTATAGAGTATTACTTTAGCTTAAAAATAAGCTGAATTATGTGGTGTTAGTCTAACTAATAGGTCCAAACAACTTTGTATAAGTAGATTTTTTTAAAATGCTTCCTTTTTAATAGTATAGATTGTGCCCCGGACATGTGGCCACGGCCTAATCTGGGATGATAGCTTTTGAACTTGGGATATTTTGCGCAATATTAAACCGCCTTATTACTTGATTAAGTTTGTGTGGTTGGATCCACTTTAACATCTACACGTGAAAAAAATGAGTTTTTTTATCCGACGCCATGTGGACCTAATCCTTGATATGCTTGCCGACGATAACATTATTCATTCAATTTGCCAACCACAACATTTTTACTTGTACATGTTATATATAGCAAACCAACTGAACTAAAATTTATGTATCTGAACTCATAAATCCTTTTGTATGTAAAAATTGAGGAAAGGTTTAGTAGATTGGATACTTTCCATTTTAGGAGGCGTATAGAATATATATATATATATAAAGGGTAGGTTAGTCATTCATCTAAACCTACAATAGAAACCTACATACAATAGAGGTGTGATCTATCATTCTTTGGGATAAGATAGATCTTTGTTGCTTGAATTCAATTAATTAGAGATATTATAATGGACTAAGTTACTCAATGGTAAGATATGCATCGGAACTAGCAATGATTTGGCTATGAAATTTGAATTATTCAAAACGTACTTGATATATAACAAGACAAAAATAGTATTAAAAGAGTTGGTGGTCCGATGCCTTGGTGGACAATTATACTTGACAAGTTTGCCAACGATTAAATTCTGCATTCAATTTGCCAACCACAATATTTTTACTTATACATGTTATATATAGCAAACCAACTGAACTAAATTTTCTGTATCTAAACTCATAAATCCTTTTGTATGTAAAAATGGCTATGATAGGCTTATTTGGAGTCTTCGTAGCATTCATATTCTTCCTTGCATTCCAATGTTTCTTTCTTTGCAAGAAATCTCTCAATGTGCTTTTGCTGAAGAACTGGCCTTTCCTCGGGATGCTTCCCGGAATGCTCTTCAATATCCCCCGAGTTCTTGACTGGTTTTCTGAGGTGTATGAGGCCAACGATATGACTTTCACTTTCAAAGGGCCTTGGTTTAGTGGAACAGACATGTTGTTCACGGTTGATCCGAGGAATATCAATCACATGCTCAGCTCAAACTTTCCGAATTACCCTAGAGGACCTGAATTCAAGAAGATCTTTGACATCCTGGGAGATGGAATCGTAGCCGCGGATAAGGAGTTATGGGAGGATCTGAGGAAGTCGGGTCACGCCTTATTCCACCATCAGAACTTCCTGAAGCTCTCTGTAAGCAGCACTACAAGTAAGTTAAAGGATGATCTTGTTCCATTTCTTGATAAAGCTGCTGAGGAAAACATTGTCATAGACTTACAAGATGTGTTCCAGAGATTCATGTTTGATACTGCCTCCATTTTGATGACTGGTTATGATCAAATGTCTCTATCCTCTGAAATTCCCGGATATGAGTTTGGTGAAGCTGCGGACTTCGCTGAAGAAGCTATCTTCTATAGACATTTCAAACCGGTGATCTTGTGGAGGCTTCAAAACTTGATTGGTGTTGGAATTGAGAGGAAGATGAGAACTGCTTCGGAGTTTTTCAACAGTATGTTTGCAAAGATCATATCAACAAGAAGAAAAGAAGAGAAAAGTGGCGGGAAAAAAGAGCAAACTATCAACGCAGTAACATACTATTTGAATGCAGATACAGCCAAATATAAGCTGTTGAAACCTAGTAACGATAAGTTTATAAGAGACGTTTTTTTTAGTCTATTGGTAGCAGGAAGGGACACCTCAAGCTCAGCTCTCACTTGGTTCTTCTGGCTTCTTTCTAAGCATCCTCAAGTTATGACCAAGATCCGACAAGAGATCAACGCAAAGTTTGATCCGACAGATCTAGAGAAGCTTGTGTATCTACACGCTGCGTTGTCGGAATCAATGAGACTCTACCCACCACTTCCCTTCAACCACAAGTCTCCTTTAAAGTTAGATGTGCTTCCAAGCGGACACAAAGTTAAAGCAGAATCAAAGATTGTGATCTGTATCTACGCATTGGGAAGAATGAGATCTGTATGGGGAGAAGACGCATCAGAATTTAAACCGGAGAGATGGATTTCAGAGAATGGAGGGCTCAAACATGAACCTTCATCAAATTAGTTCTTGGTCTTTAGTGCAGGTCCAAGAACTTGCTTGGGTAAACAGTTAGCTCTCTTGCAGATGAAGATGGTAGCTGTGGAGATCATACAAAACTATGATTTCAAGGTCGTTGACAGTCAGAAAATCGAACCAGTCCCTTCCGTCATTCTCCGAATCAAACATGGTCTTAAGGTTACAGTCAATAAGAAAATATGATTCTAATCTTTGCCTGGTAACTATTAGTAACTTCCCTTGTCGATAATAAATGCGTTACTACTTGTATTATTTTCCAATTAATCGATGCAGCGTGTTAATATCTATCAAAATCTAGTATGTCACACTCACGAATATCACTAGTAGCTTAGCTATATATAGTCACGAACTTTTTTTGATTAAGGCCAACTCTTGTGGCTATATAATGCCTAAGACCATCTCCAATGGAGTATCTAAGAGGTCTATGTCATGGTTCTATCTCATTATATGCTGAAAATTAAATAAAAAAGAGTAAAAATAAATAGATATAGTTCTAAAAATAGAACTTTTGGAACCATATCTAAGTTGCTACGTGTCAATATCTCAGTCGTTAGTGTTTTTAAAAAAAAAACCCCACAAGGCCACAAAGCTTCCTCATTCCAATCCTTCGCTTCGTTTCAATTCAGAACCCTAATTGATGAATTACCGAGGATGGCGCCACAAATTGTAATCTTTTTAAAGTTCCATATTCTAGCAGATATATTGATTTTCATTATGTACCACCAATTTTTATTGTAAACACGTCAACATTTGTCTATATATTTCACATTGTAAAACACAAAGTTTATTAGAAAACTGAGAATTCTCTCTATATCATCTTCTTTATGTATTCTTTACTAAGAATTCTCTCTATATCATCGTCTTCTTCAATTCTTTACTAAAGAAAATGGCATCTTCTTCCCGTGATATTTTCGAAGAAACGGTTGAAGAAACGTTCGAATCAACATTGTATGAAAGTATACGGAACAAACTTTCAATGAAGAATTCGAAAATCTTTCCGCTAATCGTCAACGAGCAACCAAGTCAAAGAAAAAACGCACTTATATTGACAGAGAACGTGAAGACGGACACAGCGATTATTTTTGTGAAAATGCAACATATCCTAAAGATTTTTTTTTTCTTTTGAGTATTGTAGTAGATGATATCTACATAAACGAATCTTTTATTACAGATAAATGCACTTGTTGTAAGAAAGCATTTTTGAATAAATTTAATAATATAGAAAAATATGCATAATTTGTTTTGTGGAAGTATTTTTGTAAAGATAAATGCATTTTGGTACCGTAAATAACTAAACCCTTTTGTAAAATCTTTAAACATACATTATTATATAGGGTTATTAAATAACTAAACCCGAAACCCAATTTTCTTATTATATACCGTAAATGCGATGTTTCAGATTTGTCTATGAAGTTTGATTTATTCCAAACCGACTTGATATATATATATATATATATATATATATATATATATATATATATATATATATATATATATATATATATCATTATATACACGTGACTAGGAATTTTAAATGTAAGATCGTCCAACCCAACTACAGATGTGAAGGTAGATTGCGATCTGCGGGCTGTATCCAAGTAGCCCACTAGCGAGGCGCGTCTTCATATATATATATATATATATATACAAACTGCAACGGTGGGCTAATCCGCACGGACAAAAATAAAATTAAATCCGCTGCGGATTAGGCTATTTAAATGTGGGTTATCGCGTTTAATTATTTTAAAACTAAAAGTTTTGATGGAATATAAACATTATGAATACTTTCAGATGCATATGTTTTCTTAAAATACAAATGAAGAAAAAATAGAAAATAAAACAAGCATGAATAATACATATAAAAAATCGCATTTCATATTGTACAACGTAAATTATATTTTATTTCTTTGAGCAACTTTAGAATCCAATATTACAACAAACACAAAGAAGTGAACTTTGTAATCAAATATCTAAACACTTTAACTTTTGCTTACTTTGTATCAACTGATATATTCTTATGGATGATCTTTGGTTTTTGTATCTCAGTTCTATATATTAATGAATTGGTTATTCTTAATTTTGTTAATTTCTAAATTAATAGTCACGAACTTTTTTTGGTTAAGGCCAAACTCTTGTGGCTATATAATGCCTAAGGCTACTAAAAGTAACGGACTTTTTGGTAACTTATATAATCATATGGTTTGTCATGCATCATATTTCATAAATGAGTTTTTTTTTTCATAACTGAGTTAGTCATTACTCATTACCACCTATTTACCACTTTATTTCCACTTACGCCATTTCACATCCATTAATAGAAATCTTAGTTATAGGCTTATAGCTACGAAATATTCAAGAAAAATCGTGATTCGTTTACAAAAACTAAGAAAAATTCATGAAAAAGTCACAAAATGCAGAGATTATTCATATTGTCACAAATATTTCGCGATAAAATGGTCACGCAATAAATTATGACTGAAAGTGGTTAATGTCTTCTTCTCTTATTCCATATTCTCTTCTCATATTTTTCTTCTTCTTTTCTTTTTATCTTTGTTCTTTTTTTGAGAAATTCCACTGTATAGCTAAAAAATTATCTTTCTGCTCAGTTTCTTTAGATCTATTATTTCAGTTATGTTTCTTTTCTTTTTGTTAAAGCCGTTCTCTCAAATAGTCTTTTTAAGTTTGTCACAAAATAACATTTAAAGAGAAAAATGACCAAATAATCTTTTTTTTTAATTCTGAACATTTTAGTATTTATTTTTAATTTTTCAAAATTTGATTCCATATCCTCAAAACTACACCCCTTAATTCTAAACCCTAAGTCTAGATTAGTTAATCCTAGAGTATAACTTTATTTTTATCCTTTTTCAAAATCAGGATTTAGAGTTAAAAGTGTTGATAATATATCCTATCAAAGTAACCTTTCTTTTTTTACAACCATGGATTATCTGGCGGTCCGAGACCTAAGACCATCTCCAATGGGGTTCTTTCCATTGAGGTTTTTTTTTTTTGATCAACTGAGGTTCTTAATATATGTATTATGTATATATATATATGTATGTATATATTATATAAGTGTAAATAATTGTGGGATCCACAATTATTGTGGAACCCCATAAAAAAGTTCTTAAGGATTCTTAAAACTCTATTTTAAGAACTTTTATCTATGGAATTCTACAAAAATTATGAACCCCACAATTACTTATATCTATATATACTATACTAAAAGGGAGATATACTCCACTCTAAAGCTGTCAACGTCAGATGAAAAAATCAGCCACTAATATTACAACAATCATCCATGTCATTTTGATTAATCTTGATTTGGGCTTCGTGTTTGGTTTGGGCTTTTTCTCTTACTTTTGCTTAATTTTTTTGGCTTCTCTTGGCTTCAACGAAAAACGAAATCGTCTTTCTTCTTCGACGCAAGTCACGCGACTGTGATGACCTTTCGCGATTCTTCTTTCGAACTGAAACGGTATTATTAATGGCTGTGTGATTACTCGAATTGATTCACCTATCCACGATTCATCTTCAATGTTTGGCTTAGATGTGAAAGGCGGTGTGTAAACAGTATAAATAGATGTGAGTTGTGACTTGTGAGATCCCTCTCCTTCAACTCATCTTCTCTTCAATCATCAATCTATTTTTTTTTAAAAGCTTGAGTTCAGATGATTCTGGTTTCGTTTTATTGATTTAGAAAGTTTTAGTTTATATGATTTTGTGTTCCTTTATTGATTTTATTTAAGGTTTATGATGTAAGATGATGCAAAGTAACTCGATATTTACTTTATGCTGTTAGAACTGATTAATCGATTTAATATTTATTGTAATTTGTTTCATCTACTCGAGGCCTCTCGCAGGCAACACTCATCTAAGGATCAATCACCTTTTACCGTTGTAACTCCTTCCGACATATCTTGAAAGAAGGCCCAGTTTATGAGTTAAATGGTTTGATTCCGAGAAGCAATCCTACCTTCAAGTTTGCTGACGCAGCCGTTTCTATTAAATTCACGGACCATACAGCTTTCGTGGAGGTCACAGACACAACTAAGCTGATCCTGAATCCCGAGGGAGAGCTTCAGGTTCCGCAATACGAGTAGCTCATGTCACTTGCCAATACCAGCACTCATTTTTTCAGGTTTGAATAGCTAAAGCTTCACTACAAGCACGCTATATAATAAGTAGCGTTTATGTTTATCTTGGTTAACAGATATAGTTGGAGAAATTAGGAGTAACAAAACCATGTACAACGAAGACACCCAGAGCACTCAACGCCGCAAGGAAACCATAAAGTTTGATAATAGGTATTTGATATTTTCAACCATTTCAGGGACAAGCCTGTCTGCCTCAGTGTTGTTGATGGCCTTTCTGCGGACCTAGACACACAACTACTAAGCTCTGGCTGAATCCCTGAAGTTACAGCTTTAGAATATTTATTTAATGACTCTGCTTCACTTTCTTTTTATCATGTGCGTTTCCAGGCACAGTCTTTGCAGTATTTGGGATTCTACAGTTACATGGTGTTTCTATCACAGTCCTCTCTATAAGTGGCTTCAAAATATGAATAGGGACAAAAACATTTGAATGGATCACATGTCTTATTAATATTTCTATCTTGAGTGCAGTTCGAGCTTGAAAATTGTTGTGTCAAAGCAGTAAACCGGAGAAAGAATAAGAACATGTACAGAGTTTGGGTTCGTGGGAAGTTCCAAAAGCCATTTCTAAAATAAAGAAAGGGAAGTGCTGGTCCAATGCGGAATGGCTAAAAAGTTTATTTATTTTTAACAACTTCATGTCAAACTCTTTTGCGGCTCTTCTAGCATGCAGCTTCTTTGCATAGTGCATCTTCTCAACTGCTCATTGATTCGACCCTCTGTCTCAATGTGTTTGACGGATAAGTCAACCACCTTCCCTAAAGTTTGAACGTTTGGGGTTTGGAACCAACAACCCAAAAAAAAATTTTTTGTTAATAATATTTTGAGATTGTTTGTTGTAATGTCCAAATATGGAAATCATCTGATATACATTGAGAAATGCTTCTTCTAGAGGGGAGGAGGATATGAAGAAATCCATCTTCAAGCTCGCCAGTTTCTTGATCTGATTCTTACTGATTGCTCATGTTTATTAACTAGAAACATCAAACTATTTTATACTAATCAGAGAATCCAATATCATGTGAGCTTTCACATCAATGGGTGCTTTCACACAACACACATGCAGATACACATTTAATAAGAATTACAACATGTGCATCTACTTTCTAGGGTGTTGTACTTCTGTTATCCACATACTTGCGTCAGAGGACTCATCAGAACCTATATATTTGTGACAAAAAAGTATTAAATCATTTTTAGTGTTGCTACGTACGGAAGAGGTTGTCTGCAAGGGCTATGGAGATGATAAAGTTCTAAGATAATAAAGAAGAGGTGAATAAAGAATTAAGAGAAAATGTGTACTGGAAATCACAAAAGAAAACTGAAATATTCTGGAGTTTATGCACGTTTATTAATTTTAGTCTGAAGATATTTAGTGATGTTCACAAAACATGATATAAATATAATTTACATTTTTGTAAATAACAGTTTTTCTTATCTTCCATAGTCTATGTTTAATTATTAACATAAAATAAACATATCATATTGATCATATAACAAAAATTTACATTTTTCGTATATTTTATTATTTGAATTTTAGAAAATGACTATAAATTACTAATACTATTCAAATTCCCACATTAAAGGTTGTGATCAAGGGTTTAAAAATTGTATTGTAGAAAATATAAATAATCGTAAAACATATGAGTGAAATTTTTTATTTAATAGATATTCAAAATATATGTATTAAAGTATATACCACATAAAAATATAAAAATATTTTTATTTCAAAATTTTCGTTGATGATTTGCAGTGGATATTCAAGAGCTGTTATAAATTACTAAAATTATTAAAAGTCTCACATTAATTTCTTTTGTTATCATAAGCTTACAATTTTTGTTATAAAAGATGCATAAAATCATAAAACCATACGATTAATAATTTTCATTTAATAGATATCTATATTAAAATACATTATATATTTATGTTAATATCATTTTTTCCCAAAAAGAATTTTCTTAAAAAGTAATTTATGTTACTATCATTTAAATTTATTTATATCTATACAAAATATAAAAATGATTGTTTAGATTTATTTACCTATAATTTATCACCAGTTTATCACTTTTAACTTAAAATGTCTATTTGAGATAATTTCTCTCTAATTTATCATTGGTCAATTTTACTATTTAATTAAATGCTAAATATATAAAGATATGTTTCTTAATATTTGTATTTTTAACCCAAAATACTTATAATTTGAAACAAAATAAATATTAAACATAATAATATATTTTTAGCCTACAATTTACTGTTACATCATCTCAATCACAACTTACAAAATACTATCTCACTTATATATATATAAATAATAAATTATAATAAATATAAAATGCACCACATAAGTTATTATATGATAATAACTTCCAGTACAACAGCATGAATACTCAGAAATAAATGATGTAATGCCACCCTAAGAAAAAAACATAACTAATTATCCACATAGCATGATTTATTTAGTCTTAAAAAAACATGTACAAAATTTAACAAATATATTTATTTTTAATTAATAAAAAATTATATTAAATATTTACTCTAACAATTTAAACAATTTTTAAATATTCATCCCCCTGTAGTAAATGAATATTTACTCTAAGATATGTGGTATACCATAAGAAATAACAAATTATCTTTTAAATTTATTGGAAGAAACAAAGAAAATAGTAAATGAACTATTTAGTAAAACTGCTTAAATAAAAAAAAAATATGCAAAATAAATTCAAGTTAAAAAAAAATAATTTATATAGAAATAGGATAAAAACTAAAAATTCAGATGTACTAACCGCGCATAGCATCATTTACCAAAATAATATAACAACATTTGAATCCAATAACATCAATAATAACCATTCTTTTAAAATTAGATGCACTACTCTTTACATATAAAAGAGTTACAATACAATTTTACCAGAAATTACTATCTCAAAATAAAAATACAAAAGTTTAATTCAATTTAATAATATTATAGGAAAAATCCGGGCGTAGCCCGGAAAACTCTCTAGTATATATAATAAATACATACATATATATATGGGCAATTGTCAATAATAGCACCTTTTGAAGTTTATGTCTCAAAAATAGCACTAGAAGGAGAAAGTCACAAAAATGACATTCATTAAAGGGTAAAATATCCATAATACCCTTGGTTTAAAATTAAATAAGCAAACAAAAATAAATAAAAATAAATAAAATAAAAATAAAAAAATGAAAAAAAGAAATTTTTTTTTTATAGTTTCAGATTATATGTTTTCAGATTCGAAATTTTTATAATTTTTTTTTCAAATTTTTTTTTTCAAATTTTTGTTTATTTTTTTTCAAATTTTCTTTTTATAATTTAAAAATACTTTTTGAAACTGTTTTTAAAATTTTTATTTTTTATTTTAGAATTTATTTTTTATAAAATTTTAAACCCTAATTCCAAAACCCCACCCCTTAACTCTAAACCCTAAGGTTTGGATTAATTAACCCAAGGGGTATAAGTGTATATTACCTCTTTAATGAAACCTATTTTTGTGACTTTTAGCCTTGAGTGCTACTTTGGGAACAAAAACTTGGTTTAGTGCTATTTTAGTCTTTTTCTCTATATATATATACATAACACATATATTAAGGACCCCAATGGAAAGAACCTCTATTGGAGGTGCTCTAATTGTTTAATTCCCTAAGATAATAGTTTTCAAATCTGCCTTATATCATTCGACTACGTTTGTGTGGAGTGGATGAACCCATTTGAACATCTCAACATGAAAAACGAGTTTTTTGTCCGATGCCTAGTTTCTTGTCCGATACCTTGTGAGCCTAATCCTTGACATGTTTGCCAACGATAACATTCTGCATTCAATTTGTCAATCACAACATTTATCTTTGTATATATAGCAAACCAAATGAACAAAAATTTCTGTATCTAAACTCATAAATCCTTTTGTATGTAAAAATGGCTATGATAGGCTTATTTGGAGTCTTCATAGCATTCATTTTCTTCGTTATATACCAATGTTTCTTTCTTTGCAAGAAATCTCACAATTTGCTTTCGCTGAAGAACTGGCCTTTCCTCGGGATGCTTCCCGGAATGCTCTTCAATATCCCTCGAATTTTTGATTGGCTTTCTGAGGTTCATGAGGCCAACGATATGACATTCGCTTTCAAAGGGCCATGGTTTAGTGGAACAGACATGTTGTTCACGGTTGATCCAAGGAATATCAATCACATGCTCAACTCAAACTTTGCGAAATCTAAAGGACCAGAATTCAAGAAGATCTTTGATATCTTGGGAGATGGAATCGTAACCGCTGATATGGAATTATGGGAGGATCTGAGGAAGTCGGGTCACGCCTTATTCCACCATCAGAACTTCCTGAAGCTCTCTGTAAGCAGCACTACAAGTAAGTTAAAGGATGATCTTGTTCCATTTCTTGATAAAGCTGCTGAGGAAAACATTGTCATAGACTTACAAGATGTGTTCAAGAGATTCATGTTTGATACTGCCTCCATTTTGATGACTGGTTATGATCAAATGTCTCTATCCTATGAAATTCCCGGATATGAGTTTGGTGAAGCTGCGGACTTCTCTGAAGAAGCTATCTTCTATAGACATCTCAAACCGGTGATCTTGTGGAGGCTTCAAAACCTGATTGGTGTTGGAATTGAGAGGAAGATACGAAGTGCTTCGGAGATTTTCAACATTTTGTTTGGGAAGATCATATCTTCAAGAAGAAAAGAAGAGATAAGTCGCGTGAAAAAAGAGCCAGGAATTGACGCAGTAACATATTATATGAACGTGGACACGACCAAATATAAGCTCTTGAAGCCGGGTAATGATACATTTATAAGAGATGTTGTTTTGAGTCTATTGTTGGCAGGAAGGGACACCACAAGCTCAGCTCTCACTTGGTTCTTTTGGCTTCTTTCTAAGCATCCTCATGTTATGACCAAGATCCGACAAGAGATCCACACAAACTTTGATCCCACAGACCTAGAGAAGCTCGTGTATCTACACGCTGCGTTGTTGGAATCAATGAGACTTTACCCGCCGGTTCCCTTCAACCACAAGTCTCCTTCAAAGTCAGATGTGCTTCCAAGCGGGCACAGAGTTGAAGCAGAATCAAAGATTGTGATCTGTATCTATGCATTGAGTAGAATGAGATCTGTATGGGGAGAAGACGCATCAGAATTTAAACCAGAGAGATGGATTTCAGAGAATGGAGGGCTCAAACGTGAACCTTCATCAAAGTACTTGGTTTTTAATGCTGGTCCAAGAACTTGCTTGGGTAAACATTTAGCTCTTTTGCAGATGAAGATGGTCGCTATGGAGATCATACAAAAGTATGATTTCAAGGTCGTTGAAGGTCAAAAGATAGAACCAGTCCCCTCTATCATACTCCGTATGAAACATGGTCTTAAAGTTACAGTCACGAAGAATATATGATTCTTATGTTTGTCTGGTTTCTACGATAACTATTAGTTTTCCCTTGTCGATATGAAATGCGTTATAGTATGTACTCTATTAAAATAGAAGTCACAACATCATTTCTTGCGTGATTTTTTTAGTTGGACCATTTTTTATTTTTTTATACATATTTGAATTGTTTTAACAATTCTAAGAAAATCAAATAGAGATTCCTATATTTTCTCTTAATTACATCTGAATAAAATCTTTTCATATCTTTTAAAAAATATATATATATATATTTCGTATTTAATAATTAATACGATTATTAACTAGGTTATTAATAATTGAACATAAAACCAGCAAATTTATTTTTCAAATAATAGTATAGATAAAAATATTTAGACAAATATTTAATATCTTAAAATTCAAGACTATTTGGAGCTAGATAATTAAGAAGTAAATCTGGTGAAATCGGAATAATTAAGAAATTAATCTTTGTACCTTGAATTTTCGGATATCTGGATCAATACTATCTTTAGTTGGCGCACACATAAAACGAATTGAAAGATCTTGTTTGAACAAAGAAAAAAAAATTTCGGGATTGATCGAAATCTGAACGGCCATGGAAGAACCACCGAAGGAGAAAAGTACCGCCCCTGCCGGTGAACAAAACCCTAGCAACCTCTTTGGTGGTGTAGACTTAATCAGTTCTCTACCAGACAAGATGCTCCACCATATCTTGTCCTTTGTTCCGACCAAGGTAGCCATTACAACTAGCGTCTTGTCCAAACGTTGGAGGCATGTATGGTGCAAGACACCTTATCTCTCTTTTCCTCATCTCAAATCATCTCTTGTATTCGCGAAACCCTAGCCAGCTACACTGCCCCAAAAATGATGAGATTCCATCTTTACGTTGACAGAGAAACATCCGAAGCCAGCGAAAGGAGTCACCACGGTGATACCTTGATCAAGTTTGCAATCTCCCACAACATGGAGAAGCTTTCTTTCGTATTGAATGCATACTACGTTTTTCCAGATTTCTTCTTCAGCAATTCATCCCTAAAGCAATTCATCTACTTTGGTATTAGACCGAAATGCACCGTTTCTTGGACATCACTTCAGAACTTGTCTTTGAGGAACTCTTCCCTCGGTGACTCTTTTACTAAGGTTCTGTCTGGTTCTCCAATGCTGGAAAGCTTGACACTGCAGTCTTGTTTACTTTCTTGTCTTGATCTGAGTGAATCGCCGCGCCTTAGACGACTGGATATAGATTTCAAAAATTCTTCTCCAATAAAATGTCATATAGTGCCACATGAACATTTGACCATATTTTTCTTCCATCTGTTAGTTATTTATTGTCAAATTTAACGTATATAATTTTATTTTATTTTGGTAAAAATGTTAAGATCGTATACCATTTTTGACAGAATTTACATCGATACTAGTAGCAGAGAAATTTAAACTAAGCAACACAGGGGAAGTGAAGAAATAAAGCAACATAAAGAGACCCAAGGAACAATCAGTCAATTTTAACTCATAGAACTAAAAAGCAGAACAGAGGCTAGAGCTTGACCAAATGAATGCATTGTCAAATGGAGATGATATCTTTGATGATATATAAGAACACGCTGCAGTAGAAATTGGCTTGCCCGCTAACGCTGCTCCAAATGATTGATACCACTGCCGGACAGCTTTGCACTCCTCAGTCGACAAACTTCAAACCTGCAAACCACCACCGGTAGTAGGAGACTGAGCTTCGAGAACTCCAACCACGACTCTAACCAGAAAGCTCTAGCTGCGCCCACTGGGTAGTCGCACCAAGATCTCTAACCAGAAAGCTCTAGCTGCGCCCACAATTTAAAGTATATAATTACTGTTGTGTCTCATATTTTATAAGTGTCATTACTTGTTCCCTTAAACTTTATTAAATTAGTTATATTTGTCTAATTTGTTCAGTTTTATTTCCTAAATATCAATCTTGAATTTTAAATTTCATTTTGCACTATTTTCTATTTCTAAAAAGATAAATATTTAAATCTGAATAAATATATTATTTTCTGTGATTAACAGATAGTAATAGTACATGTAATTTTATTTAAGATTACAATTTGTGACTATGAATGCATATAAAATGTATTGAAAACATAAAATATATATATCTGCTAAAAACAAACGTTTTTGTAAAGCAATATTTTCAGAAATAATGAGTATATTTAATTAGTGAAAATATTTATTATAATCATATAGTATTCTATTAAAAATATACTAAAGCTGTAAAAATATTATATATATAATATATGAAAATTATTGTGCCCCATATATAATATTTTTCTTGAATGGTCCTTGTCCGTGTCATGACACAAACGGCTAAATTTGAGATGATAGTTTTCCAACTTGGGATATTTTGCACAATTTTAAATCCGCCTTACTACTCAAAGTAAGTTTGTGTAAACTATAATAGAATATGATATATCATTGTGTTATGTTTGATAAGAGAATACAAAATGTATATATATAGCGGTAATATTAACATAATGTTAACATTACATAATGCTAATTTTCTTATACACTTAATGTAAATATACTAAGAATATCTTAAAATTAACTTGATCTTCGAGTCTTTCCTTTTAGTCTTGAGAGTTTTCATAGACTTCACAGTCTTGGTCCGTAATATACACATTGCCCAAGATATCTCTAATATTTTGTGTGGTTGGATCCATTGTAACATCTCTACACGTGAAACCCGAGTTTTTGGTCCGATGCCATGTGTGGATCTAATCCTTTGACATTAAAGATTTGGGTGAGCTAAAGTACTTTCTAGGGATAGAAATATGCCGCTCTAAAAAGGGGCTTTTCTTATCCCAAAGAAAGTACACACTTGATATTTTAAATGAGGCAGGAAAGCTTGGAGAAAGAGTAGCTAAAACACCACTTGAAGAAGGCTATAAAGTCTTGCGTGAGGGAGAGTTTGAAAACAAACCATTTCGAGACTTCAAGCTCTATAGGAGGATGGTTGGGAAGCTGATCTATCTCACCATTACAAGACCAGACATCTGTTTTGCTGTGAACCAAATCAGCCAGCATATGCAAGCACCTAAGGTTCATCATTGGAATATGGTGGAAAGGATCATGAGATACCTAAGGGAGGCCCCGGGTCAAGGTGTTTGGATGGACTGCAACAAGAGCACAGAGATTGTGGGATATTGTGATGCAGATTGGGCTGGTGATAGAGTAGATAGGAGGTCTACTACAGATTATTGCACCTTCATTGGAGGCAATCTAGTTACGTGGAAAAGTAAGAAGCAAAAAGTGGTATCATGTTCGAGTGCTGAGACAGAATATAGAGCAATGAGGAAGCTGACTAGTGAGCTCATTTGGATCAGAAACTTGCTAAGAGACTTGGGCATAGAGACATCAACACCAATTACCATACACTGTGATAATCAGGCGGCCATTCATATAGCTTCAAACTCAGTGTTTCATGAAAGGACAAAGCACATTGAAGTGGACTGTCACAAAGTGAGACAGGCTGTGGAGCAGAAGATTATTCTACCTTGCTACACTAGAAGTGAAGACCAGCTAGCTGATATCTTCACCAAAGGAGTAAGTATTAAGGTCTGTGAGTTCATTCATCCGAGATTGGGACTCATAGACATGACTAGATCATGATCCCCTTAAGCCATGAAGCATCTACTCTTTTTCCTTTGTGTGTTTTTGTCCCATTGGGTTTTTCACACAAAAAGTTTTAATGAGGGATGTTTTCATGAGTTCCAAGCTTAGCCATACCTTATGGTAAAGCTTGAGGGGGAGTATTGACATGAAGAAATAAAGTTAGCAAGACTTGCCAAAGAAAATTAAGCAAGGCTTGTCAGAATGAACAGTACCAGCGAAGCTACAGTAAAAACAAACAGATATTTTGTTTTAGCTTTCCTAGTAAGCCAAAGGTGTTTGGCTACTAGAGTAAGTATGTTCTATTCTGATTATGTCTCTTGATAATCTATTGTAATGACACTTTTCAGATCTAAGGAATCAAGTTTCTCCTTCTTTACTCTTTTCTCTCTTCTTTTTCTCTTGTTCTTAACTTAGATCTTCATTTTCTGACATCTTGCAGATGAAGATGGTAGCTGTGGAGATCATACAAAACTATGATTTCAAGGTCGTTGACAGTCAGAAAATCGAACCAGTCCCTTCAGTCATTCTCCGACTCAAACATGGTCTTAAGGTTACAGTCAATAAGAAAATATGATTCTAATCTTTGCCTGGTAACTATTAGTAATTTCCCTTGTCGATAATAAATGCGTTACTACTTGTATTATTTTCCAAGCAATCGATGTAGGGTGTTAATATCTATCAAGATCTAGTATGTAACACTCACGAATCACGATCACTAGTAGCTTAGCTATATATACAGTCACGAACCTTCTTTTGATTAAGGCCAACTCTTGTGGCTATATAATGCCTAAGACCATCTCCAATGGAGTATCTAAGAGGTCTATTAGTAGTTTTCCCTTGTCGATAATAAATGCGTTATTACTTGTATTATTTTCCAAGCAATCGATGTACCGTGTTAATATCTATCAAAATCTAGTATGTCACACTCACGAATATCACTAGTAGCTTAGCTATATATAGTCACGAACATTTTTTCATTAAGGCCAACTCTTGTGGCTATATAATGCCTAAGGCTACTAAAAGTGACGGACTTTTTTGGTAACTTATATAATCATGGTTTGTCATGCATATTTCATAACTGAGTTAGTCATTACCACCTATTTACCACTTTATTTCCACTTACGCCATTTCACATCCATTAATAGAAATCTTAGTTATAGGCTTATAGCTACGAAATATTCAAGAAAAATCGTGATTCTTTTACAAAGATACAAAGTCTGTAACTTGGGTAGAGAAACAGAGTTCCGGTGGCATGTTGTCGGAGATGTTATTGTTCTGTAATAACCTTTTAAAAAACAAAAAAACCCATCAGCATAAAACTGGTTTCGAGGTTGAAGAAACAAACAAAAAAAAAACAAAAGTCCCAAACTTTATTTTGTATTGTTGCGAAGAAACAAACAAAGAGAGAAGGGTGTCGCAGTCTTACACTTGATGGAGGTTAGTGAGGTTTGCGATGGAGGCTGAAAATGTACCAGAAAGGAACTCCTCTGCCATTGGAGATAGAAGAAGATTAATGTCTGTCGGAGTTGTTACAAGAAACCAAGACATAGAGAGTAAAAACACTTACAGGATAGTAACGAGGTTGTCGGGAGAACAAGTGATCATGGTCCAGCTACAAGGATCAACAGAGAACTCATCCCAGTTGTTCAAAACACCACGAGGGTAGTGTAAATCGTTCTTTATGTTTATCAGAGCTTCCACTGTCAACAAAAGAAAACATAAATTTTGAAGCTTTCAAACACCCAAAGAAATTAAAATTAAAAAAAAAAGGTAATTTTTTGTGCTACTTTCAGGGTTTCTGTGCTGAGAAGAGAGAGAGCAAGTGGAGAAACAGAGTAACAAGAAGGAGACGAAAGGGAAGAGAAAGTAAGGATCTTTTTCCTCTTGTTAATGACTAAACTGTCTTAGTGATATAATTGATATAGTTTATGGTGTTGCTTGTTATATCACTAAAACTTATTATTTGTTTTTCTTTTTAATTTGTTTCTTGTACTGTTGAGACTTCATAAATTATCTAAAAGTTGTTGAAAATACCTTTTGTTTTTTGATATTTTTTCTCCAATTTAGTTGTGTAAATTGTGTGTATTAAATAATAATTTTTATTATCCTTATTATGTTTGTCATAGGTTTTTATTTTTTAACTTATTGCTTTTAAAACAAATACATGAATACTTGTACAAATAACTATAAAATGAGTGACAATTCTGAGTATTAGAGTCTTAATGAGTTTTAAACAAATATATATATTTCTCATAATAAGACAATAGCATTGGCCTATTGACATTAGGCATGTAAGCTTTTTTTATAAGACAAGAAAAGTGAACAGGTGGAGATGTTGTTGCCGCTTTTGTGTCTGTCGGGATTGTCTCTTGTATCTCCTGGTGTGACTGTGTTTGTTTCTCTTTTATTTGATGGGTAATATGTAAACAAAAATCATTGTTATTTGTATTTATCAGAGTTTAATTGTAACTTACTCTGTTTTTTTTTGTTTCGGTAGTTTCACTGATTTTGGTTGTCGTCTTCATCTTTTTCGTTAGCATCTGCGAAAAGTAAGTTTGTAACTTGTTAAATAGCTGGTCGTATAGTTTGTATTTGTTTAGCTGACTCGATGTATATGTCATTGAGTTTTAGTTGAGGTGATTGGTTTGATATATTTGTAAGATTAGACAAAAAAAGAGAGGTGATCATTTATGATTCGTCTTTTTTTGGGATTCTAGTTTTTGATGTTTTGATTGTTTGGGTTGTTGTGGTTTCTTTTAAGCTGTAAAATAAAATTTTGTATAAAATTAGTTTAATAAGTAAGAGAGATAAATAGACTACCACAGATCTTGGGTAGAAAATATTTTTGATTATTGATGTTAGCACAATATATAGAGTAATATAAAGAGAATTGTGTATTGATTGTTTCTTACGGATAAATGAGGAGACGGATAACGACTCGAGTTGTTTCTTTGGTGAGATCAGAGCCCTGGACAGAACGAATTTGTCCAACCACATCTGCGAGTTTAAATATCAGTTATGATATCGAAACATAATATAAACTCAGATGCAATATGATATACCTGAGAGTTCTAGGTTTGTGTTCGGAATCACTTGGAGATTGTCGAACAGTCTAATCATGACTGGAGATTGATCTGAGGAGCACCTGTGATGACTTCATCAATAATGGTTGGTGAGATGAAACAAATGAGGAATGAATGATCAGTTATCTTGGGTACATGCTTGAGTACCAAGCAACCAAGATGGAGAGACTCGAAGGTTGAGTGACGAACGCCAGGGACACCGGTTTGAGGAACTGGAGAGACAGAGAGAAACATTTTCAAGAAGATTGTTAAAGTTAAGAGGAATCAATGAGTTTTGTAGAGATGCAGATTGAGTTCATCAAAGATAAGAATCATATATATATATATATAGGATTTACAGAGAGGCTACAAATCAGGAACATTTATGATCAAACAATTTAAGATGGGGAAATGAAGAGTTCACTGGTGAAAAAATAGATTACGAACAGACACACAGCAGAACTCTGTAACTCATATTTGTCTGAGGCAATGATGAAAAAAACTCTAACTCATATTAAACGACGACAGTTTACAATATGAGAAAACTATAATTGTTTCAAACTTGAGTTTTTTTTTTCATATAACGTGATGAATCTCATTTAAAAATGAAATTCATAATATACTTGTAGATCTGACCCTCAGAGAAAGCCGAAGAAGCAAAGACTTTCAACCTTCATAAATATATATTGGTTTCAGCCATCAATGTACAAAGTATTATTTAATTTAGTGATATAAATATTAGTGTTTATATCTCAATAATCCGGATTCAAGCTTTTAACTTGATATTTTTTTCACACTTTTTAAAAGTAGAGTCCACAAAACATTGATGGCACAGAGGAGTGAGCAAAGTGCCAATGTAGATTTTTTTAGATTCGTTCATGTCAATGTCATCTGGCCATACAAACAGCTAGATCTGAGATGATAGTTCTCGAACTTGGGATATTTTGCACAATTTTAAATTCGCCTTACCACTTAATTAAGTTCGTGTGGTTGGATCCATTTTAACATCCATTTTAAAACGAGTTTTTTCTCCGATGCCTTGTGGACCTAATCCTTGACATGTTTGCCGACGATAACATTATTCCTTCAATTTTCCAACCACAACATTTTTACTACTTGTACATGTTATATATAGCAAACCAACTGAACTAAAATTTCTGTATCCAAACCTATAAATCCTTTTGTATGTAAAAATGGCTATGATAGGCTTATTTGGAGTCTTGATAGCATTCATTTTCTTCCTTGTATTCCAATGTTTCTTTGTTTGCAAGAAATCCCACAATGTGGCTTTGCTGGAGAACTGGCCTTTCCTTGGGATGCTTCCCGGAATACTCTTCAATCTCCCTCGAATTTTTGATTGGCTTTCTGAGGTTCATGAGGCCAACGATATGACTTTCGCTTTCAAAGGGCCTTGGTTTAGTGGAACAGACATGTTGTTCACGGTTGATCCAAGGAATGTCAATCACATGCTCAGCTCAAAATTTCCGAATTACCATAGAGGACCTGAATTCAGAAAGATCTTTGATATCTTGGGAGATGGAATCGTAGCCGCGGATATGGAGTTATGGGAGGATCTGAGAAAGTCAGGTCACGCCTTATTCCACCATCAGAACTTCCTGGAGCTCTCTTTAAGTTGCACTACAAGTAAGTTAAAGGATCATCTTGTTCCATTTCTTGATAAAGCTGCTGAGGAAAACATTGTCATAGACTTACAAGATGTGTTCAAGAGATTCATGTTTGATACTGCCTCCATTTTGATGACTGGTTATGATCAAATGTCTCTATCCATCGAGATGCCCAAAGTTGAGTTTAGTGAAGCTGCAGACTTCTTTGAAGAAGCTACCTTCTATAGACATCTCAAACCGGTGATTTTGTGGAGGCTTCAATATTTGATTGGTGTTGGAACTGAGAGGAAGATAAGAACTGCTTCGGAGATTTTCAACAGTTTGTTTGCAAAGATTATATCTTCAAGAAGAAAAGAAGAGATAAGCCGCGGGGAAAAAGAGCCAGGAATTGACGCAGTAACGTATTATTTGAATGCAGACACAACCAAATATAAGCTGTTGAAACCTAGTAACGATAAGTTTATAAGAGACGTTGTTTTGAGTCTATTGTTGGCAGGAAGGGACACAACAAGCTCAGCCCTAACTTGGTTCTTCTGGCTTCTTTCTAAGCATCCTCAAGTTATGACCAAGATCCGACAAGAGATCAACGCAAAGTTTGATGCCACAGATCTAGAGAAGCTCGTGTATCTACACGCTGCGTTGTCGGAATCAATGAGGCTCTACCCACCGGTTCCCTTCAACCACAAGTCTTCTTCAAAGTCAGATGTGCTTCCAAGCGGGCACAAAGTTGTAGCAGGTTCAAAGATTGTAATCTCTATTTACGCATTGGGAAGAATGAGATGTGTATGGGGAGAAGACGCATCAGACTTTAAACCAGAGAGATGGATTTCAGAGAATGGAGGGCTCAGAAGTGAACCTTCATCCAAGTTCTTGGTTTTCAGTGCAGGTCCAAGAACTTGCTTGGGTAAACGTTTAGCTCTTTTGCAGATGAAGATGGTAGCTGCGGAGATCATACAAAACTATGATTTTAAGGTCGTTGAAGGTCAGAAGATCGAGCCAGTCACCTCTATCATTCTCCGAATCAAACATGGTCTTAAGGTTACAGTCAGTAAGAATATATGATTCTTATGTTTGCCTGGTTTCTACGGTAACTATTTGTTTCCCCTTGTCGATAATAAATGCGTCAGTACTTGTATTATTTTCCAAGCAATATCTATAAGAATCTAGTAAAACTCATCTCCTGGTAAAAACAATGTAGATAATATATTACTTTTTACATGTCCTGGTTTTAAGTAAGAGGATAATCTTGTTCATATGGTGGAAGCTGAGGATTATGCATATACAACCAGGACATGTAAAAAGTAAGATATTACAGAGACTTAAAACCAAAAAAAGAAGAAGATATAACTCGATCAAAGAAGATGAACACTTTGTATTGTGTAAATTATATTTTAAAAGAAATAATATTTTTGTTTCTAATATCAAGATTATTTGTGTAAATTGTATTTAATGAAATCACATTATGTAGAGATTTATAATTTTCATCTAAGAAAATATAGATATAAAGAAAGTATTTTATTAGTTGAAAATTATATTTTATGTTATTTAAAAATATTTTTTAAATGTAATATAACTATTTTGTGAACTTTCCTTTTTTTTTAATAAATCAGATTATATATACATATATTTTCGTTTTTCAATTCTTTTTTTTTAACTTTATAAAAAAGTTTCATTTTTATTATATGTGTATATTTTTCAGTATAATCAATCACCGTGAGAGTTAATGTGAGAGCGATACATAAAAAACTGATTTCTCAAATAATAGATACATAGGAAACTGACATCTCAAATAATATTATAGAGATTTGATGAAATAGGAATAATTAGGAAATTAATCTTTGTACACTGAATTTTTGGATATCCGGATCTATAATATCTTTAGTTGGCACACATAAAACTAATTGAAATATCTTGTTTGAACAAAGAAAAAAAATCAGGATTGATCGAAATCCGAACGGCCATGGAAGAACCACCGAAGGAGGAAAGTACCGCCCCTGCCGGTGTAGACTCAGTCAGCTCTCTACCAGACGAGATGCTCCACCATATCCTGTCCTTTGTTCCGACCAAGATAGCCATCACAACTAGCGTCTTGTCCAAACGTTGGAGGCATGTGTGGTGCAAGACACCTTATCTCTCTTTTCCCCATCACAAATCATCTCTTGAATCGATTCACGAAACCCTAGCCAGCTACACTGCTGCAAAAATCACGAGATTCCATCTCTACGTTGATAGAGAAACACCCGAGGCCAGCGAAAGGAGTCGTCACCACGTTGATAGCTTGATCAAGTTTGCGATATCCCACAACGTGGAGAAGCTTTCTTTGGTATTGAATGCATACTACGCTTTTCCAGATTTCTTCTTCAGCAATTCATCCCTAAAGCAACTCATCGTGGATTCATGGAACTATATTAGACCCAAATGCACCGTTTCTTGGACATCACTTCAGAACTTGTCTTTGAGGAACTCTTCACTCGATGAATCTTTTACTAAGGTTCTGTCTGGTTCTCCAATGCTGGAAAGCTTGACATTGCAGTCTTGTTCACTTTCTTGTCTTGATCTGAGTGAATCACCGCGCCTTAGACGACTGAATTTAGAATTCTTCAATTCTTCTCCAAGAAAATGTCATATAGTGGCTCCTCATATCCATTACTTGAGAATGATAGATTTTACGCAAAAATATAGTTTAGTTGATGTCTCCTCCTCTTTAATAGAAGCTAATATAGACACTATCTATTTCTTACCTCGATTCTGGTGTACTCAAGATGATCCCTCGAAGGATCCCTCAAAGGAAGATTACCAAGTGATGATGCAAACGATGCTAGAAAAGTTGCAGAACGTTGAGAACCTTACTGTTGGGCTTAGCTTTCTTCAGGTATGTTGACATTAAATCTTGCATCCTTTAAATCATTAATGCTTAGAACTCGCTATGTTTATTATAAACATATGCTAGCTAAGTAGTTTTATGATTAACTGTTTGCTTTGGTTTTTCTTTTGGTGTGAGGTAATCACTATCTCTTTGTCATTCTTATTACTAGATGCTATCTATTGCCGAGGTCAGTGGTGTTCATTTCCCGACGTTTAAGGTCAAAACGTTGACTCTTAAAACAACAATTTTGCGATCTGCGGTTCTTGGTATAGCAAAGCTGCTACAAAACTCACCTGAATTAAAGAAAATTGTTTTTTACAAAACTGAAGATTGGAACTGCTCAGTGGTAAATTAATTTTACTATCCTTTCCTTGCTATATTACAAACTACAAACAAATAAAAAAGCATGTGCTTCGCTTTCTTTGGCTAATATATAAAGATTTTTTAGTTTGCATGCTGATAACTTTGTTTGTTTTTATTTATAAAAAAAAAACTTTGTTTGTTTTGCAGGAGAAATATGTTAATCGCTACATGGAGCCACAAGATCCACAAGACCTGATCTTTCCTGCTAAGTCAGCGTTTAAAGTTGCAAAGCCGGATCTCGTGGCTTCCTTCATGGAACTTTTGCTGCGAAACACAAGAACACTAGAAACATTGGTTCTCCAGTTGAGGAGTTGCCTTAATACATCGAATTATGATGAGCTTTCTCAAATCGCTCTTACACTTTCTCACAAAAATAAGGTATGCATTGTGCTGAAATGATCAAATGGTCTTATATTATGTATGATTGGTTTCTCGTGTTGGATACTTGGATCCATTGAACAATATTATTTGTTGGCCTATTCTACTGATTAGAGAGGAAGCTGCTTCAGGTTCACCCGATTTAGTTACAGTCGTAAGCATGGTTCCATATAGAAACAAAGCTACTTCAATAAAAATAAAAAAAAGACCATCAGTGTGTTCATCTTCTTTGATCGAGTTATATCTTTTTTTTTTGGTTTTAAGTCTCTGTAATATCTTACTTTTTACATGTCCTGGTTGTATATATATGCATAATCCTCAGCTTCCACCATATGAACAAGATTATCCTCTTTCTTAAAACCAGGACATGTAAAAAGTAATATATTATCTACATTGTTTTTACCAGGACATGAGTTTAGATTTTGATAGATATTGCTTGGAAATTAATACAAGTACTGACGCATTTATTATCGACAAGGGGAAACAAATAGTTACCGTAGAAACCAGGCAAACATAAGAATCATATATTCTTACTGACTGTAACTTTAAGACCATGTTTAATTCGGAGAAGGACAGAGGGGAATGGTTTGATCTTCTGACCTTCAACGACCATGAAATCATAATTTTGTATGATCTCTACAGCTACCATCTTCATCTGCAAAAGAGCTATATGTTTACCCAAGCAAGTTCTTGGACCTGCGTTAAAAACCAAGAACTTTGATGAAGGTTCATGTTTGAGCCCTCCATTTTCTGAAATCCATCTCTCTGGTTTAAATTCTGATGCGTCTTCTCCCCATACAGATCTCATTCTACCCAATGCGTAGATACAGATCACAATCTTTGATTCTGCTTCAACTTTGTGTCCGCTTGGAAGCACCTCTGACTTTGAAGGAGACTTGTGATTGAAGGGAATCGGGGGGTAGAGTCTCATTGATTCTGACAATGCAGCGTGTAGATACACGAGCTTATCTAGATCTGTGGGATCAAACTTTGTGTTGATCTCTTGTCGGATCTTGGTCATAACTTGAGGATGCTTAGAAAGAAGCCAGAAGAACCAAGTGAGAGCTGAGCTTGAGGTGTCCCTCCCTGCTACCAATAGACTCAAAACAACGTCTCTTATAAACTTATCGTTACTAGGTTTCAACAGCTTATATTTGGCTGTATCTGCATTCAAATAGTATGTTACTGCGTTGATAGTTTGCTCTTTTTTCCCGCCACTCTTCTCTTCTTTTCTTCTTGTTGATATGATCTTTGCAAACATACTGTTGAAAAACTCCGAAGCAGTTCTCATCTTCCTCTCAACTCCAACACTAATCAGGTTTTGAAGCCTCCACAAGATCACCGGTTTGAGATGTCTATAGAAGAGAGCTTCTTCAGCGAAGTCCGCAGCTTCACTAAACTCAACTTCGGGCATCTCGATGGATAGAGACATTTGATCATAACCAGTCATCAAAATGGAGGCAGTATCAAACATGAATCTCTGGAACACATCTTGTAAGTCTATGACAATGTTTTCCTCAGCAGCTTGATCAAGTAATGGAACAAGATCATTCTTTAACTTACTTGTAGTGCTACTTACTGTGAGCTTCAGGAAGTTCTGATGGTGGAATAAGGCGTGACCTGACTTCCTCAGATCCTCCCATAACTCCATATCAGCTGCTACAATTCCATCTCCCAAGATTTCAAAGATCTTCTTGAATTCAGGTCCTTTAGGGTAATTCGGAAAGTTTGAGCTGAGCATGTGATTGATATTCCTTGGATCAACAGTGAACAACATGTCTGTTCCACTAAACCAAGGCCCTTTGAAAGCGAAAGTCATATCGTTGGCCTCATGAACCTCAGAAAGCCAATAAAAAATTCGAGGGAGATTGAAGAGTATTCCGGGAAGCATCCCAAGGAAAGGCCAGTTCTCCAGCAAAGCCACATTGTGAGATTTCTTGCAAACAAAGAAACATTGGAATACAAGGAAGAAAATGAATGCTATCAAGACTCCAAATAAGCCTATCATAGCCATTTTTACACAAAAGGATTTAATGAGTTTAGATACAGAAATTTTTGTTCATTTGGTTTGCTATATACCCTATATATAACATGTACAGTAAAAATGTTGTGGTTGGCAAATTGAATGTATAATTTAATTATAAGGTCCAACAAGGCATGGGACCACCAACTCTTTAAATTACTTTTGTCCTGTATATATATCATAGCCAAATCATTGCTAGTTCCGATGCATATCTTACTGGACTAACTTTGTCCATTATAATATCTCTAATTAATTGAATTCAAGCAACAAAGATCTATCTTATCCCAAAGAATGATAGATCACACACCTCTATAGTAGGTTTAGATGAATGACTAACCTACCCTTTATACGTATATATTCTATACGCCTCCTAAGATGGAAAGTTTCCAATCTACTAAACCTTTTTTCAAATCTGTTTTTGATATTAAAGATCTAGGTGAGTTAAATACTTCCTGTATACCGTTTTAAAAGAAGTTCTTCTTATCCCAAGAGGTACATTATTGATTTTTTAAATGAGGTAGGAAAAGAAAGCTCTCCTTATCCCCAAAACATCTTATATATCTTATATAATAAAACAGAAGTCACAACCTTGATTCATGTGTGATATTTTAAAAAATGGACTCTCACTAGAAATCAGTTATGATTCATTTATTCCAACTAATATGACTTAATAATATATCATTCCTAATATAACAATCGACTCCTATAAAATCGGATTGGTTAACAAACACATATTTTATTCCTTAATAAATTATACATAGTAGTAATATAAACTATTCTATAGTTCAAAATACTGAACCGATTTAAATAATTTAACCAATATATATATATATAATGAGTTGTATTAAAATAGAAATCATGACTTTTTTCATGTGTGATTTTTTTAATTTGAACTATTTTTAAAAAAAATATTAAATGTATTTTATTAATATTAATAATATATACAATCTTTGAACTACTTTAGTCATAATATCTTTTGATATCTTTTAATTTTAAATATATATATTTTTTTAAATCAAACAAATCTGTTTATAAGATTTTAACAAGATCTTAATTTTCAAAAATTCTATGTAAATATTTTTTATAATTCGTGATTAGTGTTAAAATATTATTATACATTAATATATTTTATAAAATGAAGAATAAAAGTTTTATCTTATTTTACCTATTATATAATCATAATCAATCATATTAAGAGAAAATTATTATATTGAACTAAACATGATAAATTATATTAAATTATTAGATCTATATATTTTATTTTCAGAAGTATTTTTGTTCAGAATATAATATGTTGGTAACAGGGGTTAACATTAGCAAACTATATAATACATGTATAAAAATTATCATGTATTTTATTAAAGCTAATAATATAAAAAATTGTTGTATTTATTTTAATTATGATATCTTTTCATTTTAACTATATATATATAATTCTAACAAATCTGTTGAAAAATATTTTAACAATATCTTAACTTTCAGGAAGTTTATGTAAATATTTTAACTAATTTTGTAATTAGCAATGAACTATTATTATTCATTAATATGTATTCAATTATCATTTATAAAATGAAACACGAAAATTATATCTTATTTTATCTATTTTATAATAATAATAATTCATGTTAAAGTAAAACTATTATATTGAATTAAATATGATAAATTATATTAAATTGATAATTTTATAATTTTATTTTCATAAATATAAAATATTTATACTAAAAATATAATACGATGACATAACCACTTAACATTCGCAAACTATATGATACATGTATAAAAATTGATATATCTTAGATTTTTTGTATATATAAAGAATATATTTTTAAAATGAATAAACGTAAATAAATATTGATATAAGAAAATACGACTTTGAAGGTTGGCGGGTCAAAACTGAATATAAATTTGATACAAAATAATTTTCAAATATGTTGTTTCATGCATATATTAATTTGTTTAATAACAAAATCCAAATACAGTAACATAAATATATTAATTTCAAATATGTTGTTTCATTAGCGGTTTTACATTATTGATTGTTATACCATGTAAACTATAAAATTGTTATATTTGAAATAGGTATATAAACATTTAAATATATGGTTAATGTTAAAATTGTATACCGCTAATGAACTAAAATAAATATATATATTTATAAAACCGAAAAAGAACATCCGCGCGGTTGCGCGGGTCAAAATCTAGTTCATTATTAATCTTTAAATGAGGTAGGGAAGCTCGGAGATAAGCCAACAAAAAAAGATAGAAGAAGTCTTTTTGTAAAGATGCCTGCAAACGGGAGTCAAGAATGTGCATGAAAAACTTTAACATGTCACATAGCTACCTTTTCACGTACAGTGGAGATAACTTAAACTGATGTTGCTTGCAAGATAAAATGAACTGATGTTGTCACAGAACACAAGAGTGGCGTTTTGAGCAGGAAATTTCTTAGAAAACAAGCAGCAACAGAGATCAAACAGAGCCAAGACTTGCGCAGTTGAAGGCTTAAAGCCCATGAACAATTGTACCTTGATATATCTGATAATCTTGTTAAAATGGTGGAAGCTGAGGATTATGCATATACAATTAGGACGTGTACAAAAGTAAGATATTGCAGAGACATAATTAAAACGAAAAAGATATAGCTCGATCAAAGAAGATGAACACTGATGGTTTTATTTATTTCTATTGAAGTAGTTTCGTTTCTATAATAGAACCATGCATGCTTACTACTATAAGTAAATCAGGTGCACCTAAAGCAAATTCCTCTCCTATCAGTAGAATTAGCAAATAAATAAAATTGTTGAATGGCCCAACACTAGAAACCCATGATACATAATATAACACCACTCGATCATTTCAGCACAATGGAGACCTTATTTTTGTGAGAAAGTGTAAGAGCGATTTGAGACAGCTCATCATAATTTGATATATTAAGGCAACTCCTCAACTGGAGAACCAATGTCTCTAGTTTTCTTGTGTTTCGCAGCAAAAGTTCCATGAAGGAAGCCACGAGATCCGGCTTTGCAACTTTAAACGCTGACTTAGCAGGAAAGATCAGGTCTTGTGGATCTTGTGGCTCCATGTAGCGATTAACATATTTCTCCTGCAACACAAACAAAGTTTTTTTTTATATAAATAAAAACAAACAAAGTTATCAGCATGCAAACTAAAAAATCTTTATATATTAGCCAAAGAAAGTGAAGGAGATGCATTTTTATTTGTTTGTACTTCGTAATATAGCAAGGAAAGGATAGTAAAATTTACCACTGAGCAGTTCCAATCTTCAGTTTTGTAAAAAACAATTTTCTTTAATTCAGGTGAGTTTTGTAGCAGCTTTGCTATACCAAGAACCGCAGATCGCAAAATTGTTGTTTTAAGAGTCAACGTTTTGACATTAAACGTCGGGAAATGAACACCACTGTACTCGGCAATAGATAGCATCTAGTAATAAGAATGACAAAGAGATAGTGATTACCTCTCACCAAAAGAAAAACCAAAGCAAACAGTTAATCATAAAACTACTTAGCTAGCATATGTTTACAATAAACATAGCGAGTTCTAAGCATTAATGATTTAAAGGATGCAAGATTTAATGTCAACTTACCTGAAGAAAGCTAAGCCCAACAGTAAGGTTCTCAACGTTCTGCAACTTTTCTAGCATCGTTTGCATCATCACTTGGTAATCATGCTTTGAGGGATCCTTCGAGGGATCATCTTGAGTACACCAGAATCGAGGTAAGAAATAGATAGTGTCTATGTTAGCTTCTATTAAAGAGGAGGAGACATCAACTAAACTATATTTTTGCGTAAAATCTATCATTCTCAAGTAATGGATATGAGGAGCCACTATATGACATTTTCTTGGAGAAGAATTGAAGAATTCTAAATTCAGTCGTCTAAGGCGCGGTGATTCACTCAGATCAAGACAAGAAAGTGAACAAGACTGCAATGTCAAGCTTTCCAGCATTAGAGAACCAGACAGAACCTTAGTAAAAGATTCATCGAGTGAAGAGTTCCTCAAAGACAAGTTCTGAAGTGATGTCCAAGAAACGGTGCATTTGGGACTCATATAGTTCCATGAATCTACGATGAGTTGCTTTAGAGATGAATTGCTGAAGAAGAAATCTGGAAAAACGTAGTATGCATTCAATACCAAAGAAAGCTTCTCCACGTTGTGGGATATCGCAAACTCGATCAAGCTATCAACGTGGTGACGACTCCTTTCGCTGGCTTCGGATGTTTCTCTATCAACGTAGAGATGGAATCTCGTGATTTTTGCAGCAGTGTAGCTGGCTAGGGTTTCGTGAATCGATTCAAGAGATGATTTGTGATGGGGAAAAGAGAGATAAGGTGTCTTGCACCACAAATGCCTCCAACGTTTGGACAAGACGCTAGTTGTGTTGGCTACCTTGGTCGGAACAAAGGAGAAGATATGGTGGAGCATCTCGTCTGGTAGAGAGCTGATTGAGTCTACACCGCCAAAGAGGTTGCTAGGGTTTTGTGCACCCCCAGGGGCGTTACTTTCCTCCTTCGGTGGTGGTTCTTCCATGGCCGTTCGGATTTCGATCAATCCCGAATTTGTTTTTCTGTGTTAAATAAGATATTTCAATCAATCTTTTATGTAAAAAAAAATTCTTAATAAATTCACCAGATTTGTTTCTTAATTATCCCGATTGCACCGGATTTATTTCTTAATTAATTCACCAGATCCAAATTTATATTTTTAAATTTTTCGATTTTAAATGGTTGTCTAAATTTATTATGTATAATGATTTAAGTATGAAATTAGAAAAAAAAATATTTTAAATAATATTAAACTAAAATTTGTATATCACATAACAAAATATAATATGATATTTTGAAATGTGAATTTATTTATCAACCAAAAAGAAATTAAAGACTTCAAAAATCAATTTATGTTACAAATATAAACAAGATGTTATGACATGAATCATTTTTTTTTTTTTTTTTTTTTTTTTTGTAAAAAGGCTTTCAAATTTAAAAACAGAGGAACATACATTGTATGGTTTTTCAACCATAAAGTTTAAGAAAATATGATGAGACATGCCTCATAATCAACCAAGCAATAGCTCACAAAAGAGAGAACTTATGATACATAAGCTTAGTGAAACAAGAAAAAGATGGAAGTACTAAGAAGATGGACAGTAGTATCCGCGGCCTCGACGACCTTGTTTACCTCTTCCTCTAACCGTTTTCCATTCCATATCTTGAAATTTTTGAAGTGGTTTTATTAACCTTCCACCTCGTGACATGGTGAGGTTTGCCGTAGCATCACTCATAAACCCATCTCCATCATCTTGCTCATTATAGTCAATTTGATTGGAAAAGGGACTGCCATGTTCAGGAGAATGTGAAGAGGCCAATGAATTGTCCTTTGGAACCAAGTTGGTTTCGAAGACAATAACAGGTGATGGAATTGCTTCCATAATAATAGTTTCAGTTGGAGCAGACTGTGTGTCTGCTAATGGTGATGAAATGAAAAGAGAGTTGGAGCCATTAGCTATATGTACCTTAGAGTGAGTGAAGTTGTTTGCTGGAGTAGAGAGATCCTTCGGCTCTACACTCATTTGTGAGTGCAAATCAGTGTCTCTTTCTATAGCAGATTCTAAAATCTGTACAGAAGGTTCAACTTGTGCTTCTTCAGCTGAGACCAAATCTATCTCTGAATTTTTAGCTTGTAACTCCAATTCTGAGGTAACAACAGACTGAGTTAGTACCTTTCCCAATTCACCTTGTGGTTCTTCAATTGAGGTTGTTTCCACAACAGAGGGAACAACTGGAAGTAAACATCTTTTTTCTTTGTGTCCTAAGTGTCCACATCTACCACAAACACTTGGAATCCATGTATACTCAACATCCACCAAGAAAATATTACCTTGTTTGTCATCCAAGGCAATTTGCTTTGGAAATGGTTTGTCAAGCTCTACTTCAACGAGCAACTTGGCTTCACCCAAACAAGTCGGATCAAGACGAGGTTTATGCGTTTGCATAGGTTCCCCAAGTCCAGATGCTACATGGCTGAGACCTAATCTTGAGTAGCAACTATCCGGGACATTTTTAAGAATTACCCACACTGGGATTGTTGAAACCTCAGGGACTTTGAATGAGTTAACTGGTTTCCAAGACGAAACAAATAACAAACAGTCATCAACATGCCATACAGCTCGTTGAGTTACCCATTGTCGAGTAGCATCATGAGGGATGTGAAACATGTAAGTGGATTCACTCAGCTTACGGCAGCCTATTCTACAACTTCTTCCCCATAATCTATTCACTACCGCATGGATTAAACCTCCTGGGGGAAGGGAACAGCGATGAAACTGGCCAATGATGTATTCCTTTTTATTTTCTGGTCCTAAATGAAGTACCTGAGAAGGAATTGTGACCTGGGGAGTTCCATCGAGCCGAAAGGTTGGCTTGGCTGCTCGATAAAGGTTTCTGGTAGAAGGATCCATTCTTGCAGCCCATGGAAACCTTAGTGTTCCATCATCCTTAAGCTCAGGAACCGGAACCTTCTGGACAGGCATACGAGGAAACTCTTTGACTGTAGTTGGGAAGTTTCTTTTCTTCTGGCTTTGCCCAAGACCATCAGTCAATGTTGGCCAAAAAGAATCAAGGAGAGTATTAAGGTGCTGCGGATCTAGGTCACTTGGTGTTGCCGGTGACGGGGGAGTTGCCGGTGGTGCAAAAGCGAGAGGCTTGGCCCAAGCTCCGATTGAAGGAACAAAAGTAACTTGAGGATCAACAGATATCTCGGGGGAGGGAATGGTTATTGAGGGAAGACCAGTTGATTGATGTGGTGACATCTGTGGAGCGTTCGTACCAGCACTATCTTCTGTCTGGCAAGCGATTTCCGGTAAGGAGACGCCATCTCCGATAGCTGCCGGTTCATCTTCTCCACTAGAATCGGTTTTCCCTAATTTTTGGGTTAAGGTTTCATCTGAATCCAAGGGATTCGACACCAAATCGACGACATCTAGTTGATAACTTATATCAGCTTTACCATCACTCGCTACTGGAACTGGAGGAGTAGACAACAGCTCTGAATCAGCAGAAATTTCTTTTTCAGTTGAGACCGTACATGGAATTGACGATGTCGGCGGCGGCGGTGGAGACTCTACTGACCAGCGGAACTTGGATGGCCAACGAGGATCCGGTGAGACAGTGCGCTGAACAGACATCGAGGAATCAGAGATTGAAGAATGAGAAGAGTCACCTATTACTTTTGTTAATGGAGGTTTGAGATCCATGGCAGAAAAGAACGAGAGAGGAAGAAGACTAGTGAGATAGGATCCTTGAGAGTAGACGAGACCAGAACTGGCGTTCGTGATGGGCGACGCGCCGGAGCACCGTCGACGAAGGGAGAATCAGCGGCGAGCTTGGTTTACAGAGTTTCAGAGAGAATGATTAAGAAACTGAATTTGCCATGACATATCATTTCTTTTTTTAACGAAGACATGAATCATCTAGTAGAAATAGGATAATGGAAGTGTGATCATGCTACTCATATATGTTTGATTGTTGACGCTATGTAAATCACGGGATAAATCACCGAGAACAGTTCCACAGTTCTGAATTGTCTTACAGAGGAAACGAATAAGCAGTTTAAAATGAAGGACGTGGGATGTAATGGTCGATAGAACTGGTCGGTTGCTTTTCTTGAATTTTCCCTTTGTAGTTGATGTTCTGAATCTTGAGTTTCTTCAGGTTCTTCAAGCCTTGTTTAAGCTGTTTTCAAATTTTCTTAGCCAAATTCTCGAGAAAGTCTCAGGTCAGTATAGACAATCAGTTTTATGAATCATGTGCGTTTTGTCTTGCATCAGTAAACTGCATTGAGTGATAAAGTCACGTTTTCCGTCACTTTTAGTAGCTTCACCATTATATAGCCACAAGAGTTGGTCTTAGGCCTTCACTGATAGAGATGACGATAAAACATTATGCTGGAGAACATGTATGGTTTTATTTATATGTGAAAAATTGCTAGAAATATCATATTCATAGTACCATCTTTCTTTTTTTTTTTTGAATTAATGTTAAATTTATTCAAGAAAAAAACGTTTTTACAATGGATGCATCATGAGATTGATGGTTTAGAGTTCTCTTAAAAGAAAAAGATAGACAAATCTTTTATCTAACCGAAAACCATGTTTCCATGGCTTTGGTATACTTGCTGACTTCCATGACACGCAAGCTGGAGATGCGGTTTCTTACTGCTTTGTCCACGTTTTTGATGAGAGTGGCAGGGGTGTTGGATCTTTCACCATGTCTTCTCCCGTTTCTCTCTGTCCATAGAGCCGATAGTGTCGCCTGGAACACATACCTGAGTAGAAACAAGCGGGTTGAATTCCACGTCTGGTCTGTTAGAAGTCGAACAACCTCATCCCAGTCAGTTGTATAGCGCAGAGACAGTAGCTTAGCAGTGAGATTTTTCCAGACTTCTTCTGAGAATTTGCATTGAAAAAACAAATGGTTACGAGTTTCTAGCGGCTCAGGACAGAGACTGCAGGCTGTCGACGCGTCTGTATTCCAGTTCAATATCCTCTCTCCCGTGGGGAGTCTGTTCTGAACCGCAATCCAGGTCATGAAGGAGTATCGAGGTGTATTATAAGGAAACCAAATACCTTTGTACCAATCAACCTTTACTTGCTCAACACGAATGAGATTCCATGTCGCTTTTGATCGAAACTCTGCTTTGTAGTTATTATCCCCTGCTTTCCACAAGTGAATGTCCTCAATCTGATTTAGACCTCGCAAACGCAGATTAGCAATCTCTTGTTCAATAGTGTTGAAGATTTCTTCTCGATGTCTCCTCCTGCGATGATGTTTCAATACCTTCTCCATGGTGTCATTAATTTTTATACCCATGTTTATCATTCCTCTTCCATTTGTTGTGTCAAGTAGTCTACCAAGAGGAGACCATTGATCAAACCAGAAAGATGTCGATGATCCATTGTTGACTTCCACCTTCATGAATCGCATCGCCATGGCTCTATATTTCAAGATTTTCTTCCACATCCAAGATCCCAAAGTGGTGCTGTCCTTGACTGACCAAAATGAGTTCTTGCGGATCAAATACCTTTTGATCCATCTTACCCACAGTGATGAGTTAGACGAGAGGATCCTCCAAACTAGCTTCAGACATGAGACATCATTCGCTTCTTTTATTGATCGCAACCCCAACCCTCCTTCTTCTTTAGGCTTGCAACAATCTTTCCACGAGACCTTTGCTTTCTTGGTGCTTAAGACCGGGCCAGACCATAAGAAGGCGGCACACAAACTGTCTATCTCTGCAATACACTTCTTTGGGAGTCTAAATGCAGAGATCCAAAAGTTCGTTAAACTGTGAATCACTGAGGCTATCAGCTGTAGTCTTCCTGCAAAGGAGAGGAATCTCGCCGTCCAGGAGCTTATTCTTGATCTGATCTTCTCTATAAGTGGAGCATAGTCTTGAGCAGTCATCTGTTTTGTTAGCAGTGGCAAACCTAAGTACCGAACTGGAAGATCTCCATTGGAGAATGTGTAATGGCTAAGAATATCTTGCTTTTCCGTATCAGCTAAACCTGCCAGGTAGAGAGTGGACTTTTCCATACTAATATGTAATCCAGATGCCTCTGCGAAGGTTTTAAAAATCTCAAGAATACCATCTACTGAACTTCTTTTACCGTCTGAGAATATAAGCAGGTCGTCAGCAAAGCTTAGATGAGTTAGCTTGAGATCCTGGCAGTGAGGATGGTATCCAAACTTCCGGTGAGTCGCAGCTTTATCTAACATTTTAGACAAAACTTCCATACATATGACAAACAAATAAGGAGACAGGGCACAGCCTTGACGAAGACCCCTCTTGCTGTTAAAATACCCTGCTAGTTCGCCGTTAATTTGAACTGAAAACGATGCAAGTGAGATACATTTCTCAATCCAGATAATGTATTCACTTGGGAACCCGAGAGCCTTGAGTGCAGAGAGTAAAAAAGGCCATTGGACAGTGTCAAACGCCTTAGAAATATCGATCTTGAGCGCACATCTTGCTGAAACTGAGCTCTGATGATAGCCTTTTACTAGTTCTGACGCCAAGAGGACGTTCTCCATCAGCAATCTGTCTTTGACGAAGGCAGACTGGTTGGGAGATATAAACTTTGGGAGAATAAGCTTTAGACGATTGGCCAGAATCTTCGAGATAACTTTATAAATGACGTTGCAGCAAGATATAGGACGAAAATCTTTCATAGTCTTTGAGTTTTCTTTCTTCGGGATCAAGGCTAGAATAGTAGAATTTATCCCCTTAGGCATGAAACCAGTCTTGAAAAAAGATTGGACTGCGATCACAAAATCAGCCCCCACAATGTCCCAAGCAACCTTAAAAAATTCGCATGTGTATCCATCCGGACCTGGAGACTTGTTGTTAGCCATTGCGAATAACACATGTTTAATCTCAATGGCCGGAACCTCGTGTGACAGGAGCGCTCTATCTGCCTCCTCACAATGAAAGTTCAGAAGCGTTTTCAGCTCATCAACTTCCATTCCATTGTGTCCCACAACCTCTTTTGCCAGAAAGCCCTGGAAATAATTAACCGCTTCTGTCTTTATCTCTTCCTGAGTTGTAACAATGACACCATCCTCCTTTTGTATCTCTCGAATAGAGTTTTTGGCTGCTCTAAACTTCACTGAATTGTGAAAACTCGTATTGTTCCCATCCCCAACATTTAACCAATGCATCTTGGCTTTTTGGCTAAGAAACTTTTCTTCAATAGACGAAAGTAGTTCCCATTTATCATGAGCTCGAACTTCGTCATCCAGCACATCAGGGGCAGGGTTTGTCATCGCTCTTGTCTGACAAAGACAAAGTTTATCAAAAGCCTCTCTAGTTCTCTTTGTAATATCGCCCACAGTGTCTTTACTTAGTTGTCGAAGAGCCGGTTTTAGTTCCTTGAGTTTCTTGGAAAGTCTAAATAGAGCTGATGTCGAGTTATGCAGGGGAGTAGTACTACTCTAGAAACTTTCCATTAGAGGAAGGAAGCCTGGTGCCTCTGCCACAGCGTTGGTAAACTTGAATGGGCGTTTTGGTTTTAAAGGAGTTGGTAGGATCTGAAGCCTACATCGTAGGTGATCAGAGCACCCTCCAGCCTCAAAAACACAATAAGTGTTTGGGAATTTAGTGGTCCACACGTCATTCACCAGTGTTCGATCTAGCTTCTTTCGAATGAGATCTTCCTTGCGTTTATTACTCCAAGTTAACAGAGGACCGTGAGCTTTCATATCAATGAGTGAGCAGTGCCGACACACATCTTGAAAGTCCCGCATACCTGTAGAGACAGTCGATATGTTTGGACCCGAGTATTCCTCCAGGTGCAGAGTCTCATTGAAATCACCAAGCACAATCCATGGCTTGTCTTTAAGCAAAGGTGAGTTCTGGTGGTCTTTAAGATCATTCCATAACTCTTTTCTTTCTTCAGCGCTGTTGGATGCGTAAACAAAAGAGCAAAAGAACTCCCATGCCTTCCAGTAGCACTGAACAGGTGATAATTTGATTTGTCTTGAAGCAAGGGGTAACTCTGACTTCAGGACTCCATACAACCCATATTCTACCCAGTCGATGGTTTTCATAATTAGATATAGTTGACCAATTGTGGAAAACAGATGACACAATCCTCTCTGCTCTGTTCTCCTTCACTCGGGTTTCTATCAAACATCCAAACTTCATACCTCCTCTTCTGATCCATTCTTTTACAACAGTATGCTTTTTATTTTTGTTAAAACCCCGGATGTTCCAATAGAAACCCGACATCAGTTATTTCATGGTCAACTTTTTCCCCAAAAGATTTTGACCGCAGTCAGTAGTCTTTGGGACATTTGAGTTGGAGACAAGCTTATGGTTGTCTTTTGAAACACGCGGCAAAGATGGTCTGGTAGACATAGCTTTGTTTTGTACTTCCTGCTTCTTTTGAATTGGTTCCTGAGGTGGAGTATTGTCTTTTTCTAAAACTGCTTCCTGTTGCAGTATCTCACCCTCTTCCTCTTCCTCATCTGAACTCAGTACTGCGAATCGAGAATTTGAGATAATCGAACCCTGACCAGATTCAAGGTCCTTTAATTTTTCCGGTGTTCTGCTCACTTTAACTGGTGTTAACCAGCTTTCCTCCTGATTATCTTCATTTTCTTTTCCAGCAGAGGTACTCACATCCACTACTTGCTCTGCCTCCTCCGGGTTTTCATTCTCGGTATGAGACTGCACTGGTTGAATTTCCTCATTGTTTCCACTATCCAAATCCTTGGCACTACCCTCCTCCACTGTTATAGGTGAAACCACCACTTCATCATCTAATTTTGTTACCTCTATCTCCTTCGGTCTTAAACAATCCTTTTCTGAGTGGCCCCATTTCCCACACGTTGTACATTTAGTTGGCAACCATGGAAAGGTGAAATCAATGAGTGTATCCTTTCCCTGATATTTGAAATTCATAGACCGCGGGAGAGCTTTTGTAAGGTCTGCTTTGACAAAAACTTTAGCCACCTTGAGATCTTTGCATAGAGCAGTATCAGGGTGAAGTTTAACTGGAACACCTATCGGGCTTGTGGCGAAACTGAGTCCTTTCCACGAGAACATGTTCATGGGAACATTTTTAAGATGAACCCACAAAGGAACAGAGTTATGGAGTTCTTCCTCTTCGACAAAGGGTTTCCATTCAGTCATCACAACTGGTACCTCTGCTAAATTCCACATACCTCTGCGCAAAACCCTTCCTCTCATTGCTGAGTCGAGGATTCTGAACTTCATAGTTGTAGGGTTTATCTCATAAACCTCTACCATTTGTGACTTGTCGGAAGCCCAAATCTTATTAACGATTGCGTGAACTTTCCCAATATGTGGGGCTTTGTCCAAAAACTTTCCGATCAGAAAGTCCTCCCAAAGGGGTTGAGGGTCCTTGAAGACTTCATCTGGAATCTCTACAGATCCGATACCATCCTCCATCTTGATTTGAACATCGTATTTTGTTAATTCTTTTTGATTTTGTTGGGCGACCTTCACCCACGAGCGAGTTAACGGAGCTGGTTTTTGTGAATTCTGTGTGAGACCATCTTGCCGAGAATCTGTAACAGCCACAACCTCCGGCAGAGGCATTATGGCGGCGCCGGAACCGATGGCTTGGCGAAGTTTAGAACCAAAACCCTAATCTCCACAAAATCCCCCTCAGAGCTAAACGCACCGTTTGGTGTTTTGTATTTCCTTTCCATAGTACCATCTTTCATGTTTACACTAACCATTTTTACTCTCATTTTTAACGAAAGGTAAAAAATATTGATACCATTAAGATTAACTAATGTAGTTTTAGTGTTTAGAGTTGAGAGATATGGTAAGGTTTTTGAAATGTGAAATTTAAGATTATAATAAATATATATATAAATACTTAAAAAATATAGTTTAAAAAAAATATTTTCAAACAGAATTTTCAGTTTTCAAAAAGAAAATTTGACACAAAAAATCAAAAAAAACAAATTCAAATTTTTTTTTATAAAAAAGTTCAAATTTGAAAAAGTATAATTCGAAAACATTAAAAAAAAATATTTTTTTTTATTTTAAAATATTTATCTTATATATAGAAAACAAAGGTTTGAATCTTTTGCCACTTAATAAATAATGTATTTTTGAAAATATCCCTTTAGTGATACCCTCTCTGTTCCAAAATAGTTTGATATTTTGGATGAAGGCACAATAATTAAAACATACACATTTTCTTAAAAAAGTAACACTAAAAATATAAAATAAATCTAATCCAACCAATCATCAAAAATACTATAAAACATCATTTGTCACACATTTTTCAATGAACTTTAAACTAATTAAAAAATATCAAACATCATATATTTTGAAACATCAATAACTCTTCAAAACATCACATTTTATAAAACGGAGGGAGTAATAAAGATGAATAATGGTACCATGAAAATGGTAAACATATATAAAACTTCCTCCAAATTAAATTGGACTTGGTTAACTATTATTCTTTTTTGTTTAGGCGGAACAAACGATTAATAATACAAATAGCAACACATTCAGAGCAGAGCATGATTAATGAGGGGTTTTCAGGGTGAGGTTCTTTGCGGAAGTTTAAAAGCCGGTTCTTAGCCTTTTTAGTTGAAAGTTAAGAGACGGTTTCTTATATTTTGCTAAAAACCTCATCCTAAAAACCCCTATTAATCATGCTCTCATAAATAATAGATTAATAAAGTTATTTTCGCAGAACAAACACTGGTAATACCAGTAGTGGCCCTATCATTGATAGGAATCATATCTTCTTAGTGACTTTGACACTAAGACCATGTTTCATACGGAGAATGACAGAAGGGACTGGTTTGATCTTGTCACCTTTCGTGACCTCAAAGTCATACTTTTGTATTATCTCCACAGCCACTATCTTCATCTGCATTAGAGCCAAATTTTTACCCAAGCAAGCTCTCGGACCGGCATTAAAAGCCATGAACTTGTATGTAGGTTCATGTCTTAGATTACCACTGTCTGAAATCCATCTCTCTGGTTTAAAATCCAATGCGTCTTCTCCCCATATAGATCTCATTCTTCCCAATGCATAAATACATATCACAATTTTTGAATTTGCTTCAACTTTGTGCCCACTTGGAAGTACATCTGGCTTTGCAGGAGACTTATGGTTAAAGGGAAGTGGTGGGTAGAGTCTCATTGTTTCGGACAATGCAGCATGTAGATACACGAGCTTCTCTAGATCTGTAGGATCATACTGAGTGTTGATCTCTTTCCGGATCTTGGTCAAAACTTGAGGATGCTTAGAAAGAAGCCAAAAGAACCAAGTGAGAACTGAGCTTGTAGTGTCCCTTCCTGCCAACAATAGACTGAAAACAACGTCTCGTATAAACTTATCATTATTCGGTTTCAAGAGCTTATATTTGGTCGTATCCACATTCATATAATACGTTAACACGTCCACTGATTGTTTTCTTTTCCCCCGGCTCATCTCCTCTCTTCTAGAAGATATGATCTTTGCAAACCTACGATTGAAAGCCGCCAAATAAGTTCGCATCTTCCCCTCAAGTCCAATACCAAGCCAGCTTTGAAGTCTCCACAAGATCACCGGTTTGAAATATCTATAATAGATAGCTTCTTCACCTGTTTCCACAGCTTCATCGAACAAAACTTCTGGCATCTCAATGGACAGTGACATTGGGTCATAACCAGTCATCAAAATCGAAGAAGTATCAAACATGAATCTCTTGAACACATCTTGTAAGTCTATGATAATTTTTTCATGAGCAGCATTATCAAGAAAAAGAATAAGACTTTCCTTTAGCTTAATTGTATTGCTACTTACTGACAGCTTCAGGAAATCTGGATGATGAAAGATGGCGTGATTTGACTTCCTCAGATTCTCCCACAGCTCCATATCAGCACTTAAGATTCCATCTCCGAGAGCATTGAAGATCTTCTTAGCCTCAGGTCCTTTAGGGTAATTGCCAAAGTTTAAGCTTAGTATGTGATGAATATTCCATGGGTCGGCCGTGAATAGCATGTCGGTACCACTAAGCCATGGCCCTTTGAAAGAAAAAATTAGATTGGTGGCCTCGAGAACCTCGACGGAGAAGTCAAAAATACGAGGGATATGGGCGAGCATTCCTGGAAGCATCCCAAAGAAAGGCCAGTTCTTGAGAATAGGCTGGCTCTGAGATTTCTTGAGGAGGAAGGAACAGTTGAATACAAGGAAAGAAATGAATGCTACGAAGACTTCAGGTAAGCCTATCATCGCCATTTTTAGACTACAGAATTTTGAAGTGTAGGTACCATAGGTAAACCTATCATCGCCATTTAGTTAAGTTGGTTTGCTATATAACTTAAGTTCAATTAAATGCAGAAGTTTCTTGGAAAATGTTCCTGGCTGACCTAGCTCAACTGACCGGATCGGACCAAATCCCCAAAAATCATTTATTCTTTTGTCTTAAACTGAGTGCCACGTGATTTAGATGACTAGACCCAATTACATGGTTGATCTATTATTTTATTTTTTTGTCAGACATGGTTGATCTTTATTTCAATTATACTAAATAATAATCCGCGGAATGTGATTATTAGTTTCGTTATTTTTTTAATAAGGAGACATTAATCTGTTTAATCTCGATATCAGTTTGGTTTTAGATTGTTTCTTTTTTGTTTTTAATCTCCAAAAATATAACTATCATTTTAAATCAATATTTATTTGGGTTGTTCGGTTAAAATGTTTGATGTTTTTAGTTTTTTTTTTCTTGTGATAATCAAAAATTACTATTATTTGTTTGTTTTCAAGTTATGAATCTTAGATAGTCGTGATGACGAACCAATAGTTTCATATTATAGTTTCTAAACGGATAATAGTTAAAAAAAAAGAAAAAAAAATTATTAAGACAAATCATTTTACTACAATTTGGTCGATAGTGAAAGAAGCATTAAGAAAAAGAATATTTTAACTTTCAAAAAAATTAGATATTTTAGTTGTGGTAAATACTTAGTTATAAAGTGCTCACGTCAATGTTCACATGTATGGGTATGTGAAAGTATATAAAGGTGGTTGATAAATATATAAAAATACTGTTAATTAATATTAAATGACATTTTTTTTCAAAATAATACATGAAAAATAAAATTCTTAAAATGAAATTATTTAAAAACAAAAATATTGTAAAATTTATATATAACTTATACATAATTCTTTAATTATATATATATGCATATAACAGATTATATTGGATATCCGTTCCTATAAATATTGATATTTGTGATTTGCTTTTTTTTTTTACGGATATTGCATTTTAAACCTAAATATCAGGATATCTTTAATTGAGTTAAGAAAAAATGATATCCAACTTGGTGTACTTCAAGCAATTTCTCAAATATGATCTTGACTACAAAATTATTTTGCAAGTACAAAATATTATAGTTTTTAAAAAAATAAGTTTTGTTTTTTTCAATAGTATCCCAAAAAATATTCAACTCTATTTATATAGGTTCAGTTTAATTTAATCTCCATATATATTTCAAATTTTAGAAACAAAACATAAAGTTATGTAAAATAGTATTGCTACATAATAATATTTACAAATAAAAAATTTATGTTATATAATTTAGAATATTTTATTATAGAAAGAATAACACTCGCACGAATGTACGGATCAAGATCTATTTTTCTCTTAAGATTTTTGACAAGACAACAACTTACGCGATTTAGAAAATATTTGTATAATAGACACATAAAAGTTGTATTATAAATATTAGATATGAATGTTTATGTTGATGTCAAAAAACGTTTTTTAGATATGGATGTTTATTATATAGAGATTATCTTATAGATTAATATTCTAAATAAACTTGTATCTAAAGATTTGTTTATTCTCTAAGATATTGTATCCCTATATATATTAATTAACTAGTGATGGTTCAGACCTTGTACTGACTAATATATATATATACCTAATTATTTAAAATTCTAAAGTTTATTTTTATAAATATTTAAATTGTTAAATTAAATAAAAATGTTAAATTAATATTATAATATTGTAATAGTTACTTGGATCAATATTTTCAACAAGAATAAAAAACTGGCTATAGTGTTAGTAAGTAAAACCATAAACTAAAGGCATCTCCAACCCTACTCTATTTTTGACTTCAAACTTCATTTTTGAGTAAAATCTTCACCAATCCTACTCTATATTCAACTCTAAAATAAAGTAATGGCTAGGGTTACTCCATTTATGGAGTAATCTTGCCTATTACTCTATTTTTGAGTTGAATTTTTTTTATTTTTGAAATAATCCTTTTAATTTTGAATATTTTTTTCACACTTAAATATTATTTAAAATAATACAATAACATGAAAATAAATATAATACTCCATAAAATATTATTTAATAGTTTTACATAAAATATGCATACACTAATAAAAATCAAAACTAAACATAAATAATCTATAATATAATGTAATATAATATAATACAAATAAGTGATTTAATAATTCTGTAAACTGTTGTTGGAATCGTTGAAGTTTCGTTCAAACGGAATAGATGAGTTTATATATCTTGTGGGTCAATATTTCGATTGATAACATTTATACTTGTTAAACTTAATATATGTACAAACATTTGGATCAAGTACATAATTTAAATTACAAAAAAATTGTTATCTTCTTTATGTTCTTCTAATGCATAATTTGTTTTTGAATTAGAAAAATTGCATATGATGAAAATTACACCAATTGAAGTTGGAAGAAAAGCTCTAACTGTATTTTCATTAATAAATATTTAACTTAAATAAAATATATTTTTATGAAAGTTTTGTAAATATAAAATAGTTGGGTTAATTGTTAAATTTTTATAAGTTGAAGGTACTACTAACAATTATTAACTAAATAAAAAAGGAATCATTTGTGAATATTTTTTTTGAGTAAAAAATGGAGTATACATTGGAGTAAAACCCAATTCCATTTTGGAGTTACACCATTTTGGAGTAAAAAAATGAGTAATACATTGGAGATACTCTAAATATAAGATATATGTAATTATGATATTATTGTTAATATGTATTTATTAACTAACTGTAATAAATGTCATATAATTATATATATATATTAAAATAGTTTTTAAAAAATAATAGTATATATATATCGGTTGAATAGGTTAATGTTTATTAATTATCTTAAATATTATATTAAAATAAAAATATTAATTAAACTAATAACTTTTCCTAAAATCATGAAGATGATAAGTAAGTAAATTCATTTATCAAATAATAATATATATATCATCAAATACAAAATACAATTTTTTTTCTCTTCTTTTATTCACAACATATTTCTCATTCCTATAAGTTTTGTTCATCTTGATTTTTTTATTTTCATTTTCTTTAAATGGTCACGAGTTTCAGCCTAAAAGTATAGCAAAATGGAGTGAAACGGATTTAAAATATGTACTCAACTTATTTGGCAATATTCAATCATAAAAAGTTACAATAGGTTTTTTTTTTTTTTGAAACTGAAATTTTTATTTTTCTTAAATAATATTTACGGGGAACAAACATTTAATAGAATGAATAGCGACACACTTTAAAATAATACAAATAGCGACACACATATAAATCATACAAATAGGGCAATAGCACAACAATTATACAATATACTTTAAATGATATTTGCGCCTAACAAACACTTATTAATACCAGTAACCCAATTATCAAGAAGAATCATATCTGTTTAGTGACAGTGACATTAAGACCATGTTTCATACGGAGAACGATAGAAGGGACTGCTTCAATCTTGTGACCTTCAGTGACCTTAAAGTCATAGTTTTGTATGATCTCCACAGCTACTATCTTCATCTGCAGGAGAGCCAAATGTTTACCCAAGCAAGCCCTCGGACCAGCATTAAAAGCCATGAACTTGTATGAAGGTTCATGTTTTAGCTCTCCACCTTTTGAAATCCATCTCTCTGGTTTAAAATCCAATGCGTCTTCACCCCATATAGATCTCATTCTTCCCAATGCATAAATACATATCACGATTTTAGAATTCGCTTCAACTTTGTGCCCGCTTGGAAGTACATCTGGCTTTGCAGGAGACTTATGGTTAAAGGGAAGTGGTGGATAGAGTCTCATTGTTTCGGACAATGCAGCATGTAGATACACGAGCTTCTCTAGATCTGTAGGATCATACTTAGTGTTGATCTCTTTCCGGATCTTGGACAAAACTTGAGGATGCATAGAGAGAAGCCAGAAGAACCAAGTGAGAGCTGAGCTTGTGGTGTCCCTTCCTGACAACACAAGACTGAAAGCAACATCTCTTATAAACGTATCGTTACTTGGTTTCAAGAGCCTATATTTGGTCGTGTCCACATTCATATAGTATGTTAACGCGTCCGCTGATTGCTTCCTTTCCCCGCGACTTATCTCCTCTCTTCTTGTGGATATGATCTTCGCAAACATACGGTTGACAGTCACCAAGGAAGACCTCATCTTCCTCTCGAGTCCAATACCCAACCAGTTTTGAAGCCTCCACAAGATGACCGGTTTGAAATGTCTATAATAGATCGCTTCTTCACCAGTTTCCGCAGCTTCACCGAACTCAACTTCGGGCATCTCGATGGATAGCGACATTGGGTCGTAACCAGTCATCAAAATCGAAGAAGTGTCAAACATGAATCTTTTGAACACATCTTGTAAGTCTATAACAATGTTTTCATGAGCAGCATTATCAAGAAAAGGAACAAGACCTTCCTTTAACTTACTTGTATTGCTACTTACTGACAGCTCCAGGAAATCTGGATGGTGAAACATGGCATGATTTGACTTCCTCAGATCCTCCCACAGCTCCAGATCAACACTTAAGATCCCGTCTCCCAAAACATCGAAGATCTTCTTGAACTCAGGTCCTTTGGGGTAATTCCCAAAGTTTAAGCTTAGTATGTGATGGATATTCCTTGGGTCGGCAGTGAATAGCATGTCCGTTCCACTAAGCCACGGGCCTTTGAAGAAAAAAGTTAAGTTGGTGGCCTCAAGAACTTCGAACGTCCACTCGAAGATACGAGGGATATGGGGGAGCATTCCTGGAAGCATCCCGAGGACAGGCCAGCTTTTGAGAATAGGCTGGCGGGGAGATTTCTTGTGGAGGAAGAAATGTTTGAATACTAGGAAAAAAAGGAATGCTGCGAAGACTTCAAGTAAGCCTATCATCCCCATTTTTAAACAAATGTATTTATGAGTATGGATACAAAAATCTTAGTTTAGTTGGTTTCCTATATATAGCCGATATTCAATTAAATGCAGAATGTTGGTGGGAAAATATGTTGCTGGCTGACCTGACTCAACTGACGGTGTCGGACCGAACTCTCAAACTCATTTACATTTTTGTCTTGAACAGTAACGCATAATTCAAAAATCATAGCTAACTAATCGGTAGTTCGGTACTATCTTTTTATCTAATTAAATTGAAACTTTTATTTCGGTTACGCTGGTAACAGTTGTGAAACAATACGTACATGTGTCTAAAATTAAATATAAATGTGGAAAGTGATACCCCATTAAGCTGAACTTTCTAAGCTGAACTTTCTAAATTATACTGTTCATTGCTTCATTTTTAAGCTGAACTTTCTAAACTATAAATTGGTTTTTAATTTTTGTTTGTTTTTACTTTTTGACAAAATAAACTATATTAATAAATATAACCCAATTAATTTTATTTATTTATTTATTATATAAATTTATTTAATTTATGATACTAAATATTTTAAAACATATATTAAATGAAAGATAACATTAAATTATTAATATAAAAGTGAAATACATGATTGATAACACCAAACTAAACATAAAATACTTAATACAACATAAAGTAACACTTAATATCTAGTATTGTTGTTGTTCTTATGTGTAATAATTTTATTATATGATAATGTTGAATCTATAATAACTGTGTTGGATTATTGTTAAAAATAAAATAGTTGGGTAAAACTAGTAAATATTAAAAAATACAAGATGTTATTAATAATTAATCATAAAGCGGACATGAAATATATTTGGAATATTTCTTTTACAAGAAATAAATGAAGCATACCATTGGAGAAGATGTGCTTCATATATCTGCTTCGTTTTGAATAAAGTGAACTTTTGAAGCATAAAATGAAGCCAACCATTGGAGATGTCTAAGACAAAATAATATTTTTTATTTATAAAGTTAGTTAAATAATTTTCAAAAAAATATTTAATTTCAAGTTGACAAACATAATTTCAAGAAAAAAATATTTGACCTCATTTTTATAACAAACTAAGAATTAATTTAATATTATAAATGATTAAATAATTATTATTATAAATCTAATCATATCGATAGAATTTTATCTAACAATAACTCAATTTCTATTTTTTAGTGAATCAACATGAAAATCTATCTTGCTCCCAAAATTTAAATCTAGAATAAATCAAAAGAAACATATTAAACTTATAATATATATAGTGCTACTTGGATAAGGCTCAATTTCAAAGGTCTGAAGATCATGGAAGAACCAACTAGATAATGGGTCAAGGCATGTCCTAATGTACTTTATGGAAAGCTAATAAACTTGATCCACAAGGCATTGAACCGAGAAAAGGTATGGGCACTGGTACCGCCTTTATCAAGCATGGACTTTGAACAAGCATGGACGACCAATAAGCAACCTCCTTGATCAGGAAATGAGCCAGGGAAACATGTAAGGACTGGAAATGAAATTCATAAGCAGGCATGGTCTAGAGATGGACTAGTCTAGCCGAAATGGTTGAGAATTAGAAATGGAAGTTGAAGATCCAAAGTTGAAAATAGTGCATTTTCATCAACCAAATGGGTCTAGAAGAACAATGTCCAGACAAGAGTTGAAGTGGAACGAGCCCAATAAATTGTTGGTCGAAAAAGGTCTTTATCGACTTAAAAAGTGGAAGGACAACCAACTTGGTTTATGATTGGCTTAAAATATTAGCCACGACCATATTGGTCTATTTTAAATGTATTTGGTTTATTATATATTTAAACCCGTTAGAACTAGATTTGGTTCTCTTAAACCAATTAGAAATAGGATTATGATCCGGTCATGGCCCTTTGAAAGAAAAAGTTAGATTGGTGGCCTCAAGAACTTCGAAGGTCTGGTCGAAGATATGAGAAGTTAGAAATAGAACTTCTTGAGAACTGGTTGGCCGTGGGATTTCTTGTGGAGGAAGGAACAGTTGAATACAATGAAAAAATGAAAGCTACGAAACACTATTGATACAATAATCTTCGTTAAGTTGTTTGCTACTCTTTCTATTTCGCTAAGTTAGATGTTTTAGAAAAAAATTATTTCACAAAAATAGGCTTTTTGTATTTTCTATTAAAAATGTGATTTTCAAGAAAATTAATTGACTTATTGAATTATTATTGGTTAAAAATTATAGAAAATTGAAAATTACATAAAACAATACATTTATTATAGTGATTTAATGTGTTTTCTTAATATGTGTGAAAACATTAAAAAATATCTTTATGAAACGGATGGAGTTTATACTAACCTAGATTCAATTAAATGCAGAAAGTTGGTTGGAAATTGTTCATGGCTGATCTAGCTCAACTGACCGGATCGGACCAAACCCCTCAAACTCATTTACTGTGTTTGTCTTAAACTGAGTGCCACATGATCTAGATTCTAGACCGGATCAAATTGTTAATCTATATTTGTGAAATATTATAGTTTATATATTTATAAATTTATGTATTGCATAATTATTTTGAATATAATTTAATATTAAATAAATATTTTCAAATTTGGTTAGATGGACAGTCTAAAATAGAAACGGAAGAATCATCGCTTAATCTGTGCATCATGTAATACAGGTGCGGTCACATGCAAATCCAATACCAAGTGATTCAAGTAAAGATAGAACAATACGCAGCTCTCCTGTTTTATTTTCAAAACGTATTAGAGGCTCAATAGCAATATTTTAAGATAAAAGCATGCATACCCTAGTTTTGAATCTCTCTCGGGCACAGAATCTAAGGCGCCGTTTTTGCTAGCTTTCTCCGATGCTGGCAGCGGCTTGGCTCTCCGGCGTCGACGCTGTTCAACTCCATTCATTACTTTTTTCATCGTTCACTCCATCTCCGCTGTTTTATTTAGTCTGGTTCCCTTTTATTCTGCTCCGTATCTTCTTCCCTCCTCGACAATACCAATTCGTTTAGGCTCGCTCTGGTTGTACTCAAGCACCATCACAATATTCACCTTCATCTCTGCCGCTCGCTGTCTCCACCCACTGCGCTCCCGGAATGCCATCTCCACCCACCGCATTCGTCACCGTTTTTCTTCCTCCGTTAGGACTGTTAAAGCTCCAACACCAGATCTATCACTCCCGCTAACTGCTCTGACCATCGACCGTGGCCCTCCTGTTGGTCACCGCAACGTACCCACCACCGGCGTAAACTTTGACATGCGCGCTTCTACCGTCTACAAATCAGGAAGCTCCGATATAGCTATGGCCTTTGCTTGTGATTGTGTTTGGTTGGGCCAAGCCCATATTCTGGCTTATGAGAGCCCTATTTCAAATCCAGTTCAGCTAACATTTACATTTATTGTACGGGAGCTGTGTCTTCGCCACCTCTCCACTTCCACTCCGCCTCTTGACATCACCGGCTTCCTCGCCTCGTCCCCTGTTTTACCCACCCCTTTCCTCTTTGCCGTATCTACTATGCAAGAATGTGGATTCGCCAGATTTGATCACTATGTCATCGCTGCGTCTCTATCACACTATGTTTGTTTCAAACATGACGGTTCTTCACAGAGTCGTATATGCGGCTAAAGAACTATTGTGCAAGATTGTTTTCTTGCCAGATCTACTAGCTACTCCATTATTGTTGTGCCTCCATCACATTACGCCGTCTCAATCGACGGTTCTGTAAGTCAACTATGTGACCTTCAAACCGGAGCTATTTTCTTTATCGTAGGTTCTCGGAAGTCTTGCTCATGTTGTACCCTACTCAACAGGTCTTCATTGGCGCGTTGAGATCCTTTTTCATCAGATCCATGATCTTATTGTCTGCAGAAGCGTTAACGACGGGTTGTCGGCCAGATCTACGCATGATGCCGTCACCGCCTCTATCTCGAGTCAAACTCGTGTCTCCGTCACCTCCCCTCTACACGGTCTGATCTCTGTCAGTGCAAACCACTGCCACCGTCCCTCAAGCTGTTGTGACGACTTTCACTTTCCGGCTGGAGAGGGCTTCCACCTTCTCTGGCGAACTTTTAGAGTCCTGCCCGCGACAGCCTCTGGTCCCTCCAGCGATCCAGGCATCTTCACAGACAGGTTTCAACCATTTTTAAAATCGATTTGTTGGGTTCTTCAAAGTCGATTTTCAATGTTTGTGTGTTCCTTCGAACGTGGGCTTTAGGGCTACAAGTGAAGCTTCTCTTTGGGTTTCTTCTCTGTTTAGCCACATCTATCTTTCGTCTTGTCTTAGTTTTTTTCGTCTACCAGTTTACCGTTGAGTTTTCCTTCGGTTATAACTGACTTAGCCCATTGAACCTTTAATATAAGCATTTGGTTGTTCAAAAAAGGCATGAATGTTTCAAAAAAAAAAAGAAAAAAAAATATATATATATATATATATAATAAGATCAAATTGCATTTATATTTTGAAAATGAGGTTGTTTCTTCCTATCAAAGTCTATCTTATCATAAGCATTTTTACTCCTAAGCATGATTGAGTCTTTTGTTAGCTTTAAGGGATACTGCAAGCTCATCATTCACTTGGTTCTTCTGGCTTCTCTCAAAACATCCTCAAGTTATGACCAAGATCCGACATGAAACCGACACAAAGTTTTATCCTACTGATCTAGAGAAGCTGGTTTTTCTACACCACGCTGAATTGTCTGAATGATAGCTTTAATCCGTATGATTCCACTATTGAATCAAATCACCATTCATAAAACAATGATTTGTAGCTCAGATGTAGAAGATCTTGATTTAAGAATGATCTTCAAACCTAATGAACAAACAAAACTTTGATCCGCGCGAACATTTGTTTTATTTTTTATAAATCAAATATAATTGGTTATCTTTTTCAAATGTATCTATAGGATGCTTGTATTCATTCAGATTCAGGTATCCACTTGGGTTTGGTTCGGATCTATATGGATTTCAAATTTTTTAGTTGAAGATTTCAACCATATTCATGTATTTATAAATTTCAGTCCAGGTTCAGTTCGGATTCAGATAATCCGTTTAAATTATTTTTGAAGGGTTTAAAATTCATATATACTTTAATTTTCTCAAAATGTATAAAAAATTTAATATATAATATATAAATTCTAATAATATACTTTAATTTTTTCGAAATATAAAAATAAATTAATATATAAAATATCATAAGGCTTTTAATCACACACATGTGCTTGGATATTCCTAGTATGTGCAATTACATCGTATTTATACAAAATTTTAACCAAAAGGAATTCAAAATAATGGTGAGTCGCGAAAAAGATAATATGAAAGCACTACTGATTAAGGTTGTTAATAGGAATCTTTGTATATGATTTACATTTTGTTAATTGCATACCTATAAATAGGAATTATATTTTGTTAGGTGAAATGTGTTCGGTCGGGTAGGGTCTAGTGCGAATCAATTAATTAATATGAGATGGGTATATATATTAATCATGTGCTTGTTTTGTGTTGTTGTATCATAGTCTAGTGGTTAGAGGCGTTGACTAAATACAAATAGACCCGGGTTTAAATGTGCGTTTGCGCCCAATTTGTCAATTTTTGTAAAAATAATTAGGTTAAATGATTTAGGAAATGACAAAATTAACCTTATCTTCAACCTCCCACTGCGATTTCTGTGTAACATCCAGCCGCTCTTTTATTTTTTTTCTCGGTTTCACAGATTTTCTCATTATTCTTGTAAGTTTTAAAGAGAATACATCAAATCTAAGACACATGTGCGATATTAAACATTAAAACCATGAAAACATTGAGTACTTTCATCTTCCGATTTACTGGCCTATTATCAGCAATCCGCCAAGGATGTAGTATGATTTGCGTGTTTCCGGTGATTAGCGGGCTTCCTAGCCCGCGTTTTTGAACAATGGATCAATAATGGAGCACTCAATGGTAGGCATGATGCATGAAGCATAGATTGGATATTTGGAGATTTTTCAAATGTTGTAAAAAGTTATGATAGGTTAAGGTTATAATGATGATCTATTAATAAATAAATTAAATTGAGGTGGTTTGATAATTTAATACAAATGGTCTAAGTCAGTGGCATGCAATAATAATTATTGCTGAAAAAAGTCAGGGTTAAATTCAAAATGTACTTCAGTTTTAATAGTTTAGATTCTCCTAGCAATCACAAAGGAGAAAGAAATTTCAGAGTCTAGAGAAAGAAGAATAACAAACTATTCCATGATTTTAGAATGAAAGAGTACTTGTTTATATTCTTACTATGTGTTTTGTCCATCTATGCGAGAATAACCATCTGACAGTTACTTATTAGTATATGTTTTACTAATTCAAACACTATCATGATAATTCTTTTTTGTTTTTAAAAAGTTTAAGCAAAAATAATATTATTTATATATAAAATATCAAAATATATAATCATTATTGCATTTTTAAAAAACAATCACATATTAAAAATATTTAAAAAAATTCTTTATACGCTACATTCATTATTAATAAAAAATTAAAATCACTCAGTATTCAATGTTGTATTATATAATATTAAAATTTTTACTTGATAAATATTTAATCATGCATCTTTCTGTTTTTAATATTTTATTTTATGAATAAAATATCTTATTTTGGATAACAAAAAAATATAGTAATTATCTTTTAAATTATAAAATACATTTTTATTTTTGGTTGTTTTTGATATCAATTATCTAATCTAATGAATTCAAAATTCATTTTTAATTTTTGGCCAATTATTATTATATTAATTTTATAATTAACAATATAATATTATTAATAAATTTAGTATAAAATAAAATACTTTGAGAGCTTGGATCTCTCTCTCTCTCTCTCTCTCTCTCTCTCTCTCTCTCTCTCTCTCTCTCTCTCTCTCTTCATATGATGTGTCCTGATGTGGCTTCAATAGTCCATGTATCAAATCCTCCCGGTTTTAAAAACTTCTCTAAAAACCTATACCACATGCAAGTAGGGGTGTCAAAATGAGCTAGCTCGCTCAACTCAGCTCAGCTCACAGTGAGCTCGGTTCTTTCATGAGCTAGCTCAGCTCAACTCATTTATTATATGAGATTCAATATGTAAACTCGAACTCATATCATCTAGATCATGAGTTAAATGAGCTAACTCGTGATCTAAATAAAAATAATAATTATAAAATAAAATAGTGATAGAATAACTTCTATATTATTGTTCAAAATTTAAATATTAAAAAATCCAAAACATAAATATTAAACACTAAATAAAAACCAATACAAGACAAAAATTAAAAGACAACACCTAATATAAATTAAACTAAAGCAAAACCAATGATCCAAATCCTTATTCTTCGTGAGAGTCTTGAGATAATTTATCTTCAATGTCTTATATGTATGTTTTACATTTTAATTTTAGAAGACAAATATGATTAATATAGATATTATCTTCTTATAAGATTTGGTTTGACATTTTAATTTTAGAAGGCATATATGATAGATATAGAAATTATCTATTTTTTATATAAAAAAATAGAAGTTATCCAAATATAGTATATATAAATATATTATATATAATTGTAAGTATAAAAATGAACAAGCTCATGAGCCAGTTCATGTTCATCAAAGATCATTCATATAACTCGTGATCTAATTTAAACTCGATCACTAAACTCATTTATTAAATGAATTTAAAATATAGAGATCATGTTCATGAATAAAAAAGCTGAACTGAGTTAGATAATGAGCTATAGCTCATTTTGACACTCCTGCATGCAAGGTTTATACTTGCTGAAATGCTATATGCAAAAGCCAAGTTCCTTGATATCCTCTCGTTTTATGACCATGGCAAAACTAGCCTTTCTGAAATCATTATGGATGGAACCTGCACCTTCAAGACTGACGTCTTATTTCCAGCACTTCACCTCATCAGGTCATTTATATATGGTTGCGTCGTCGACAGAGCCGTGCTCAGGCTTCTTTTGGCCAAAAGGCTATTTTTGAAAAACAAACTTTTAATATAAAAATAAAATGATTGAAGTTATAAATACAGTATATATTTTTTATATAAAATATATATCGCAATATTTTATTATTTATGAAGATATGATAACAATAAAAAAAATCAATCATCATATCATTTCCTGTTTTATAAAAAAACTCCACTAGAATTATTTAAATATACATATAAATTTATGATAATTTGCATATTTTTACTATATCTATATTGTGTAGTAAATTTATAATCTGAAATAGTTTAAAGTATAAAATGAATATAGAAAATGAATTAGTAAATGATGTAAACATTAAAAGAATTTCAAAGAGGAAAATATTTATATAAAATAGTATTACACATATAAACTAATGTATTCTGGCGGTTTCTATTTTGATGAAAAAGGATTTGCAGTCGACGTACTGCTTATTCGAAGGAATGTTCAGGCGGTTTCTATTCAGCGGTGGCCGTCATCACTTTTGTTCTCTCTACCGTGGATTTAGGGTTTCAAGATCCAATCCCAATTTTGGTAAACCGGTGCTCACCTTGGTGGTTCTATTTTTAATTTTTAGTTTCTTTTTAATTTCTAGTTGTTGTAAGTCGAAAAAAATGACAAAAAAAATATATGAAAACTTTTTAGAAAAAAAAAACAATTTGATGGAAAATGCGGAGCCTGAGAGGCTGAGACCAGTGCCTTTTCTCGTTGCTATATCATCGAGGAATATATGACAAACTCTTCAAAAACTCCACTGTAAGGCTTCATGGTAACACAACCATGTTCATTATATTTCTCATCAATTTTAAGAATGAATAATAAAGAAAAATTCTTTAGATATCATTTTTCAAGTTTTTGTCACAAAAATAGTTCTCAATGAAGATAATAACCAAAATAAGTTTTATTAAAGAATAAAAATACATTTTTACCCTAGAGCTAACTAATTTATATTTAGGGTTAAGTGTTAAGGAGTGAGATTTTGGGGATATGGTTTCAAATTTAAGAAAATAAAAAATAAATATTAAAATTTTCAAAATAAAAAAAATATTTAGGTTATTTCTTTTTTGAGAGTTATTTTGTAACAAAAATTTTGAAAAGACTATTTGAGAGTTATTAACCATATTGTTGAACCTCTCTCTAAAATCCTCTGCCTTCTCTCTAGAAGTTTCTTCTCTTGATCTCGCCAGTTTCGCCGGCTCCGGTTGCTTCCACAGAGCCGGAGCCGGTCTTTATTTTTATTTCTATCTTAGTTTCTCGGGTTAGATCTTCTAGTCTTGTTCTCGTTACTCTCGACGGATAGTTTCCAGATCTTCAATCTGATCTTTTCCGGAAGGGATGAGCGGTTCGGTTGATCTATCTAATTGATCTATCTAGTCGAAGTGGGTTGGATATTAGTATCCTACAGATCTGGTTTTGTCTTATAACCTTATGTGTAGTTTAATTGATTTGCATGTTGATTTTAAGCTGTCTTTGGCTCATTCTGGGTCTCGATCTGCGACCTTCTCAGTCTCTTGAGCATGGTTGTTCCTGGTTATGAGTAGTTTCACTCCTTGTCATTTACTTAAAAGATTCGATCGAGATCTTCTCTTCAGTTTAGCTTCTTTATGGCGTGTCAATCCATTTCCGCCATCGATTTCCAGTTGATGACTCATGAACATGTCGTGTTCTGTCTTCTGGAGCTTGAAGCTATGGTCTTTCATTTGCATGGGCTATTCACCATAGGAGGATTCGCAAACCAGAGGTTTTAGTCATGGATGGCAGTCTCGCTTTGCCTTGTTCAAAGAAGCTCTATTTATCATCATGCTTTATTGTTCACGTTTAGGTGAAGGTTTATTTTGATCTGTTTACCCACTTCTTCTATTTTAGATTGGTTCTGGTAATTATCCTTTTAGTCTTCCCGTGTGTGGGACTTTGCCTCTCCTTTGTTGGAGCTTTAGTTTCCGGAGGTTTGAAGAACTTGCCGGACTGTAATCCAAAAATGAATCCTACCTATGTAATATTTTGTTAATATAATCAGTGTTTAAAAAAAAAGACTATTTGAGAGTTTTGCCAAATAATAAATAACAAATACTATTTTTTCTTCATGGTAACTACAACTGTAAAATAAATGAAAAAACACTTTGAATCAACTATTTCTAATCAAAATTTAGGTATTTAAATTAGTAATATATTCGCAGACGGTGGATCTAAATGTTTTTTTTTTCAAAATGCAAATTTAAAATAACGAAAAGAAGTTATGTACCTAAATTAAACATAAGCTATACAAAAAAAATAAAATAAAAATTATTTAAATTAATTATAATTTCTATTATATATGTTTTTGTAATCAAAAAATAATCTCGCATTTTGAAGCATAAGATCAAAATATAATTCATTCTATTCATCATCAAATTTGAAAATGAACAATAAATAACCTATATTTTCTTCCGATAATTTTGTAATCTTCGTTCTTTTCTTTTTCATTTTTATAATTCTTTTAATGGTTATTCTCTAGTTCAATCCTAAAAGCTAATCTGGACAGAAACCAAAGTAAAATATGTGCTGAACTTTGGCAATATCAATTATAAATTTTATATTTTATTTAATATTTTAAAATCAAATTTGCGGGGAACAAACATAGTAATAGAAATAGAGACACACTTATAAATAATACAAATAACACAACTACAAATATTACTTTAGATGACATTTGCGCCGAACAAACACATAAATACTAGTAATCCAATTATCAATAAGAATCACATCTTCTTAGTGACTGTGACACTAAGACCATTTTTCATACGGAGAACGATAGAAGGCACTGCTTCAATCTTGTGACCTTCAGTGACCTTAAAGTCATAGTTTTGTATGATCTCTACAGCTACTATTTTCATCTGCGGGAGAGCCAAATGTTTACCCAAGCAAGCTCTCGGACCAGCATTAAAAGCCATGAACTTGTATGAAGGTTCATGTTTTAGCTCTCCACTTTCTGAAATCCATCTCTCCGGTTTAAAATCCAATGCGTCTTCTCCCCATACAGATCTCATTCTACCCAATGCGTAGATACAGATCACAATCTTTGATTCTGCTTTAACTTTGTGGCCGCTTGGAAGCACATCTGACTTTAAAGGAGACTTGTGGTTAAAGGGAACCGGTGGGTAAAGTCTCATTGTTTCGTTCAACGTAGCATGTAGATACACGAGCTTCTCTAGATCTGTCGGATCAAACTTTGTGTTGATCTCTTGTCGGATTTTGGTCATTACACGAGGATGCTTAGAAAGAAGCCAGAAGAACCAAGTGAGAACTGAACTTGTCGTGTCCCTTCCTGCCAACAATAAACTGAAAGCAACGTCTCGTATAAACGTATCATTACTAGGTTTCAAGAGCTTATATTTTGTCGTGTCCACATTTATATAATACGTTAGCGCGTCCATTAATTGCTCGCCTTCGCCGCGACTTATCTCCTCTCTTCTTGTGGATATGATCTTCGCAAACATACGGTTGACAGTCACTAAGGAAGACCTCATCTTCCTCTCGAGTCCAATACCCAACCAGTTTTGAAGCCTCCACAAGATGACCGGTTTGAAATGTCTATAATAGATCGCTTCTTCACCGGTTTCCGTAGCTTCACCGTACTCAACTTCGGGCATCTCGGTGGATAGTGACATTGGGTCGAAACCAGTCAACGAAATCGAAGAAGTATCAAACATGAATCTCTTGAATACATCTTGTAAGTCTATGACAATGTTTTCATGAGCAGCATTATCAAGAAAAGGAACAAGACCTTCCTTTAACTTGAGTGTATTGCTACTTGCTGAGAGCTTCAAGAAATCTGGATGATGAAAGATGGCGTGATTTGACTTCCTCAGATCCTCCCACAGCTCCAGATCAGCACTTAAGATCCCGTCTCCCAAAACATCGAAGATCTTCTTGAACTCAGGTCCTTTGGGGTAATTCCCAAAGTTTAAGCTTAGTATGTGATGGATATTCCTTGGGTCGGCCGTGAATAGCATGTCCGTTCCACTAAGCCATGGGCCTTTGAAAAAAAAAGTTAAGTTGGTGGCCTCAAGAACTTCGAACGTCCACTCGAAGATACGAGGGATATGGGGGAGCATTCCTGGAAGCATCCCGAGGACAGGCCAGCTTTTGAGAATAGGCTGGCCGGGAGATTTCTTGGGGAGGAAGAAATGTTTGAATACTAGGAAAAAAAGGAATGCTGCGAAGACTTCAAGTAAGCCTATCATCGCCATTTTTAAACAAATGTATTTATGAATATGGATACAAAAATCTTAGTTTAGTTGGTTTCCTATATATAGCCGATATTCAATTAAATGCAGAATGTTGGTGGGAAAATATGTTGCTGGCTGACCTGACTCAACTGACGGGATCGGACCGAACCTCTCAAACTCATTTACATTTTTGCCTTGAACAGTAACGCATAATTCAAAAATCATAGCTACCCAATCGGTACTATCTGTTTATCTAATTAAATTGAAGCTTTTATTTCTGTTAAGTTGGTAACAGTTGTGAAACAATACGTACATTTGTCTAAAATTAGAAATAAATGTGGATAGTGATACCCCCATTAATGTCTTAACTTTTTAAACACAAAACACAATACTATTTTTATTTTAAGCTGACAAACATAATTTCAAGAAAAAAAAATTATTTGACCTAATTTTTATAACAAATTAAGAATTAATTTAAGAGAAAATCTCTAGGATAACTATTTTTAAGTTTTTGTCACAAAAATAACATTCAATAAAAAAAATGACCAAAAACATTTTATTAAAAAAGTAAAAATACATTTATACCCTAGGGTTAACTAATATAGACTGAGAGTTTAGAGTTAATGGGTGAGGTTTTGAGGATAGAGTTTTAAATTTAAAAAAATAAAAAATAAATTTTAAATTTTCAAAATTAAAAAAAAAAAGACTATTTTGGTCATTTTCCTTATTAAATGATATTTTTGTGATAAAAACTTTAAAAAAAAAACTATATGAGGGAATTGTACTGGACTGACTTTCGACAAACATGGACGACTGATAAGCAACCTCCTTGATCAGGAAATGAGCTGGGGAAACATGAAAGCACAGGAAATGAAATGAATAAGTAGGCATGATCGGGAGATGGATTAGTCTAGCCGAAATGGCCGACAATTGGAAATGAAAGTCGAAGATCCAGAGTTGAAAATAGTGCATTTTCATCGATTAAATGGGTCTACAAGAACAATGGTCAGACAAGAGTTGCAGTGGAAAGAGCCCAATAAAGTGTTGGTCGAAAAAGGCATTTTCGACCTAAAAAATGGAAGGACAACCAACATGGTTTATGATTGGCCCAAGAAAATTAGCCACAACCATGTTGGTCTATTTTAAATGTATTTAGTTTATTATATATTTAATTCCGTTAGAAATTGATTTGATTCTACTAAACCAATAAAAATAGGATTAAGATCTGGTTTTCATTAACCATTTTGGCTTAGCAATAAGCTTTTAGTTTTATGCTTTAAACAAACAGCACCACGTTTTTGTAATCTTCAACCTATCTTTTTAATAAAACTTCTTTTTAATGCATAGCCAGATTATTTTTGGAGACTCTCGTCTCTTTGTTCACATTGGTGGATGAGTTCTATATCACACAAGAAGAGTGATCTCTTGTGATTCATCCTAATTAAACACCAAGCAGGGTTAACCTGTATTTCAGGAGTAGCAAAACAACTTCTAAACATTCCATAATTCATCTGTTTCCGCATCTGTTTCTCCTCATATTGTTACAACAATCTGTTGTGACGGACCAGACGCACTCATGGGCCAGATGCTCTACTAGAGCCAGACCGGATGCCCGTGCTGGAGGCCAGACGTTCAACTAGTACCAGATGTCCGTCACCAGATGTCCAACCCCTCGCTTAATATGATATTTTCCGCTTTGGGCCTAAACCCTCACGGATTTGTTCTTGGGTCGTTACTCCCAAAAGGCCTCATACTAAGTGGGATTGGACCAGCTATATATATTAGACTTTATTATGTCTAATATTCGATGTGGAACTTGGATTGCCTTTTTATTTATTCTGACAATCCTCCCCTCAAACCAAGGACCATGGAACCTTGGCTCAGATACTAATCTGTTGTGACGGACCAGACGCACTCCTGGGCCAGATGCTCTACTAGAGCAAGACCGGATGCCCGTGCTGGAGGCCAGACGCTCAACTAGATCCAGATGTCCGACACCAGATGTCCAACCCCTCGCTTAGTATGATATTGTCCGCTTTGGGCCTAAGCCCTCACGGATTTGTTCTTGGGTCGTTACTCCCAAAAGGCCTCATACTAAGTGGAATTGGACCAGCTATATATATTAGACTTTATTATGTCTAATATCCGATGTTGGACTTGGATTGCCTTTTTATTTATTCTGACATTCAGGAAGTCTAGATTTCTTGTTGCAATCTATATAGCTAAGCATATTTCTTAGAAAAATCTATATAACTAAGCTTAACCGCTGAAATCTTACAATTGACATGAAGTTGAGGAAGATCATCACTGAATCTTTACTTTGGTTACAGATTCATAGGAATACAAGAACCATAGTAGAAAAGTAACAATGTAGAAATTTATAAAACTTTTTTTTATCTAGTGATTAATTTGATATAGTAGACAATTGTGCATCGTATAATACAGGCGCAAGGCCAATTAAGGAATGTTCGGTTGTTGGACAATTCGGGTTCCAAGTAAGGAAACTTTGACTAGCCATCATTGCATGATAATACCAAAGGAAGGTCAGATTTACGGGAGTCAGTTAAAAAAATAATCGAAGATATCAATTCAAGACATTGATGGTGATCATTGACCATGCCAAATAAGGAAACCACACTAAATGTCCAGCTTAGTGAGCAAGTCCAAGAACTAGTGTGGGAACCGAAATTCGCACTGTCGATTTCCGTTTAAATAAGGAAACTAAGAAAACCCTAGTTTCCCAGAGGACCCGGATATCTGTTAATTACCACATGTCAAGCAATCAGAACACGAGAATAACAACGATAAAAATAAGAAATCGAAAAGAGAGCAAAGTAGATCTTATTCCGAATCTGCGTATGAGCGTTACAACAAGGTATAAGCCTGGGCTCGAGAGCTGTCGGCGAGATTCCTAGTTCTAGCAACCCTAAGACGGCTAAACCTAATTGAGTCGCAGCTCGAAATAACAAAAACGGAAAGTTGCCTAAATCGCTCTAAGTGCTAAGTTTGCTCTGAAAAAGTTCTTTTTTCTGCTCCTCGCCTAGGACTCCTTATATACTAGCTCCAAGGTCGGTTTACGCTTTTACTCTTCTGCCCTTAAGCCGTCATAGCATAAAAATGGAGATATTCCATTTTTCCCGATCTTCACAATTATCTTCAAAACTTCCGTATTTATCCGCGGAAACTTGACATTTATCCTTCCTCGTGGGCCAAGCGCGAACCATGCTATGGTTCACGGGCTTTTGGTTAGGAAAAATCGTAGGATGGGCCTCGAGTCGTGTTTTAGGTCCCTTTGGGCCGTCTTCCGACTCGACACGTTTACTACGAGTTTTCCGCGGTTTCTAATCCGCGAAGTTTGATCGATGAATTAGAATAGCGGGAAACATAGACTGAGCTTGCTACGGTCTTCGGGAGATAGCATTCGAAGGTTTGACGAGAATGCAAGGACTGGTGTCGTATCGATGTTCGGAAAGGTTCAATCGCTACACAGCGACCGAACTTTGGCTCGAGCCCGGTCGCTATGTAGCGACCGAGCGAAACGAGTGCTCGGTCGCTACGTAGCGACCGAACTTCGGCTTGAGCTCGGTCGCTACGTAGCGACTGAGCGGGACGATCGCTCGGTCGCTACGTAGCGACCGAGCGGGACGATCGCTCGGTCGCTACGTAGCGACCGAGCTTTGGCTCGAGCTCGGTCGCTATGTAGCGACCGAGCTTGGCTGAGCTCGGTCGCTACGTAGCGACCGAGCGGGACGATCGCTCGGTCGCTACGTAGCGACTGAGCTTTGGCTCGAGCTCGGTCGCTACGTAGCGACCGAGCGGGACGATCGCTCGGTCGCTACGTAGCGACCGAGCTTCGGCTCGAGCTCGGTCGCTACGTAGCGATCGAGCGGGACGATCGCTCGGTCGCTACGCAGCGACCGAGCTTCGGCTCGAGCTCGGTCGCTACGTAGCGACCGAGCGGGACAAGCGCTCGGTCGCTACGTAGCGACCGAGCTTTGGTTCGAGCTCGGTCGCTACGTAGCGACCGAGCGGAACGATCGCTCGGTCGCTACGTAGCGACCGAGCTTGGCCGAGCTCGGTCGCTACGTAGCGACCGAGCGGGACGATCGTTCGGTCGCTACGTAGCGACCGAGCCTTGGCTTGAGTTCGGTCGCTACGTAGCGACCGAGCGGGACGATCGCTCGGTCGCTACGTAGCGACCGAGCGGGACGGACGTTCAGTCGCTGCGTAACGACCTGTTTCGAGCTTTCGTCGGACGTCTCGATTCTTTCTTCCGCCAAGCTTTTTCGTAAGGAAGAATCTATTTCGAAAAGTACTCTTCGGAGAAACTCTTATTTTCTTCTTCGGACGTTTTGAATGTTAAATTTGTCGTAACCGTTTTTGACCCCAACAGTTAGCCCCCCAGCCCGTTAGAGTTGTGACTCTAGCGGGCGGATAGATGACTTTGACAAGGTTAAGTGTATTGGACGAAATTTACAGTTAAAACTCCGCGGAAAAAAGTTGTCGAGGCGACATTCCGAACCCATACTTCTATAAGTAGTGAGCTCTTGTCATTCATTTTCTTCACACCTTTCCTCCTTCATTTTCTTCAAAAACGTCTCTAGTTTCATAACTTTCCTTTCAACATGTCTTCCTCCCAAGGTGATAAGAAGGATTCCGACGTCGAGATGGGTGAGGCCACTTCTCCGGCTCCGGTTCCAACTTCTCCGGCGGAAGTGCCGGCTTGTGTTGCCGGTCATCTTTCTTTCCGAGAGAAACTAGTTCGTCGCCAAGCCGAGAAAGAATTGGCTCAGACTGGTTCCGAGTTTCCGTCTTCCTCCGCGCAGGTCGTTGCCCCGTGTCATGGGACCAGCGTCGCGGCTCCTCCCCCGCAAGTCCTACCTGCGGGATCTTCCACGACTCCGATCCTCGTCGAGGACAAAGAGAAGGCCGCTGACTCTATGCCTCCGCCTCCAGCCAGAAAAGAAATCGTTCTGGCATTGCGTGCTCCTAGCGCTGTCCAGGCTACTCAGCCTAAGAGTCGGAAGAGGAAACTGGCCAAGAGCGGTGACGGGGAGACTTCGCAGCGAGGTGGGTCGATCCTAGCATCGGGACTTCGCGGAAAGGTTTGTTTCTTGTTTGAAATCTCGATCGTCTTTCGTGCATTCTTTTCATGGACTTAGTCTTAAGAATTTTTACCGTTCGCAGTTCATATCTTTGATCGATGGGATGATCAGCGAATGTGGTTCTGAGACCAGTCGTCTTTCCGGGGAGTTGGTGGAGCTTCAGGGCAGATGGTCCGAAACCGAGGCTATGTTGACGGCTGTCGAGGACTCTCACTCTGCGAAAGTGTCGAAGCTCGAGGTTGCGATAGGAGAGCTTGAGAGGGACCTCGGGAAGACGGCGAGTTCCTTGCTTAAGGAAAAGAAAACCAGGAAGGCCAAATCCTCGGAGGTGCGTCGACTCCAGCGTCAGATCGAGAGTGACGCTGGACTAGCGCGCCGCGGGATCCAAGAGGCTACGGATGCCCTTCGTGCGGAGTTTCAGGCTCGCTTGGCGAAGATTTCTGCTTCCCTGGGTTCCCTCGAGTGTATCCGGAGCAGGGATTTCGCTTTGGCGACGATTGAGGGCGGGATGGCCGTGGTTCGGTCGTTCCAAAGTGAGACTCCCCCGACCTTGGAGGCCGAAGAGGCCCGACTGTCCGGCTGCAAGGGAGATATGGCGGCCGAGGATGGCGATTTCGGTCTCATCCTGGCCGACCTAAAATCCGCTTGCTTCCTTCCGACGTGTCCAGAAGACCCAGAGGGGAAAGATCCGATGGTCGGAGAGAACGGAAGCGACGCGGCTCCAGGCTCGGACGAGGCGGCGGGTGAAGAGGGAGCGTAAGTTCTGAGGGTGACTTGGGTTAGATCTCTTGCGAGAGATTTGTTTTTTTTTTTATGTCTTTATGCTTCGGCCTTGAACGGCCTTGTTTGTATTTCGGGACTGGCCGTGTGTGGCTTTGAATCCCTGCCGCTCCGCGGCTTTATGGTATGATAATCGGATAACGTTTTTTATGAATTTGTGAATAGTGGGGAGGAAGGTGATGAGTTGTCGTCTCATATCCTTCTTCGATTGTGAAATGTTTTATTCGAGACCTGTTTCGAGAGTTCTTCCGCGAGATGTGAACTCTGCGGGGGCGCTGAAGGTATCGAACGTAAACATAGAGGCGTGGTTTAAGAATCTCTTATCTTTCGATATCATGCCTTTGAGATGTTAGAGACCAGTGCGCTGGGTTTAGGGCAAGACCTAGGTTTACTTTCGGTTTAAGGATTGTGCGGTGACTAACCGGCTATCGTTTTTCCTGTCGCGATTTCTTCCTGATTCGTATCGATGTAAAGTCCGCGAAAAGTTCTCGGCTTATACGACTTGTTTGATACGAATCGAGCATCTCTCCGGAGACCGGAAGTGCTAGACCAAAATTTCGGATTTCTTTTATAGCGCTATTATCCTTGTGTCGGATGTAAGAGAGTCATCTCCATGAGATGGCTATGTCTGTTTAGGACGTTTGTGAGTTCGATGTGATCAGCATCGGACTTGGTGGCGTGTGCCGTTGTTTTGATTAATTTGCGCAAAATAAATGTTAATGTGTGCATATATGTGTCTTTTTGCGGAGATTTCGTTTGCTCGGAAGAAACCAATTTTGAGGCATCTTTTGCGACGTCTCGCGATGCTAAAGGTTCGATTCTCCCAAGCGGCCGACCAATTTCCGAAGACCTCGTTGCGATTTCGCGGGTGAGGATGTTTTGATAAGTCGAAAACACCAAAAGTGCGGTAAGAAGTTTTTCGATTTTTTGGGAGTATACGAGTATACGTACCCACTCCCCCCTTTTTAATAAGGGAGGACAGCTGAATTTGCCTTTCGGCAAACTGCCTACGTACTCCTTGCGGAGATCAAGCCGTCTCGTAGTTCAGTGATTGCGAGTTGGTTCGTTTAGTGATAGTATTTTTTGAGATGCATCGCATTCCAGGTTCTAGGGATTTTTATGCCCTGCATGTTGGCTATTTCGTAAGAACCTGGTCGGACGACTTTTTCGATTTTATAGGGACCTTCCCAGTTTGCTCCGAGTTTTCCCGCGTTTCGTTCAGCGGTGTTTTGGAAGACTTTGCGAAGGACCAGATCTCCCTGATTGAACCTTCGGTTCCGTACGTTGGAGTTATAGTATCTCGCAGCGGCGTGCTGGTAGTTTTGAATTCGGATGAGCGCTCGATCCCGGCGTTCGTTAATGAGGTCGAGATCGTCCAAGAGCATAGCATTGTTGAGTTCCTCTCGTTCGGGTAAGAACCTTCTTCGAACACCGGGAAATTCTACTTCCGCGGGAATCATGCACTCCGCGCCGTATACCAAGGCGAAGGGAGTTTCTCCCGTTGCTCGCCTTGGGGTGGTACGGTGAGACCAGAGGACTCCCTCGAGTTCGTCGGCCCATCTACCTTTTTTGGCCTCCAAGCGTTTCTTCAGTCCGTCGAGAATGGTCTTGTTGATTGTTTCAGCCTGTCCGTTGCACTGCGGATATCTGGGAGTTGACTTGTTGAGTCGTATCTTCCACTTTTCGCAGAATGCCTCGAATCGGGTGGAAATAAATTGAGACCCGTTATCGGTTACGATTTCGTAAGGAACTCCATGCCTACAGATGATGTTTTTCCATACGAAATTCTCGACTTGGACGTCTTTTATACTCGCGTACGAGTCCGCCTCTACCCATTTTGAGAAGAAATCGGTAAGGACTAGAAGGAAACGCTTTTGCTTTGAATTATGCAGAGGTCCGACAATATCCATGGCCCAGCGCATAAAGGGATAAGGCGACGTGATGGAGGAAAGAACTTCGGCGGGTTGTCGGATAGTTGGCGCATGCCTTTGGCATTTTTCGCATTTTCGTGCGAATTTTTCGCAATCTCCGATCATTGTTGGCCAATAGTACCCGTGGCGTTTGATTTTCACGGCTAGTGATCTTCCGCCGGAATGGTTGCCGCATGAGCCGGAATGTATTTCCTCCATTACTTTCCTCGCCTTTTCTCCTTCCAGGCACGTCAGGAGCGGTCCGGAGAATCTCCACTTGTAGATTTCGCCGTCCACTGTTACGTAGCGTGCGGCCTGTGTTCGGATCTTGCGAGCTGACCATTTTTCGGCGGGCAGTTGCCCGTCGATAATGTAGTCTCGAATCGTCTGAAGCCATGGGGTATCACAACCGTAATCGGATTGCTCCGATGGTGGTGGTATCGTAATCTCTTCTTCCTCGTCGTCTTGACCCTCTATGAGATTGACAATGACTGGGGGTCCGATACTCGGATGTTCGATGAACTCGACCGGAATTACCCTTTTGAGTCCTGGATCGGAACTTGATGCTAAGGCCGCGAGGGCGTCCGCCTGGACATTCTCGGAACGGGGGATCCGGGTAAGGGCGAAACAGTCGAAGTCTTGAGCTAGACCTTGGACCAGTTTGAGGTACGCGTCCATCCGTTCGTCTCTGGCTTCATATTCTCCGCTGAATTGACTGGCCACTAACTGGGAGTCGCAGTAAGCGTGGAGATTGCGTATTTTTAAGCCGTGAGCCAAACGTAGACCTGCGATCAATGCTTCGTATTCGGCCTCGTTGTTTGAGGCATGGAATTCCAGTCTGAACGATTGTTCCAGGATCTCGCTTGTTGGAGATGTGAGACGGATCCCGATACCCGATCCTTGCTTGGATGAAGATCCGTCGACGTGGAGGAGCCAGGTGGAATTTGGTTCCTCGTTGGTTATTGCTCCCGTTGGAAGTTCGACCAAAAAGTCCGCGAGCACCTGTGATTTTGCGCTCGTCCTTGGTCGGTATTCGATGTCATACTCGCTCAACTCGACCGCCCACTTCGCCAATCGGCCTGATTGACTTGGGCTATGCAAAATTGTCCGTAAGGGAAAAGTCGTGAGGATAACAATCGTGTGGGATTGGAAATATGGTCGTAGTTTTCGGGCCGATGTTACGACCGCGCATGCCAATTTTTCCATCAACGGATACCTAGATTCGGCATCCAGCAAGGTTTTGCTTATGTAAAAAATAGGTTTCTGCTCCCCGCGTTCTTCCCTGATCAGGACTCCGCTTACGGCTGTTGCCGATACCGCGATGTACAAGAACAAAGGCTCTCCTTCCACGGGTTTTGCGAGGACTGGAGGAGTAGCTAAATAACGCTTCAGCTGTTGGAAGGCGTTTTCGCACTCTTCCGTCCATTCGAATTTTTTATTTCCTCGCAGGACGTCGTAGAAGGGCAGGCACTTATCTGTTGATCGTGAGATAAATCGGTTAAGTGCTGCGATTCTGCCGGTCAGTCTTTGGACTTCCCGTTTATTCTTCGGCGAAGCCATCTCGATTAGAGCGTTGATCTGTTTTGGATTTGCTTCGATACCGCGGTTGGTGACCAAGTAGCCGAGGAATTCTCCTGATGCCACGGCGAATCTGCATTTCGTCGGGTTGAGCTTCATGTTATGGGAGTTTAGTTGTGCGAAGCATTCTTCGAGATGTGACACGTGATCCCTTGCTTTGAGGGATTTGACAAGCATGTCGTCGATATAAACTTCCATCGTTTTTCCGAGTTGTTTGGAGAACATTCGGTTCACGAGTCGTTGGTAAGTTGCTCCAGCGTTTTTGAGGCCGAAGGGCATTACCTCATAGCAATAGGTTCCGCGATCGGTAATGAACGCAGTCTTCTCACGATCGTCGGGATTCATCCTAATTTGATTATAGCCTGAGAAAGCGTCCATGAAGGATAGGAGTTCGTTGCCCGCCGTTGCTTCTACCAATCGATCGATATGTGGTAGAGGGAAGCTATCCTTTGGACATGCCTTGTTTAGGTCGGTAAAATCTACGCAAACTCGCCACTTCCCGTTTTTCTTTTTGACTACTACGGGGTTGGCGAGCCAGTCGGGGTATCTTACTTCCGTTATCGACCCAACTTTAAGCAGTTTTTCGACCTCATCGTTTACTGCGGTAGCACGTTCGGGTCCCAGCTTCCGTCTTTTCTGTTTGACGGGTTTGAATGTTGGGTCGATGTTCAGCTCGTGACATGTTATGTTAATGTCGATTCCTGGCATATCTTCCGCAGCCCACGCGAAAGTATTAAGGTTCTTTTTAGACAGGTTATGAGTTCTGTCTTTAAAGGCTCGTGGAGATTGGCTCCGATCTCGACGCAGCGTTCTGGGAAGGCTTCGTCGAGACAGATCGTTACCACGGGTTCACAAGTTGGCTCGCGTTTTTCATCTAGAGCTGCGAAGATACGAGATTGCCAGAAGAATTCCGCTGAATCCTGACTTCGCGTATCTTTGCTGGAGGTCTCTTTCTCCGCTTTCTTAGGAGTAATTTCGAGGATCGGTCTCTTTCGTTTTAGTTCCGCGGCGAAACAAACCTGAGAAACTCTTGGATTTCCCCAGATTACCTCGACTCCGTTAGGGGTCGGGAACTTGAGGCAAAGATGGTAGGTTGATGGGATTGCGCGCATGGTGTTCAGCCATGGCGTCCCATGATAACGTTGTAAGATGCGGGGCGGTCGACGACTAGAAACTCTGTGATGTTTGTCACGGTTCCGGCTTTGACAGCGAGTCTAATCGATCCGTAGGCCATGGTCGTTTCCCCCGAAAGCCCTAGCAGTGGGCTTGGGCATTTTGCGATCTCGGATTGACTGATCCCCATCTTTTCAAGAGTGTCTTTGAAGATGATATCGGCCGAGCTTCCGGTATCGATTAGTACTCTAGCGACGTCGATATCTCGAATTGTCAACTCGATAACAAGGAGATCGTTCCGAGGTTTGGCTCGATCGACCGTTTCTCCCCCCCTGAATGAGATGACATTCGCGCACGTCGAACCTCGCATGTCTTTCCTGATCGTTGAGTGGTTTTTGCGGGTTAGATTGATCCGTAAGTCCCCCTCCTTCTAGCGCCAAACTGTGGGAACCGAAATTCGCACTGTCGATTTCCGTTTAAATAAGGAAACTAAGAAAACCCTAGTTTCCCAGAGGACCCGGATATCTGTTAATTACCACACGTCAAGCAATCAGAACACGAGAATAACAACGATAAAAATAAGAAATCGAAAAGAGAGCAAAGTAGATCTTATTCCGAATCTGCGTATGAGCGTTACAACAAGGTATAAGCCTGGGCTCGAGAGCTGTCGGCGAGATTCCTAGTTCTAGCAACCCTAAGACGGCTAAACCTAATTGAGTCGCAGCTCGAAATAACAAAGACGGAAAGTTGCCTAAATCGCTCTAAGTGCTAAGTTTGCTCTGAAAAAGTTCTCTTTTCTGCTCCTCGCCTAGGACTCCTTATATACTAGCTCCAAGGTCGGTTTACGCTTTTACTCTTCTGCCCTTAAGCCGTCATAGCATAAAAATGGAGATATTCCATTTTTCCCGATCTTCACAATTATCTTCAAAACTTCCGTATTTATCCGCGGAAACTTGACATTTATCCTTCCTCGTGGGCCAAGCGCGAACCATGCTGTGGTTCACGGGCTTTTGGTTAGGAAAAATCGTAGGATGGGCCTCGAGTCGTGTTTTAGGTCCCTTTGGGCCGTCTTCCGACTCGACACATTTACTACGAGTTTTCCGCGGTTTCTAATCCGCGAAGTTTGATCGATGAATTAGAATAGCGGGAAACATAGACTGAGCTTGCTACGGTCTTCGGGAGATAGCATTCGAAGGTTTGACGAGAATGCAAGGACTGGTGTCGTATCGATGTTCGGAAAGGTTCAATCGTTACACAGCGACCGAACTTTGGCTCGAGCCCGGTCGCTATGTAGCGACCGAGCGAAACGAGTGCTCGGTCGCTACGTAGCGACCGAGCTTCGGCTTGAGCTCGGTCGCTACGTAGCGACCGAGCGGGACGATCGCTCGGTCGCTACGTAGCGACCGAGCTTGGCTGAGCTCTGTCGCTACGTAGCGACCGAGCTTTGGCTCGAGCTCGGTCGCTATGTAGCGACCGAGCGGGACGATCGCTCGATCGCTACGTAGCGACCGAGCTTGGCTGAGCTCGGTCGCTACATAGCGACCGAGCGGGACGATCGCTCGGTCGCTACGTAGCGACCGAGCTTTGGCTCGAGCTCGGTCGCTACGTAGCGACCGAGCTTGGCTGAGGTCGGTCGCTACGTAGCGACCGAGCGGGACGATCGCTCGGTCGCTACGTAGCGACCGAGCTTTGGCTCGACCTCGGTCGCTACGTAGCGATCGAGCTTCGGCTCGAGCTCGGTCGCTACGTAGCGACCGAGCGGGACGATCGCTCGGTCGCTACGTAGCGACCGAGTTTTGGCTGAGCTCGGTCGCTACGTAGCGACCGAGCGGGACGATCGCTCGGTCGCTACGTAGCGACCGAGCTTCGGCCCGAGCTCGGTCGCTACGTAGCGACCGAGCGGGACAAGCGCTCGGTCGCTACGTAGCGACCGAGCTTTGGTTCGAGCTCGGTCGCTACGTAGCGACCGAGCGGAACGATCGCTCGGTCGCTACGTAGCGACCGAGCTTGTCCGAGCTCGGTCGCTACGTAGCGACCGAGCGGGACGATCGTTCGGTCGCTACGTAGCGACCGAGCCTTGGCTTGAGTTCGGTCGCTACGTAGCGACCGAGCGGGACGATCGCTCGGTCGCTACGTAGCGACCGAGCGGGACGGACGTTCAGTCGCTGCGTAACGACCTGTTTCGAGCTTTCGTCGGACGTCTCGATTCTTTCTTCCGCCAAGCTTTTTCGTAAGGAAGAATCTATTTCGAAAAGTACTCTTCGGAGAAACTCTTATTTTCTTCTTCGGACGTTTTGAATGTTAAATTTGTCGTAACCGTTTTTGACCCCAACAACTAGTATAAAAAGAGACCTTCAGCTCTCATTTCTAGACACAACCAAGAAAAACATATTTAGAGAGAAGTCAGAGCAAGAACGAGTTGGTAGAGAGAGAAGTTTGAGAAGAGGGATCAAACGAGGAGAAGTTAAAGAGTTCTTCGTCAAAAACGCTAGGAAGTTCAGAGTCTTCGAATCCTATAGATTCAGCTAAGTTGAGGATGTGATTCGTGGTAACTTAGTAATTTGTATTTTGGTCATAGTTGGTTTGTTAGGATGAAGACTATGTGTTAAGGGAATTATTTATGGAAAGTTCGTTCTTCTTTCTTCGATATGGTTCTCAAGGATCGAAGAGCGTTCTTGTGTTCCTAGGATAATCGCATGTTAGATTTTGTGTGATGATGATATGTTTAAATTGATATGTTTATGTGAACGAACGTAGATTTGATCTTGAATAGGATTGATATGTTAAGTGGGAAACATTATAGAAATGGGATAAGGATGAATTAATTAAGGAAAGAACATGAATAGAGGAATGAACCTAACTAAGGAAAGTATGTTTTGGCTTTAGGTCGTAAAGATGTTATGATCATGTTTTGGCTTCGGCCCTGTATGCTGGCTTCGGCCGTTATAGGCTTTCGGGTCGCAGGTTGGCTACAGGCTGTTATGGACCTTCAGGTCGCAGGTTGGCTATGGGCCGTTATAGACCTTTGGGTCGCAGTTTTGGCTACAGGCCGTAATGGACCGACGAGTCGCAGGTTTGGCAACGGCCACAGGTTTGGCTACGGCCGCAGGTTGATAGACCTTCGGGTTGGAATGTTAGGAAATGGTAAAGTATAGAAATGATAGAACCAAATGTTAGGTTGTTTCCACATGCATGAAAATGGATAAGTAATATGAAAAATGGCTAAGTAAGAAATGATTGAAATAGATTGTTAGGTTGATTGAAATGGATTGCCAGGTTGATAGAATGAAATGTGGAATTTGATTGCTTGATTATTGAGTTGCATGTGGGCAGTTTTGAATGTCCTCACTTAGAAATTTTGTATACTCATGCCTTCTTTGCGATGCAGGTTAGGTTGATTCTGTGGACCAGAGCGCGAAGCTATAAAGACCATCGGGAAGGGGTGTTTTGAACTTGGGTAATGTTGAAAAGTTTTGTAAAAGATATTTTTATTGTAAACTACATGATTTTAAATACTTAGTCTCGTGTTTCATTTGTAAAGTTGCATTATTTCTCATGTTCATCCGATAAAATTTGACTTGATATTTTACTTAAAAAGTTTCACGGTGATTTCAAAGATTTCTGGGTTGGATGTTTCAACATGTCCATAAGGTTATAAACCATCGCCAGAAAACATGTGCATTCAGGCTATCCTATCGTTCAGACCATGCACCTGATAAGCTATAAAAGCATGGTCCTTCTTAAGTCCATGCACCATTACACTAGAGCACCTCCTCCACTGAGAATGTTAAATGGCCCAGACCATGACATCTCAAACGACCAGCGAGACAACATCATGCTCTCTTAAACTACAAGGCAACTGCGATTCTTCGTGAGAGCAAAATGGTTAATACAACCTGCAAAATAAAAATGTAAAGTAGGTGTTGGGGATGGATTTACATCCTCCTCAAGGTCCATTAGACATTGAACTAGACCCATATTGCTAGGAAGTCCTAGGCTTCATCTTTCTATAAATTATGAGAAAGGATCTTCTCTTTTTCTTAGACTTTAAGAACATATTTTGTAATCATCTTGGTGATGAACCTTTACTCAATGAAATCTCTTTTATATTCTTTTTTCCTTTTGATTTCATCTAAAGATTTTTCCTAAGCCTGAAGAATCTAATTCTTATTTTTAACATCATCATAGCCTGACAAACACACAAGCCAACAACTTGCTCGGCACACACGATCTCAACACGAGACTTCGGATCGGCAATAGTTCGGTAAACGTGTATTTTAGGCACAAGTTTAAATTGAACTTGCTTTTTATTAGGCACGAGTTTGCGGTCGACTCGCTTATTGTTAGACACGAGTTTACAAAAACTCATCTTTGGCTAGGCATGAGTTTACAGGAGCTCTCCTTCCACTAGGCACAAGTTCTCAGTAAACTCGCCTCTGTCTTAGCATGAGTCAAGTAAACTCGTGTTTCGCTAAGCACGAGTTTAAAGCAAACTCGCTTTTTACTAGGCACAAATTCGAAATAAACTTGTCTAAACCATCATAGGCATGAGTGTGTCTAGTTAATTGTCTAATAAATCCTATTCGTAAACTAACGAACTTGGGGGGACTTACTGTTGAAGATGTATTTACATCCTCCTCAAGATCCATTAGACATTGAACTAGGCCCATATTGCCGGAAAGCCCTAGGCTTCATCTTTCTATAGATAAGGAGCTACCTCCTTCTGAGAAAGGATCTTCTCCTCTTCTTAGACTTTAAGAACATATTTTCATAGAGATTTTGTATTCTAAGGTTCACTTTACTTTGTAATCATCTTGGTGATGAGCCTTTAATCAATGAAATCTCTTTTATATTTTTTTTCCCTTTTGATTTCATCTAAAGATTTCTCCTAAGCCTCAATAATCTAATTCTTATTTTTAGATTCTTTTATTGTATTGATTCAACAAAAATCACCAGCATAAACACCATTTTTGGATCAAACAGTAGGGCTCTCTTTTCGTGTAGGATTGGATACGGTCGGTATAGAATATTCTTCGTTACGGTAAACTAGGTGATTGGTTGAGTTTTATCTCCTTTAGCTTTATTTATTTTTAAATCACTAAAGTTTATCAAAAACATCGTGTAGTTTTATTTTAAAATTTAAAACATACATCAAGTTTCTATTAATTTTTACCAATCATGCTTTAATTTGAACTTCAAAGCTTCAACAAAAATAATAAAGCGAATTTGTTTTATGTATTTTAGGCAAAAGAACCTAGATCTTTCTTTTATAGGCTGTAAAATTTGTAAAATAAAATCTATTATAATATCAAATAATTAGATAATCATCGTAAAAATATCTATAAATATTTTAATTTAATTTTGGGGTTAAATTATTGAAATATTTTAAATAACATAAATATTATTTACATATCACATTTTAAACAACAACAAACTTTGATCATTTATAAAAAAAAATATTAATAGAAATTATTTTAATCGATAAAGTATAGTTTTATATATACATCACATATTTTATTTTAAAATATATGCAGTCTATAGTTTAAAGGTACAAAAAATTTAACTACAACAAAAATCTCTGCATAAAAGATATATTTTACATTACAACCACAACCAACTTACCTACAACTAAACTTTTAAAGCTAAATTTTTACAGTCACAGACTCACAGTCGAACCAATCATCACCGTAGTTTACTTTTTTAATCTTTTGTTTACCAAAGATGGTACACCGGTTAATCTACAAATGCCAAGTCCTTAAGTATGGTTTACTCTCATGAATTGTGATCTTGTTTAGAAAGCAAGATTTTGATCCTCCTTGTTTTTGAATCTGAAGATAGTAAATTTAAAAGGATTATTGTTAGATTGATGAGTTTTTTTAATCAATCTTACACTTCCGTGGATATTTTTAACTTTTGAAAAAAGTTTTAATTAAATTGATAAAACGATGAAGTCCATGGAAACATACTATCGGTGCCTCATAATCCTCTCAAATTTGGTGTTGCCCACGTCTGAGATCTCTCTAGACCTTTGGGAAAGAAAAGAAAGATCTCTGAGAGAAAGCAGTTTGTTGGTGGTAATTTGAGCAGTATTAGGGGTTCAGATGGCTACATGGCATATAGGCGTTAGTTCGTTTGCTCAACCAGGTGATCCATCTGAATGAAGATGCAAATCAATGTTCGTTTTGTGCATTATAATGCTACCTCCAGATGGATCACCCAGCTGAATTTTTTGAAAACCCATCTCAAATTCTCATCCAAATGAATGTGAGTCTTGATGGTGCATCTGGATGCAGATGCATCTATTTCAGTCAAAAATGATAAATGATAAAAATGACCATTTAAAGTTAAAATATTATTTTCAAACCGTAAATTCTACTTTTTGCAAATACATTTTTCCGTCAGAACCGAAAAATATATATTTTCCACAAAAATTGAAAACATACTTTCTCGCCAAAACCGCAAAATGCATTTTTCCTCAAAAAACATAAAATGCATATTTCCATAAAACACACATTTTTCGGTCAAACCAGTAAACCGCACATTTTACCTCCAAAACGGAAATAATGCATTTTCCCGCCATAACCCAAAAATACATATTCCCGCCCCTCCCCAACAAAAAGCATTTTTCGGCCAAAACTGCAAAAAGCATTTTCCCGGCAAAACCGGAAAAAAAAAACTCATTTTTCCGCCAAAACTGAAAACTATATTTTCCCGCCAAAACTGAAAAAACGTATTTTCCTGCCAAAACCGAAAAACGTATTTTCCCGCCAACACCGAAAAAGCATTTTTCCGCCAAAACTGGTAAAACACATTTTCCCACCAAAACCGAAAAAAATATTTTCCCGCCAAAACCAAAAAAAAATAATATTTTCCCGCCAAAACCAAAAATGTATTTTTCCGTCAAACCGAAAAACGCATTTTCCCGCCAAAACTGAAAAAACACATTTTTCGCCAAAACCGGAAAACCATATTTTTTCACCGAAACTGGAAAACGCATTTTCCCGCCCAAACTTGAAAAACGTATTTTCCCGCCAAAACAGGAAAAAACGTATTTTCCCGCCAGAACCGAAAAAACATATTTTTCCGCCGAAGCCGGAAAATATATTTTCCGCCAAAAACAGAAAAATGCATTTTCCCGCCAAAAACGCAAAAATGCACTTTTCCCGTCAAAAATGCAAAAATGCACTTTTCCTACCAAAATCGCGAAAAAAACTCTTTCCGTCAAACCCGCAAAACGCACTTTTTCGTCAAAAACATATTTTTCGCCAAAACCGCAAAACGTACTTTCACCGCAAAAACGTATTTTCCACCAAACCCATAAAAACGTATTTTCTGCCAAAACCGTAAAATGCTATTTTATTTTTAAAGAAAAGAAAGATCTCTGAGAGGAAGCAGTTTGTTGGTGGTAATTTGAGCGGTTCGGATGGCTACATGGCATATATATGGTAAGAGAGGGGAAGTTAAAGTGATCCATGAAGTTTTTGTCTTTCATCTGAGGAATGCAATTATAACTGAATTAGTGAGGAGGGACTAAAAGTTGAAGAAGATGGAGAAAGAAGTGGAAAAGACGGTAAGTTGAAAGCATAGTGGCTACGGAGACGAAAATTGAAGAAATAATGATAATATAGGTTATAATGGACAGTTAGCTGTTATCTATTGGTTTATTTTTTAATTTGATGTGGCATGCCTCTCCTTTCAAATAATAGTATAGTGATTTCCGTTTTCCTTGTTTGATCTCGGATCTTCCAGAAATTTTACTCATTTTAGTAGTCAGATGGATCACCAGTTAAGCTATAAACTGTACTTTAGTCATTTGAGTAGTCTTCCACATTTTTACTTCTATGATTTGGGATCTGTTTTCAAGCTAGATGTTTACACATCCAGGGTTTCGAATTCTGATGAAAGTAAACTCAAAAGACAGTAAGGAAGATTAATGAGTTTTGTAATCATTCTTACATTTTTTTTGTGGATATGAAGAGTATCTCTAATTAACTTGCTTGCGTCAAAATTTATTAATGTAGAATTGTAGGCATTATTGGTAGGTCTACTGAACTATATTATTGTCCTCTTGTCATATGTAGGTTTTAAAATTATATAAATTTTCTTTCTTCTATGAAAGTTTATAAAATTGGTTACCTTCCACAAGTCGTTGCGTATCATTTCTTCACAATCATCTGTCTTTTGGTCAACAGTACCAACAACGTTCAAGCACCTTTCTCTCTTCCTCTCTGTGTGACCAAGAAAATGGAAGTTCCAATCTGGGAATGGTGTTTGATCGTCATAGCAATCATATTATTGGCAATTGCTTCTCACTATCTGGGAAGAGTCTTGTGTAGCCCTCGAGAGAGAATTGCAGACAGTAAAATCGAAAAGAAACATGGACCAGCAGCACAAGAAAAGACTGAGAAGAAAGGCGGTGAGCAGCTCGTCTGATGATCCTGTCATCTCAAAGAGCATTTCTTTGTCAAGTTTGGGTTGTAACTTGTAAGTCTCATCCTATTTTCTGTTCATCTACTTGTAAAATAATACCATGTACAGTTTGATCAACATATATATGAGATCAACACTTGCTATTACCACAAAACCAAGTACTACTGAGGACACGAGTCTGATACAGCAGCAAAAAAAAAATAGGAAGTACAGTTTGATCACATGTTATATGAGATCAACAATTGTTATCTCCTAGACTATATTTGCGAAGTGATTTTGCCACATGTCCTCTCTACAATCAATTTCACAAAACAAATATGACATGGCTACTGAAATTGATGACAGGGCTTCCAAAAAAATATGACATGAATAATTTTATTTAAAGTTGATTTATATTTATGGCAAACTTATTAGAATATGGTAATAATTCATATATTACATTTAATATTGATATTTCTTTTTGGTAATTTTTTAAAATATGGTAACAGCTCATACATTATCTATAAAATAAATATATTTATATATAACATTTCAAATTTCGAAATATTATGATTTTTGTATAATTATACAATTTGTATTACTAAAGCTATCAAAAAATTTTACAATTTTTTAAAAATTTAAATATCTAATCGTAAGATCATTAGTTTCTTGTATATCTACAAATTTTATAAATATTGTTTAGGCTAAATTTTTGATAATTATACAATTTTATATCATTTTTATTAATTTTATACAAATTGATTTAATATATATCAAATCTATATTAATATTAGTAAGAAAATAGTAAAATCTATAAAATTTAATAAAATTTATTTTTAAATATAAGTTAGATTTTAAAAAAAAATTTAATGCACATGGTGCAAAAAAACACCTAGTTAACAAAAAAAATCAAGTACTAGTGAGGACACAAGGTGTTGAATTAATCCAGATGAAACAAACAAAGCAAAATAAAATGATTACTAAATAGTGATTTTATTAGATTATTTAAAAGAATCAATCAGAATAAACGTTAGCAGTTGACTATACAAAGAGAAAAACCCCAAGTCCTAACCCCTTCTTTTGAGCCTAGCCATAAAAATGTCTAAAACAAAATGGTAAGTATGGTGAAGAACCATCATCAGCTTGTTCCCAAAAGTTTGTTTTCTAATTTTATTTTAACTTTCTCTAAACTTATTAAGAATAAACATCCCAAAATCACCTTCCATTACCCATAAGGGAGGCTCGGCGGCCCTGAATGTTATCGTCCCTCTTAGCCTTATCAGATTGAGCTCGACGTACAGCCAACAAGATCTGTCTCTCGTGTTCTTTCAACATCTCATCCAAGTTTCCTTCTCCTGGAATCAATGGTCCTGAGTAATGAATCCTCTCTCTCTTCCCACCTCCATAGCCCTATAATTCACCAAATAGTGTGATCAGCCACAAGTATACGAACAAACAAACATGACATCAACAATGTTAAACGTGTGTTTCCTTTCTTATTACCGGTATTGATTCTTTGCTAGATGATGAGGAGTCATCTTCTTTCTTCAAACCATTAGGTTTCTCAAGCAACCTTTGGGACAAATTGCAATTCCCTGAACCATCTTCAAGACAGCGTTGATTCACTAACGCGTCTCTCACACTACCAAACTGTGAACCATCTCTATTAGGTGCTACAGAGTTTGAGAATCTTGACAATTGGGCTCCCCCACGTTGCACATAAGACCTTTGTGTTCTCAGCTGGCTTGATCCGTTAAGATTTGGTGCAGTAGTAATACCCTCCAGTGGTTCGATCCGGAAGCCAAAACCAGAATCTCCTTCAGGATTGAACTTCTCACTCACGCTTGTCTGGTTAGTCTCCCCTAGACGTTTCTATAAAACAAAGAACACTAAGATAGAGACATAGGCTTTATACACACACATGTATGCATCTATAAGCTCGGAAAAATAGATACCTGTATTGACGCCAGTAGCTCAGCATTGGCACTAGGAGCAGGTACAGCTTTGGATTCTCTTGAAAAACGTTTGGCTTCATTCTGTTTATTGCTCGCACCTTTCCTTCTGCTCATGAGAATATTTGGTGTTACTGAGATGATAGATACTAAGAAAAAAAAAACTAAACAAGACTATTACCGTCTTGCTTCCTCTTCACGAAGCTTGATATCAAACTCTTTCCTTGGCTGATGATATCTCGGTAAACTTGATGGCTCGCTTGGAAAAGGCCTTGTTGTAAAGAACTAAAGAAAAAGGAATATCAACATGTATGTGACTAAAGTATTGAAGCCTGAATCTAGTTAAAGTTGATAAGTTATATAACCTCGCTTTGAAGAGCAGAAGATGTGGTTCCACGTGATTCTGGCTCTACAGCTAAAAGAACCTCAAGGAGAGCCAAAGCAGAAGGAGGGATAAGATCCTTACACGTGTCAGCTAAACATCGCTTGTACTGATGTTGAGGTTTAAAGATAGCTGCATGCCGCAATCTTGATCTTCTCCAATACTCTTCAGAAGGTGATCCACAGAGTTTAAAGATCTTGTGCATTTGTTCAACCTATATTCATACACAATTTAAATATAATTTTTATTAATTTACATAATATTTAAATGATTCAGAGTAGAAGCAACACCTCTGTTCTCCCGGGAAGAAGAGGCTTTCCAGTAAAGAGTTCAGCAAGTATGCATCCTGTGCTCCACAGATCAACCGTAACTCCATAATCTGTAGAACCAAGCAGAAGCTCAGGAGGACGGTACCATAAGGTCACAACACGGCTAGTCAGAGGCTGTTTCCGTTGGCGAAAAGTAGAGAGACCAAAATCAGCAATCTTGAGATTATTATCACGGTCTAGCAGAAGATTCGATCCCTTGATGTCACGGTGCAACACACCACAGCTATGGCAATGTTCTAACCCAAGCAGCAACTGCTTCACATAGCACTTAATCTAAAACCCCAAAAAATAAAACAAATCAGAAATGTTTACAAAAACTGAATATAACAATAATGAGATGTCGTAGTTGTTTAATTACCTGTGATTGAGAGAACTTAATCCCAGGGGTTGAAGCAAGCCCTGTAAGATCATGGTCCATGTACTCAAACACAAGATACATACTCCCTGAAGCCTTTGAAATGATGATCCCTTGGAGTTTCATAACGTTTGGATGGTTAAGCCTACGGAGTATGATTATCTCTCTAGCCATGAACCGAACACTCTCAGGATCCATGTTAGCAAACCGAACCTTCTTCAAAGCAACGATTTGGTTCGTTTGAAGATCACGTGCTCTATATACATTACTATAAGTTCCCTGCCCAATCTGCCAAATGAACAATACTTTAGTGAAGATTCAAAAGGAAAGATTCTAACTTTTATGTATCTCAATCTCACCATCTCTAACTTCTCAAAGGAATCAGCACTGAGAGGAAGCCAACCATTGAGAGCCTCGCCAGCAACTGAAACCAACCAAGAAGGCCAACCAGCAACAACCTTAGCTGTTCTGTCTCCGTTACCGATTCTACTCATTCTTGGCTGTAATGGTCCTACATTTGTTTCTAGTAACTTCACTGTTGCTTCTTTCTGAGACACAAAGCTCTCCTTCTCCTCGTCGTCATCAGAGAGGACGTTCTTGTTGCCGTTAGGTATTAGCCTGAATGTAGCTTCGTTTCTTCCGTTAACGCTTGTTTTGTCCGAATCAAGATTCTCGTGGTTTCTCGATTGTTTCTTGCAAGTTTCGATGTAATCGTCGTTAGTTCTTACTCCTTTGGAGCAAATGCAGCCCATGACTCAGAGAGCAGCAACACTGTAACGATTCCACAATGCAGTTTGAGACCAATTGTGGAGCATATATAAAAGCTAAGATCAAATAGCAGAGAGTGTTTGTAGATCTGAACACAAACTACTTAGATGAACATTGTTGATTCCGAGGATAAAAGGTAAGACTTGGTCAGTAAAGAAGAAAGATGGTAGAATTGTTGAGAGATTTTCGGATCTTAGTTGTTGTTCATTGCTGCGAAAACGAGAATGAAATTAATTTTTAGGGTTTTCGAAATTGAGAAAACAAAAACAAAAATTAAGAAAATTGATGAAGAAGGAAACAACATACAGAGTACAGACAAACGAGGTAACACAACCAAAAAAAGTCAAAGTGAGAAGATCTGAGAATATATATACTAACTTAATTAAACTTATCAAGTGAACAAAAAAAAATTAAAATTATCAAAGCTAATTAGCAAGATACCTATCACCTAAACCCTTTTACAAGGTCCATGATGCCATTTATTTTTCTTATGAATATGAGATTCGATTGTGGTTCTTATTGGTCAAGATTGTTGTTTTAGACTTTAGTTTTAGAATTTTAGCTATTTTAATTTTAAATATTTTTGAAAGTCTGATTGGTATTGAAGATTGTAGAAACTGTACGATTTATATATTAATAATAATTGTAGATAAAATATAAGTTAAATATGATGTACTTAATTAGTATATATATATATATATATATATATATTATTTTAAGTAGTATTATTTATTTTACATATTATGATATAAAAATAATAAACATATATATAGGATAACTGAAAAATCAATAACTATCATATATATAATTAAGTTGGCGAGAACTAAGATAAATATGGTAAAACTGAACCAACTAAAATCGAATCAAACTGAAATAGAGAAAGTGGTTTGGATATGGTAATACCGAACTGGTGTTATTTTTTAAAAAACCGCGGTATATGGACATGGGTTGGTATATAAACCGATTAAACCGAATAAAATAATTAATTAAATATATTAGTATAACTATATATAAATTATATAATATAATTAATAATTATATACATAATGTATTTTATTGATACAATCTTCATACTTAAAATTTTGATTTTAGTAGTTTAATATTTTGTTTTAAGTTAAAAGTTATTTTTCATTTTTATCAAATTAAAAAACGTAATTTTTACATTTTCTTTAACAAATATGTGCGCCATATTTAATTAATTAATAATATTATGAATTACTGTTTTTTTCTTATTTTAATTCTATAAAAACTATTATTATTATTAATTTAATATGCTTACCTACTATTTTACATAGTAAAAGAAAAAGAGAAAAATAGTCTATTTAAATACATGAATATTTTCATGTTTTATTAAAGCGAATATCTAATCGTATAAAGTAAAATTCACAAACTTTATAAAAAGATAAATATACTTAATATATTTATTGTTTTTATTATAAAACCAAATAAACTTAAAATAGACGGTATATAAGTCGAATCAAACCAAATTAGATAGGGTTTTAATATGGTAGTGATTTCTTATAAACCGAAATAACAAAAAACCGAGAAGACTGAACCAATGTTGACCCGAATTCCGCATTGAACACCCCTAGCGAGAAAGCATAACTCAAAATAATGACTCTTCTTTTTTTACGATCATTTTATGCTAAGTAAATCAAAACATTAACTTTTATCAATTTTATATGGTATACAATTACAGTTAAATGATATTAATATATATTATATTTTTACTATGAGTAATTATTAAATAAGGTCTTATAAGCATATTGTTGTATGAGGATTTATATGTTTTTAAACATTTGTTACAAAATTTTCAATTTGTAATTTTATAGTTTTAGTAATTTATAATCATTTTAAAAATCTGTATGCAAATTTCGAATAAAATTTTAAGTTCTCAGTATTTTTCAATGAAAATTTGAAATTAAGATATTCTGTTTTTTTATATGTAATATATTTGAATTTAAACAATATTAAAAAAAAAAATATATATATATATATATATATATATATGTTTTAATTTGAAAATCTATTAGATGAAACTTTCTACTCATATATTTTATGATCATTTGTATTGGATTATAAAAAAAATTTAAACAACTAATCATAAAAAATTTAATGTGAGATTTTTAACTTTCTTGTCATCAGTGTGAGACTTGTAATAGTTTTTGTAATTTATAACCCTTTTAAATAAACTTAAAATAGAACTTATACGAAAAAAACTAATATTTATTATATGATTAAAGTGATTTTTTATTTTAATAATATAAAAATGATAAAAATGATCATAGAGGATATACAAATTTTTATCAAATCTTTATTATTTAAAATAATTAATTTAATATATATCTTAATCACATTAGGTAATTACATAGTTTCTATTTAAGGAAATAAAGAAGAATGTTTGAATGTTTTTTTGTACATTAATATTTAATTTAATGGTTAGTTAACTTAGTTTAATGAGAACTATAATATATGTTTAGATGAACCAACATATTTTTTAAAGAATCTAATAATTATTTTGATGATAACACATGTCATAGCTTCAATGATATAATGTTTCTCAAATAATATATAAGTGATTACTTGTTGTAAAGAAAAAAAATCAATATATGAAGTTGCTTGAAATTAGAGTGAACTCATCCTTTAGGTTTCTGGTTGAAGTATGTAACTGTTTTTGAACTTCTTTTTGATGTTTATCCTCTTTTTGTTATTTGGAGAGCATTTTTATTAAATAACTTTATCTTCATGTGTTCATGTGTGATTAATAAGAATGTATTTGCTTATATATCATCATTAGAGCTCTTCTCGCAACCTTTATTAAAAACTGTTCCTTGCCTGAATTAATTACATGTAATGTCATCTTATATATTAAAACACAAATCACAACCTTGATTCATATGTTATTTTTTAAAAATTATATCTAATAGATATATTTCTAGAAAGTCATGTTACATTTATTTCTAATCTTATCATTTAAATTTTGGGCATACAAGAAATTTTTATTGGGCTATCAATAATTAGATGTAAACAATAGATGATCCATTGAATTTATAGATAGTATAAATTAAATAGCTATAATTTAATGTTATAATATTATACCTCCATATGTTAATTATTTAAATATTTGTCGATGTTAAATTTTAAAATTATGAAGATTTTTTTTAAATAACAGAAATCATATTATCTAACAGTGATTAACTTTACTACCTTAAACCAATGAAAAAAAATTTTAAACTATATAGTTTATTTTAAAAATTAAACAAAAACTAAATGTTTAATTATTTATTCGATAATATAAATCTGTGAAGCGAAAAGTTTAATTTTTAAAAAACTTTCTAAATTTGTGAAATGTTACAATATTTTTGAATATGACAATAAAACAATATTTTACTAATCTTTTTATATATAATTACGATTTTAATAATGAAATAATAATCCGAAAATATATATATATAGAAGAAGATATAAATACATGTGAAAGTTTGAAACAATTTATTCAATGAAAAAAACATATCGTAAATTTATTATGTTTTAAAAATTGATAGACACATATATATTATAATATATACCAATTTAGAATTGAAAACAAAATAAAAATATTCGCGCGCTTGCACGGATCGAGATCTAGTTGCTTATTAAAACTAGAAAAAGATAATACTTTATACAATAATCCCTTTGTATATTTTTTTCAAAAAAAAAAAAATCCCTTCGTATATATATGGATTTACCTTTTTCTTACAGTTATTAACTAAACACGAAATAACCCGACATAACCATAGTAATTTTGGCTTTGTATGTTGTATTGTTCCATAGAAGTTAGAATAATGTAACTGGATTTGTATGTTGTGTTATTTCATGACAAAACTCGAATTGGATTACACCGGATGTTAAGATGAATCGCGATTGACACAAATATATATATTTTCAATTGTTTTGTTATATTCTAAATCAAGCCCACTTTTTATTGATCGGAAGATCCGTGGTTTTTGATAAATGCAACATGAATTGAATTCTCTATCGTATGTTCTTCCACTATCAACTACTGCATATGTTGATTGTTTTATATGGTTTGTCTCTTTGATCAAAGAGTTGGTTATATTTAATTAACTATATACCGTAATTCCTTCGTATATGTTTTTACATATTTATGTTCTTTTCTAAAACTTTTTTTTCTTTTCTAAAACTTTGATAAGTGACATTTGTTTTTGGTTAGGACAATAGTCAAACAGGATGATACGTACATATCTATATTAATAAAGTTGAGCAGAAATTCTCCTCCTTGAGCCACCTCAGCAGACCTTATTCCATTTCATGACACGTGGCGGTCATTACACAAGCTTCAAATCCGTAATGCAATGGGCGATGGAGCACTGGGCCTTTGTTATCTCATTGGGCCCTTACTTCTCTTACCAGTGTGGCCCGCCTGGATTTTAGGGTTATGTTGATGCTAAAGCTCTTTCCGTGCGTAGCTGTGGTCGCGTTTACCATGGTTCCCGATCAAACTTTTTTTTTTTTTGCTAACAAAAGTAATTGCTTCCCGAAAGTATAGCCACTTTCCATGTGTTGTTTAAGTTTTCTATATGATTCATGCTTTGGACTTTTTGGGTTTTTTCTTTCAAAACTTTTTTTTTTCCAGTTTCACATCTTGAGCTCCAGAGTCTGCAACCATGACTCCTCACATCCCACTGCCTCTGGCGGTCTTCTTTGTAACGCACCAGTAATAGTCACCCGGAAACATTAATTTCTTTGTAACACATCGAATTAACTCCCCATATCATCTTCCAATGTAACCGATTGAAACTCCACCTATAAATGGCTTCGTTGCTTGGGATGAAGAGTCACACCGAAACGAAATCCCAAATATCTCTCTCTATCAAGCAGCAAATCCATCAATGGAGAATTTGTTTACTCTGCTTGGTGAGGTCAGTGTTATCAATAGCACAATCAATGATAGGACACGCTGAACACTGCGTGTTATGCTACGTCTAGAAAGGTACTCACTTTAGTTGGAACTCCAGTGTTTAGCATCTCTTACAACTTTGTATGTTATCTTATGTCATTGATACTTTGCAGGGGTGAATGTGTGTGTCAGTCTGTTGGTTTAGCTTATTCGCATCTTATAACAAACTTGAAAGCTACGGCTCTGAGCCCAAAGTTTTCTTGGTCAATAGCATCAATGCCTAAGTTTTTGGAGGTGAGGAAACTGAGTATTTATAATCTTTCTTGCATTTAGTCAAAACTTTAAACACATTATTTGTAACAGATTGTGTTTACAAGCAACCATATCATTCCATAAACTAACTTCCTGTTATGCAGGCCGCCTATTTCTCGACGGGATATCTAGAACCCACATCTACTTTGTCTCTGAGACAGCTGCCGGAAAAAAGAACTCTTTGAAAAGTAAGAATCTCTAATACTATAATTAGATAGCTACCACCCTCTGTACATTAAAAAATCTTGGCAATTGATATAATCTTGCGTTTTTGTGCTGTTACATTAAAATCTCTTTAGTTTGTTTGGGGATGACACTAGGCTCCTTTTCACCCAAGCTGCGTCATGCCCAGAAAATATAACCTCTCACCGTAACTGAGCTTAACCAATATGGTCTCACATCTGAACCTCAGGTCAGAGTTTCATTTATCTAAAGTTTCTCTAGCAATTTAGAAATCTAATAGTTTATGTTCTCTTACTGGTATTCAGACAAAGAAAGGATGTTGTTATATTGGATGCTAATGTTCAAAGAACTTCCAGCATGCATGAGATATTTTCCTTTACATGCATTGGATTTGATAAGCCGAACGTCGTGGGTGTCCTGAGGTAACGGTCCTTAAGCTACGCTATCCTTGGTATTTTCGTCCCCTGACTTAGATTTCCTGACACTACTACACTTTGTTCTGACTCTTCTTTTTCTATAGGTATCGTGTGGAGCTGTCTGTTTCAGACCCGACTGATGATACTGTCTTTGTGGCTTTTGATATGGAGATGACATTCAGGCAGCTGAAACTGCACAGCTTTTGGTTATCCCTTATATTCAACCATTTGGTTTTAGCTAAGGCTCCACTTACGTACATAGCTGTCTTAATAAAATGTTTTTTTCTTTGCAGGGGGTAGGTGTGAATGCTCGAGTGGACAGCGAGCTCCCCAGTCAAGAAAGTGATGTCTTTCTTTTCGTTTTAATACGTACGAAAGCCACCAATATGGCAATATGATATTGTATACCAATCATACTTACTACGTACAATTCTTATAAGAAACATCCGTATGATGTTACTTTATTTTTCATATTTAAACTTTTAAAATCTTTAATTTTCAGATTTCAACTTTTAAAATTAAAAAAAAATCAAGATATCGGCAAAAACTAATGTGATCAGTGTCTTCCACTCTTAACATGCAGCTTATATGAATCAGTGGTATAACGCATCTTCGGCTTAGTTCATTTAACAATCTATGCAAAAGTTAGATTACTGAACAAATGCTGTATCATTTGCGAGCACTGCTAATTGCATAAGCAAACAAAAAAGTTCATATATTTCATTTGATACGTGATGTTTCACTTCAAGTTCTTACAAATAAAACATCAGCTCACAGTTATTTTTCAGAACTTCATCAATAATAATCTTTTGGGGGTTTATGTTTGCTACAATATATTAAAAACATACACTCCTCTACGCAGGATGTTTAGGTTTTTCGAATCTCATTTTTCTCAATTAATTATATCAGATGATAAAAACGTGCCCACGAAACACTAATACAATCAAAATTTTAACTTCATATAAACATCAAGGAAAGAACTACTACTTAAAAAATAAAACACACCCACACTATTTACCATACACTCGCTAACGTATAACAAATACAACTCATACATTTCAAATAAACCAAGCAATAAAAAAAAAACAACTTATGCATAGGGCTGGGCAAAAAACCCGGATCCGAAGAACCAAACCGAATCCGATCCGAAAAAGTAGTACCGAACCCGAACCGAAATTGATTAAATATCCGAATGGATTCAAAATTTTGGTATCTAAAAAACCGAAACCGAACCCGATCCGAACCAAAGTATCTCGGGTACCCGAATGTAACCGAAATAGATTCATATACCTAAGTATATTACTTTTTTTAGATTTAATGTATATTAAAAACATGCAAAATATATAAGATACTTTTAAGTTGTCTAAAATATTTGAAAATATACATAAATAGTCAAAAATAAATGTCTAAAATAGCTAAAATATATTCAAAACACCAAAATACTTGAAATATCTATTGATTTTCTATCCAAATATTCAAATCAAACCAATTTATATGTTAATTTTAGGAATTTTGACATATATTATACAAATTTATATGTAATATATTATTTTGTTTTATAGATTCTGAGAAATTTTAAGTATATAATGAATATTAAAATTTTAAAAATAATTTAAATGCGTTATCCGAACCGAACCCACAAAGATCCGAACCGAACCCGAACTGAAATTTAGAAATACCCAAATGAGGCTGAAATCTTTAAACCCAAAACCCGAATAGATCCGAACCGAACCCGAATGGGTACCCGAACGCCCACCCCTAACTTATGCAAATAGCATATAAGGAAAACAATCTGCGCGTAGCGCGGACACACCACTAGTATATGATAAAAAAAATTAAAGTAAAGTCTGACTATGTCATTTATATGTGTTTTATTAGTTTTAACAGTCAAACCGGTCGGGTTAATATAATTGATTATTGGGTAGGGTATTCCAGTGGACCATTTATATTATATAATTGATACACCTACCAAGTAATCGTACAAACATAGTATCATTTAGGCCACGACATTAATTTTAACCATTAAAACTTGAATAAGAAGATATATACGGTATCTGATTGTACGATACAATAATTAAATTTCATGCCTCCCTTACCTTAAGCACCAAAAAAATTTAATTAAGGAATCAACATAAATGGTGACATACAAATAGTTATTCGATCAACCCGGATACCCCAGTAAATCGCCATACCCAAATTGTTTGGTTTTCATCTATCTATCTATACTATTATTTATGAATTAATTTTGCTTATTTGTCATGTTCTCCATAATTTTAGATAATTTTGCTTACTTGTCATGTTTTTATTAGGTTTTAGCTAAATCATTGATTTATTATTTTTTATTAGCTGAGTCATTAGTATATTAATTTAAAATTATTCTTAATGAATCTTGTATATATATAATTAAAAACTAATGTTAATAATATTAAATTTTTAAGTTATATTAAAAACGAATTTTAAACAATATCTTTACTGAATTTTATATATAATTAAAAATAAATTTTATTTTAATAGTATAAAGTTTATATGTTATATGTTACATTAAATAATTGATTATAAAATAATATAATAGAATTATAAAAAATAAGATTATTCTTATATATATTGTGTTTCTATCTGAAAACAATATTTTATTATAAGTTAAAAAGTTAAGATAAAAAAACAATTGATAATTAAATATTAGTCAAGCAAACAAATTATATAAAAGATATTTTCTAAACTATTTCTAAGATATGAGTGTTTTAAAAAAAATTAACACAATAGTAAGTATATATTTTGATAAAAAAGTATTTGACATATATAAATACTTTGATGTTTGATTTAACTATTTAAAATCATAAATAATAACTTATTACGTTGGTTTTAGATTAATAAAACATAACTAATAAGTATTCATAAGAAGTTTATGCCCGCATATGCGGACAAAAGACCTAGTTAATTTGTATATCAAACGTTACACCTTTTATTCTACATGTGTTATATGTGGATATGACTTTTGTCTTTTTAATATCTATTGATTAGAAGTTATAATCTCTTTTATGTCACAACCTAGTATGATATTATAGTTATTTTTTATTTTATAGGATTAGAAACAATAATATTTTATTCAGTAATACTAAATATTTTATAAATGTCGATACAGTTAAAAGCAATTTCGTGTTACCGACCATGACTAAACATGTCTACATCAATGGCTTGGCTGGTTTTGCTGCTACCATCCCTAGACGTAGGATCTGTGGATTGTAGAACGTTTTAAAACAATCACAAAAAGTGCCATAAACTGGTTCATACTACTCCAAACTTCTCAAAATCAAAAGCTAGTTTCATCTAGCGGTTGTCGACGATTGCGAATAGATAAAAGAAAATTTAGTACAAACTATATAAATATGTAGATTAATTTTATTAATTAATTTTATAAAATTGAGATAATAAAATTAATTAATATATATATTAAATTGTAATTTATATTATAAAACTTTAAAACAACAAAATTTACTATAATTGTTTAGACATTAATATATATACACATATATATACCCAAAAATAATACTATGATGCTATATATAGTTTTTTATTTATTATTTTGTTATTGGTTTTACAATTATCATTTTAGTTATCATTTTTAGTTATTATTTTTATAATCATTTTATAATTAATTTTTTTTCTATTAAATAATTTTCTATTAATTAATTTTTGCATTGTAGTAAACCAGTAAAAAATGACCCGCAAACACAACAATTTTCAAACGTTGTATTACTCATACAAAACGCTTAATAATGCTTGAAACCATAATCATCTACATCCGCAAATTTCTAACATCTACAACCGCAACCGTTCCGTTTGCACTAGTTATCCCCCTCCGAAATGGAACAAACCGGTTTAATCGTGGTATGATGAGACCGTGGAAATATTTATTACTATCGTTTTTATTTGAAAAAGAGAGGTAAAACAGAGAGAGGATCAACATATGAAAATGACTAGCGGGACGACGAACCGGACCACAAGAAACGTTACAGGTGTGTTTGTGTCCTTTCAAAATATACCCTATCAGGTAGCTCCATATAAGTGAACACCACCACAGATTTGAACTGTAAAGTACCCAAAAAAACTGTTACATTCATCAGGCGATCGATTAAACCGAACTGTTTTTTTTTTCGTCAAAATCAAAGATTTAACTTATTTTTACCTTCTCTTGCATGTACTTCATGCATATAGAGTTTAAGGGACATCTTATGGTGTTAAGCTGAAGGTCTCGCAAGTCATGAACAGATGCTTTGAGATCGGAGGCTTTATACGTTTTGTAATGCTCAAGAGTTGGATTCTGTGCAGAAAAAAAAGAAGGAATAAAAATCATATTTGTGGAACAGAACATAAGCGATGTGTGTACTTGTGTCTTAACAAACAAGAAAACATTGTCCTTGGCAAGAAAAACAGCAGAAGCAGCGATATAACCGCAGGAACTTCAAGAAATGATACTCTCTTAAAGTCAGTTCCATCAGATAATTTGCCAGAAACTCCATTTCCACATTTGGGTTCTGCGGATCAATATTCCAATAACGTTTAAATCTTGATCGATGGATACATCTTCTGAAAATGAAGCAAATTATCACGTGAGATGCAAGAGCTGCTCGGAGAAATCTCCTGCAATAATGGAAACTTTTGAATCGTTGTTAGATAAATATCTGGTCGTTTCATATTGTCTACAAATATCCAGATAGTATTTTTTATATTTCTGTTATATTTTTTCTTGATGAAAAAAATATTTCAGTTATATAATACGTATATTTAAAACTAATCATTTTGTTGTATTCTAAGTCATGTTTACCATATGAATCTTGAGACATTAGCACTTTTACTAATGAAAACATGTATTGTATAAACAATTTTGCTGTATTACTTAAGTCTTTAACATAAATTCCTTCCAAATTTTCTGTTTCAAAAATCAAAAGAAAAACGATCAGAGTCAAGAAAATAACATTTGCATACAGTACAAAAATGATTATCATATTGTACAACAAAGTTCAAAACAAAAATAAAAAAAAAGTACTCAAACAATCGAAGTCTAAGTTAGAACACATGCAACATATTTTTTTTGTTTGGTTTAGTTAACCAAATGAAATACAGTACAACCTCTATAAATTAATATTCGATAAATTAATAATATCTATAAGTTAATAAATTTCTCCGGTCCCAATTTGAACCAGCTCAAAATTTGACACAAATCGATAAAATAATAAGATAATAATATTTTAAAAAATTCTATGTAAATATATTGTCCCATTAAAATTATAAATTAATAATTTATATGTATACATATTTTATATAATTATTTTATATTCACAATGGAATTATCTTTATATTTTCTTAACACTTAATATATTTTTGATGAGATTTAGTAATATTATATCTAAAACCACATTTAAATTATATGCAATATATATTATATACACCAAATGATAAAATAATACTAATATAAATGTCAAATTTTAATAAATAACAATTAGTGTCTAGCTAATACATTAAAATCAAATCTTTTTCTTATCTTAGAATAAATATATCTTTAAATAAAAATATCTAAATAAAGAAACTTTTGCAAGTTAATATATCTATAAATTAATAAAATTTTAAAGTCTTAACATTATTAATTTATAGAAGTTCTACTGTAGTGGTAAGTCGTTGACGTGTTGGAAAAATGGAAAACCGATTCATTATAAACTAAACTAGGTTGATTTTCTCCAGCTATCTTTTAAGGTTCGGATTGATTGACTCCCCCCCACCCAAAAAAATAACGTTTGGTGTAATTATGTTGCAGTTTATGGAAATGTTTTTTTTTTGCTAAAACAGTTTATGGAAAGATGCTTTTTGAAAGACAGTATATGGACAGTTTGCAAATCATAGTACGTATATCTCTCAAGGCAATTATTCCATCATGATCATATCCTTCCTTCCAGCTGTGCAACTGCAAATTAAAATAGCTGAACAAAACTTATTTGGTAACATCAGCTGTGATATGTTACCAAATAGTTTCAATTGAAATCTGTTATTGCGTAGTATAAAAATATTTGATGATATTTTTTTAGCTGTCTATGATTTTTTTTTTAATCAAAAGTTGTCAACTAATGATTCTTGGTATCAAATTTGGAATATAATACTCGGATACTGTTCCTTGGCTAACCCTTTTTGCAAAGTTTGACTATTTTAAAAAAATCTGGTAATTTAATTCTACTTTTTGTCGAAACAAAAAAAAGGAAAAAGACAAACGCCGCCAGGGTGGAGCCACGTCAGGCAAAAAAAATCCGAAACCCGGACAACTAAGAAAGAAACAAACCCGAACCGGGATCCAGAGTAATCGGTTATCACAGCTGGAAACAGCCTGTCACCAACGGAGAGTTTCCTTCTTCTCCTTCCATATCTCTCTTCCTTTTTCTTCTTCCTCTCCTTTGTCTCTCTTTACGCCTCATTCCTCCAATCTCTCCCTCTCTCTCTCTCTCTTTTCTCCGCCGCTGCTCAGATCTTCCCCGTTCTAACTCTTTTGGATCCAGATTCTCCTCCTTGTAAGCTCTCTTTCGAAATTTTGTTTAATAGACTCTGGATTCGTTTTCTTCTATGTCGGATCTGGTTGTACTTGATGGTTTCGTTTTTGCATTATGCGCATAAAATTGATTTTTCTTTCTGCGATTCTCTCGTTTATTGACTTTGGTGCTGTAATTAAAAAAAAAACAATCTCTTGGTTCCCTCTTGGTTCTGTCTGAAAAGAAATTGTCTTTTTGGGATGACAAAAAGGTTATGTAACCTCGTTGACTTGTATTTTAAATCACCCTATTGAATCCTTGTTGGTCTTGAAGGTTGCTTTGTTATTGTCTTATTTTTTTTTAGATCTTGGATACATGATGTCTGGTTTGATTAAATATTCAATTTTGGTTCAGTTTATGTAGGTAAGACGCATAAACAAGTGCAAGAGTCAAAGATCACAAAAGTAGTATTCGGGTGATCTGGGCTGGTGTGAATGAATGTGGGTCGTTCGTAGCTTGGCATTGTTTTGGAGACAAGGCTGCAGGCACCCATGCTGGTAGAGAGCATGCGTGGATACTGTGTTTTGGGTGATGCCCCTGACCAAATTAGTTCCCGATGCATTCGGCGTGCTGACCATCTCTCTAGTCCTTCTCCTCACCCTCCTCGGTCTCCTCTGCATCGCTTACTCTTTCTACTTCCAGTCTCACGTTCGTAAACACGGATTTCTCCAGCTTGGTTACTTCAGCGGCCCTTGGATCATCCGTATCGCTTTCATCCTCTTCGCTATCTGCTGGGCTGTCGGAGAGATTCTCCGTTTGAGTTTGTTTCGGTATCACAGGAGGATACTGAGCGGGTTGGATCTCAGATGGCAAGAGAACGTCTGCAAGTGGTACACCGTCTCGAATCTAGGGTTTGCGGAGCCTTGCCTCTTTCTCACGCTCATGTTCCTTCTGCGCGCTCCTCTCAAGATGGAGTCTGGGGGCGCTCTGAGCGGGAAGTGGAACAGGAACACCGCTTGTTACATCGTTCTATACTGTGTCCCTATGCTCGCTCTTCAACTCGCGGTTGTTTTATCCGAGTCGCGCCTAAACGGTGGTAGCGGCTCTTATGTAAACCTGCCGCCAAGCTTCACGAGGACCTATTCCCAAGTTATTATCGATGGGGAAGAGGTCGCGTTGTGCGTTTATCCTCTCCTGAGTACTGTCATCCTCGGCGTGTTTGCGGCCGTGCTAACAGCTTACTTGTTCTGGCTAGGGAGGCAGATACTGAAGCTGGTGATTAACAAGCGTCTGCAGAAGAGAGTCTACACTTTGATATTCTCCGTCTCGTGTTTCCTTCCGTTGAGGATTATTACGCTCTGTTTGTCAGTACTAACAAAGGCGGATAAGATTGGGTTTGAAGCGCTTTCTTTCTTGGCGTTCCTCTCCCTCTTCTGCTTGTCCGTTGTTTCCATTTGCTTGCTTGTCTACTTCCCGGTCTCGGATTCTATGGCGCTGAGAGGTCTAAGGGATGTGGAGGAAGAAGATGATAGGACTGTGACGGAAGAAAGAAGTGGTGCTCTGTTGCTTGGACCGCAGACCGATGATAGCTTGAGTTTAAGAGGCCGGAGAGACTCGAGGTCTTCTTCGCAGGAGAGGTATGTGGAACTCAGCCTATTTCTTGAAGCTGAGAACTAAAAATGGCTGTAATTTTTAAGAGTATGTTGCGCAAAAAGGCATTATTCAGTTTTTTTTTTTTTTTGGCAAAGACGATTTGACTGTAAAGGGAGGGTTTGAGGGGATTTTACGCTTGTGAGGTTTTGTTGTTTTGAAATATTTTCTGCTCGGTGGATCATATTTTTGTACCTTTATTATGTGATCAATTTTGATTTTAGAAAAACAAAAAAACACACAAAACTAATCACTCAACTTTTTAGCCTCTTGATTTTGACGCATGAACAATGCGAGGTATCCCTGAAGTCCGAATATGTAAGTATAACCCAATCCATTTCCCCACGATCACTATAAACTCTGTTAAGCTTTATCAACTATTATGTGATCCACATGTTCCGATGGATCTGGTCTTAATTGGGTTCCCATGTTTTTCAAAAGTCACAACATAGCAAGCAAGTTAGTATGTACGTGCGAGTTTAGATGAGGGGATTGATTGAGAGTTGAGACAAAACTTTATTGATTGGGAATTGAGACTCTCTTTCAAATGGTAAGAAATCAAACCAAATATCCAAGATTTTAGTACATACTTTTTTAAGAGAGACTACTATTTCACAACTAACTGCTAATATTTCTAGTGTTATACAAAAATATATATTGCTTTATAATTCTGTGATTCTATGAAACATATCTTAATTAATTGCGAATATTTATATTCTATATTAATTTCTATAAAATAAAAAAATAAAAGAATGTAGATATATTATTTTCTTAATTTTGGATCAGATATTCTCTTTAGATTCTTTCCCTAAAACCACCTTAATAAAACCCAAGAGAAGCATATATTTTTGGGTGACTAAAAGTTCGACTAAAATCAAAAGTTATATGTAAGAATATGATTTAACTTAGACATGTTAATTATGGCCGAAGGTCGCAGTCCGAGCTCGTCTATCCTTAAAAATTATTAGATTTGGGCTTAGTTTTATAAGCCCAAAAATTTTTGGGTCTTTCGGGCGAAGCCCATTTGAGTTTTGGGTTTTTTGGGCCTAAACCTGTTTGGGCTAGGACCGGCCTAAAAACCCAAAATTTTATATTTTATCTTAAATATTATCGTTTTTGCAATTAAAACTATTATTAGTATTGACATATAATTTTAATATTTTAATCGAAACTTTAATAAAGCAAATATAAAAGTTGTTAATGTACTTTATTGTTTGATCATTACAAGTGTCCCATTTTAAATTTTGCAAATGTATCTTCTCTATCATGTATAACGTGTTTTTTTTTCAAACTACAAAGTAAAAAACGTTTGATCATGTTTATCATAAATTTTGTTCTCTTATATTTTAATTGTAGTTTATATTTGATCATTTAAATCTTATTAAATTTGGTATGTTTATAATATGTTTTTAAAGCATACCAAAAAGTAAAACATTTTTGATAAAGATTAAAAGTTTAAAATTACTTTATATTTTAAAATAAAAAATAAAACTATTTTTATTAAAAAATCACATGTATTAAAACGATAGAAGTAACAATGGCAAATTATTTTGCGAAAAGCCCAAAAAAACTCGAAAAGCCCTAGCCCTATAAGAACTGGGCTGGATTTTGAATTTTAAGGCCAAAATATTTTCGGATCGGACCAGGCTGGACTCAAATATTTACGGACTTAGCGGGTTTGGGCCAGCCCAGGCCGGACCAACCTGAGCTGACACCCCTATTTTAACTGTTTCAAAATGAAAAGTTTAAGAGAGACAATAACAGGAGCTCTAATCCCATATGCATATTAATATGATACGCAAAATCTCTTCATGCAGAGTTTTAGCATTCAACATTCTGCGCGAAGTTTTTTTTGAATTGGTGAGGATCGACCACTTGGAAATGATGAATATTCACAAGAGACAAAAAGTATTTCCGTATTGTAACAAAATGACATCTTAAAAATATGATATTAGGCTATTAGCATATCAAGTAAATCTAGTATTTATGTTGATCAGTAGATAATAGAAAAACTTAGTATTCGGATAAGGATATATATCATATTGTAGTTATCTAATATAACATATTATTGACCATTAGATCAATGACTTTGTAAAACTACATTACCTTGTGAATCAATACAATCAAGCTTTCCTCAATAATTCACTTAGAAGAAGAAAATATTATATATGATTCCCACGACAAATGTAAAAGGAAAAAATATTACAAATTATGGATCGCTTACTGAATGGAAGATGGTGAATATAAAGAAACAAGAGAATAAGGAAGAGTGAAGATCCAACTATCTCTATCAATGAAAGTGTTGGGGTTTACAAGAAAATCAACATCTGTAGCAGAAAGATTCTTCTGCTATGCAGCTCTTCCTTGCTTATTCGCTCCTTCTCCCGTACAATTTACCTCCGCAAATGTAATTTTATCTCTGATTTTATTGTTTAGAATTAAATAATTCTCAATATATGTTAGCCAAATATGTGATAAATTCACATTAATATATAGTAAAAGAGAATAAGCATACGTACTCTTCGCCTTTATTAAGCCAAGCATCCCATCCTTGAGGAACAATGACATTAGACATGCTGGTTGCATAAAAGACAACTCTAGAGTAGCCTCGGTAAGCTCTTCCCAAGAACGCCGTTCCATCTCCTTTTATCACGCAGTATTTGAACACAAATCCACTTGTGTCTTGCTCGCTTTGCCTCCCTTGCGCGGTTATGAATCCCGGTAACATTGCTCCGCCTTCCACCATTTCATCTTTTGTCATTCCTTTAACATATATCACGCATTTCTACATTGACAAACAAATACATTTCCATATAGTAATTCCTTTGGCAATTATGGGCCGATAAGGTCTAATTTTCTGTAAGACAATATTCAAAACAGATCTATACGCAACCAAAATTTATGAAAGATATAAATATGAAATTACTTCGTATATAGATTGGCCTCCTCTCCATATAAAATCAATGGCTCCTTCGATGTAACAGTTTTTGAAGTAATGACGGTCGACAAAGTCAGCCAGTGTGTCTTGGACACTGATGAAACTGCAGCCATAGAACCACGCCTTGTCCGCCATTAGTACAATTGATGGAGCTACCTTTACCTCTTTATATGGTACTAGTGATGATGTTATATTGTTATAAGAATTCTGCGCAAACAAGATGCCAGTTTCACAATATTATACAAGAATTATTTCATATGATATCACATGTATAAAAGTTAATCCAACTAATCTCCATAAAAAAATGAAACGAGCTTAAAAGTACACCATCCGTCAATTGTTAAAAAAAAAATCACTACTGCAAAAGTTATTCACGGGCTTTAGACATACAAATCTAGTTGAAGATAGCTTATGAACGAAAATAATTAACAGAGCTTGAATTAATCAGTATCCTAAAACATGGATTTTCATAGCAACTATATTATTTAAACCCTGACCTTGAATGTAACATTGATTGCAACGAAGTACTCGGCGTTAACGAGCATCGGACCACACAAATGGGCTTGTCCTGCATCATTATATTGAATTATCACTTCTGATGGGTTGTTTCCCTGCAATATTATCTTTTGTTTCTCCAGCGGAATCACTATCTTTTCGCTGCATCAACACACGTACACTGGTAAACTCAACTTGCTTGATTCTTTTTTTTTCTTGTGTTATGCATCTCATAATTAAACTATATGTGATAAAAGAAGAAAGAGTGAAGATGAGAGGTTAAAAGTAGATTCCGTTTTGAAGCTGAATCTTAATCCAGTTATTGTTACCAGAGGGAACGGAGTCGATGGCTTCTTGGATGGTTTTGAAGTCAGTTGCACCACTCTGACCAACCACCACTGTCTTTACTATATCAATGTTGAAATCTTTTGGTTGGTTGTGTTCTAAACCATGAGGAGAGACACGTGATGAACTAGCCGTCAAATTCAAAAATGATAGAGCCAAAAGACAAATAAGAAATTTCATTTGTTAAAGCAAAAGTTTTAGCTCTTTTAACGACACAACTTCAGAAAATTCAAGTTAATTTTGTGTGTGTGTGTGTGTGTGCGTGTGTTTCAGTAAACTTGATTTAAACTTCTATTTATCTACACTTCAAAACATGTCCACTTCAAATATACGTACACTCCTTACCTAATTCCAAGTATGGTTAACAATCTATTAATTCTTATCTTTTAAACCAAATGAAGTAAATATATGGACAAGTTGACCATTTTAAATATTTTATTTCTTAAAGTACATACATTATAGCAACACAATATTCAAAGACTATATCCACGAAAAATGAGATTCTTTATATATACATGCACAGATATAGAGGTAAATACTTATGTAAATTTAATCAGGAGAATAAGTGCATATTAATTTTTATATGAAGTTTCAAAATCCACTATAAATTAAATTTGAACTTATAGCAACTTGGTTGGAAATGGTTGCCATGGGATGTAAAGGAAAGCTCTGCTAGACTCAGTATACCTCTGGAAGATAAAAAAATGATTTATGTAGATGCTTTATCCAAACTGTGTAGTTTATTGTAGCCATAAATTTGCAAAATAGTTATAGAATTTAGTTTCTGCAGGATACAAAATTATCTTAAAATTTAACGGATTTAACAAAATGTCGTACAAAAAGATCTTTAATTTCTAGACTTCTGAAAAATAATAAAAATGTAATTTTTGTTTGGAATGTTTGGTGCATGGGAAAATCTAGAGAGACAATGTGGTAACAACATAGCAGAAAAAGCGTAATGTAATTCTCAGTTGTGTTAAAAAAAAAAAAAAAAAACTCAGTTAAAAGAAAAAAGCTTAATGTAAACCGTATCATTCATGCAAAAAAAAAAGGACACATTAATTTTAAAACTGAAAATCAAAGAAGCAGATTTTGTTTGGAACACTATCAAAGAAGCAGATACAACTGTTAAATAGACGAGACTAAGGGTCTGACTGGTTCAAACGCAGCGGTTGCGGTTGCGGTTGCGGGAGTTTGTGGATGCGGGCGGTTGCGGTTTCTAGCGGTTTTAAGAGATTTGTACGACTGGTACTGCGGTTAAAATTGGTGCGTTTGCGGGTGACTTATGACTGGTTAACTACCAAATGCGGTAACAGTCAAATAATAAATTAACAATATTTACATTTTAATATAATTATAAAAATATATAAATCATAAAATTATAATAAATAGAAAATTTATATTTAGAAAGTTATAATTTTAATTTTTGAAAATTTATTGAAATTGTTTTTATTATAAAATTTTATAATATTAATTAAAATATAATAGATATATTTTAATATTTCATAATTTTAATTTTAAATTTTTTTATTAAATATTTTTACTTTTGTATATATATTGTTTAAAAAAAGAAATTTTTTTTATCCTCCCGCAACCGTCCGCAACCGCCCGCAACCGCAAACGCTAGCTGGAGCCAGCTTTTGAATTTATGAGATTCGGAGCGGTTTGAAGCGGTTTAGAGCGATTTGAGTGATTGTTGCAAACCGCCGACAACCGCTATCAACCACAAAAGCTGCGTTTGCGGGTGGTAGCGGGAAAACCAGTCGCCCTCTAAACCTAGATGCAGTGTCAGTAGACTCAATCTAACATTTTACAATATTCTAATCTAATTTTAAAAAACCACAAACTATGCGCAGATATCTAAGAACATATTCATAGAGGGTATCTAACACGACTTCTCAAAATCTATTCAAAAGAGAAATATTATGAATAACTGGTTTGTGTATTTAAAAATGATGAAAATGTTATGCTAAAATATTTCAAATGGAATATTTTAGTACGGAGTTCTCATCATTTTGAGATACTCATAGTTAATTTTTCTATTTTTACATACTTACATTTGTACATGAATTAAAAATTTCATGTTGAGCATTCTCTATTAAAAGTGCCATAAACTCACTTTTATTTTCTTTGAGACAAATGGCTTTGAAGGTTGTGTCAAACCAACAAAAAATAGTTGCATCGATTATTTCAGATTTGAATCTGCTAGAGTTAACCGAACAAAACAATTAGGGGTGGGCATTAGGGTTCTCATTCGGGTTAGGTTCAGATTGATTCGGATTTTAGGCTTTTGGGGCTAGAGATTTAAGGGGGAAATCCCATTCGATTATTTAGATATTTTGGTTCGGGTTTGGTTCGGATCAATCCAGGTTTGGTTCGGGTTCAAATACCCATTTAAATTTTGTAAACAATTTTTAAAATTACAAATATACTTTAAGAACCTTAAATAAAAAATAATTTACAACATATAAATTTGAATATTATATTCTAAATATATATAATTAACATAAAAATTGGTTGGTTTTGGATATTTGGGTGAACAACTAGAAGATATTTAGGGTATTTTGATTTTTTGAGTATTTTAGAAGTTTTCAAGTATTTTTTGGATGTTAAGAGATAATTAATATATTTAAATGTATAATTGTAGTTCAAATATTTTTAGTGTGGAAAATATTTTTTTATGGTTTGGATCCGGATCTGATTCTTAAGATACCAAAATTTTAGATCTGTTCAGATATTTTATTGACTTTGATTCGGGTTAGGTTCAACTCTTTTGAGTCAGGTTCGGTTCGATTCTTCGGGTATTGTCAAGCCTTAAAAAGAATGGTTGATTTTGGTTACTTTGCAATTTGAAATTTGTTACCGAACTTTATCTATACGTGTGATTTTGGTTCAGTTTCAAATTAATCGGTCAGTTTTGATTTATTTGGTTGGTTGGGCGGGTAAACTTCGGTTAAATTGGTTAATTTATGAAATATCAAAATCTTTTTTTTGTCAACTGGACCAGTGTTGGACCACACTTAATACTGTAGAAATTATATAAATTAATATTTAGTAAATTAAAAAATACTATAAATTAATAAATTTTCTGGTCTGAGTCATACCAATTCATAATATGACACAAATGCTAAAATAATAAGATAATATTTTTTTATAAAAAAATCAATGTAAATATATGATCTCATTAAAATCATAAATCAATAATCTATCTAAATATGCATTTTAGATAAATATAAACTAAATACTATATTGTTGGTTTATATTCACAGTAAAATTATCACTAATTAAAAAAAATCAATATATTTTGATAATATTTAGTAAAATTATATCTAAAACTACATTTGAATTCTACGAAACATAAAGATATAGAATAAATAATATAATAAAACAATATGAAAGTCTAATTTCTAAGATTTAATTAATGTATATATGGTAAAATCAACTATTTTCTTATTTTATTAAATAAAAAAATCTAAAAAGAGAAATTTTTGTTAATTAATAACTCCATAATAAATAAAATACCATAGTCTTAACATTATTACTTTATAGAGTTTTTTTTTTACTGTAATTGACTTTTACCCAAAATACACATAAAGATATAAAATTACGACGTCAAGAAAAAAAAAGATTTAAATTCACAAACCACACTTCCACAAAACCCAATCTAGCTCACCGAACAACTTTGTCCCTTCATTATTCTCAGCCATATGATCTAATTGTTTCCACGGGTTATCATAATCCCAGTAGACCATATCTGATCAGAAAGGAGGGGACTTATCACTGAAAAAGCGAGCAAGAACATTATTATCAAGAACCACTAAGGCTTCAGAAGACTTGATGCACATAGGAGTCTTGTACTGAGATGGCGAAGCACCTTGAGAGATGGAAAACTCCATCAGAGAATTAAATGTTCCTTGCTGCACAATCCTGATCTCTAGAGGTCCAATTGATCCATCTTTACTCCTTATCTCCCGATAAAGAGCACTTAATGATTCCTCCATTACACAACAACATTCCACCAATACTTTGTTATCAGGTTTAACAATGTCACTGATGTTTTTGGCTTTGAGTTCCCAGTAAAAAATGTAGTGACCCGGAAGAGTGGAGATATCAGCATAGGATGTGAATCCCATCAATAGTAAATCTGAACGTTGAAGAACGAGTGTTGCATTATTCAACGCCTTTAAAATGTCTTCTTCAGTTGTGACTTCCAAGTTGACGCTTAGAACCAATTTTTTTCTGCCTACGAACCTAAATTGAGGTGCATTATTGTAAAATCCAGTCACTTGTAGAATATCTCCCATTCTATATCTGTGTAAACCTAATACCAGCATAAAAAAAAAATTCTTTAATTTGAGAAAAATATGTAATATGAATATCATACATATATAACTCACCGTAATAGTTTGTGATCAATGGCTCGTAGTAGGACCCAATCTCGACATTCACAAGATCAACAATTTCACCTTCATTTCCTTTGTCAGCAAGTATGAACTCAAAGTAGGATATGTTGGGCATAAAAGTATATGATACATCTTCTGGTTTGCATAAGGGATTCACATTCACCCCAAACATTGTTTCAGAAGATCCGTATGCGGGGGAGAACAAATGCACTTTGTTGGAGTAAAACTCTAACATTGGAATGTATTGAGAATTTTGTCCTGTAACAATGCTTTGGATGAATTTCACATTAGGCCAAAGACGTGGGATTATACATTTCCAAGATTTTTTTTTGCATTCTTCTTCAATCTTATCTGCTAATTCGGAATTACCCCCTCCTAGGATGTTAGTAACAGCGTCTCTGCAACTAAGGTCGGTGATCCACTCGCTAACATGGCCAGACCGGATATTGTTACAGATTTCTTTCCAGTAGCTCTCAAGAAAAGTGATTGCTCCAACCAAAGAAGAAGCAAAGCTAGCAGCCACAGCCACAACTTCGTCTCTCTGACGGAGACCGCAAAGAAGATGGCAGTACATAGTCTGTTTGAGATCTGGACACAACATCACTTCGTCAGGGCTTGTAAAACAATTTGAAGGCCGGTTCTTGAAACTGTCACTCAATAAATAGCCTGTAACGGAAGTAGAAATAGGCAAACCACATGGACTTATAGACTGCTCTCTGGCGAAAAACAACATTACCACCTTTCCCTTTTCGTCACCTTCAGTATGCCTACAGACCAGAATCAATTGGATGGATCCTGTGTTCAAACTTACAAAGACACTAAAAAGGACATATGTGTAATTAAGTAGGACAAGTCTCTAAATTACATTTTTAAGTTTTTGTTCCAAATATACAATCATTAATTTTTCTTTTCAATAATTCCACAAACTTCATATCAAAATATATAACTCAAAAACTATATTTAATAGAGGGAATTTAACTCCTAATTAGAAAAAGGAAACTTAAACATTATGTTTTAGTTTTATTTATGTTGTAGTTTTATTTGTTATTCTGTAAAAAAGTATTTTTCATACCATAGTTTGTCGTAGTATTGGAAGAAAAAATTAGTTGTGAATGATACATTTGGATAAAAAAGCATAACATATATATTTGGATAAAAACTTACTTTGATATAAGGAATGAGCGTAAAGCGTAGATAAATGCCATGTCCTCAAAGAACTTGTTGTTAACAGGGAAGATCTTCTGTTTCCCTCCAGAAGTTCCAGAGCTACACATATAAACAATGTCACAACCATATTACAATTGAGTTTATATATATATAACTAGCAAGTTCCAGTATAAAGATATACATTTTGTTTCGGCATAATTGATATTTTCTTGAACTGGACAATAAATACCTCAATAGAAATCTAGTAATGGGTTTTCCAGAAATGACATTCGAAGGTTCTCCACTCGTGACACGTTGGATATATGGCTTAACATCATCGTAGCTTACGACCGGTACGTTCTTCTTGAATAACTCTTTGTCAGAACTTCCATGGAGATAGCCTCTGAGATACTCTGTGTTAGCATTAAGTGTAAGTATCTCCTTTAATACATCATCTTGTATTTGCTTCACGTTTGATGTTAAGTTCATTAGCTCCATCAGACCGGAGGTTAGATACTTAGGTTTAATTTTGAGATCTTAATCACCTCAAGTCAGAGGGTTATGTTCAATTTTGAGATCTTAATCACCTCAAGTCAGAGGGTTTATTGTATGAGAAATTTTAAATGCGTGGGAAAAGATTCGATTTGTTTAAATGATTACTATAATAGTATAATTAAAGTTATCTATCTTATTTTAAATAATTGGAACGGGCTCGAATCTTTTCTGCAGATCTTAATTTCTTGAGTAGAGTCGTCAGTAAATCTAATTGTTTATTTATAGAGAGATATCGAAATCCAAATAAAAAACGAAAGGTTTTAAAAGGAAGAAAACGAAACGCGAACTAAACATGGACGTTCCGGTGTTCAGTCGGTTTCAGTTCGAATTTATTAATGTTTTAATTTTGAGAGGTATGAAATTTAACTTCATTTGAATATTTTTAAAAGAGAAATTGGTAAGAATGTACCCAAAAGTCCATATAATTTGTCACTAGATTTTAACCTGCACATCTGTGCGGATAGCATTTCATTTATAAATATAAATTTTTATATTATTTTATATATAATAATTTATGATAATATATTGTTGTCATTTTAAAAATAACTAAATAGATGATATATAGTTTTAAATATTAAAATTTAAAATATGTTAACAATTTTATTTTTTCTAAAAATTATTACATAATTTATGAATATTAATCATTTTAAAAGGTGAATGATATTTAGTCATTTTAAATGGTGAATAATATTTTATTTATTTATCTTACAGAAAGTTTTTTTTTCAAAATATATTGGTTTACCAATTCAACATAATTTTAATATGTTTTCAAAAAAAAAACATAATTCTAATATGTAATTAATTAATTACTTCTATTTTAATATAATGTAGAATATACTTATAAAATTTATAAAATTAGCAAAAAAATTGATTATTTTGTTTATAATAAAAATTTAATTAAAATTAATTTATAATAATATTATACTACTAATTTCGAAATTAATCAGTGTATTAATTAAAAGAATATTTAAAACTTGAAAAAGATTTTGTTAGATTTTTTCTCAACAGATTTTGTTATTCCTAAAACTAAAATTTAAATTTATAGTTAAAATGGATTTGTTATTAATATCCTTATAATTATTTAGAAATGTTATACATTAAATAAACTAATGTAAACAATAAAAAAAATTATTTGAATATATAGACCTAGACTTCTAGTATGACTATTTTGTAGTAGATAAAAATGGTACTTCTCTTTTAATAGAGAAGATATACCATTGTTTCTTTTTAATATTTTTATGACTATAATACCTTTATGTCTATATATCTCACTTTTCCCTTTTATGTGTTCTAATCTCTTTAACTCTCGTATAGATTCTTCAAATCATCTTCTAATTCAATACAAATCTTTATTTTTTATTCTGATTCTTTTGACATCCATAATGCTAATCTTATTATCTCACCCCAATTTCAATGTTTCCAATTTCGACTCACAATCAACTTTTAGATAATATATATGTTGTTAGGTAATTTATTACTTACCTGCTATTATTTAGATTTTAATGGATTCTTAATCGATACAAGTATTAGACAAATAGATTTGAGGCTATTTGATAGATAACTAATTAATTGTTAATAGTTTCATTAACTGATATATGATTTATTAGTCGATACATTTGTTTGTATATAGATTGTTAGATGATATTGAAATTATTAGTTGATATGTTAGTTGGTATGTAGATTGTTACCTGGTATGTAAATATTTAGCTGATAAATTTAGAGTTACTTGTTTTCGATAAAGCATGATGGTATTTTCGTCCGCACAGTGTCAAAAAGTTACTCATTTTTGGGTTATCCATAATTATGGGCATTAAGCTAATTTGGACTTTAATTGGGTATATCCCACACATTCTCCCTTTTTAAAACTCAATTTGGATATGGTTGTTTCGGATTCAGTGCAAATATAGTAACACCTTTCACAACCGGTTAAACTTGTTTTAAATTTGGATTTGGCTCTAATTCTTATTTTAGATACCCAAATACTTATTCAGTTATTTATAATTCAAAAATACATATAGTAAGAAGTGTATAAATTAATACTCGATAAATTAATAAACATGATAAATTAATAATTTTACAGTTCCTAGGTTAGGCCAATATATAATATAACATAATTCGGTAAGATAATAAATTAATAATTACTATATATAATTTTTATATAAGTATAAAAATATATTGTAAAGTTTTTTTTTATTCATAGTGAAATCTATCTTTAATTTTTTTAAATAAATTGATGTTATATTGTCACTGTCATTTATATATATAAAATGTTTGTTTCTCTCCTGTTGCGCCACGTCAGCAGACAGGTCAGAAAGTTGAGTTATACGGTGATGACACGTGTCCGGCCTGTAAAACGCATCACTTCATTTATTTTGAAATTATATAGGCTTTTATTGTTAAGCTTACATCTATGTGTTTTGGGCTGATAATTTTTTATGGTTTATGCAGCCCAACAGCCTGTTATAGGAAACCCTAAGTCTAATGACGGAGAAATTGGAGTTCGTCTCTTCTACGGCGAATCGGCGATTCTAGATACCAACAATGGAGATTCTAGATACCAACAATGGAGTTTTGAGATGATTAATCAACATTAGACTAACTGTTTGAATCTTCAATCCAGACGTTTTGAATTTTTTGGGTTCATGCTCTTCTTCTATTTCTGAAACCAACAAAAATTAATATGATCTAGCTATTAATAACATCATAATTAGTTTTTATTTTATATAAAACGATGCAAATCAATTATATGTTGACTCATAGTTCAATTTTTTTTTTCAGAGAATATCTCAGAAGTTCTCATTAGATATATTCTACAAACAAAAAATATTATCTTTCATTCTTTTTCATTTATTTACTTTTTGAGATATCTTCACAATTTTACCATTGGAATTAATTTCTCTTATAAATACAGCATCAATCTCTTATATAACATTAATGAAACGGAATTTTGCCTTTGAGAGGCAGTGTGATCCACGCGCTCAACCTTTCTCTCCCAAATCTGGTTTTATCTTTGCGACAGGGTTCCGGTGCCGGTTCGTATGGAGGTCTCCCACCATCCCTTTTCCTTTGGACTTCGCTCTACATGATAGAACAGACGTGGCTCAGTCTATCGGAGGTGTTTGGCTTCTCTCTCTGTGTGTCGGTGAAACCATTTGTGCGGCGGTTAATAATATGTATGTTGATTATATATTAAAAAACAGTAAATTAGTTATATAAATGGGGCATAATATTTTGGGTGCGCTTTAGGCGTCAAATTAGTCCGAACCGGCACTGAATACGAGTACTATATTTTGTAATAATTTGTATGAACATTGAACTAGTTTTGTCCCCGATTCGACTTACATTTTCCTAGAGGAAACCAGATTAAAGTTGTGTAATTATCTCGTCAATTTTCAAATATATTAGTGACACCAATGCTTTGTTTTCATGGATAATATTTGGACCAAGCGACCAAGTTGTAAAGTAACGATATTTTGAGAACTTTAGAATAGGGGTGGGCACCGGGCGAGTAGCCATGGTTTGATTCGGATATATTTGTATTTTGGATTTTTGGGTTAAAGATTTTAACTTGATTTGAATATTTATAAATTTTAATTTGGGTTCATTTAAGATCTTAGTGGCTTCTACTCAGGTTCGATTAATCCGTTTAAAATATTTTAAAATTCATATATGCTTAAAATTTCTTGAAATCTAAATATTAAAATAACATATAAATGTAAATAATATATGCCATAATACCTAAACATAATATAAAAAGTTAGTTTGACTCGAATATTTGGAAGAAGAAACAATAGATAGTTTCAGATTTTTTGGTGTTTTTGAATATTGTTTAGTTGTTTTAGATATTTACTTGACTATTCGTATATAACATCAAGTATTTTTGAAAACTTCAAAATATCTTATATTTCTTATATAAATGTTGGATATTAAATCTAATAGTAAATGATATACTTAAATATATTAATCTGACTCGGATATATTCAGATATACAAAATATTTCAGTTCAAACCAGATTCAGTTCTGGTTTTTTAGATACCAAAATATTTTGATCTTTTTGATTGAGTTTGATTTCAATAAATATTTTGATCTTTTTGATCGGATTTTCCGAGTGACTCAGGGTGACTCAAATCATTCCCAACCAAAATCTCACTACAAGAAATGGTTGTATTGCATCACTTAATTAGTATCAGAAAACTAAATATATTAATTTAAATCATTTATTGATGAATGATATATTTCATAATCAGTTATGTTAAATAATGTTTATTTGCATCTTATACACTAGAAGTTCTTCGTATTTAGCCATATACCAACTTACACTGTTAGAAATTAACTGTACATTTATTTTAAAGACTATCATACCCCTAGGATATGGCTGATATATCGAGAAAACCATATCAAATATCTTACCAGATCTTTAAGGAGAAAAATAGATGATTCCAAAAAATAAAATAAATAAAAAAGTGCGGTGTTGACATGGATTGTCAAAACCCACCACGAGAAGTTACCAACTTTGCTATCTAGGTGTCCTACTCTGTTCCCAATCACGGATCCGTATAGTTTCTGCTACTTCCCCATATAAATCATCAAACCCACCATAAAAAGTTACCGTTTTTTGGAGTAAAAGTGAATATGGAGTAAAAATACTCCAACCGTACTCCATTTCCTGCTCCATAATGGAGTGATGAACAAAAAAAAATAGTATACTCCATTTATAGAGTGAATTCCATTATGGAGTGAGATATGAAGTTGGGTTAGAGCATTCCTTACTCTATATTCACTTCTACTCAATTTTAAAGAAAAAATAGAGTAGGAATGGAGATGCCCTTAGGGTTCTTTTTCTCTGTTCCGATCTCCCCATAACCCTTCATTTCCACCGACCCTTTTGGGGCCATCTGAACTTCTTCTTCACAGATCCGTCTCAGGAGGAACGATCAGATGTTACTTTGCTCTCTTATCTTCCCCCATGACCCTAACATCTAACAAAATCCACTTTCTTAAATCTTTGTTTCCACTTCCGTCATGAAATGTAAAAATAGCTTGTCATCAGAAATCTTTGGTGAATAATGGGGTGCGATCGAAAATTATGATAATGGAACATATATTATTCGTTTTTTTCTAGATTCATTAGAAAAAAAAAGAAACAGAAGAAGACGATGACAATGGAAGGAGGAAATATAAGTTTTTTTGCAAAAGGGCAGATTGGTAAACTTCATACGCTGAAACCAAAAGTGAAGCCACGTGACCACTGTTCATGGTATTCTCTTAATATCACAATTGTTTTGGGGTTTTAGCCTAATTGAATCTAAAAAAAAATACTAAAGGGATGAGCGTAGAGCATAGATAAATGACATGTCTTCAAAGTACTTGTTGTTAGCAAGGAAGATCTTTTGTTTCCCTTCGGAAGTTCCAGAGCTACATCAACAATGTCACAAGCATATCACATTTGATTTTATATATAACTAGCAAGGGAGGAGCTACGTTACTTAATTAGGTCCAGTATAAAGATATAAATTTTTCTTATATTTTCTTGAGCTGTAAAATATATAAAGATTTTATATATAACTAGCAAAGGAGGACCTACATTACTTAATTAGGTCCAGTATAAAGAGATAAATTTTTCTTATATTTTCTTGAGCTGGAAAATATATACCTCAAGAGAAATCTAGTGATGGGTTTTCCACAGATGACATTTGAAGGTTCTCCATTAGCGAAACATTGGATATAAGGCTTAACATCATCGTAGCTTACAACCGGTACGTTCTTCTTGAACAACTCTTTATCACAGCTTCCATGGAGGTGGCGACGGAGATACTCAGTGTTAGCATTAAGTGTATCTCCTTCAATACGTCATTATGTATCTGCTTCACATTTGACGTTAACTTCACTAGATCCATCAGAGCAGAGGTTAGATATGTTAATTTTGATATGTTCATCACCTCAAATGAAATGGTTTATTTATGTTAGCAATTTTAAATGCGTGGAAATGATTTCATCTACTCTTTGCAGATGATAGTTTATTTTTCTATAAGGCACAAAAAAGGAGTGTCAATCCATTTTTAAGAATTTAAAAGAATATGAGGCAGTTTCGGGACAGCTGTTAAATTTTGAAAAAAAAATTCTTCAGTTTGGTCATAAGATAGAAGAATCCACTTGACAGGAACTGAGAGACATTTTAGGGAGTCATAATAAAGGTGGGATGGAGTCGTATTTGGATATGCCGGAGAATCTGGATGGATCGAAAACACAAGTTCTCAGCTTTATACAAGAGCATCTAAACAACCGAGTTAATGAATGGACTTTTAAGTTCTTTACAAAGAGAGAAAATGAAGTTATAATAAGTCAGTGGTAACGGTCTTACCAAATCATGTATGTCTTGTTATCGTCTACACAGACTGTTACAAAGAAGCTGACTAGTGCAATATCATAATTTTGGTGGAGTCCACGGAAAAGTACGAAAGGCATGCACTAGAAATCGTGGGACAAATTATGCAATCCTAAAGATGAAGGAGGACTGGGGTTTAAATACCTCATGGGTTTCAATACGGCTATGCTTGCAAAGCAATTGTGGCGCTTGATTGAGAAGCCGAACACTTTATTTTCTCGAGTTCTTAAGGGACGGATTTCAGGAATGCATCACCTTTGGAACCGATAAGATCATACTCACCGTCATATGACTGGCGTAATATTATATATGCTAGATCGCTAGTTAGCAAAAGACTAATCAAAAAGGTGGAATCAGGATCATCTATATCAGAATGGAATGATCATTGACTCCCAACCAACCGCCCGAGACCAGCAAACAACAATCCAAACCTTTACCCAGACCTTACAGTGGATTCTCTCATCAGTGCCACATCACGTACATGGAATATGTAGGTAATTCATTCATTCCTGGATCCTCAGGATGCAAAGATCATAGAAAGTACTATAACATTGAGTCGAACCCAGTTTGCAGACAGAGATGGATGACATTTTACAAACAATGAGAATATTCTTTGAAATCGGGTTATCAAGTGGAACAAGTATATCCTGTCAGAGAAAAGACACCACCTTTATATGGACCTACAGTTACTGCTCTTAAGGCGTTTTACTGGAAAGTGTGTTGTCCTCCGAAAATCAAGCATTTCTTATGGCAACTAGTGTCAGGCTGTATATCGGGTAAGAAAAACTTACACACAAGAGGAATTCAAGGGTACATTTGTTGTGCCAGATGTGGAAATCTTGAGGAGACGGTAAATCATGTGTTCTTTGAATGTTTACCGACGGTTCAAGTTTGGGCACTCTCTCAGATCCCAACGAATCCAAAGATTTTTCCTACTAACGCGCTTTTTACAAATATGGATCATCTTTATTGGAGAATTTCTCTGCATATGGAAGATCATCAATTTGCATGTATTTCATGGTATATTTGGAAGGAAAGAAATGACAAAGTTTTTAGCAATATAGACATGGATCCAAAATACACTCTTAAATTGATATAAACAAAATCTTTACTCCGGACGGAGACGAAAACTACAATTATACAAATGGCTACTCAAATCAGGGGGGTTGAGATTACAAACTTACCTTTGATACCGGGTAGATGGTGTTTCATGGATGGATGTTAGAAAAACCATGACAAACAATTGGGATAAGGTTGGTATAGCACCTTAGAGGGTTTTGATGATTTAATGAGAGCAAGAAATACCAAAGTTAGCATTTCACCCTTTCACTCGAAAGTAGAAGCACTTATTTGAGAAATGAAATGCATGAGAAATTTACATCAGTTTCAAGCCACATTTGCAACATATTGTTCATAATGTATGAAGATGGTTTCGGAACCAAAGGAATGATCAGTTTTTACAAGTTATTTGGAAAAAATCAAGATCCTGAGAAAAAGTTTCCACAACTCCGAACTCATTCATATACCGAGAACGATGAATTAAAGGACGGATAGCTTCGCCGATAATAGAAGAAAGCAGATGTTTTTTTTGTCCATATGAATATTGAACCACCGGTTTGATTTACAAAGTATTCATGAGTTTGTTTAGTTTGACGATTAAAAAAAAAGCAGATTATTTTAACTGAAGTCATACCTATTTAATATTTGGTATTTGGGAATGGGCTCGAAACTTACATGCATACCTTAATTATTTGAGTTGAAGTCATTTACATTTTAATAAAATTAGTTTTGGTCATTTTATCTTGTATGCTAGTTTGTATAAAAAAGATGTTTTAGAGTTATTTGTGACTATTTCTCAAAATAAAAACAATTTTTGTTTTGAAAGCTCACAAGATTTAATTGCCACTAGTATTTTTAAATGATTAATTATAATATAATGTAATATTTGTTTATAAAATATTTTGAAGATAATTATACCGGATGGAGACGGATGGAGATGCAGATGCTCTATGGCTTACTTTACGTCTGTCAACATGATAGCATATGTTCTTTCTACTCTGACTATGTTGTCAGCGTCAGCGTAATAGCATATGTTCTTTCTAACCTGACTACGTCTGTCACGATAATAGCATATGTTCCTTTTTCCTAAAGTTAAATTTTCTGTAAACAAAAAAATGGCGGTGTAGTGGTTGGCGGATTTTAGAAAAGTAAAGTAATAAGTTTGGAATTCTATAATAAAAAAATATTTTAAATTGATGTTTAGTACTCTAACACTTCATAAAGTGACGATTATTAATTTGTTATTTTTATTTTTATTTTATTTTTAAATATTATAACCCACACCAACGCATACCCGTGGTATCGAATTGACACCACAATATTCTTAGATGTATAGATTTTGGTTTCTCCTCTTGGTTTAAAATAAAAATAATAGTGGCTATTAAAAAATAGTCTAAGAAACTAGATCGGAATATAGAAACTAACAAAAACAGATCTCTATTGAGAATTTTAGCGGTCTTAGCTAGGGAAGGACGGAGAGCTTAATTACATAACGGAGTCACGTGCCCCCTATTCTAACTCTTCTGTTTATCCTTAAGTAATTCAACTCAATTAGAAAAGTATTCTTAGTTTTAGTGAACAAGAAAAAATGAAAAGTGCCCTCCATTCAATGAAATTTTAGGCCATTTATCATGTGTCCCCAACTAAAATACTTTCTAAATCCGTCCATGGCCTTAGCTAATGAATTTTCAGTTATATTTTGTGCTCGAAGTTGATAAATTGTTAGGAATTTACTTTGAATGGTTTAGATTAAATATATACGTTTGCCTTAAGTATATTAATTGTCGTTGTGTGTTGCATGTATGTAAGTTGTTAATAATTTAATTTGCATGTCTTACACTAAATATCTACGCTTACATATGCCATGTTCATTTTTGTATTTGATGCAGCATCTATATGTATTATTTGAATACAACATTTAGATATTGTATTTTGTTCGTTTCTATAGTTAGTATGTGCATTCAGATGCAATATTTAAATGCTAAATTGTTTGTTTTTAATATTAGAATAGCATTTGAATACTAGTAAATAAAAAAAAACTAAAAATGCATGGTTTTTATTTTTAATAATAATATTCAAATAAATACATTTAAAACTAATTCTGTATTTTTGCGGAAAACACAATTTTGCAGATTGTGACATGAAACTTAACTTTGCAGTTTTGCCGAAAACACATATAATCTGCGGTTTTGACAAAAATACAGTTTTCCAATTTTGGTCAAAAAACGTGATTTTATAGTTTTTTTTGGGGGGGGGGGGGGAGGGCACAATTTTACGGTTTTGGCGGGAAATTTTTTTTCCTGGTTTTGACGAGAAACACGAATTTTCAATTTGACGAGAAACTGTGATTTCCCGATTTTGAGGGAAAATTGTGATTTTCTGATTTTGACACAAAATTGTGATTTTCCGATTTTGGCAGGAAACACATAAATTTCTGATTTTTTGGAGAAAACATGACTTTTTGGTTTAGATGGAAAACACAATTTTCCTATTTGACGGAGAATTGCGATTATCTAGTTTTTGCGGAAAAATGTAATTTTTTTGTTTTGGAGGAAAAATATGATTTTCTTGTTTTGGCGTGACGCGATTTTTCGGTTTCTGCGTTAAAAATGATTTTCTAGTTTAGGCGGAAATTACAGTTTCTGGTTTTGGCGAAAAATTATGATTTTTGGTTGTAGGGGGAAAACGTGATTTAGATTTTTGCAGAAAAACTTATTTTCCGATATTATACAATAATTATAAGAACTAATTTAATTAATTTTTTATATTTGTATTAAGTATTTAGGTCTTTTGGATCTTGAGAAGTTGAGATACAAATATATCATCCAAATTCTATACTTTTTAGAATAACAAATATCTAGATATTCGAGATTTTGCATCTTGATGCGATGTAATAGTATCCAAACAAATAACATCTAAATATTAGCATTCAGATGCAGCTTGTGGATAAAAAATAAACATGGCATAGAGTAACAATTAGTTGGCATACCAAGTGGAAAACAAAGACACCATTAGATGTACAACATGCGTCAGAACTCTCTTGATAGTTGTAAAATATAATAGAATAGATATATTATTGTGTTGTGTTTAATAAGAGAATACAATATGCATATATATAGTGGTAACATTAACATAATGTTAACACTAGATAATGCTAACTTTCCTAAACACTTAATGTAAATATGCTAGAATATCTTGAGAGTAACTTGTTCTTCAAGTCTTTCCTTTTAATCTTGATGGTCTTCATGGGCTTCACAATCTTGGTCCGTAAGATACACATCTTACGGCCCACATATCTCTAATACTCCCCCGCACGACAAACGTGGGATGCAACACGCAAATCTGCAATCACAAAGCAGACCACGTATGTCGTGGACACTATGTCGAGGAAAACAAATCAGTAGATTCCTCCGAGAATAAACTTCAACTTTAGACAAGGAGGGATGAAAACTTCAGCTTTTCTTTGGTCTTGACAATGGGAATACATCCCGTGGGCGCAACTACAACTCCACAAATAATCGTCCTTAACTCGGACAGTCCATAACTCGGACTAAACAACTTGACCTAAAAAAAAAAATTGAGCGTTCTACTAGAACTCCCCCGTAATGGTTAAACTATAACCAATAAATCCCAAACTATGGGAAACAAAACACTCTGAGAAATTCTAAACTATAGAATAGATCTCAAAAAAATAAACAACTGTGAAAACCCGATCTTTTAACCTAAGGACCTTTTCAAACATCTCTCAATAACCCCTAGACCAAACCATAAGAAAAAAAATCTAAACAAAAACAAAGCAGGTAGAACAAAACCTATTGCACTTAACTAAATATAAAAAGAAAACAAAACCCTAATAACACAAAACCCCAGCGACTCATATTACCACGTCTTCATCGTCATTACCGTCACCATCTTCTTCAACATCGCCAACACCAACGATGAACGTCATCAAAGCTCTAAACTTATAATGCGGAAGTTTTAATTTCGATCCCAAAGAATCGTCTGCTCTGATACCATGTAAAATATAATAGAATAGATATATTATTGTGTTGTGTTTAATAAGAGAATACAATATGCATATATATAGTGGTAACATTAACATAATGTTAACACTAGATAATGCTAACTTTCCTAAACAATTAATGTAAATATGCTAGAATATCTTGAGAGTAACTTGTTCTTCAAGTCTTTCCTTTTAGTCTTGATGGTCTTCATGGGTTTCATGGGCTTCACAATCTTGGTCCGTAAGATACACATCTTACGGCCCACATATCTCTAATAATAGTCCTATCTATGGACGTTTCGTTTACAAGCACAGAGCCTTTGAAAACTAGTAAAAGACATAGTTGGATACCGCCCATGGTCGAGTGTTGCATTGCGTGACGATGTGGCACAGATGAAGTATGCAAACTCTGGAGAGATGTTTCCGTGTATAGCGGAGTGTTCGCGACAGTTGAAGTGAATGATTTTATGTGACATAAAGACCTAGATGAAGTGGAGTTAGACGAGTCTCAGTGTACCAATTTAAAAGTTGTATTTTCTGATCTTTCGTCTTAATCTTGTGTGTTAATTGTTTGGTCTGCCTTAGCTTTACCAGCTCCGAATAAAAGAATCCTTCTAGATTCATCCATTGTTTTCTTATTGATCGTTGCATGCTATTTATTGTGGGGTTCAGTTGGTATCATTGTTGTGTAGTTGGGGTTCGGGATTTACTGATTAATACTAGATTACTATGACTCTTTGTTTTTAGGAAGCCTTAGAAGGGGTTGCGTTTTTGAAGTACGGTAGATGTAGCTGGTGTAGATTCCAGTATATTGTGTTTTCTTTTTCCTATGGGATCCCATTGTAAATATATTTGGATAAGTCAAATTCTGCGGCTGTTGTTTACAAATAAGATGTATTTTTGGTAGTTAATCCCTGAGAACCGTGATGTTAGTTTTGTCTGCACTAACACAATTATTGTCACTATACGGGTTGGCAAGCTCTAGGATGTGGTTGAGAGGGACAGTATCAAGGATGTACTCGAAGAGGCCTTAACTTGATTGTGTACGATGCTTGTCAAATTCGACATCTCCAGGTCTTCTTTACTTGTCCGGATTAACACAATTTGAGGGTGTTAAAATAGTGGTATCGAAGCATGGTTGTATGATCATGCTCATGGACTCAATTTTTAAAAAGTTTTTTCGAGTCAAAAAAGGTCACAACACACATTTATAAGGTACTAGAAAATCCGTACATTTATCCTTTGGATGTAGAGGAAGGATGCCAATTCAACAGCGGTAGAGAGGATTTTGGATCTTTGTCCGTTGGATACAATATCAGATGTCCCCGAGTCTATATTCAACTCATCGCATCCGTGTTTATAAACCACAGGATGGAGGTCTTTATGTTTCCAGTCAGTGGTAATTATGTTCTCTTCCAAAATAATCGAATCATCAAGACTGGGATGGTTAATAGAGTCAAGAGATTTAACCCCATAACCAAAGAGACGAGTCTCACTTTTCATTACCTATGATTCCTATCAAACATTGATATCTTTCCCCATGGAACTTGCACAAAACGTTTAGGATCTCTACAAACTGGAGAGTTGATAAAGATACCCAGGCTTTTACAAGTTCAGTTCTCTATTGTTGTTCTTATGTTAATACTTTACCATGCTGTAATCATCCCTTTGCTTTTAATTGAAAATCTTAGTTCAAAAACAATCATGCGCATGGTTTTTTGAGTTGGTGAGTATTGACCAAAATAATACAATCATGGACACTTACTAAATGGAAGATGGTGAATATAAAGAGACTAGAGAAGAAGGAAGAGTAGTCATCCAACCATCTCCAGCAATGAAAGTTTTAGTGTTTATAAGAAAATCAATATCTGTATCAGAAAGATTCTTCTCCCATCCAACTCTTCCTTGCTTATTCGCTCCTTCTCCCGTACACTTTACCTCCACGAATGTGATTTTATCCCTGATTTTTTTTATGTAATTCAGTAATTCTCATTATATGTTTGCCAAGTATGTAACAAAAGCACGTTATATGCATAGTAAAAGAGAAGAAGCATACGTACTCTTCGCCTTTATAATGCCAAGCGTCCCATCCTTGGGGAACAATAACATTAGACATGTTGGTTGCGTAAAAGACAACTCTAGAGTAGCCTCGGTAAGCTCTTCCCAAAGCCGCCGTACCATCTCCTTTAATCGTGCAGAATTTGAACACAAATCCACTTGTGTCTTGCTCGCTTTGCCTCCCTTGCGCGGTTATGAATCCAGGTAACATTGCTCCGCTTTTCACCATTTCATCGTTCATCATTCCCTTAACGTTCATCATTGCTTTAACGTATATCACGCACTTCTGCATCGACAAACAAATAAACGTTTTCATATATTAATTCATTTGGCTATTGTGGGCCGGTATGGTATAATTTTCTGTAAGACAATTTATATGAAATTACTTCGTATAAAGATTGGCCCCCTCCCCATATAAAATCAATGGCTCCTTCGATGTAACAGTTTTTGAAGTAGTGACGGCCGACTAAGTCAGCGAGTGTGTCTTGGACACTGATGAAACTGCAGCCATAGAACCACGCCTTGTCCGCCAATAGTACAATTGATGGAGCTACCTTTATCTTTTTATATGGTACTACTGATGCTATACTGTTATAAGAGTTCTGCACAACCAAGATGCCAGTTTCTTAATATTAGACAATATTTTTCATATGATATCCGCACGTATGAAAATTAATCCAAATAATTTCCATACAAAAATGAAACAGGTTAAAGTACACCATCCGTCAATTTGGAAAAAAAAAATCACTGCTGCAAAAGTTATTCACGGGCTTTAGACATACTAATCTAGTTGAAGATAGCTTATGAATGAAAATAATTAACAGAGCTTGAATTAGTCAGTATCCTAAAACATGGATTTTGATAGCAAATATATATATATAAACCCTGACCTTGAATGTGACATTGATCGCAATGAAGTACTCGGCGTTAACGATCATCGGACCACTCGAACTGGCTTGTCCTGCATCATTATATTGAATTATCACTTCTAATGGGTTGTTTCCCTGCAATATTATCTTTTCTTTCTCCATCGGAATCACTATCTTTTCGCTGCATTTAAAACACACGTACACTGGGTGTAATGCACTCATAATTAAACTACATATGATAAGATAAGAAAGAGTGAAGATGAGAGAGCTTACAAGTAGATTCCGTTTTGAAGCTGAATCTTGATCCATTTATTGTTACCAGAGGGAACGGAGTCGATGGCTGCTTGGATGGTTTTGAAGTGAGTTGCACCACTCTGACCAACCACCACTGTCTTTCCTATATCAATGTTGAAATTTTTTGGTTGCTTGTGTTCTAAACCATGAGGAGAGATACGTGATGAACTAGCCGTCAAATTCCAAAATGATAGAGCCAAAAGACAAATTAGAAATTTCATTTGTTAAAGCAAAAGTTTAAGCTCTTTTAACGACACAACTTAGGAAAAGTCAAGTTGATTTATTTTTTTTTTGTGTTTCTCTAAACTTGATTTAAACGTCCATTTATCTACACTTCAAATGTATGTACATTCCCTACCTAATTCCAAGTATGGTTTAAAATCTATTAATTCTTATCTCTATAACCAAATGAAGGTAAATATGTACAAGTTGACCATTCTTAATATTTATTTCTTAAAGAACATATTTATTTCTTAAAGAACATATTTATTTCTTAAAGAACATACATTACAGCAACACAAAATTCAAAGATTATATCCAAGAAATGAGATTCTTTATACATACATGCACAAATATACAAGTAAATGCTTACGTAAAAATAATCAGGAGAATTAAGTGCATCTTAACTTTTATATGAAGCTTCAGAATCCACTATAAACAAAACTTATAGCACTTTTTGGGATAAGATGTTGTTAAATTTTATACTACTTTTAAATTTGTGACAGAAATTACAAAGACACTTTAAGCGGAATACAGAAATTTAGACTAAACAACAATTTTAAACCGGAATAGACCAAACCCAAAAAATGACGGAAGTAGGCCTAAAGTCAGCAAAGCAACGAGATGGGCTCAGATCAAAAGAAACCAGACTGGTCAAGGAAGAGAACCAAGCACCACGAGCTACCGAGAGAAAGGTACCTTAAAAACCTTGAAATAACGACTCTTGTAGCTTCTGACCACCCGCCCAAATCTGACCCAGACCAAGAACCCAAGCATGAAACAAACCCAAAACACCTGACAAAAGAGACCTCCGACAGCACGAGAGTAGAGCTGACCAGAAGATTGCCGTCTCCAAGCACACTCGCCGTGACCATTACACCCATTAAACCAAAATAACATATAGAGAGAGCGGATCGAAAGGTAGCTAACCCTTCAGAGACACACTGCAGGAGCCAGAGCCGCTAGAGAGTCCAATTGCCGCAAAACACAAAACAAATTCCACACCACTAAACGAGCTAGATCCAGAGCCAGCTTAACTGATTTGAGAGAGATGAAGAGGTGGAGCACCATGGATACAGAGTAAGGGAGAGCCTTCAGGTGCTAAAGCATCAGAGGAAGAAGAGGTCAACACAAAAATTGACTGAATAAGTAGGGAACAGCTCGAGCAACGCCATAACGTGAGAAAGAGGCTTTGCAAGAAGATATATTGTCATCTGTGTATGTGATAAGTTTGTTACGACGAAGTCTCCCTATCAATACAATCTCTCTCTGTAACTCAAACCCACTCAACACACACACAACGAAGAAGATGAATTCGGTATGTAAAAGGAAGATCCAACGATAAGAAATACAGATAACGTGATGCCAAAGCAGTAACGATCGCACTAGATGTCTCATATGACGGAGCTAGATTTCACATACGTTCAGCATGAGAAACTCGTAATACAGAGAGGACTGACTATGTTATACAGAAGATAAAAGCTTCGATGGCAAAACCTCCAGTAGAGACCGAGTCTTTGCCTCTCCCTGCCACGTCACTCATAGCCAATGGCCATGTTGGCTTCTTCTTCGGGAAGTCTATCGTATGGAACGTATCAGTATGACGCAGGAAGAGTCGTTATTGAGAGCTTCTCCGTGATCGTCATGAGATCACTGTTCTTATCAGCTTTTACTTTGTAATCAGTATCGGGATTTGGGGTTCTCATTCACGTAATCAAAATATATCATTCAGTAGGTCCTGGGTTGTACAAGAGAGAGAGAGATTGAGAGGAGAAAAGTGACGTGATCATAACTATAGACTTAACCAAGAAGAGGGACTTGAATAATATTTTAAAAGCTCCTCACAGTTATTACTTGTTTTTATTGATGTCTGAATTCACCTCCCAAAAACTGATATTATTAGCCATGGAAGTAACCCAGTAACATTGCATCCTACACCTTTCAAATAGTGGCTTTAGTTCAAGTGTGTTGCGGTTTGCCTTCTTCTATAAGAAGATGGACCATATATTTGACCACCTCGTTGTGGACTATCCCTGATATCTGCAAAAACAAAAACAAACAACAAACGTGAAGGGAGATTAGGAAGAATGGAAGATCTAGTTACTTCACCGAGTGGATTAAACCAAGGATTGAATATGTAACCTCGGGTTTCCGGATAAGATCTTTTAGGATAGAATGTAGGGTTAACCGAAGCTCTTTGAACAAAACTGCAGTTTGTGCTGGTGCTGCTATCTTCAACCACCCATCAATGGTGACTGATCCACTCTGTTAATGAAAAGATAAGGACGGCATATAAATGAAGTATCCACCACGCAGCGTCCAATCGTTTTTCAAAGATACGCTCGTAAAAGACTCTTAGAAACTAGTGTTTGACATTAGGACCCGATATCTCTGTCATCACCTTTCGAAAAACTAAATACAAAATTCCATCTGTGTTTTCTCAATGCAAGACATCATGATACGGTTAACAGTACCTGATGATGAACATTGATTGAGCCGCCAAAAAGAAGAATGGAGAAAGGAGAAACAATGGTTGTATCACGCAGATACACTTTGTTCGTTTCAACCTACACGAAACAGTAACATCCAAATGATATAACAAGTCACCATGTTCGTCAAATACGAAGCTAAGTATGAAATCCTGAGGAATCAAATCAATGCTTTGCATATTAACAGTCAGTTTACCTTCTCAAGGAATACAAGGAAAGGGTACTGAAATGCTTTGAAGTTGCTGTTAATAGAGGACGGATGGATATAGACTTCCCTTCTGCCATCGTACCACGCTGAATAACTCTTTGTTTGGTTCCCTTGCTTTGTCAAACTGTTAACCGCTGTCTCTGTAATTCCCTTATCATTAGCTGCAATATTAGGATATAGTCCTGCGCATAGTATAGCCTGTACATATTGACAGCTGAATTCAGATACCCACCAAAATAGATAATAGCAATCGAATGTATTTTACCTTAACAACTTCAGGTTGTTGTGAATACATATTGAAAGGTTGAGTTTGGTCAGAAAACCAGACATCAAGATTCTCCTTTTTCCTCCCTGCAAACTATGGTAAGAAACCAACAGATTGAGCTGTGACATACTGACATAAACTTGAGAAACAATTGTTTCAACGTTTGGTGCATGATGGATCTTTCCACGCAAGATCAGACACGTGTATGCTTTATACATGTGCAACAAATGGTTTAAAGATAAGTTACCTCTCCTGTTTTCGGAAGATTGATGAGCCCGATGTCTGCCAGTAATGTCCCATATTGTACTCTCATGTCTCTGATATTTGCCAGAAAATACCAATTAAGACTTGACGGATGAAGACCGAATTGTACAAGCATTCTTTCAGTCTACGAGGATTTTCAGGGACTCGTGCATATATGAAAAGTTCCTATTAAAGACTTAGCTTTAACCGTTTAAGCGACTTTGAAAGAAACCAAACAAATGACTATTACTTTCAGTCCTTTAGATACTAACACAGTTTTCACAAACTTAGGTATCCTTAGTCAAGCTTTAAAGGTATTTAGCATAAAGCAATTTAAACCATGTCAAGATAAACATGTTAATCTTTCAGAAAGTGACTCAAGTGACATCAAAACTGAAGGTTATCCCTCGAAACAAGGATAAAAATAAGAATAAGCATATTAAAATGTCATCTTTTCTGCAACTCTATGAAGATCTTTTCTAGACAATTTATAGCAACCAAGTAGGATGTACCTTATCATCCGCATCACTGAGCTACTCAAGAACTTTGATTCACAGAACCTCTGTGCAGCTTTCATTCCTCGCTGTAAATATCACAAACACAGACGATGTCATTATGCAGATAATTGATTTGCTAAAATTAATTGAACAGCCTGAATCAAGCATGGATCGGCTGGAATCAACTCATTTTAAACCCATGGTTCAAGAGGTTCTTTATTAGACGAGAAATGAACAGCTTCCTCCAGAACCCAAAAAGAAATTTGGCTGTGACGTATACAAAAGAAAACCTATTGCATATAGATAAGACAGACATATAACAAAGACGATATATCCATCGATCGTGAATCAAATAATTCTGATTCTGTAAAACACATCAGTGAATCTAATTTCAAATATCCCTTTATTACATACCTCATTCAGTATCTTCACCCATTTGTCGTATGCAACCATCATAAGGAGATGATCAGATTGTTTGTCATTGTTGTTTAATTCACTTGATTTATCCATATTATCAGAAAATAGAGCAAGTTTCACCCGGTCAACATTTTGCTTCTAAGAAAAAAAAAACACCGCATATAGAGTTAGTTGACAACCTCCTTCATGAAATCAGCCAAGTTCTGAGAATAAGTTTACCTCATCTTTGGGATATATAAATGGCGATTTGTAGCTCAAGAAAGCAGCGATCGAGAGAATAGGTGATAAGCAGCCAAATATTCCACCATACAACAGCATCTACAATTTTCAAACATGAAGTCATGATAATGGAAAGAACTACATGATGATTTCTGGTTACCTAGATCAATATGATCAAGACACTGAAAATTAGGCAGAATGTTTCTTAATAATGTTAAAGAAGACGCATGATGAAATGAGGCTAGATGTTGTGAGGAGAGAATAAATATATGAAGCAATGACAAAAGAAGTGCAACAGTAATGTTATAGAAGTAAACCTTTCCAATCAACACATCAACAGGAAGTTTTGCTAAATGATGCCCAAGTGGTGTCAATTCTTCGTCTCCTTCAACAGCACCAACCTACAGAAGACAGGGTTCATAAAAGAAGACTCAGCAACAAACTCAAATTACTTAAGTCTATGGCTACAACAGAAAGAAGATTAATCAGTCCCACGGCTAGACAATCTCACACACATCAATTATATCTCCAAGTGACTGGTCTCGTAACTTTCGGATATATCAAATATTGCTTGCTGGTTGCAAGAACTAATTACTTTTTATGTTAAAATACTTCTATTACATGGTACCTCGTGTAACAATGAAATTGCAGAGGCTATAGCACCTTCACTCGGAGGTTCCAAAGCCTAAAGAGGGCAAGTACAAAGACGAATCAGATGGCTGGCAATGTTATTTATTTTAGGCAATAAAAATAGTATAACTCGCCTTCGACAGAAAAGGCTTAATGTGACCCAAACCAAGCAATTTGATTTGTAGACATAGTTCTACTAATGGCATCCGTAGCATCTCAGGAACCTTGTCAGCAAGAAGGAACTGATTAGTTTACGGGCTAAAACCAAGTGAACTAGATACCAGGAAAAGACCAAAAAGAAAAACACCTGATAGGGACGCATTAGTTTCTCGAACCTATGGCGTGTGTACAATGAATAGCAAATTCCAGGTTTAACTCGTCCAGCTCTTCCTGTTCTTTGTCTTGCATTTGCTTGAGATATCCAATCTTCCACCATGCTTGACAGTTTCTAAGATGACCATGAGGCAATCACAAGGGAAAGATACAAAAAAAATTGTCATCAAACATCATTAACATATATAAGGACCTTTTGTTTCAATATGGAGAACTAAAAAGATATTTCAAGATACATGTACCAAAATAGCGGATAAAAATCTTACAAACGGTTTCACAAGGAAGAGGTTATATGCAAATAGCATGATCAAATGTGCATAATGTTACAATCCCTTTTCAGAGAAGGTTCGAGTTTACAGGAACAAAAGAATTTCAACATTAAGAAATACGATTTTGGTCAACAAGCATCGTAAATGGAAAACGCAACTGATTCACTAGCATTGGGAATACCTTCTGTGGATTATAGCGATTTTCCTTGTGTTTGCCACTGTCAATCACATACACCACATCATCAATTGTTATACTGGTCTCTGCAATGTTTGTAGCTATAATAACCTGAACATAAGAGAAAATGCAAAAGATGAATCAGATTGGCTTTGCAAAAGTCCATGCAACCTAAACGTATGGTCTACAGAAAAAAATCCTCCACAATTAGGGAGCAGATGCATTTGTTAAAAGCAGTTCAGCACTATATTTCAGTCTATGTCAAGAAGTACTACACCCTTTGACTATATCATCTCAAATTTTGTAAAGTTCCTCTCAGCAAGTCATAAGTGAATTAAATTCTCCGTATATTATTTTAACTTTGAGATAAATACTTCACAAATTAATCCCAAAGAAAAATTCCAAGAAGACCAAAAGAAATATAAGGAAAAAAACTTGTTCATGGAACATAGTTACTTATAATCATTTACATCTTAAACAACTATAGTGGTTATCACTCAAATTCATTTACGAGTGGGACAAAGGAAACAAGAAGTTGCGCGAGATGAGATTGAAACCCTTATAACTGAAAAACAATGCATGAATGTTTTTCAGTATACAAGTGCAAAAGCAAGGCATTAATGATAAAGTCATTATACTTGCTCATCTGGAAAAATCAATTACAAGGGACAAAGTATGCTATAGAAGAATGCATAGCGATAGTCAACAATGTATATAGTTACAGGACATCACCTTCCGTACGTCTTCAGGGGGTCGTAGAAACACCCTTTTCTGTTCGGTAGATGCTATAGAAGAATGCAGAGGAAGAAGCCAATCTGCAGAAGGTCCACGAAAACGATACGAAGCAGCTAACCTATCAAGTAACATGTGAATTTCTGACACACCCTGTTATCAACAAAACAAATGTCAAGCTGAAGCGGTAGACCAGATGATTGATTCTAATTTACACGAAAGAACTCAGTAATCAGCTTACAGGCAAAAATACTAGAATAGCTCCCTCGTTGCAAGTATCGTCAATGTGGCATATCAACTCTTCAAGAAGCTCATAGTCAATAGCATCCTCATTTAACCTTTTCTGCACAGCACTCACATGCCATTGAAGGCTCATGCATCCAGAAAGAATAAGAGGAACAGAAGCACAAACTGGAAATGTAGCGTACCAGATTTTGTTGTGTTTGATCACTGTACAAGTTGTAGTTACCGGAAACATAAAACGGGTTAAGACAGTCCTCTGAAAGCAAATAATCGTCCCCCCATCCAGCCAATACAAGATTCTTCTTTCCCCTACGGTCGTTTACAGAACCAAGCTGAAGACAACGAACCCATATGTTAATTACACAATCTATGAAGTTTCACTTACACTAATACAAGCTAAATGGGAGTACCAGTATATAAACACTAGAATCCAAATCAAAATCACACACATCTAACCAAAAGGCGTTCTCTATAAATCCCCACAAAAATGCCAAGGCCATTCCATATCAGGCCCCACAAAACATCACCTTTGTGCTAGTCGTATATTTTGGTTGTGCAAATAGGGAACATATCAATACAAATGAAACTTTCCCATCATAAGAAAACCCAGAAATAAGACGTGTAAGTGTCTAGCAATTGGTGCGGGCTACGTAGTGAAAAGGGGATTACAGAAGTATAATGGATGATTTGGTTGTTACGGATAATTTAGATACCTTGTCTTTAATGGATGAATCCGATCTGAGTGCAGCTGGAGAATCTGGAGCCAGAAGGTATCTAGTGCTCTCATAAATCTCCTCCAGAAAGTGAGTAGTAACCGGGTGTGTTCGTCCTTGAGCAGTAATCACAGGACAGTGAGCAAAATAATTTGAGAACAGATTTGCGTCAACAGTAGCGGACCTGAACCACATCAGAAGCATACATTTATATGATGTTTACTAGTATTTACGATCTGGCTTGAAAACTAAAACCCACAACACGTACATAAGGATAACTTTCAGTCTTTGCGATGTATTATCGCATGATTGCTTCTCAATCAGGCTCTTCAAAATAATGAGAAGAAAATCACCCTGTAATGAAAATGAGAAAAGAATGAAAGGTAAATTTCTGCCAGATTGTTCAACATTTGCAAAATGGACGCATCAAAATTTAAAATACAGATCTAGCATTCTTTATAGAAAGAGGAGACCGGATATGCTAATACTGCCTGTCCGCACAGAATAAGCATGGAAGCAAAACAAATACATCCTTTATTCTAAACACCAAGGATGCAAGCTTCTGGATTTCGCTGTTGCAAATAACTAAATGCAATGGATTGTTACATGCATATTTCTAGTTTTCTTTCCGAGCAGGTTCTTGCATTCTAGTGATTCATTAGATAATATTATATGGATTCTCATCTAGAACCCTTTACTAGGTGTCTAATTTTTCTTAATAAAGATCCGATTTAAGCCTGAATGAATCAGTACTCACCAAAAGAGACCGCTCGTGCACTTCATCGACTATAATATGTGTAACATCGTTCAAGGTTTTATCCCCCTGAAAAGTGTGCACAAAAAAGCAAACAGGAAAGAAAAAACAATAAGAGAGATTGATGATATGATCATAAAATTCTCTACACAAATATTTAGTGTGGCTTGTTATAATATGCTTTTCAGAATAACAAATTGTTTAGAATATCTTTGCAGCAAATAACTAATTCGACTATTGGAATTTCAATGATTTTAGTTAACCGAGATATGTTCTAAAAATCTATAATTTCTGTTAAGCAGCTGTGATATTTTACCTTTATCCAAATCACCAGAATGTTTGTTCATAAATACGTTATCATTTTAGTAGCTTTAAAGACTTTTAACACATGTAATTATTTAGTTGCAAAGAGCTTGTTAAAAAATAGAGGACGTACAGCGAGTTTCCTCAGTAGAATACCAGTAGTACAAAACAGCAACCTTGTCTTGTCACTCCTGAAGAAAGCAAAAATATGCCAACAAAAATAGGTTTAATCCGCCGCTATGAGGAACATTAATAAAGGTAAACCAAGGCCATCATCATATTACAGTGTCAGAAATGAATATCTTACAAACAGTAACCAATGTAACTACATAGCGAAGTAACAAATATATAATATATATGTATAAATATAAATATATATATATATATAATTATATATATAAATATTTATCTATATATATACATAATCTTACAACTCCATTCCACCAAAACATAGAAGAAAAAATATTCATCTAGCACCAACTTATCATGGCAGTACTGCTACACCAAAATCAGCCAGAGAGGAAGTGAAAAGAGAATGTGAAAGACCAGAAGAAATCACAATACAGAAGACAAACACTGACGTAATAGTAAGTAGTATCGGTCGATCATTATCAAACAAACAATTGAGTAGGTTTTTCATCGAAATATATTTCAGAAAGAAAAAATTCTACCATTTGGAAGTAAATTACTCCTTTCCAATTTCTTATTTTATTACTGCTGTACTTTGAGAAACGAGTCACTTTTTTACCATACAAGTATATCTACTTCAATTCTACATCATTCAATTTTGGATTCTTGAGAAAAGTGAATGAAGCGATGGAAAAGAGTACAAAACACAGTAAAATCTAACAAGCTCCTAAGATGAAAGAAAAAAAACCCGTAAAATTAAGAGGCAGACCTTGCACTTTCAAGACGAACTTGATAACCAACCAAGGAGTCATCTGAGCCTGGAGAGGATTCACAACGCTCATCAGCAACTCTTTGAGCAACAGAGATAGCCTAGACATATTACCCAGTTATTAACAATAACAAAAGGCTAACTGATATAATCGTTCCATAAATAAAAGGGACAGTATGAACTAAACAGGGAATCCCTGAATGCAACACATCTTAAGACCGAATTACTTACTGCTATTCGCCGAGGTTGTGTGCATATGATATTACAGTATCCACCACGCCCTGACTCGATCATATCATCCAATATAAATTGAGGAACCTGGAACAACGTATCAGTTAAAAATGACTCAACTGTAAGCTGGAAGATAAATTCGGCAAAAAGAGCAATTAGTGAATAGACACCAAATAACAGGGAGCAACAAGACAAAACCTGTGTAGTCTTTCCAGAGCCTGTTTCTCCGCATACTACTAAGACATCTCTTTCTTTCAGATGATGCAGTATGTCATTCTTCACTTCAGATATAGGAAGAGCAGTTCGAGTTTTCAACATATCCTGCAAACAAAGATTTGACCATGCTGAAAACATACTCCTGTGTATCATACTGGAATGAGCTAATCAGTCTAGGAAGCTTAATACATAACTCAAGGCATGACATTAACTACATGAACAAAATTCTTCTAAAGAAAAAGAAAAGACTTATGTTCGAAAATAAACAAGAATGTCTACCTTGTACTTCCGTGTTTTCTTCTTGTTTTCTTGTCTTTGTTGGAGAGATAAACATGTAGCTTCTATGTAAGAGTCTCCTGTAATACATAAAATAGATGATTTATTATATTTCATGCTAATGATTTTGGAAGTAAAATCCAGCGGAATATTGTTTAAGCAACTAAGTGACCACAGATACACCCAGGTCATACTTTTAGCTCTGTGGCTAGATCTGGCAAGACCTAGGTCATCTTTTTCTTCGACGTAAGTGTCTACCATAGGAACTGCATCGGAGATGCTACTCGACGAATCGTTCAAACTCAAACTGTCTGCCTCAAGCAACCTATCAACAAAGTTAGCTCTTCGATCTTCTTCTGTGCTTTGTACGGTACAAAACAATTCATCTGTGAAGACTCAAGAAAACTGTATTAGAGCGATTAAGATATTGCAAAACGAGAACATATGTCACATATGATATGTGTGCTAATTTAGAATGGTAATATTAGGGATATGCAAAACAGTTACGAATAATAGATTATGTCGTATTTTTTCCATTTAACTTCGTATGCTGTAATACTTTCATTCAGTAGTCAATACTGGTCTCTTTTAGCAGCCAAATGTTTTAAACAAATAGATACTAAAACTCTCATGCAAAATATAGTTGTTGTGGAGTTACCATAGAACATGCCAATGTAAAAGATAGACAGAAAGGTGATAATAAACTAAGTTAATTAATCTAAAATTATGTGGCATCGCTGGACAGGTCACTGCAAAATACTTTTTATAGCAAATAACAGGCACTGAGACAAAATTCATAAAATCACCTTGTTTCCAGATCAACACTAGAGAGGCATAAGGCTCAGTGATTGCAAAGTGAACAGGCAAATCAGAAAAGAGCTTATGGAGAGCAAATGCCGCAACTCTGTTTTGTGCATCCTGTCACAAATAACCAAAGAGCACAGTAAATTAGCATACTGATTACATGGTCAGCATATGCTCCAGGCATTGATTATTGTTTCCAATCAACAGCTTATAACTTTTGATAAGATTCATAATCAGAAGTCTCCAAAACTTTGAGCAAAATTGTTAGACATGTACACTATAGATTTTTCTCTCTAGCAATCCTACTTTATTTTACTCAGAAGTCAGAACCTTGAAAATCAAGGACTTACACTGGCATTTTCTTCCGAAAAGTTATACCCTAACTACATTTAGTAACAGGCCCTAGTTAGATACTTTAGCAACTTATTAAGAAAAAACTTAAATGTTAAAACATGGATCAAACGAGTACCTCGATAGACTCAAAAACCTCATCTTGATGAGGAAGTTGAAGAGTTACCAGACCCCCGGCTTGTCTGCTTTTACCCCGTCCACTGGCTTTCCGCAGAATGCTTACAGTATATGAGATTTTCCTTCCTTCACCAGTTACTTTGTTGAACTTTGGTGCGTCCCACCCCGACCTTTGACACAATTGATGGAGAAATGCCTTAGGGACCTTTTGCGCCTCACCCTGTAAACTTTTACATGTTAAAGAGAGAGTCGAACAATTAAAAGTGCCCAGCTAATAAAAGGAGCAGCGCAGGAAAAAAAACAAGCTTACACCTTGTATACAGGAATTAAATTCCACATCTACTTACTGGATCAGCATATGTGGCAAAATGAAAACTTAACAAACAGGCATAAACACAATAAAAACATTGATAAAATGAAAACTAAACAAGCAATCATAAACAAAATCAAGCATTAAACACCTTTAAAATGTTATTGTATTTTGTACCTAAAATGTATTTATCCTACAATCTTGTTCGATAAAAAGTTACCTTCTTCCAGATGCCCTCTAGTTTCCCGAGATTTTCCTCACTGCGTAGTTCTCTCATCTTTTCCTTCTTCTGCAATTCCAAGAGTTCATGTGGCGATGCTTCATAATGCGGGACATCTACTGAAAACATATCGTCAAGCGCCAAGTACTCTGAATTATCATCCGATGCAACTACTTCTTGTCCCGGGGAACATGAGGGAAGATCTTTACGTTGATTTTCCTCAGATCCACAATTCTCAACAGGATTTTCATCCAAGACCGGTTCATCTAACGGCTGAATAGAGTCAGCATCTACTGCCTCATGAACAGTATCGGGCATGGGAGAGGCTATTTCTTTTTCTGTAGCATCTTCGAAAGCATACTCACGCTGAAATTCAGATTCTAACGTTGCTTCAGATATTCCTGCAAAACAAACACGTATAACACATGACATTCTGCACCTATTAACATGATTGACAGACTGATTACTCAAAGATTACACTTAACCAAGAGCAGCTATCTCTTGCTTGAGCTTTCGAATGGCTAAGCCTGCTTGCTCTTGTCCTTTTTTATCACGCTTATCCTTTGCTTTTATAGCATCTGATCTTGCCGAATAGTATTCTTTAGCAATCACATCAAAAGCCCTCGGACCGGATGCCTAGTATGAGTTGTGAAAACAAGATATCACAGCAGAGAACGACAATAAAATCAGGAACCAATATGGTTCTGCAAAATTAATTGACTGAAGTCTGTAGTGTAATATGATCATCATAAACAAATTCAGAAAGTTTCCACTTCTACCAAATGTGAAAGAAAATATATAACTTAGCAGGTTCCGACCAGCAGAGCCACAAAATAGCCATGACAGATTATATACTAAGCTTAACGCAAGTAATATATTTTCAGCAAAACAATATTTCGTGATCTCAATTCAAGAGCTTCCAAATATTTATCGTTTTGTACGGTGAAAGCTTTATCTTCTATCGGACCAAAATAATGAGGGAATATTTATCCTAGAGTAAGGAGCATGAAAGATAACATGCAAGAAAACAGTGAAAGTATCCCACATCAGTGACGGACATAGTCTCACTAAGTAGTCAACTATTACATTCCATCAATGATGGAGAGGAGCCTAGAAAAGAGTTGAATTACCTCCCTGCTGGAGCCAACACCATCTACCTCATCTTCCCAAGATTCCAATTCCTCCTAAAAATTTGAAGTCAATGAGCAAAGTCAATATTATATTGGCGCTACGCTAGAACTATAATGTATCATGCTTTTGGAAAGTTGAACCATTCTAATGTGTACCTCCTCCTGTCTTCTCATATACTGACGGATCCAATCAGCTTGCGATGACTGGTCAGAACGAAGAGCATCCTCATCTTGCTTCCCCTTCACTTTAACCAAAACTTCAGGTTCCTCCTGCTTGAGCTCGACTGAAGAGTCAGAAGGCTCATTCCAATCTTCCCTTGAGGTCAATATCACACCTACAGAACCACCTGCAACACCAATGGGAAGGTACAAGATTCAATACAACCTTCAGAAGTGTCCATGGGTGTGACTATTCAATACCTCCGGTAGGAAAGCGAGAAGCTCCGGTGGAAAACTTCACCGGCAACTCATGACTCGGTAAGTTCAAGCAGAGCCAATCAAGTGCAGTCTCAAACGTTGCTCCATCCTTAAACACAAACACACACATTGTATCAGGTACTCACACTATTAAACCTAAACTAAAATTCCAAAATCCCAATAAATGCAAGCGTTACTCTAAGAGAAGAGAGAGCGAGCTCAATCTGATCATCAACGAATCCTTCGCAAGAGAGCTTCTCATAGACAGTATTGAGTTTCTTCGCCTTCTGATTTTTGGAAAGCGCGCTGTGGATAGGTGCCGGAGCCGGAGGAGCGGTGCGGCCGGAGTTGAGCAAGAGCCGTCGCAAACGGTCCTCGTTCTCCGCCGAAATCTGAAGCTTAGGACCTGAGGAAGGTTTCGGTTTCGAAGACGATGATGATGAAGATGAAGAAGCAGCTTTGTTGCTTTGCTTCTGAGGTTTCTTCTTTGGAGCCATTTGCTTCGTCTCCGATCAATGAACTGAGAGGGGCGGAGGAGAATATTGAAATTGGGTAGCGAAACACTCCGCGGAGGAAATAAATATTACTGGGCCTAATGGGCTTTATTCTCAAAGCTCAAGTATTGTTTTCGATACAAATAGTGTTCATTTCGTCTTTTAAATGGTACTTTGACCTGCATGCCTGCACTGGTGTATTTTTTTTAAAATATGATGTTATTTATTTATTATATCATTATTTAAGGTTGGATACAAAACTCAAATTCTAAAAACTAAACTGATCCCAATTCGAATAAGTAATACCAAATCTGAACCGAAATTGATTAAATATATAAATTATTCAAAATTTTGATATTTGAAAAACTAAAACATAATCCGATCGAACCGAATTTTAGGTATTCAAAATAGATTTGTATACTTATATATATATATATATATATATACTATTTTTAGATTTAATATATATAAAAACATCCAGAATATATATGATATTTTTAAGTTCATTTAAATACTTGAAAATATATACAAATAATCAAACGTAAATATCTAAAATCGTTAAAATATACTCAAAACTTCAAAAATACTTAAATAATTATTAATTATCTATCCAAATATTTAAACTAAACCAATTTATATGTTAAGTGCTCTGTCATATGTTATTCAAATTTATATGTAATATATACTGTTGTTTATAGATTTTTAAAAAATTAAAGCATATAATAAATTTTAATTTTTTAAAATAATTTAAATTGGTTATCCAAATTCGAACCGGATCCTCAAAGATCTGAACCGAACACGAAATTCCAAACAGACCCGAAAACGAACCCGAACGCCCACCCCTAATTACTATTATATATCATATATGTGTCATCATAGGTTACAAAAATATATGTTATCATATATTAATCGTATTTTATATGTACCATCAAATAAGTAATCTTATAATTAATAATCTTTTATATGTACAATCATATAAATAATCACATATATTATATTTTTAAATTTTAATGTGAAATATAAAAACCATAATTTAAGTTGGTGTTTGAAATTGGGCTTTGTATTGTATTTTTCTTATATATATTGAAAACATTTTTATAATGGTTATTGGAAAATATGTTAGTAAAAATCAAATTTTGAATATGTGTATATTTTTTAAATGAATTTTTGATATAAATCAATTTTAAAATATTATTTTGATTTGAATATGTATATCAAGTAACATAAACTCATTACTTTTTAATAATGTAATAGACTTCTAATTTTTTTAATAGCATAAGTCCATTATTTTTTTTCTAACTTACTTCTATCCGTATTTCCAAACAACACTAATTTTTTAACTACTATCTAAGTTGCCAAACAAAAGTTTAAAGTACTTCTAGTTTAATAAGATAAATTCATTTCTGTAAAACATAAGCTGTTCATTTATGTCCAAACATTTTTTTTACAAAAGAAAAACCATAACATACTATTAATCATATGCTAACTTATATGTGCGATATATGTATTAGATTTATAAGTTATAGCTTTTTATATTTTCGATTTATCAATGATTATAAAATTGGAATATGATATTTTTGTTATACTTTTAATTAATATATTTTTTTTGTACGTAAGTAAAACTTATGAAAAAGTAAAATATTCAAATTTTAATAATCATGATATTAATTCAAAATTATGCATTTAATATTTAATTTTTTATATTGGATTTGGCAATCAAAAATATGTTTCAAGATACTCCAAAGATAGTTTTTTTTTTTTGACGTCACTCCAAAGATAGTTTCTTACTGATTTTATTTACTTTTAATATTTAAATATAAATATAGTTAGAATTTTCATGATCGGCTTGTTTGATTACCTCTTGATCTAGTTTAAATGGACAGCTGACAAAAAAAAGTCAGAATTTTCAATCAAAAATTTGTAGCAGTTAACTCACAAAATATTTTTCCCTAGTATCATGTATTTAATATTTAATTGTAATATTTTGTCAATCAAAATGTTTTTTTTTTGTAAAAAGGTTTTCAAATTAAAATATTAAGAAAACATACAATGTATGGTGGCAAAATCATAAAGTTTGAGAAAGTACGATGAGACATGCTTCTTATTCAACCAATCATTAGCTTACAAAGGATAAGTCAATCAAAATTTTGTTTCAATCTACTTGTGATATTTTGTTTTCTTTATCATTCAAATTTACATTTGATAACAATATGTTTCATAGATTATTATTATCATATAAGCATTATTTTTTGTTAGAACTAATCAGTTAATGTTCTATTTCATATATTATCATGAAAACTAAATTATCTAAAGACTCATTCCAATTTATTTTCAAACTATAATCATATTTAAACAACACAGACCACATGTTTATACATCTTCCCATTGATGAACATAAGTTTTAAAACTTATAGGACATTTTCAATAATCCAGCAAACCTTCACATTTTGAAATTTTTCGTTCTCTAAAAATATCTTGAAATCCTCAAAATTTAAAATTTCAGTATTCAAAATTTCAAAATACTATTTATTTTTTATTTTACTCCTTACAGTTATGTATTTTACATATAATTTTACTAATATTATTTTTTGTATCACTTTATCTTGGAGTCAAGTTGTTCTTTTTTTTTGGTCAAAAGGAGTCGAGTTGTTCTAGCAATCATCAAGAAGAACAAGAATTTCAGATACTGCAATCTTTCCTTTCCTTTTCTTACAAGCGCCACATTTCTATTACAGTTTTTTTTTTTGAACAATTTTCTATTACAGTTTAAGTTCATGTGACAACCCGTCCTGTGGACTCACCCGTCCCGTAGATCCTAGACTGTCAATTGGTGACAGATTGTTCTGTAGGAATGCTATTAAAATGTGAGGTTATGGGTTCGAAGCGCACCAACAACCTAATTATGGAGTTATTGAGAACTTATAAGGGAAGGGTTGGGGTCAATACGCTGCAGCGCTGTGAGCCTGGGATCTACGGACGGGTGGGTCCATGGGACGGGTTGTCACATATAAAGTCGATTTTTTTGTGACAACTCATCCTGCTCACTCGGAATCCGGCTCACAGCGCTACAGCGCATCGACCCTAACCCCTCCCTTATTAGTTCTCTCTGACTCCATAATTAGGTTTTGGTGAGTCTCGAATCCAAAACTCACCCTTTAACAACACTCCTCCAGAATGAATTGTCACCAATTGATCTGCAGGTTGTACACCGCAGCCTTTGACCTTCCAGGTTTTGTCATGGACTCTGAACAGAAAAGAAAGCTTGCTCAGAGTAGCTTCTTCGGCTTCAGGGAAATCCTGGTTTAGAGAGAAATAATCTTCAAATATATAAAGATGCTCTAAAAGCTCATATCGAGTTGGTATATGATGGAGCTGGTTTGATCCATATTGGAAAATGAGTCCATTCTGTTTACCCCTGACGCAACAAGACACACCCGTCATCAATAAATTCTCATCATCGTCATCATTGTGATCCCCGAGATTAATATTGCCTTCTGCCAGCAAGACCCGTCAACTTCATTGTCACTAACAAAAACAGAAGCTATCCATTAAAACAGAAAAGTAGCTATACATAGTACACAAGTGAGAAGTAAAGTGAACGAACCAGTTGCTGGAGTGACAACCAGCTATACCCGCGACATCTTTCAAAGCTGCATGTCCTCCATGCCTGCTTCACCTCTTCTGTTTTTCCCACACAGGTTTCATCAAAGGCTTTTCCAAAATCTCCGGTCTGTTTCCTAACATCAGATGGATCCACTTCGTAGAAATTGGTCATCGCTGTTTGACCAACCTCTTCCCTGCACTTCATGATTTCCACCAACTCATCTAGACACCAGCTTGAAGAAGCGTAGTTACGGGAGAGCAAGACAATGGCTACCCTTGATTGTCTGATCGCTCCTACAAGCACGTGACCGACAGATTCGCCTCGCTTGATCTCGTCATCAATGAAAGGTATGATTCCCTTGCTTTTGAGCTCTTTCAGAACGTGACTTAGGAAGCCTTTGCGCACGTCTAGTCCACGGAAGCTTAGGAAGACGTGATACAACCAACTGCGAGACAGAGATGAAGAAGAAGAAGCCATGGATAACATCAAAGAAAAAAATGATCACAAAGCTTTCAGATCTGAAGAAGAGATAAAAGAAAAAAAAAGTTTATTTTTATGTGTGTGGCTCATAAATCATGACCCACGTAAAAGAGTAAAGACGTGTAGAAGAAGAGTCAAGGAATCCAATGATCTTTTTATAAATTGTTTGTAAAAAATCTAGCAATTTAGTATTTTTTCAAACAAAAAAAAACTCTAGTAATTTAGTACTGGTTCAATATTGATAACGAATATAATGATTAGAAGAAAGTTTTTCTGATCGAATGTATTTATACCCGAGTTGGTAGAGTGTACAATGTGTGTTTATGCCAAGGCATATACCGGGTGCATGTGTTACACGCCTAGCTTCTCAGATCAGAGGCTGCTGCTTGACTGGCTCAACCTCGTCTTTACTCGGTCTTGATTGTTCTTTACTTAGTTTGGAGTTTGCTACTTCAGACTCCAAGTACCCTCTTACATACACGAAATAACTGTACTTGGGTGATTGGCCAATGAATATTATAGTGATGATTTCTTAGTAGGAGGAATTTATTTCTCTTCACTTAAATTTTGAGACCGGAAGACAATCTTCGTGAGAGTATTACTGAATATTTACAAAGATTTCGAGGAAACGAGTTTGAAGTTCATTTGTGGCGAGTACACTTCTTGAGTTCTAGCCTTCTAGGGTCAATTTAACAAGTACACTGCGCAAGTTTATGGATCAAAGGATCAAAACAATCAGCGATTTATTTCTCTCAAAGTGACCTTATTTCCTAATTACAAGCTTAATATGTCCCACTCTCCTAAGTCTCTCCTAGACTAATGCTAGCATTGTTAAGAGATTTGGACAAGACCAAAAGTGATTTAAGTAAACACAAGAAGTAGTTGGCGAGTCAACTTTCAAAGTGACTTAGTATATAGTCTTGTCTTCACCTTTACACAACAGTCATCAAGTCTCTCCCCATAATTTGCTGTAAAAGCAAAGATACCAAACCGATATCATATCTTCACCCAACAAACCAAACATCACCAATACATCACACCTTCTTCTCTATCTATTGTTCCTCCATGGAAATGGAAGCGATGGAAGAAACTAATCAAGTCGAGCAACAACATGTTGACACTTCTCGTCCTTTTAGCTCGGTGAAAGAGGCTGTTGCCATCTTTGGCCAACGGATTATGCTACCAGGACAAACTCATACGGTAAACCATAGACCGGTAAGTCCTGTTGCTGCTAGTCCAAGAATCATCCACACCGCCTCTTTGCCATCTTCGCCATGGAAGCAGCGCCCTTCCTTGCCCTCTTCTCCACAAGGTCCAAGAGAAGAGTTCATGGACGTATTGAAGAAGCTTGAAGCCGAGATAACGGAGACAAAGACAGAGGTGAGGAAGTTGAAGGAGAGAGAGTCAGAGACAGAGGTGGCTTTGGCTACATTGAACGCCGAGTTGCATAAGAACATGTCAAAGATGGCTAAAGCCGAGGCTGATGCTGCAGGGAAGAGCGCAGCAGCAATGACCAAATCTATTAGCATCAAGGAAACAAAAGAGAAGGAAAATGGAGAGGAAGAGAGGAGGAAAGAGCTGATGAGGAAGATGGCGAAGGAGTATCCTACATTGGCTCAGATACTTGACAGTAACAGAGGAGACAGAACTGGGTATTTTGTAAAGAAGAAAAAGAAGAAACCTATTGTTCCTCTTTTGGGAGATTTCTTCTTCCTCAAGAAGAAAGGTTCTTCTACAGAAATCTCTGGACCTCTTTACACTACCTCTTCCACTCTGCGCTTTTAGCTGAAACACCCTAAATCCAAATAAAATCATGTACACTGCAAGTGTATATTATATATATATATGTACGTATGAAATTCAATGTCGGTGGTGAGATCTATGTATATGTGTGTGTGTGTTCTGTATTTCTTTGTTTCTTTGATTCTTTGTTTGGATTTTGTATGCAAAGCAGCAACGTGTGTTCCCTCTTTCATCCTATTAACAGTTTTAATCTAATAACATCACATATTAAAGAAAAGTAAATAGTGTAAAAAACAACTCCCACGATTACCACCATTGCAGAGAAACTAAACATAAATGATCAAATCAGTATGAAAAGGATCAACTTCACTTGCCTTTCTAGACACAAATAACCCCCCTAACAGCGAGCCTGTTGTGAGCAGCAGGAAAAAAACAGCATCTTTTATTTTCTTATTATTGTTTCTAACAGATAAAACAACAATGTGTACGATCCATACAGAAAAAGCAAGGTAAAAGTTACAACAGCAACGAGAAAAAAAGAAGACAGAACTATAAAGTTGACAAAAAGGTACCAGCCCATAGATTTAAACCAAAGGGTCTTCTTAAAACTTGTTCATCTTATGCATCTTCTTTACCAATACATTTAAAGTTTGAGGTTTGTAAGGAGTTGACCCCATCTTGGAGTATCCTCATCAAAAATGTAGGTAAGAGGTGAAACTAATACCCCACTGCCTCCAACCTGCAGTAACATTGGTGAAGGTGATTAGAGAACCAACAAGCAATCCAACATTGAAGTGAAATTAGTAAGCAAGAGACAGCAGGAATTACTTACCGCTCTAAGTTGCTTCACAGACTCGTATAAGGCCTTCTTTGGGACACAAATCACAATGGCATAGTAGTCAATCGATACTTTTCCATCTTGTTTACAGTAAACTGGGCTTATTGTTGGTCCCTGCTCAATACAAGAGAAGCCATAAACAATCAGTGGGAAACGCTTAAACCAAACCTTCAGAACTCCGCACCATTCTGAAACTTTACCTGCAGTCCTGACAATGATGGTTGGCTCAACACACGCTCAGCCACTTCCTCAGCACTATTTCCTCTCATGTTGGCAACAACCTGGAATGAAAATATTAGAGAAACGAAAGTGAAAGCAAGAATAAGTGGAAAAAAATCATCACTAAGAACAAAGTGCGTACAGTGAACTGGCCATCTGCCTTCAGATGGGCCTCCAATCTCTCCAGAATCTCGTGTACTGTGTTTAACGCTCCTTTTCTGTCGGTCAATGCTCTTCGGCTTGCCACAAGTACCGCCTGAAAGTTTTACAAAGAAATGATCAGTAATAATGACAAGTAATAGATTATATGCAGATTCCAGTAAAAAGAAACTTCGCATCACCTGACTTTCCAGCACAACGCCTCCTTCGATCTCTTTTAAGTTGTTCTCTTTGAGTGTTGTCCCACTACTCACAAGATCCAATATGGCATCAGCTATACCCATCTAATTAACAAGAAAAATATGTGTCAACACAAAAGAATCATGTCTAAGGCTGCTTGCACGGCTAGAAAAATCTTTCACGTCACAGCCTAATAGTAAGATATTGAGTCAGGACATTATAAGCTTATCGAGATTATCCTCCAGAAACAGCACATAGTCTTTCCATTATTCTAAGTTCAGACTAGACTAGAGGAATAACCTCTAACAAACAACGAAGGTTAGAGATAGCAACCATGTAGATGGATCTAACACATTACTACACAAGATGTAATCATGTCTACGCAGAAGTTGACGTCTTTTATATTCATATGGAAGACTCGTTATCAGCCTAGTGTTGAAGAAAGACTTTAATAGAGTAATCTCACCGCAGGAGCTGCCTCCAGTGCTCCGTCCGCAGTTGAAAAGGCCACATGCTTTATACCATTTTCTTTCATAAATTTGGGGCCGAGCTGCAGAAACCAGTTGAATCATTCCCAAATATTATTTTGAAGCTAGATAACATCCTGAGAGAAAATTATTGACAACGGCGCGCCAAAAGGAGAATCTGTAACTCATACATAAGTGAAGCCAGTAGCAACGCGCAATGGTCTCTCCTCACTCCATTGTGGCATTTCTGCTAGCTCCTTGAGAGAATTAATGTTCTCGAAAATCCCATAGTTGGGTATCTGAGATCATTTGAGACACGCAATAAGATACCCATCTGCGGTAATGATACATAGACCCCAAAACACAATAGATAAGAAGAGCATACCGCAATGGAGAGATGGCAGTCTCCAAAGTTGAGAGCTTCATGGACAACGATAAGATCTTCATCTCCCTAAAAAAGGAAAATTCAAACATCTAAATTAAAAAAGGAAATCAAACAACTCAAAACATGATATCAAAGCACTTACCTGACCATATTCACTAAGAGTGTCAAGACCAACGATACCGAGATCCAGATCTCCTGAAAGTAACTTCCTGACAATGTCTTTTGGCCGTTGGAACCAGACTTCAGTGTTTGGTAACTGGAGGAAAAGTAAACATTACAAATATAAGCCATCAAACCAAACACAAAAACCATAAAAATGCAGGCACTGAGTTCGCCTTGAATGCACACCTGGGGGATTTGTGCAACGTATTGCCTAGGATTGACTTGTTTGACAAACAGTTGACAGTCCTGCACATAAGAAATAAACAAACAAATAGGAAGATTCAGCTTCTTCTAGCTTCAACGAAGTAGCCAAGATTCGATCTTTTAAAAACACCAATAATCGTAAGCGCAAACAGAGTATTAGAATCATAACGAGGTTACTTAAGCAGCGTCAGTAACTGTATCAAGATAATCACTATTCAAACACCATACAAAGATCCATTTTGATTGATTCTCACTTTGAGAAGATCGATGGCGTCGGCGGCCATGCGACCCTTGCTAGGGAGACCAAGACGAATCTGGTCTCTCTCCACAACAACAGCGGCGCGAGCGGGGGCGGAACCGATCGCGACGGAGGATTGAAGGGAGGCGACGGAGGAAGTGACGAATCTGAGGCATCTACGGCGAGTTCCGAGGAAGGAGAAGGCGGAGGAAGGAGACGGGGAGAGGAGTGGAGTGGAAGGGGAGAGGGAGGGAGAAGGGTATTGTTGTAAATTGGTGGGGAGAAGGATAGACATTGTTGTGGTGGTTAGAGTGAAAGAAGGGAGGCGGCAGCCGAGAGCAGATACTGATTACAGATTCTTGATGCCTCACTCTAGAGGCTCTAAAAACAAAAACAAAACAAAAAGTTTTGGATCTCTTATATTTTGATTTATTCAAAAATCATTATTTTTAAATGAAAAATACAAAATGTTTTATTTTATCCATCTTTTTTTTTTAACAAATTCAACCACAATAACTCAACTCAGATCTAATATTAAGGGCTTTTCAACCTAAAACCTGACATAATCTTTATCTAAATAGCTCAATTAAAACAGATTATAACAAAAAAGTTTCAAACAAAAACTAGATCTGAAATCTGGTAAAATCTACTGATTATATTTACTAAATACAAAAAAATTAGGGATTAGGGGTCTCGTTTTTTTTACATTATAAGGGGTCCTAGGCAAATGCCTATTTATTTCTAGATGGGTTCTAATTATAAGGGTTTGATGTTTGCTAATGTCGTGATGTCGTGCGTTGGGTTTATAAATGACTAAACCTCAATCAATTCAAATATTTTCATTTAATGTTTTTCTTAAATATTAAAAAATACTTTAAAATATAAAAAATTTATCTTTGTGAAACAATTAAAAAATCTAAATCATTTTACATTCGGAAATAATATGGCTTGTAGACGTTAAAAATAGGTAATGAGGAAAAATATTTGTTTTAGACTATTAAATCTATACTATTATTTATGAAGTAATTTGGCTTATTTATCATATTCTCCATGATTTTATTTAATTTGCTTACTTGTCATCTTTTCCATGATTTTAGGATAAATCATTAGCTTAATTAATATTATTATTAATTTTTTTTATTTTGATATCTATATTTTTATCATGATATTTAAAATAATTAATAAACCCGAATCTATTTTACCGATATATATACTAATATTTTTTATAAAATATATTTTAATATATAATTATCATGATTTAGGACATTTAATTAATACATATCATCATTATTTTTCTCTCATTTTATAAATCTAATGACTAATATTATAGCTATTTCTCTGATTTTTACTGAAAATATTGATCAAATACAGATTATTATAAAATTTATATATAAGTATACTAATATATATGAATTAATCGGTTTCCTTAGTTAATTTTCTTATTTTTCATATTTCCATAATTTTAGGATAAACCATTAGTTTAATTTATATTATTATTTAATTTATTTATTTTGATATTTATACATTTATTATGATATTTAAAATAATTAATAATTAATCTATTATACCGATATATATATATACTAATATTTTCTAAAAAATATATTTTAATATATAATTATCATGATATTTAGGAATTAATAACTAGATATTAACAATATCTACCAATAATATCATCATTACTTTTCTCTCATTTTATAATTTTAATGATTAATATTATTTTGTTTTTTTAAAATAACATCCTCGATCCTTCCAAATCCAAACTATTTTCTCTATTTCGGTTTGGTTCGTTTTTGAATGGTTCGATTTTACCATATTGAACACTCTTAAACTATTGTTATTTAGTTAATGTTTTATATTTGTGATTTTTTTTATAATCTTTTTAGCACCACATGATTTCTTTTCAGTCCAAATATAATATATGTTAGTTTCAAATACAAAATTTCCTAATTTAGTTATTACTATAAAAAAGATTTTGATCCAAAGTCTACATCACATAAATAAAAATATGAAACAAAATAACATACTTTAATACATTGATTACCAATATGAATATTTAAATTTATAATTTATAAATAATTTAAAAGTTGTATCTAATTTAATAATTATTATTTTATAAAAATAAATTTTAGAATTAAAAATTGTTAAATGTATAAATATATTAATTTGCAGAAGGTGCAGGACATCAACTAGTATAAAATAATAATATTAAACGCCTGAAACAATCGAATCCGATGGTAATTGTTGTCAATTCAGTAACCACAATTAAATAATATTATCTTGAATTATAAGTCTAAATATTCAATCATAAAGAATCAATGCCGAGGTTTTCTTTTTGTTTTTGAAAAAAATCAATGCTGAGGTTTTTTTCTTGTTTTTGAAAAAAATCAATGCTGAGGTTGCATGTTAAAATAGTTATAAAATTCACATGCGTCGATGAAACCCATGTCTCCAACCACAAAGATCATGTAATTTTTTTAAAAGCACCCAAAAAGTATCTCAATTGTGTTTTGATTGTTGTTAAATAATCAATTCAGGAGTTGAAAAGAGAAAAATACCAAAATAGCACTAAATCAAGTTTTTGTTCCAAAACTAGAATTCAAGGCCAAAAGTCACAAAAATAGCATTCAAGGGGTAGAGTTTAGGGTTTAGAATTTAGGGTTTAGAGTTTATGTTTTAGGGTTTAGAGTTGAGAAGTAAGGTTTTGGGGATAAGATTTCAAATTTTAAAAAATAAAAAATTTAAATTTTTCAAAAGATAAAATAATATTTTGGTCATTTTAGTTTTTGAGTGCTATTTTTCTGATATAAAATTAGAAAGGTGCTATTTTAGAGATTTGCCCAGTTGAAAATAGGTCAAGTTGCGATTAAATGCAACGGTCGTAGGATTTTTCTAATTTAAGCATGCAAAACTAATCCTCGAAAATATAAGAAACACAGAGAAAAAAAATCACGGTCCCATCCATCATTCCTCCTATACAATGAAAACATTCTCTTCTCATGAAACAATTCATTCACACACAAATTCTTCTCTAAAGACTACTAGTACTACAACACACACAAACCTCGAAACAAATAATCAAACTTCACACAAACCTCGCAACAAATATTCAAACCGCTACAAACGTTTTAAATTAAACTCTTACCAAATTCAATGCTTCATAAGATTAGTCATCAATCACCCATCGCTATTTGAATTCTCATCTCTACTATCATCATCCTGATCGCTCTGTTGTGGCTGCTGCTTCTCTTGATGTTCCACGGCATTGTTCACTTGTTCCGCGTTTGCGTTTCCACCTCTCGGATACGCCGCGTTCAAAGCGGCAAGCACCCCAAGATTAGAGTCCGGTATACTCAAACCTATATTCTGATTCGGTTGCTGCGGCTGAGCCAAGAAGGAACCTAACTGAAGCGGACTTCCTCTGTACTGATCCATCGGAAAACTAAACCCCGTTCCCGCCATAAAATGAGTCGCACCTCCTCCCCCAGCTCCGGCGCCGCCGCCTCCGAACGGCCACATATGCGCACGGCTGGCGTTGCTGCTGCTCTCCATAGCAGCTGGCTGATTCCCGGCGGCGGTGGTTGGTACCGGAAGCATCCAAAAGGTGTTCCCACCGGCGGACCTATTCGTCGGAGCCACCGCCCACATCGGCGCCCCCGTGGCAGCCGCCGGAGGTTCGCTTTCCTTCAAAGATTTGTTCTCGTTTTGCTTCCCTTCACCGTCCTCCTTCGACGAATCAACCGATCTATACCGTTTCCTCGAGAAACTCTCGCCGTCGGGACCCGGAATCGTTTCCGCCGGAGCTTGTTGATGATGTTGCTGTTGTTGATGCTGTTGGAGATGGTGATGAAACCCTAGAAGCGGCGGCGTGTGAGCACCAAACGCCCCTCCTTGCTCCTCGTACTGATGGTGAGTCAGCCCGAGAGCGCCGTAGAGAGGCACCGACTTCGACGGCGGCGCGGAGAGAGTCGAGCCGCTGCTTCGGAGCGAGACGCTCAGAGAGGAGAAGTTGGCCGGGATGGTTCCGGTGCCAGTAGCGGCGACTATCGCCGGCTCAGCTTGCTGGAGAAGCCACTCGATGGTTTCTCCGTCGGACTTGTGCCCGAGCTCTCTCGTTAGCTGGAAAACCCTAGCGGCGCAGAGAGCCGGCATCCTGATTCGCCGCCCTCTTCCGTCGACTTTCGTGTGGCGGTCTTTCGTCGAACGTTTCGTTACAACTCCGGAAGTAGTCGCCGCCGCTGTCGCTGGGGAGGAGGTCGTGGGGTCTTCGGGAGGAGTAGATCTGGGGACGATTGAAAGAGAGGGATCGACTAGATGGCGAGAACCTCCTCTGGCGGCGGCGGCGTCGTCGGAGAGATCCATTTGATATATGGAAAAGGAGAGAGAAAGGGGAGGAAATTGGAATTAGGGTTTGGTGAGAGAGGAAGAAACGGCCATGGATGCTCGGATTGTCGCGTTCGTATTGCTTCCTGTGTTTTGACTCTTGTCTTCTTCCCTAGAGAGAGAGAGATGAGAAAAAGGGTTTGATGATGTAAAAGCAGGTGGAAGACTTTTCCTGCAAGTGGAATTATTATATTTGAAAAGTTTTTTTTTTTTTTTTGCCGTCATTAGAACAATAATCATTTATTAATTGGAGTGTTTATCATATTAACGAAATTAATTAGGTAACAAAATATTTAAACACTCCTCACTCGACGAAAATGACTTGGCCTTCATTATTTTTGAGTGTCTCTTCCGAACCAAAACCACCCAAGTTTAAAATTTATATTTTGTCTTTCTTTCTCTCTTCCAAACACAGATAATTGTTTTCACAATGACGGTTTTTAAGTCAATTTGTTTAAGATTTGATGAAGGGATAGTAATCGTATGATCATACTCAAGGTTCTAACTTATGAGTCTAAAGGGTATTGTCCACAGCCCCATTTATTTCTATAGCACTAAATTTACAGCAATCAAATTTTAATAAAAATTTCACAATCACAGTTTTTAAAATAACATACAGCTGCTTTGTAAAACCAAAAGTTTAAAGCCACATCAGATTTTTTTCTACAACAAAATTTTTAAAGCTATAACCATTACAATCGGATCTAAGAGTTAGTTTTCAAATCTCTCAATTTTAAAAACATAGTTTGATTATGTAGCTATCAATCGATTACTAAAATTAAATACATGATGCTATTTATTGATGAAACATTTTCATTAATTGTTGATTTGTTATCAGACATGAATAATTTATTTTAACAAGGAATTGTTTTTAGAAAAAAAACTAAACTATGAATAATCATATATGATTAGTTGTATGTGTTTCATAATGTTTCACATTGTTTTAAAGTATACATTTAACATAATTAACGTTTCAAATTAATAATATTCCTTATAAACCAGGGAGAATTATTCCCTTAAAATATCTGAAATAATTTAAATTTGCTACAATAATACATGAACTATTTTGATTACCCACTTAATACAATTTATTTTATGAATGCATTCATCTTTTCCTAAATTGAACCCAAATCTTCATAATTATTAAAAATCCCTTAAACATTAAATCACTTCAAATATTTGGTTAATGAAGTATATTTTATCAGAGACAATTTTATGGATTCAGAACTCTAGATTTGGTTTTCAGATTCAGTACGTGTCTGTTTTAGTTGATGATAAAACAAAAATGTCAGGTATGCACGTTAGAAATTTACCATATTCCAAGTTGGGCTACCTATACTATACTTAGAATGAGCGATGAAACAAATCGGAAAGGAAAAATCCTCTCATAGAGAGTCACTAAACGATCCTCATCCTCCTATAAATAACAAATTCAAAGGAGGCTCATGGGAGAGGTACTCACCACCAAGTCAGAGAGGTACTAGTTACATATATCAATAACTCCATGAATTCTTTAAAAGAGAGTTTCAACCCACTAACCACATATGAATATAGAATGTCTAATCTTCGAACATGATTTCTCACTTATAGATCTCATATCTTTGGGAATATATTACTCTCAGTGAAAACGCATGACTTGGACGTCACAAAGTTTTCGGTTGAAACCTCCGAATTCTTTTTAGAGACTGAGTTAATTTACATGAGCCATATTATCAATATGCAATATTCAAAATCATATCCGAAATATTCTTTAAATGTCTTGAGTTTAAGGTCCTTGTGATTGCTTATGTTAATTCTTTATTTGTTTTAGAGGATTGTATACATTTTTTGGGTTTATTCTAAATCTTTTTTTTTTGAATTTTCAGGAATTGTATATAAATATATGAATTGTTGGGTTTGTTCTCCATGATTAACCTAACAATGATAATGAAATTTGCAATATATAAACTATTTTGGATACAGTAAAAAAATAGACCTTTTATCGGAATTATTTATAGGAATGTAAATTCAAAAGTAGATAATATAGTACATATTGGAAAAAAATATGATATATATTCGTTATGTACTTATGGTTTGAGTTTTCGAACCATTTTCAATTGATTATATTTGTTGAAAACAAAATATAATAATTCATATTCAATCGTATGGTGTCTTTCCGAAAACTTTTCAACAAAAATACGAATCTAAATGATTCAATTCCTATAATTATATAGTCCGTACAACAACTACATGCATTCTAAGTTCTAACTTGAAAAAAAGAAAAAGAAAATTGGGTTGAAGTCGAAGACATGTATGTAATATGTGACATATTATGTCTATGGAAGTAGAGGGACCCAGAGAGAGAAAGAGACACAAACACAAATGTTTAATGGATTTGTCAAAGTGAGAGAACAGATGAGCATCTTTTAGACAGTGAAGCGTGCGTTTCTTTGCAGGTGGGGACAGCTCATTCCAATCTACCTCCGTATCATTCACCTTTTCCTTTGATATTTTTCGTGTTAATTTATTAAATGGGTATCCGATACCTTTTGTTTTATTTAAATTAGGTAAACATCATCAATTTGTTTTATTAGGTAAATATCGTTGGAAATAAATTACAAATGCACTTAAAATTGTTGCTTCGTGTATTACATCATATGTATATAAAATTAATGTTTTATTATATTTTTCTGTTTAATAAAATTTCAAATTTTAAAGTTCAAAAAAATTCCAGATTTCTATATACACATACTTATGATTCTTTTTTAATCATAAGTATGTGTATAGTTTGCTTGAGTTTACTATTTAACAATAACTTAAAATACATAAATATTAAACGACTATTTAAACAAAATCTAACTTGATCAAAAATTATTTTATCCCATAACTTCCTTTAGTTTATTTGCATAATAACTTACAAAGAAAAATATTTAAGTGTATTTAAGATCTAAGAAAAATTTGGATTTAGTTATTTAGGATTGTATTTTATCGATTTATAACTGATTCTTAAACAGTAAAACAAATTTAAGAGTTTCATAAAAAAAATATTTTTTTTTTGAAAATAAACATAACCTATAATTTAATAGATAAATAAAGTGAGTCAAAATATTTAGTTTCGTGTTATATAATTATTTCAGTGAATGAATAACTCTTTGGACCCAAATATCTTTTATAAATTTTTGTTTGTAAATTTCTTTTTAAATAATAATATTTTAATAAAATTGTATTGATATTTTTAAAATAAAATTTATTGAGCTCGCTATTTAAGGTATATATTGTTACAATAATTATATCTAAAATATATGTTTTAATTTTATAATTAAAAATTATATCAATAGAAATATTCTATATAGTTTCATATATATATATATATTTATATATTATAATAAATCAATATGTTATTGAGCTATTTTTAAAACATAAAATAAGTAGATACATTTTTTAAATATTTAGTGAAAGTTTACTAAGAAAGAAATAATTAATTATAAATAAAATATATTGATTATAAATTTAAATGAAAAATAATGATGAATACTAGACCAAAAATCTTATAAAACAATTTATATTAGAAAAATTTAAAATTAAAATGATTTTATGTATGTTATTTTTTTGTAATATAAAAATTGAAACATGTGTGTTCTTGTATTTGATGGTACCTGATTTAACCAAATAAAATAACAAACAGTAATAAAAACTATAAATTAATAGAAACTTTAAAATATATACTAGATTCATAATATATAAAATTATAAAAAAATATTTACATTCTAACAAATATAAATTTAAAATATAACTAACTGTATTTATTAAATAAAAATTTATATTGTTATCTCATGTTTATTTTCTGTGGAAAATACCGATTGAAGTGAAGAGTTTCTTCGAAAACAAAGAACTGGTTTAAATTCTTTATGTAGTTTTTGTAAAGAGATTTGTGCATAGTGCCCCATAGCAAGATTGAAAACTAAAAACTATTATAAAATATGATAATATCATCTTTTTATTATTAAAGCACGAGTCACTTATGAAATTAAATATAGACATATGAAAATTTTGAAAAAAAATGTAATAAAAATTAGAGATAAATGATATATTTGAGTCTCTATTTTCAAGAAGAAATACTATTTCATTTATATTATGAAAATTTAGCTTGATGTCAAAAAAAATATGAAAATTTAGCTTATATGGTATTATAATTTTATCAAAGCATTGCATATGATAAAATATATAAACTAATAATAAAATATAACAGATTGAATTTTAAATATTTTAAAGAAAAAAACAAATGAAGACAATTTTGTAAAATCCACATTTTGGTTCAATGTAAAATCCACCTTTTTCTAAAATTCTAGACAGAATAGTGAAAAAGCATATAAATGAAGATACAAGTACCAAGGCAAATTCTGAAGCAATAAAATATCTCGACTCGACACTTGAAAGACCTTACAACAGAGAATGTCATCAACTTTACATGAAGCATTCACTCGAAGGGGATGCACCATTTTACCAGTAACATAAAATACAAACAAACAAACAGACAGTAGATATCATAGTACAACTCCACATATCAGTGTTACTACTATTGTCAGGGTTCCGATACATTCGTCCCACAGCACAAGTCGCTACAACAATCACCAGATAAATGAAGTCGAGGTGTCTTGATCTTCCAACTAAACCCACCAAAAGCAAGTGCTGGAAATAATACAGGAAACGGAAAAAGTGATTGACCTGCTCTTGTTGAAACGCCAGGCCCTTAAAGATCTAATGAACCAGTTGGTGGTAGAGAGAGATTCATTGACTAAAAGTGAAATTGACTCGTCACTGATACAGAGTCGCGGCTAGAGTTGGAATCCTTGCTGTTTAAGGAAAGACTCGAGAACTGAGAGTCGAGATCTTTGCTACTGGCACGTTTGTGACTCGCTGGTGGTTGTTGAGTTTGTTGTTGTTGCTGCTGCTGATACAGAGCACGTAGTCTTCCAATTTCCTTCTCCAACAGCTCCTGTTCCACTAGAGAATAAATAACTCATGAGTTGATTAACTAGATAACACTTCAAAAACTCATGCATCGGATTAGAGAAACTTACTTTGTTTGATCAGCTTCTCCTGAGCTATACTTTCTAGACGCTGCTTGAGAGCTTTATTTTCCATACTGAGAATAAGATTCCGCTGATTGAGAAAATCAAGATCAGCTGAAACTTTTGAGCCTTCTGCCTATAGTTTTTACCAACGAAAACATACTTTAGTGCTCCCCAAAATTGTTTATTCTCGAATTTATTTTAAAAACATTACCTGCAATGCTTGTACAGTCCTTTCTAGTTCAGATATGTACTGGAGCTTACGGACCCGTGATCGTTGTGCAAATTGCCTACAGCAAGCAACAATAAATAAACCATGTTATGATAATGGGAAATATAGACAATTATCAATAAGACCAATCAAGGAGTAAAGAGATGACATACTGTTTGGCACGTCTTGTATTGTCAGCATCACAAGTCACAGGCTGAGCATTGGAGTGTTTTTGCTCAGGAGAGAACTTTTTAGCGTCATGGGAAAGAGTTTTGGCGTAGTTCTTTGTCTCTGGTGCTTCTTGAGGCATATATGATGATGATCCCATGTGTTTTCCACCAACACTCTCTCTAGTGAAAGGTTGCCAAGAAGGACGAGGACCAGATGCTGCCACCAAAGAATCCCTCTGTCGATTCGTCTGATTTAAAAAATTAGAATCAGAGTAGAAGGCAGCATTTTGGTTCCAATCAAGCTCATGAACCCCTCCTCTTTGAGTGGAAGAACCTGTGTTCCTATAGCTGAAATCGTTTTGGAGAGTCAAGCTAATGTTTTTCGCATTAGCCATGTCTAGGTAAGCGTAAGAGTCACTGGACGAACGCCGATGACCGCATTTGCGAACAGGACTCTCTGGCTCATTGAGAAGATCATCTAGCCAGAAGGGAGGCTCTTCTACCAAATCGCTCTCGGAGGAAGTCCGCTGATGGTGGTGGTGGTGGTGCGGTTTCTCATCATTAAGTTTGTGACCGTGGTGCCTTGAACCAAGCGGGATATACTCTGAGTATGGTGCTGAAACGGTAGGAAACGGAATCTTTGGAGGGAGCAAAGCGTTTTTGCCTGGGTGCATCAAGTCTTTCACACTCTGTGTTCCCTTTGAGCTAGCCATTTCTCTACCTAATAACACCCATAACCACAAAGCTTTCTTAAATCAGATCTGACTACTTAAACACATAACAAAAAGACACTGAATGGTACCAATATATATATATATGTTTTTGTTACTATTAGATCAATGCAGAAAATCTTAAAACTTATGTTTAATGAATTCTCCACAAAATTTCTTTTTTTTTTTGGGGAAATAAAAAGGTGACATTTACAGCACATCGAAATAGCAGAGACGCATTCAGACCAGCTCATCAAGTAGCTGTCTCATTACGCTAGATTAACATACACACTTTGTTTTCAGACTCGTCAAAGTGATTACAAGCTCTCTTAGTTATCTAAATCAATTTAAAAAAAAAACATTTTCCAGCAGTCAAACAATCAATCAAAGACAAAAGAATCGAGAATCCATTAAAAAAAAGTAAGTGAAACCCAGAAATGATGTAGATTCGTCTTCCATTTTCCGATAATCGATTCTATTTCAAACAAACAAAAAAATAAAAGAAAACTAACCAGTCGGAGAAATCGAGGATTGAGAGAATGGATCCGAATCGAAGGAGTTGAGAATGATGATTGGGGAGGAGTTTGGTCCGTACAAGAAGGTCGTTGGGGGTGGTGGAATCTGTAATGAAACTCTGTTGCCTATCTGTCTCTTATCGTTGATGATGGAGAAGTATCAATTGACTCTCGAGGAAGAGCAATTTTAGTTCTGGAAAAAAGGAAACCAAAGGCTTTCTCTTTTTTGACCTCGGCCTTTTTTTTTTCTTTCGGCCCTTTTATCTTAGGCCTTTTCCCTTTATTTTCGTTATTTAAAAGTCCTCCCAAGTACTTTTATCATATTTACTTTTAACCCCGATGTTTTCATTCTCGCGGTTTTGTGATTCAAATACAAATGATTAATACAGTAATTTAAAAATTGGAACGAACATCAAACCGGATATGCCTTTGGGTTACATGGTGTTTGTCAATTTGGGAAGCCCACGGATCAAATAAACCCGCATCAGTCAACCGATTTCATTTGAGGTTTAAAGTGCTCAGTGGCTAAAGAGTTTTATTATGAGGGACAAAATTTTCAAACGTTAAATACGACATGCATTTAATCCAATCATAATTTGTAAAGCTTCCATTTTATCCTCCATTAGAAACACTTTGTTTATCAATCTCACGTCAGTCCATAAAGGTGAGATATACTTTGATTTTTTGTCCTATGATTCAAACATAATACGAAACTTATGATGAAAAGTTATATCTTTGCTTCATACTAACTCAGGTAAGGCTCTGTAAGACAAAATTCCGCAATTGTCTTGGAGTTTGAGTTAAGGAGTATCCTAAAAAAAAGAATAGAACAGATTAGGAGTTTTTTTGGCAAGTATGGTCTTAACCAAGGAAAATATAGGCAGCCAAAAGCTGGGATTGTGCCAAGGAGCTACGGGTTGAGTGATTAGTGAAAAAGAACTGGGTGGGCCAGCTGAGGTATAGGGGCAAAAGAGTCTGGCCCCAGGACCCAAATTTTTTTGCAAAACTGGTATTGGAAAAAGAGTCCAGTTTACAAAAAAAAAAATTAGAAATAGAAGCCCAATTGTTTTCAAATTATCTATAAATATAAGTGAGAAAAATTTAAAGCTATTTTGCCCAATGGCCCATTTGAGCCGGCCCTTGGGTAGGCTGTTAATGAGGACCATCTTGAATGTTCTATATGACTCAGTCATTCACCAACTGATTCATGACATTCATGAAGTTTTATTTTTGTTTAGTCGATATGTGATTACACATTTTTGATGTTAAGGTAGACGGTGTAATCACAGATATGACCAAAAGCTGCTTTGATTATGAGCTTTAATGGTCGAAATTTGGTGATGGTTAGTGAGTTGTAAAATTTCAACTTTCGGTTTTGGTTAGGCCTATCTGTCGGTTCGATTCCGTATACACATTTGGAGCTGTTATATTTATGAGGTTTTTCATATAGTTTTAGGTAAAGATAATTTAGTACCCGTATAAAAAGGTCGCGCTCAACTTGTATTCTTCACGCTTACCCAATAAACATAGTAAAAACATATACATTATCCACGCTCACCTATAACAGAGTCAAAACAGCTAAGAACTGGAATGAGTTAGTACTGATGTGGACATCCTAATAAAGGAGGGTGGTGAGGTTACTTGCAAAACAAGTTTTAACCCATAATCAATTTAGAGGAAATTATCTTAAAATAGATAGAGGCATGGCGTAAACAAAGGCTTAAACAAAACAGAAACCCCCCTTTATATTTTCAATCTAACTCTCTCTCACTTCTTGCGGAACAAAAAAAAAACTTAGGCCTCAAGAACTCACAGAGATCAATTCAACAAAAACCTTTTTTCTGCTCTCTATCTCTTTTTCATCCCATATGTTGCTTTCTTGAGTTTATCCTAAAAGAATGTAAAGCAACATCTGAGGATTCATTGAAAACCAGACATAAACTTATATTTAAACAAAAGAAAACCATATATATTTGTGTGTGTGTCTTAATGATGAAATAGCAGATTGAGAGTAAGAAAGAGGTATAACCGCAATGGCGATAGAGAGAATGAGGCAGTTGATGTCCCTTTGGTCTAATTTGAAGAGTAGCCGCGTTTCTCTTACCGGTGGGAATCATACAGCCGCTAGGTTCTGCAACCGCTAGTCTCGCCTTTCTCTAACCATCTCTTCTCTCTCTCTCTCTATTTTCTTCTTTTTCTTTTATTCTTATAATTCCTTTTGATTCTCTTTTAGCTTTCTCTTCTCTTCTCTTTTTCCTATAAGCTATCAACTTCACTTTTGGGCACGCTCCCCTTTGTCTCTCAGCTTTTAAGACATAGCAAAAACATAAAAAAAAATGGTGTTTGTTACTGTCCAAAACATTCACTCAATGTGTCAAAAGCATTTTCACTACCTCTTGAAAAAGAAAGACGGTTCGAGCTATTCTCTTGGCTCTGAGGATTCTTCCCCCAAGGCTTCTCGTTCTGAAGTCTTGAGTCTCTTTATGAGATCAACCCTTTTGGCTTTGTTGTTTCTGTCATTTACTTGGTTGAGTCTGCTTAAGCATGAAACTGATGCAACCGCTGCATCTAAATCGGTTGAACCCGACCACCACAGGCTATTGCCTTCGCTTCTTAATGACTTAGAGAAGGAAGGTCTCTTTAAACTTGGAGATAAAGCACTCCTCCTTAGCGAAGGAGATGGTGAGGTCACTGGTACTTCATACTCTCAAACAATCATCGAAACCGAGGTGCATGTTGTATCTGCAACCGATGAGGAGATGAAGAGAATGGTCCCAAGCGAGACCTTTGATTTTGCCTTTGCACATTCTCGTCACATTGACTCTGTTGAGTTTCTAGACAGGACTCTCAAAGTTGGAGGTATCCTCACCGTCCAACTCAACCATCATGATCTTCCTACACATTTCTTAAAACATTTAAACTACGAAATAGTCTACATGAGGAGCTCCGACTACACGGTGATGGCGATGAGAAAAACAGAGCAAAAACAGAGCATAGGCGCCACTGGGAGAAAGCTCCTCACTATCACAGATGAGGAGGCCAAGAAAAGAGCTTTGAGTAAGCTAGAAGATGTTCTCCTTGAACCACCAAGAGCAGCTTCAAGGAAATCAAGAACCTACTTGAAACGGACAAGGTACCTCCCGGACCTTATGGGAGATAGTTTGGACCTCGAGAGTTACTCGAGGCGGGTATTTATCGATGTGGGTGATGGAAAAGGAAGCAGCGGAACAGAATGGTTTGTTAAGAATTACCCAACAAGGAAGCTGAGGTTTGAGATGTACAAGATTCAGACAGTAAACGATGAGATGAGCATAGAGTCTGAAAATATGGGGATAACGGAGTGGCTGAAAGAGAATGTGAAGGATGAGGAATACGTGGTAATGAAGGCAGAGGCCGAAGTGGTGGAGGAGATGATGAGGAACAAGTCGATAAAAATGGTGGATGAGCTTTTCTTGGAGTGCAAGCCAAAGGGTTTAGCGCTAAGGGGAAGGAGGAAGATGCAGAGTAAGAGTGGTAGGGCTTATTGGGAGTGTTTGGCTCTATATGGCAAACTTAGAGATGAAGGTGTTGCTGTGCATCAATGGTGGGGTTGAAGTTAAAGGACATGGAGACTGACTTGAGAGAATATTCATAAACCAGTCTCTTTTATTTTGTTATATTTATGTTTTCTTTCTTTATCTATTGTCAATTTTCTTTTTTTCTTTTGTTAAATCTTGTGATCATCAATGTATTGTTGTGTTTAAAGTATTTTATGATGTTGTATGGTTTGGGGATCTAATGAGTTTAATTAAAGTTCATTATAATCTCTAATAAAAGTATGTAACAGCATAATTAACCAGACAAAAAAAAATCTCTACTAAAAGTATTGTCTTAAATTAGAATATACGGATTCACATCTCCATGAGATTTTGTAGACTATAGTTGCCAATTGAAACTAAATTCTTGTTCCTTTTTTTTACATCAACATAAAAAATTTAATCAAGACTCGATTGAGTCTGTAAATAGTGCAAATTAGTTAATCATTATGGATCAAAATGATAACATGCAGAACAACTGCACTGCAATTCTAATAGTAACAATAACATATATATATATATATATATATAGAGAGAGAGAGAGAGAGATTTTGCGGTTTAATGGTCACCATGCGAAGGCCCTATGTTGTTGCGCAAGATGTTGCTATTAGTCTCATTGAGAGAAACACCCTCAACCAGTTGCATATGGGAACAAATGATACAAAGAGGCATGTCTTATTGACAATATAAAATATATTAATTATTTTATTGACATTTGATGATAAAATATATACTTATACAGAGGCAGATAGCCAAATATATCATATATATCTATTATTATAAAGAAGCCTTTTTCCGTCATCAAATAGTGTTTCCAGAGGTCGACACGTGTCCTTATCACCTATACGCATCGTTTCATTTAAAATATCTAGACAACTTAGAGCACCTCCAATCGGGGTTCTACCCATTGGAGTTCTTAAAATGCATATGTGTGTATGTAAATGTTATATGTGTGTATATAGTTATGGGGTCTACTACTTTTGTGAAGAACCCCATCCAAAGGTTCTTAAAACAATGTTGTTTATGATCCGGATGAGGATGGAGTGATTCGATTTTGAATTTCATATTGTGTAATCTGACATCAGAGAAATTGAACTTATGATTGGTGATGTGATTGTTTGATTCAGAGATGCTGAGTCTTCTGGAATCATTGAATGCTCTGACAATTATTTCGTTGCCGACCATGTCTCATTGAGACAAGAATTGAATGTACTATCTTACATAGCAGTAGGAGATACTGATGTGTATTGTTTCTTGAATTTTTGTATGTACAAATAGATGGACATGTCATTGTGAAGCTCACCTTTGAGAGAAGATAAAAGTACATGGAACTAAAACCAGAACAAGAAGGGAAAACAAGGTTTATCTTTCTTTTTTTTCACATCCGACCAACATTTCTCTCCACATCCGACAAAGCTGATCTATTTTCTTTGTTTTCCTTAAATATTTTCATCGTTGATGCAAATTTCGCCGCATCAGCTTTATCTAGGTAAGCTATAAGCTTTGAAGGTATTCATTGTGTTTTTTTGTGTAACCGAACATAGTTGGTATCAGATTGGATTTAACCGCTACTTATACACTTGGCGGGAGCATATGATGAAGAGGCTGCTGCTAGAGCTTACAAACTTGCTGCCTTGTAATACTGGAGATCTGGGACACTTATCAACTTCCCACTGAGTTTTCTATGGTAGTATTCTTTAAACATTTGATGTTTAAGCTCTTCAGTCGGATGCCTGGATCTGAATACTTCAGTAACATTCATTGGAGATTCTAATTATATTTTCACCATATTTGAAGATGTAAAACTTATTCTCCTTGAACAACAGGAGCAGGTGATGATCGAGGAGCAGAAGGTGACTTTCTTGGCAGCTTTTATCTGACATGATACATAAGGTGGCGGGGAGTCAATAAAACCTTTCAGTCAGAATCTTCATCAAAAGCATCGGAGGATGCAAAGGTTGAAGATGTTGGTACTGAGCTTAAAACACTGGAAGACACATCCGAGGAAACAGGGCCATACAAATCCCAAAACATTGGCATTACTCAAAGAAAAGAGAAACAAATATCATCGTTGTCTTCTACCTCTTCTGCCTTAAGCAATTTGTCTGTGTCACCTGCTTACAGGAGCCTAGAGGAGAAAGTGGTAAAGATCCAAGCACTGCTACAAGCAGGTGGAGATGTTCTTGGAGATGATAACCTAACCATACCATTCGACCAAGCACGAAGATCCATTTACGTGCCAAGTTTTAAATTTCTGAATTTCTTTTATAATTATCCCTATTCTGTTAAACTTTTAATGTTTCCAGTACCTTTATTTAATCGGATCTTAACTTGGTTATCAAACAAAATTTGGTCGTACACACTCAAACTTGGACTGTAATAATTAAACCTTCAACCGTAATCATATAATAATTCCTTGCAATGCAATGCAAATTAACATCGTAACTTAGAATTCCACAACACACACGTCCACACTAACTAGCATGAGCCCATGCATCACAATCATAACAAGGAAACATTAAACCCACAAAGCACTCAACGAATTTTGAAACATAGTATACAACAATTCACCCCTATATTTAAATATAAAAAAATATTAAGAAAATATAGACACAAACAACAAAATAAAACAACAATGATATAATATATTTATCATGTTAAAAGTATATAATGTGATATAATTTTGGATCAAGTTACATTCATTTATTGAATCATTATGTGGTATATAATTGTTGTTTTATTTTGCTGTTTGTGTCTAATATATATTTTTGTTCCATAATAAAATTATGGTAAAATTTTAAAATAAAATAATAGATTACTCAGTATAACCAATGAAAAATACAGAAAAGGTAATAGAATAAATAAGACAATCACTCTTTATAAGCTGAAACTGAATAATAATATTGTTAAATAAATATTCTAATCAGTTTCGATGGTATAGTTCATCTAATAAATGTTTTAATACAATCTACCTCAATTTAAAAAATAGTTTTACTGTGAAGCAATTATATATTTTTCTTATTAACTAAAACCAAAATATTTAAAAGAAAATATATAAAATAAACTAAAACTCATAGTGGATTAAAAAAATTACAAGAAAAAACAATTCATAATCTATAAGTACAATCTCAATTACAATTCCCAGTAATTTTATTTAATTTACTGATTATAATGATGATAGAAAAACATTCAAAAATGAAAATAAACCTACTATTTTTATGATATTATTTTTTATTAGTTAAACAAGGTTTTTTACAACATAAATAAAAAAGATATCAATTAATATTATTGTCAATTGTATAGAAATTTTCTGTAGATAAAACTGATCGCTTAACATAATCACACTCACAACCAAATGAACATACAAGAAAAACATACACAAAAATAATATATTTGATATCAACAAATACGTCACATCCCAAAAATAAGATGCCCTACATGTCGAGACACAATATTTTAGTCAAAATGTTTCCCATTTTCAGGTACAAGAAGTTGTACTCAGTTTGTCCATTTAAAATAATACATTTGTCGCTTTTTACCTTTTTTATTTCTTATTTCTCCATATTTTCCTTATTAATAAACTTATTTGTACGATTAATTACATAATATATAATCAAATATAACCAAAAATAACATACAAAAGAAACAAATAAAGGCTAAAAAACAACAACAATTGTTAATAATATCAATTACTAACATTCCACAAAAACTTTAATAACTTTGACAGAGAGTTCCTCTAAACAAAAACCTCATTCGCCACTATTTTATAAACCCTCACAAAAAAGTATGCAATGGTATTAGAAAACTCGATCTCATTCTCTTTTGATCGAACCCGATTAATTTATGTATTTATAGTGTTATAAAACTTAAAGCACTATAAAAGCTTACAATTCAAGATTAAAACAGCAAAATACTAAGGTTTCGATCATTTTTAGTTATATAATTGAATTTTAGTGTAGACAACATAATCATACTCACACTTAACTTAACATAAAAAATATTTACACAAAATCATATCTTTTAAAAAACTGATCCATCAAATCCTGCGTGTAGCGCAGACCTCCCTAGTATATTTAATAAAAATATTTAAGATTTACTTGAGGAAAAGCATATAGCTTAGACGAAGTAATCACAAACATGACATAAATTGCTTTGTTAATTGTTTAATTCCATGAAGAGACATCTCAAAAAAAAAATTGATTTGTTATTCAATTTTTTGTTAATTCTTTTCAATAGAGAGTCATCTCCAATAGGATTTTTACTATTTTGTTGTTTGAATTTTTGTTGATTTTTAATTCAATTAAAAATCATCTCAAACAGGATTTTAATTATTTTGTTGCTTGATTTATGGGTGATATTTTAATTCTGGGTATTCTCAGGCAAAAAAAAATAGTTATAATCATGTTTGACATGACTATCTTTTGAGTTAAAAAATCAACAAAAAATCAAAGAATATAACAACTAAAATCTTGTTTGAGATGTATGCCCATGAAGTTAAAAATTAAACCAAAATCAAATCAAAATAATTATAATATTGTTAAAGATGACTCTCCGTGAATGATTGTTAATTTCTATGTTCTATTTAGCATGAAAGTTTTTTTTTTGAATTTTTGTTCAACATTTACAGTCTAAACATCAATTTATGATTTTTCTTAATTCTTGTTCGTAGTTTAGACTGAAAATTTGACATTATGTATATATTTTATATTTTATTTTATTTTGTCAGTTTGTGTTGAGTTCTTTGGATATGTGAAGTTATTTTAAAATCAAAATATTGCATATTTAATTATAATTTGATCTATTTATGCATAATAATAATTGGGAATAAATATGTTGATTAAGAGAAATTTATGAATTAAATACATATTATTTTGATTCTGAATTTACCATTAAAATGGTACCAAATTCAAAAACACCATAACGTTTCTGTTAAGCATATAACAATTGATTTTTTTTTAAAGTCACAATTTTCAGAATCAAATGTAAGTCAAAAAATAAACATGCCAAATACAAATACTTGTAGAATTAATTAAACATTTTCTTTGAATACCAATTTTATTTGTAAAGCAAAATATTATGATACATGAATAGTCCTATAAACTAAATTTTTTTACTTGAGTTGTTCATTTTATTGTGTGAAACAATAACTTTCTTTTTACCTCTTGTAAAAAAATGAAGAAAATTTAATGAAAAATCGATTGCAATTTTCATATCGCATACACTTTATATATTTTTTATTTGTTTGAAATATAATTATTACGTTGACTCTAATTTTTTTGCAACTGGCAAATAGTAAAAAAAATTGCTGTTTAGATTTATGTGCTATCACTAGGTGTGCCATATATTTTACATCTAAGCATAAAATGAGCTTAGAAAATAAATATAAAACTAAATCATTTTTAAAGATATGAAAACAATCAAACATTTTCAGCCTTATCCTAGCATGTTGCTTTACAAAAAGTTTCGGTACTAAAGATACAAATAACATGAATCTTTGATCTCACTTATTTTGCTATCTACACATCATGTGCATAAATTAACAACATTAGAGTGAGATCATATTTTTGAAACGACAAATCTTGTAAATTATTAGTTATGGAACCAATAAAACAAAGATGTAATATAAACAATATGAAGCATAAAAAGAGTAAGTTTCTTCCATATTCTCACATGTAATGCTTGCAATAAAATATGGAGGATTGGCTTAGAGAAAGTTTTATCATATACTTCGTTCTACCAAATGTCAATACACTTTCAAAATCTTCAAACTTTGAAAACACATAAACAAAGAACCAAACATGGACACATATCTGAAATAAGATTTTAATTATTTTGTTATTTGATTTATGTTGATTATTTAATTTTAGGGAGAGTCATACAGAACGTGATTTTAATTATTTTTTGAATATTGGTTGGTCTTTTTTATTCTATGGAAGGACATCTCAAATAGATTTTATTGTTTTGTTGTTCAAATTTTGGTTGATTGATTAATTTAAGGGGGAGTCTCCTTAAATATGACTATATATAATTGTTTTGTTCTTTGATTTCTAGTTGATTGATTAATTTAAGGGGGAGTCTCCTTAAATATGACTATATATAATTGTTTTGTTCTTTGATTTCTAGTTGATTGTTTAATTCTATCAAAAACTATTACAAACAATATTTGATTATTTTTTACTTTAAATAAAAAAAGAGTCATTTCAAACAACAACAAAACTAAAATCATGATTGAAATGATTCTTTATGGTATTAAAAAATCAACTAGAAATTAAACAACATAACAATTATAATCATATTTAAGACTCTCATTAGAGTTGAACACAAATTGATATGAATCTTCATGTATGCTTATTTTTTTATGTTTTGTTTAACTTGAATACTTCTCCTAATTTTTGTTCAACATTTGGACTGAAAACATGAAATTATGTTTTGTATTTTTTTTTCATCTTTTAGACTGAAAATGTGAAGTCAAATATAATTTTCTCTATTTTTGGTTAATGTATGTATCAATTTGTGTGAAATTACGTTTTAGCTAATTTATTGAGTTAATTCTAACTTGATATATTGTTTTACAAGTATAAAATTTATTTTAATTTCTGTTAATTAGCATTTAGTAAACAATATAGAAAAACTTTGACAAATGTATTGCCATCATTAATTTGAAGCACACGTAATGATGTCAATACACTTGTCAAAGTTTTAGAAATGTAATGTAATGTATATATGAAATACAATTAAGCTTTAGAAAAGAAAAAAAGAAAATTCAATCATGTTGTGGATATAAAAACAATCAACTATCTCCAGCTTAATCATTGAACGTGATTTTATCCAACAATAGAATATAGATACAATAATATGAATCTTTGATCATAATCTTTATGTTATCTACATAGTTTACGAATAGATTAACAACATTAGAGTAATACAAAAATAATTGTAAAACAAAAACTTTTTAAATCTTTAGATAAGAAAACAATGAAAACAAAAATAAAATTAAAAGAAAGAAATTACGAAGCATACAAGACTCAAAGATTCTTCCACTTTACAATATGTAATGTTTGCAACAACCAAATTTGCCGAGCCTTAGACATAGCTTAAAAAACCATGATATCCTTCACATAGCACAAATACATCAAAAAGCGAATGTTAACACACACTATTACACTATATGATTTTTCTTAGTTGTACCAGTTATCAATGAATTTTCAAAATCTTACCAATATTCAAAACATAGAATCAAAGAGGCAAACATGTAGAGTAATCTCAAATAAGATTTTCATTTTTATTCGATTTTTAGTTTATTATTTGATTCTAGGGAGAGTCATCTTAATCTTTACGTTTATTTTTTTAATGTTAGAATGTTGTTGATTGTTTAAATCTAAGGAGATGCATCTTAAATATGATTTCAATTGTTTTATTGATCAACTTTTAATACTTTTTAAATTTCAAATAGGATTTTAATTTTTTGGTCATTGTTTATCTTAATGGAGAATCATCTCACACATTGTTTTAATTGTTTTTTTCGATTTATGGTTGATAGTTTAATTCTAGAAAGAGTCATCTCAAACAACAAAACAATTATAAACATATTTGAAATAAGTTTCCTTTGAGTTAAACAATCAAACATAAAATCAAAATCAATAAGTTTACTTTTATTGTTCAAACAAATAAACTAATAAATACTTATTTGAGATGTATTCACAAGAAGTTCAACAATCAACATAAAATCAAACAATTAAACTAAACTTTTTTTTGAAATTTATCTTCATAGAGTTAAACAATCAAACAAAATTCAAATAAAAATAATCAAAAATCTTGTTTGAGATGATTCTCCATGTTTGCTTCTTGGTTATGTTTTGTATTCTTTTTTGTTCATATGTTGGACTAAAAAATGAAACTATGTATTTCCCTCTCCACTCTTTGGTGAATTTGTGTGGTTGAGTTTGATTCAGTTTGGTTAATAAGAGTTTTATAAAACTCCAACCAATCTCCCTTGAACTAACTTTGGATTGGTTTGAGTTTATTTCAGTTCAGACTAATTTGATTTGATTTGGTTTACTTAAGTTTGATTATAAAATGAGTTGATTTTAGTCAGCTAAAATAAAACTTATAAAAAGTTTGATTATGAAACATAAAAAATCTTAGCTAAAAATAAATCCATAAAAATAAATTAACAAACATTCAATTCACTAAAAATCCGTTCATTTAAAATTTTCAAAATATAATAGGTTTCATCCAAGCTATGCACATTATGTAGTAAAATATTATTTTGATGTTAAGATAAATTAATATAATATTTTATATACTAAATCACAAGTCACTTCACAAAATCAAATCCTGACACATGGAATATGTTTCAAAAAAATTAAAATCAATAAAAAAGAAAATATATTTTTGATTCTAAATTTTCTAAAATACTAATATATAACAAAAATCTTTTTCTCCAATCACCCACACCATCAAAAAACTATCAACACCACGTTCAAAGATAACCACCATAATTAACTTGTTTTATCTTCTTCCATATAACTTTCAATCTATTAATTTTTTCATTCTATTTGATTTTTTCTCTCTTGATTTTGTCTCTTTCTATCATTTTCTTCGTTTCTTTATTTAGATTTTTTACTGATGCAAAATAAAAAAAAATTCATAAAATTTTATGAGTACAAAGTTTGACACCAACAAATAAAATATATGGTTTTGCTTATTAAAATTATTTGATTTCAATTGTGAACACGGGGAAAAAACTATATAAAGGGAAAAACTCTTCAACGCTCAAATTATAATTTATATATAGAATTTCTCTTTTCAACAACGAAAATATGAAATTGTTTTTTATGTTACTCTTCAAAAATCTCTATTGTTTTTTTTATCTGGCTTTGCATGCTTAACGAAATTGTATTTGATAGCAAATAAATTGTGATTGACTGATACAAATTTCAAAAGATGTGGAAAGAGAAGAAAATCTAACACTATCCAAAACGACTATCAGCAAAAATGGAATTACATGTATAAATGTTGTAACTAACTTTTTTAACATAAAGAAGCATCTTATTTTGTTTAGTTTGCTTCATATTGATATTTATTTATTTTTATGGGAAATTTGCCAAAACGGAAATCCAGCCTCCTTCTCCCTTTGGTGTAAAACATTTTTGTCCCTTTTTGTCCTTTTTACCATTTCTATTTTTAAAACTTAATGAAATAAATAGTTATATGAATAAAAAAATGGGGTTTTTGCAAAATTGACCTACAACTTAAAGTCAAACACAAAACTAACCTCCCTTTTTTTTGAAAATTGGTTTTGCCCTATTCACCCCACAAGTTCATATAATTTACGAAAATGCCATCAATTTTTTTTTTTTTTTTTTTTTCGAAAATGACATTTTTACTCTCTCACCCTCATCATCTTCAAGTAATTACAAGATTGCCATTGTCATCAATACCACAACCACCATGAACAACCAATTTGAAGCTCTTAATGCTCCCAAAATCGATTTACCCTTCTTCTTTTTCCATTCTTGTGAACTAAACACAACATATCTCTCACTTTCTCTCCACAATGAGCTAAAAAAACCCAAGATTTTGATTCTAAAATTTTTATGGTTCATAAAGTCATAGAAGCTAACGATTATGGGTGGGTGACTTTCGTTTGTGATTCTGTGTGCTTGGAGAAGCCTTATGTATGCTAAGGAACTTATCTCACCAATTTAAGGTATGAAATCGAGTTTTTTTCCAGATCTGTTCGTCAGACGACTTACTTGGGAAGTCGTCTCGCTGTAGACGACTTACCTTTCAGTCGTCTGGCTGTAGACGACTTACCTGGAAGTCGTCTGGTCAACGCAGAGGTTATTTTTGCAATTGACTTTGAAATCTGTAACCTGAGACGACTGAAAGTTAAGTCGTCTACTATTGTTTGGTTTCAAAAAAAATTCCAAAGAACCTAGACGACTTACATTTCAGTCGTCATAGGTTAGTTTTGCATTTGACTGGATAATTTCAGAAGTTTGACTTCCCCAGACGACTTACATTTCAGTCGTCTGGCGAAAATTAAAATAATAATATTTTTTTAAAGTAAACGACTTACAATTAAGTAGTCATAGGTTAGTTTTGCAATTGAAAAAAAAAACTTCAAGATTTAATTATACACAGACGACTTATAATTCAGTCGTCCACCAGACGACTTAATTGTAAGTCGTCCAGGACTTTTTTCCGAGATTCTGGTCAAACCTCGTAAATCCTGGACGACTTACATTTCAGTCGTCTCGTGGACGACTGAATTATAAGTCGTCTGTATATAATTAAATCTTGAAGTTTTTTTTTTCAATTGCAAAACTAACCTATGACGACTTAACTGTAAGTCGTCTACTTTTAAAAAAATATTATTATTTTAATTTTCACTAGACGACTGAAATGTAAGTCGTCCAAAAAGTCAAACTTCTGAAATAATCCAGTCAAATGCAAAACTAACCTCTGACGACTGAAATGTAAGTCGTCTAGCTTTTTTGGAGTTTTTTTTTTAACCAAACAATAGTAGACGACTTAACTTTCAGTCGTCCGAAATAACAGATTTCAAAGTCAATTGCAAAAATAACCTCTGCGTTGACCAGACGACATATAGTTTAGTCGTCTAGACAACTTAGATTGAAGTCGTCCGCGTCAGTCTTTAATAAACTTTCGTTTTCTTTGTTCTAAGTTTGCTAATGTGTTATATTTTGACTTTTTCAGATGATGCGTCAGTTACATGCAGTGTATGGAGAATGGTTGTTGAAAGATGGATGTTGGAATTTTGTGGTTGATCATTTCAAAGGAGCGAGAATGTTATTTTTGAATGAAAGTTCGACACATGCTGATCTTGTTGCAATGGCTCAAGAAGATTATAACCTGGACATGAACACAGAGTCTGTGGAGCTAACCTACTCATTACAACAGATGGCTCCAGACCTTCCTCCTATTCATGTTACAAGTGATAGACAAGTTCGGAACTTGCTCGAGATAACTAAAACGCATGAAGTACGTCTTTGTGTATCAAGCTTTAGCAAGATGAGAACGGTTTCAGAGGAAAGGGATGAAGATCATGTGGGGGATGAAGCTGAGGAGGGGGATGAAGCTGAGGTGGGGGATGAAGCTGATGTGAGCGATGAAGATGAAGAGGGGGATGAAGCTGAGGAGGGGGATGAAGCTGAGGAGGGGCATGAAGCTGAAGAGGGGGATGAAGCTGAGGATCATGATGGGGAGGAGGATGCTGACATCCCTGTTGTTGCTGATGCTGAGGATTATAGTGAGTATGGAAAGGTTAAAGATGAGGATGAGGAAGAAGATGATGAAATCTGTTTTGATGATTACAAAGGGGCATATGGTTGTGAAGGAGAAGGATCATCTGCAGACAGAATCTATGTCAACCAGAGTTTTGCTAGTAAGGATGCACTGCTTTCAGAGTTGCGGTTGACAGCGGTGAGGCGTAGGTTCTCCTTCAGAATATTCAAGTCAACGAAAACTCTGTTTGTGGCAACATGTCGTGTTAGTGGTTGTCAATGGAAGGTCCGAGCAAGTGTGAAACATGGGACTAAAACGTTTTGGGTAACCAAGTATTTGGCAACTCATACATGTTCCATCCCAGACAGAATCGCTCAGCGGAAACGTTGTACTCCGAAGTACATTGGTCGACTTTTCATAGATCGAGTTGGAATCATTGATGGGTTGAATCCGCAGCATATCAAAGATGCAATGAAGAACATGTTTGGCATGACACTTGATTACACCACTTCATACAGAGCATTGTTATATGCGCAAGAAATGGTGAGAGGATCAGCGGAAGACGGGTATGAGCGACTGCCTTCATATTTGGAGCAAATCAAGGCAGCAAATCCGGGTTCTATCACAGCTATAGAACTTGATTCTCTGAATAGATTTAAGTATCTATTTCTTGCTTTTGGAGCTTCAATCAGAGGATTTAAGTATCAGAGAAGGGTCATTGTGGTAGATGGGACTCACCTAAGTGGGAAGTATGGGGGTACTATGTTGGTTGCAGCCGCACAAGACGGTAATTTTCAGATATATCCATTGGCTTTTGGGATCGTAGATGGTGAGAATGATGAATCTTGGGAATGGTTTTTCACAAAATTGGCGAGCTGTGTATCTGATGAGTATCCTCTGGTGATAGTCTCCGACAGGCACGCCTCCATTATAAATGCGTGTGAAAAGGTGTTTCCTTGGGCAACCCGAGGAATATGTTATTATCACCTTCAAGAGAATATTGTCAAAAAGTATAAAGGGAAGCATCTCTTGTACTTGGTGAAAGGTGCTGCTTATGCTCATACACTTTACGATTTTGATCGGTACATGGATGAGATACGGAGTGCAAATCCGGATCTTGCTGAGTATCTGGAGGAAGCCGATGTGACCCTATGGTCTAGGGTTCATTGTCAGGGAGACAGGTACAACTTAAAAACGAGCAATATCGCTGAATCAATTAACTCCGCACTGAAGCGAGCAAGAGGATTTCCTATTCAGTTCCTGCTGGAGTTCATAAGGGAGAAGCTAGGAAGGTGGTACTGGAAAAGGAGAGGAGATGCTTTGAGTCTTACAACTCAACATAGTCGGGGTGTTGAACACTTGCTTGCTGTCCGAGAGGAGAACGCGTATACTCTGAGAGTCCAACAAATTGATGGATGGAAGTTCTTTGTGAAAGGTGGCAATAGGGACTGTAATGTTGATCTGGAACTTCAAAAGTGTGATTGTGGTGTCTATCAAGTCGAGAAAATACCTTGCTCTCATGCTATAGCAGCTGGAACAGCAGCTGGTGTGCATATCTCCACACTTGTGTGGCCGGTCTACTCAAAGGATACTTTGTTTGCAGGATACTCAGAGAATATATATCCTTGTGTTGGACAACTTGTTGAGGCACGCACATGCTTTCCTCCGGAAGTAAAGCGTGGTCCGGGGAGACAGAAGAAATCAAGATGGCAATCTTGGTTGGAGCTATCCAGGATGAGAGGACGCAAACCCCGGAAGCAACACAGGGTTTATAGGTGCTCAGTCTGCAAAGAAACTGGCCATAAGCGTCCACAATGTAAGAACTGACGTGGAAGACCTTTAAGTAAGTCGTCCAGAAGACCTTTAAGTAAGTCGTCCAACGTCTTAACTAGAATTTTCTTCTGGTAAGTCGTCCAGAAGACCTTCTGGTTAGTCGTCCAACGTCTTAATTAGAATTTTCTTCTGGTAAGTCGTCCAGAAGACCTTTAAGTAAGTCGTCCAATGATTTTCTATGTTTTATGAACTTCTCTGTAGTCGTCCAGAAGACCTTTAAGTAAGTCGTCCAATGATTTTCTATGTTTTATGAACTTCTCTGTAGTCGTCCAGAAGACCTTTAAGTAAGTCGTCCAATGATTTTCTATGTTTTATGAACTTCTCTGTAGACTCTATGTTATGAATTTATATGTTTTATGAACTTTTCTTTGTAGACCTTCTATGTTAAGCATTACATATTCCGAAACTAATTCCAACAGTGCAATTTAAAAAATACAAGTTAAACATTACATATTCCGAAAGGTTACTGCACTACCAAACTAATTTCCTACGGAATTCTAGTTTGGTGTGAGGATAGGTTACAAAAAACATCATCCTATCCTGACCCTGTTAACATCCCCTAATCTACCTAACAACAGTACACAAAAGCATCAAGTTCAAATACAATCGCAATAACACATCCAATATCTAATCATACGTTGCCAGGTTCTCATCATTGTCTTGGTTTTCCCATTCATGGCACTTAGGAAGCTCTCGAAATATATCCAGCGCCATCTTCTCCCTGATGGTCTTCCCGTGTTTTTTGTCAAACGCGGTGGGAAATTCTATCCCAAGAGCATGACATTCGATGTACTTCAGAGTGAAAACCCCACAATCACCAGCTCGGCACTGAGGTACTCCAACGGTTTGTCTCGCATATGTGTATGGCTCCAATGTGTATTGAACCTTTTGTTCGTCAGAGAGCGCGCACTCAACAAGCAGATAAGGGACCATTGTGACAAAAGGCTCCATTACCTCATCGAGTTCTGCAGGCCTAATATGAGAGACAATGCTGTCCCAGACGACGATGTGCCTCTTAGGGATCGATATCCATATAGCAATCCAATGCTCGTTCTTGAAGTTCACAGGTGCATAGATATCATCCACATCCACCCCCCAAACCTTCTTAGATTGGCAAAAAGAAGGTATCAAGCCTGCATGATAATTCCACGCCCCACCAGGGAGTCTTCTTCCTAAACCGTTGGCATCAGGAGCGTCGCTCTTAAAATCAGGGTAGGAGGCCCTCCACTGCCGAGAAAAGACATGATCAAGAAAGCACATTCTGTCGCTCCTGAAATGTTCTGGATGGTTTTGGTACCGTTGCCTCAGTATATTAATAAAAGCATCCATTTGCTGCATATAAAACAATACAAGTCAAAAAAACTTACAAACGACTTACAGACGACTTAGAGACGACATACAGACGACTTACGTAAGATAACTACCAGACGACTCACAGACGACTTAGAGATGACTTAGAGACGACTTAGAGACGACTTAGAGACGACTTACAGACGACTTACGTAAGATAACTACCAGACGACTTAGAGACGACTTAGAGACGACTTAGAGACGACTTAGAGACGACTTACGTAAGATAACTACCAGACGACTCACAGACGACTTAGAGACGACTTAGAGACGACTTAGAGACGACTTACAGACGACTTACGTAAGATAACTACCAGACGACTTATAGACGACTCATAGACGACTGACAGACAACTCACAGACGACTCACAGACGACTTATACAAATCAGAAAAGTACCAGATAACTACCAGACGACTTATATAAGAGTAAGAAAATAGCAGAAGACTTACATGGTCGGTTAGCCATTCTAAGGGGGTTCGGAGGACCTGATAGAATCGACTTCGACATCTACGTGGTTTTTTTTTCAGAGGCAGTTTATAAGAACTGCAAACACAAAATGTAAATAATCAAATGGAAGCTTTTTTTAATCAAATATAAGTAAGCATATTTTTAACAGCAACTTACGGATCTTTTTGCACCCATGCAGTGAGCTCCTTCGACTTCATCTTGTCAATGGGTGCAAAAGGATCATAGCCTCCGCCAACCTGTTTGTTTGGAATGATCTGTTTGGCAGTGCTGTTTCCCTTAAAAGGAGTTTGCTGTGTGGGAGCAAGCTTCCTTTCTCGCACACTTTTTTTACGGAGATTCACCAAAGCAGTCTCCTTCTTTGTCTGCCTTCTAGCTTCTTCAACGAGTAAATCTGAAGCGGTCGAAACTTGTTTGTCCAATATAAGAAGGCTAGGATCTTCACTCGGTAAGTCGTCTGCAGGACTCACAAGACAGAGCTCTCTCGAGGAACTCGGTTCTGTAGTAAGACTCGGTTCTTTGGCTTCCTTCTGTCCTGCTTTCGCCCCATTCACACTTTCACTCTGCAATTTCGAGTTCACAGTGTGTTTAAAAACTATTAACAAAAGATCAAATTCACACTAGAAACAAAGCACACATGTTCAGAATCAAGGCATACAGTGGTTCATCAAAGCACACTAGAAACAAAGCACACATGTTCATCAAAGCACACAAGAAACAAATCACATCAGTCCTGACTCTTCCTAACACATTGCCTAGTGACTCTCTTCTCTGCAATTTTGGGAGAGGTTTTGGTACTAACCCCGGGTTCGTCAACAGGTTTTGGTGGATTTGAAGTGGTTGTAAGTTGACGATCATCAGATGAACCCCCTCTGTTGGTGATTCCCACCTTCTTCTCCACAGCTTCAATCCTATCCGCCAGTAACTTGAGCTCCTTAAGACACGTCCCAAAGCCAAGATTAATGGCATCAGATATGTCCTTCAAGGTCTTTTCAATCTGCTGACCTTCACTACCCGCCGCAGGTTTCTCAGCAGAAACAGAAGACCCTTTACGAGCTTTCTTCCGAGGTCTGCTACTTTCTTCTTTCACAACACTCTCTGACTTCACGGGACTCACTTCATTCTTCACTGGAATCACTTCCATCTTCACAACCTTGCGAGTACCGGTGACTGGCCAGCATTCCATGGTCCACTCCCATCCAGGATCATTAAACATGACTTTAATTATGTTATCCGCGGCAGGGTCATCTACGTCTCCGTCCCATTTTGGAAACATTTCATCAAAATCCTTCTGAACGAAGTTCTTCACGATAGTCTGCAATAAATAAAAGATATAAACTTAGTTAAGTCGTCTGAGAAGTATTTTGTTCACAGACGACTTAAAGTTAAGTCGTCTGAGAAGTATTTTGATCACAGACGACTTAAAGTTAAGTCGTCTGAAAGTCTTCCAACAAAAAGACCACTCAGACGACTTATAAGTAAGTCGTCTGAGTGGTCTTTTGTTGGATGACTTCCACACGACTTAACTTTAAGTCGTCTGAGAAGTCTTAGGAGTGAAGTTAAGTACCTGTTTATTGATAGCAGCCTTAAAAAATTTGCGTTGTCTTTTGCCACCCTTGTAAGCCAGCAACAGTGGAGACGGTCTGTTTGGTACGGGAGACCCATAATTAGCACCCAATTCTGGCAGAGCATAGTACGCCCACACTTGGAGCACTTGTATGAACCCATCAACAGTGTAACCAGTTTGCGTCAAGTCTTTTGCCTTCAGAGAATCCATCAGCACCTTAAACGCCACTCTCCCCCATGGATAATTCTCAAATTTTTCTAAATCCATCACTAGCCTTGCAAGACTAGCTGATGTAGCGGATGAGAACTTTTTCCCTTCGATGTACCCTGCGTAGATGGCAAGGTATCCCAGCCGCATGCGATCATCCCGAGACCACTCGTCGCAGTTGTAAAATGCTTCTGTTATCTGATCAATACTTGGCCCAGTATCGATATCAACACCCATCTTCTCCCAGAAAGCAGCCATCTCCGTCGTAACCTCACACCTTGGATTTTCCAGGTCCTTGATGTAATCGCAGTTCAGCCCAGTGAGGTATTCAAACTCTATCAGTGAAAACCTCACAGGTTGTGAAACGACAAGACTCCAGAGCTCAAACTTCTTCTTGATGTCTAGCTGGAAAGAGAGCATAAAATGTACCAGCCTTGAAGTCCAACCAAAGTCAAGCTCCTTGAATTTGATGAACACTCCTAACTTCGACGCCTTCAGATCCTCATATTCGTCAGCTGTGAGACAATCACATAGAGCTTTAAACAACTTCGTGTCATCAGAATGATACGAAATGCTCCTGATTGCATCAGGCTCTTCTCCTAATGTAAACATCCTCGGCGGGAATTCTGGTAAATCCATTTAAAGGCCTGCAAATAATCACAAACAACCATCTCAAACACATAGGTTGCGCACTATGCTAAATGCTATAGAAGACTTCCAGACGACTTACAGGAAGTGAGAAGACTACTCAGACGACTTCCAGGAAGTGAGAAGACTACTTGGACGACTTCCAGGAAATCGTCCAAGTAGTCTTCTCACTTCCTGGAAGTCGTCTGAGTAGTCTTCTCACTTCCTGGAAGTCGTCTGGGTAATCTTTCAGCAAAAGACTACAACAATCTCAAAATCTTTTAAACAAAAGACGAATGACTTACAGTTGGAGAATATATTGTCCGAGAAGATATGGTCGGAGAAGATGTGGCCCCAAGCCGTTACAGATCTGCAAATCGAAGGGAAAAGAAGAATCAATACTAAAATATTTAGGGTTTTTCCGGCGGCTAAACGCCTTAATACATGAGAAATAACATACCGGCGGCGGAGTTTGGCAAACGAGATTTCAGATCTGAAAAAAAGAAGCGGACGGTCAGTTTAAACTACGAAAATACTCTACGGCATGAAGGAGAAACGAGATTCGTCGTAATCGGAGAGATTACCGGCGAAGATAACGGCGGAACACGACCACGGTAGGGTTTTCGTCTTATCGCCTTCGAAATCGCCGTTGGAGAGAAACGGCGCTAGGGTTTCGTAAAATTGTGAAACAGTGAAAAAAATAGCTTTTATATGTCCGGTAAATGATCCGGTTAGGTTAAAACGTACATTGGTAAAATTAAAGGTTCGGTACGATGTGGACGACTGAAATATACGTCGTCCGTGTAAATTATTCAACAGACGACCGAAATATAAGTCGTCCACACCCTAAACATAACCCCTAAACTTATTTATCTAATTAAACACTTCATAAAATCAAATCAAACTTGAAAAGTGTTTACTATACACAGAAATAAACACATATTGGTGAAAACTAATTTTTGAAAAAAACATTTTAGTTTTCCAAGATCTAACCCTAACAATACATACAATACTACAACATATGTTTGCCAAACTCCTAAACCAAAGAATATAATGATACACTACTTCCACTCATCTATCTTCAAAACAAATCAATTTTATCATATCTTAATTTATATCACTTAAAACTGTTTATAATTACTTGATTTTTATTTTTCACGCATCAAAATATTTTTTACAAGATTTATAAATTATTTTTAAAATAAGCTGGTACCAGACGACTGAAGTTTCAGTCGTCTAGAGGACTGAAGTTTCAGTCGTCTAGAAGACTGAAGTTTCAGTCGTCTAGACGACTTCCAACAATTCAGACGACTCAGACGATTTACTGGGGCTATATTCGTAAAAATGGCTTCTGTTTTTTTGTTTGGTCACAAGGGACTGAGCTGTAATTTCACTAGGCTTTTAGGTTAGTTTTGCATTTGATTCAAGTTTGGGTATAGGTTTGGGATTAAAATCAAGTTGTGGGTTAGTTTTGGCTGAAAACACTTGTTGAAATATTTTTTTAAATTATGTTCTACAGAAAATAGATTTCTTATTCTATGAAAAATGGCATGGTAGAAATTGAATTCTAGATTAAACAAGTTAATATACTTTTTCTAGAACCAATATTCTACTTTTAAATAAAATTCTAAATATGAAGAATGCAAAGTCTACGCATTGTAAATGTAGCTACATTTGTCCTGGAATGCAACTTCTACTTTTATGAGCGATTCTATAATTATAGGAATATGAAATCTAGACACAATTCAAAAGGCTACATATAGTAGAATCTGCTTATGGAATTGTTGTCTGGTTTCTACGCAATGTGAAAGGTACATTATACAGGTAAGGAAACCTGATTTCCAAAAGTTTTGGAAGTTCAGTTATGAAAATATTCCAATTTTTTTTTGTAATCTTCTAACTTTCCTACAACGTGCAGAGGCGATTTCCTTGTCAAAAAATCAAAAAAATCGATTTAACCTTTTATTCTTCATCAAACAATGATTTCTCCATAGTTTTTCTTGTGATTTTCGAAAACTCTTCTTCTATGATTCATATCTATACTACATGTGGTGTATGGAAATTAGGTGCAACAACGGGATGGATTTTTCCCGCTGATGACAAAGGGGATAGGTTATTGTTATTGGAATTGAGCTCTACCTTAGAAGATTTAAAGAGAATGGTTTTGTAACAATGGTGACGAATCAAGTAATATGTTTGCTGAGATGCAGAGCAAGAAGAAGAAATAAAAGATGAAACAAGTGGAAGTTGATTGGGATGATCATGATGCTGACACCATGATTTATGGACTTGTTTTAGGGTCTTGTTTAGGGTCTTGTTTAGGACCCCAAAAAGATGACAAAGAGTAAAATAAATAAAACCATACACTTAAATCACTTTTTAAGCTAAGGGTATACGTCTGGTGATGAAGGAAGCCTCGCCAACACCTATCTTCGTGGCATCCAAATAATACTAACTTTACAAGTCTCACGCATTTTCTTATTTTTCTCAGGCGTTTTTATCTACAATGCAAGTATAAAACCTTGCTAGTTGTAGAAATAAAGATGAGTATAAAATGAAACAAAAAAAATTCAGCAAGGACATACAATATTTGAAACTATAGCTCATTCAAGAGACTGAGTGAGCAGAAGCTAAATGAATGAAAGCATCACTAAACTCAACAGTATTTTGGAGCTCACTATTTGGTTCGATTTTGGGAGTCCCCTAGATGTGAAAGTAATGGAAGAAAATTTGTTAGAAGCATATAACAGGGGATAGTTAAAGCTACAAAGTCATTGACAGGCAATCAAATTGTTACATAACATTAACAGCTCATGTAAAATTGTCAACACTAAGCCATTCTCAACTAAAGGACGATTCCATTATCAAAAAATGAGTTGAGCCGTGTTCAACATTGCTAGTAACAGAGTGACAGGGACTTACATCAATAGCCCCCATACAGGTTTATCAATCTGAACAGGCATAAAATGCTTGGTAGATATGGGGTATTGACGGTGTTTTGAAAACCGGACCGGACCGACCTGTGACTCGGTCTTCTAACCGGTTTCAGGTTGTACTAAAAAATGGATTTGAGTTAAACCTGCAAACCTGTTCAAAAACCAGCAAAACTCGATAAAACCGGTGACCCGGTTCAATATTAGAATTCGGTTTTCTCATATTCAAGTAAAAATATTAAAAACTGCAAATTTTAAAAAGATTTCATAAAAATCATATTGTTTTTAAATATCTATCTAAATAAATTATTTTTATTATATTTTATATTATTTTACAAGTTTTCATTTTATTTCATATCATTGTTAGATTCTAACAATGATATAAAATTTTATAAAACATAATTTTATAATCATATATATATATATAGTTACTTGATCTAAAATAAAATTTAAATTTAAAAACCTGGTTGAACCGGTTGGACCAATCCAACTATTGACCCATCTACAATGCCGAGTAAATGTACGGTCCGCTTTTCAAAACATTGGGTATTGATTTAGGGGCCTACACTACATAAGAAGAAATAAGAATAATCCAAATAAAAAAGAAGTAACAGCATATGCAATAACTAATCAACAATTCAAGAACACAAAGACTCTTGATTACGAACCTAGTTAAATTAAAGTGAGGAATCTTACGTGTTCTAGCCTGCCCTTTCCTTCTCCGAGAGACTAGATCAGAGTTCTGATCACCTGAAAGAGAATTAGCAACTGAAGACAATTGAGCTTTCACGTCTACTGGCATGTGCGAGCTTGTCGATTACTCCATAGAAACCGATAGAGAAGGTAAAGCTTCAGATTACTCCATAGAAACAAAGAACGAAACCGAAAACAAAGAAGAAATAGGAAGGAACAATGTCGAGTTTACCTTCATGTGAGACCAGTGTCGGAGGGAGAGGAAGGGATTTTAGCCAAAGATTCGATTATGGCCAGTTTGGCGTAGAGAGAGAGAGAGAGAGAGAGAGAGAGAGAGAGAGAGAGAGAGAGAGAGAGAGAGAGAGAGAGAGAGAGAGAGAGAGAGAGAGGAGAGAGAGAGAGAGAAGAGAGAGAGAGAGAGAGAGAGAGAGAGAGAGAGAGAGAGATGGACCGGATTCGACCATGAACCGGTTATATAGTCAGGTTGGGTCTAGTAGTTGGTTCGACCATGAACCGACCACATAGATGGATTGGATTTCAAACTTTTAGACCGATAAAAGCCACTAAAACTATCAAAAATCTATAAAAAAATCTATTAAACATAAAACTAGGTTATATTTATAATGTTTTATGTTTAAAATTTATTTATATTTTAAATATGTATTATATTTAATAATATTACTTTAAAATTTACATACTAAAATATATTAAACCAACTTATTGAACCAGGTTTGACCCGGCCGAACCATATTGAAACGTGACCAAAAACAATTTCGGTTCAGCTTCCGGTCCGGTTTTAAAAACACTGGGATTTGGAGATTTTTTTAGTGTTTAATTACTTTGTTTTTTAAATTAGTTTTTGAATAAGTTTTATATACATAAATTAGGTTTTTTTAGCAATACATAAATTAGTTTTTAAAGTTAAAATCAATGGTTAAATTGAGTTTTTAGAAAAAAATCTCTATAATATTATTTGAGAAGTCAGTTTCTTATGTTTCGCACTTACGTTAATTCTCACGATAATTGATTACACTGATACTGTTAATGAACTAAAAATATTACAATTAAATACTATTATTAAAAATTTTATTAGGTTTCCTTTTTAAAATTTTCCATATAAATAATAAAAAAGGAAACATTTATAAATTAAAAAAAAAATTAAAAACGAAAATATATGTATATACAATATGATTTCATTAAAAATTAAAGTTCACAAAGTAAAAATATTCCATTTATTTTTTTTAAATAACGTAAAATATACTTTTGAAGTATAAAATATTTCTTTATATCTATATTTTCTTAGATGAAAATATATATTTGCATATAATATGATTTCATAAAACAACATTCAAACACATAATCTTGATATTAGAAAAAATATTAGTTCTTTTAAAACATAATTTTAAACAGTACAAAAAAAAATATTTTCAAAGTAATAGAAATAATTTTTATATATCTATCTATTTTCTTAGATGATTACATAACATAATTAAGTAACATAAACTGATATATGTTTAACTAACTAAAAATAATTTATAATTAGTTTTTACTGAAATGCTTTATTTATTTTTCATATATTTATTGAATTAATATTTTTCAATTAAAGCAAAAAAAATCTATAAATTATATTTTAGTTATATAATATGATTTTTAAAATACAATCACACAATTTTTTTTTAAACTGGTTATTTTTAGGAGAAATTTAAAAAATAAAAAATAATTAACATGAAACATCTTTTGATAAAATAATTTAAATAACATGACACTATATACTTTAACAAGGTAGATATATATATTTTATCATTATTAAAATTATTTGTTTTCATAATATTTAATTTGCTTTTAAATTTTATGTTTTTATATTTGTGAAACTTAATAGGGAAATTGCCATTAATAGCACATTCATATTACCACTTTTCATGTTTACACTAATCACTTTTACTCTCACTTTTAATGAAGGGTAGAAGACAATTATACCCTTAGGGTTAACTAATCTAGACTTAGGGTTTAGAGTTAAGAGGTGAGGTATGATTTTTGGAATGTAAAATTTAGGATTCTAATAAATATATAAATAAATACTTAAAAATATAAAAAAAAATTTTAAAATAGTTTCAAACATAATTTTCGATTTTTTAAAACGAAACTTGAAAAAAAAATAAAAAAATTTACTTTTTTTTAAAAAGTTCGAATTTGAAAAAGTATAATTCGAAAACATAAAAAAAATTTACTTTTTTTTTATTTTTAATTTTTTTTTATTTTATTTATTTTTTATTTATTTTTTATTTTTATTTAAATAATAAATTATTATATATATAAATAACAAGGGCATAAAAGTCTTTTGCCACTTAATGAAGAAGATATTTTTGAAAATGTCTCATTAGTGGTGGTAAAAATGAAAAGTGGTACCATGAAAGTGTTAAACATGTAATTTCCCCAACTTAATATGACTAATTAAAATACCAAAGCAAATCTGAATTATCAATTTTTAAAATTATTTAAAATAAATTTCAGTTTACCATTTAATAAATCTAAGGCATAGAATTATTTAGAATTTATAAAATATTTTAATTATTGTAAATATTGATAAGTGTTCATGAGCTTCAAAAAATGTATTAGTTAGTTATGTATGTAACTTCATATTGATCATCTCTTTATTTTCTGATATTTTTTTCTTCTAAAAAATCAACATATAATTTGATAAATATTATGAAACTACATGCACATTTAAACGATAAATAAAATTAATTTGATTTTACTTAATTATAATAAAAAATAATTATACTTCAGCTTGAATTTGAAAAAAAAAATATGTAACTACAATAATATATCTAAAACCATTAATTTAACTACAATAAGAATATATAATTTTACAATAATAATTTATTTTATAAATGGAAATTATAGGATGAATCAAAACATATTAACATATGAAAATAAAATATTAACGAACTGTCATTATATAGTTATTTTGTAAAATTTATATATATGCATGAGCTTATAGAATATTATCGTTATATTAATTTGTGTAATTTAGAATCAGACACTTTAGTTTATTTTATATTTCATTGTAAACATAATATATCTTAAGTTACCAATTTAAATGCAAATACGAAAATTAATCATAATTTTAATATATTTAAAATAAAAAAATATTATAGTTGAATTCAGAGAAATAGTGCAATCAAATATACCCAAATGATAACTAAATCGACTGTAAAAAAATAATAAAACCGACTGTATATAACATATCTAAAATCATATGTCTAATTAAATTAAAGTAATATAATATTATTAATATAAGTTATGTATACAAATATAAATTAATTCAAAATTAAAATAAATAATAATTAATTATTATAATATATTTATATTCATGCATAAGCACGGGAAAATCACCTAGTTATACTAAAGGGACAAAAGTAGATTGGTTTTATATTAAAGAGACAAACATGATGAATTTTTGTTACAGTTTGGCAAATTTCTCTATTTTTATTCTGACAAAGATAAATAAAAGTCATGATGGTAACATATAATAATACTTCTTGTGATTTATGTTTGAATGCTATCTAAATAGCAAAACACACTATTTCAACATAATAAGTTAAATTTTATTTTCTACTACTTAGTAGGAGTAGTATTTTATTATACAGAAAAGCATAAAACACACAAAAAATCTGATGAAGATTGTTGTTGGGGAAATTACATGTTTACCACTTTCATGGTACCACTTTTTATTTTTACCACCACTAATGAGATATTTTCAAAAATATCTTCTTCATTAAGTGGCAAAAGACTCTTATGCCTTTGTTATTTATATATATAATAAATTATTATTTAAATAAAAAACTAAAAGTAAAAAATAAAAAAAAATAAAAAAAATAAAAAATAAAAAAAAAATGAAAAAAAAATTACATTTTTTTATGTTTTCGAATTATACTTTTTCAAATTCGAACTTTTTTATATTTCTTTTTTATTTTTTTTCGAATTTTTTTTCGAATTTTTTTTAATTTCTTTTTGACAAACGAAAATTATGTTTGAAACTATTTTTAAAAAAAAAATTAATATTTTTTAAGAATTTATATATTTATTAGAATAATAAATTTCACTTTCCAAAAACCCTACTCCACCCCTCAACTCTAAACCCTAAGTCTATATTAGTTAACCCTAAGGGTATAATTGTACTTTACCCTTCATTAAAAGTGAAGGTAAAAGTGATTAGTGTAAACATGAAAAATAGTACTATGAATGTGGTGGTATTTGTGGCAATTTCCCATTGTTTTAGATGTATTTTTGTTGTTTCATTTCTTTTTAAATTTCTTTGTCGTAAACCAATGTGTTTAAAACTATCTTTTTGATAGACCACGTTTTCTAAAGCTAATAATTATTTCTATTATTTTGTTGAGGTAAAATGTTGTTCCTAGTGTTGAGGTTAATAAATAACTAGAGATTGACTCCTATATCGCACGAGTATTGGTTCTTATATATTTTATACATTGATATTTTTTCATAATTTATGTTATATATTTTAAATAAGTCTTAATATAACTAATTGTATTCAAAAACCCTGGACCGAATATGGTAATATGATTATTTTTTGTACAAATATCTGAACCCGTTTCAAATATATTTGTTATTTAGATATTTTTAGATTCTTATACATCAGAACCGAACTCATCCAGACCCAGAAAGACTCAACTCAAAATCCACATAAATTTATAATGTTCAAACGGATCCTAATTTCAAAAAAAAAAATTATACCCGAAGAGAACAATTCATACATAAATAGATAGTCAATGTTCATGTCTAACTGATTTTATAAACTAATAAAAAGAACTCTTTCTATATGTTTGGTTAAAGTAAATGAAATAAAAAAAAGTTTTTTATTTAGTAAAATAATTATATAGAGTGACAAAATTGAGTAACAGTAAATGTAATACATTTTTATTATTTTGATTTAAGTTATTATTTTATTCACAAAACATATCTTTGAATTATGTTTTTGGCTATGTAATTTCTATCGATTGAAACTAAAATAAAAAAAAACTTTTAGTAAAACAAACTGAACCGAACGTTTAACCATATGCAAAATCTAGTTATTTTACATTTTTGATTTTATAATTGCGTTGATTAACTAATAAATAAAATTTTGTATTATTATTATTATTATTATTATTATTATGGTAATATAATTAATGATGTGATGTATTATTAAGGTAAATTTTTTTAATGAAATTATTAAATTGAGTGAAATATGCAAATACAATTAATTAAATTATTAAAATAACACTATTTTTTTATATCGTTATCCATATTCCAAACAGTTCTCATTTATACTGGTATACATGTTTCTAAACAGTACTTTTTAATAGTGTAATATTAATAATATAGATAATCATATTGAAAGGAAATCAGAAGAGAGCACTTGAGATTTTTAAAAAAAAATCGATTTTTTTTAATTGGTCTCATCTTGTTTGTTGTTTGTCAAAGGAAACATCCTAAAAATGAGCTTAATCAAAGGATCCCACCAAAATACTCGGACATGTCCCGGACAAAGACTACTTCTTTGTCTGATCCTGAAAGTTTGTAGTTCTAGATTTTATACACATTGATGAATCGGTCATGTTTGAGCCTTCCTCTCCTTCTTCTTTAGGACAAAAACATGTTGCAGAGAGCAGCGAGCAATGCGTATTCATGGTGGTGGGCCAGCCACATTCGCACAAAGCAGTCCAAATGGCTCGAACACAATCTTCAAGGTACGTTCCATTGTTTCTTGATTCACATTTCACCTAATAATAATGTTCTTGATCCTCATGTTCCATTTGCTTTATCCAATAAAAATGGCTAAACAAAAGAACTACCTTGTTGTTTTAGATATGGAAGAGAAAGTAGAGTATACTCTTAAGATCATAGATGAAGATGGAGACACTTTTGCCAAAAGAGCTGAGATGTATTACCGTAAAAGGCCAGAGATTGTCAATTTCGTTGAGGAGGCCTTTCGATCATACCGTGCATTAGCTGAACGCTACGATCATCTATCTAAAGAGCTTCAAAGCGCAAACCGCACAATCGCCACAGCATTCCCTGAACATGTTCAGTTCCCTTCGGATGATGATGAGGATGAAAATGAAGATTACGAAGGCAATCCAAGGAAACCTCATCTTCATCTCATTCCCAAGGGAAGCAACATACCTGAAGTCCCGGACATTCCGAAGAAAGAGTTCAAAGGTCAATCTATGATGTTGTCAAGAAAAGGACCAGCTGGTCCTTCTGCTTTCGCCAAGCGTGAAGCAGCGGTTGTTAGTTCTGGATTGAGTAAGGAAGAGGGCTTGGAGGAGATTGATAACCTTCAGAAAGGGATCTTGGCGTTGCAGACGGAGAAAGAGTTTGTGAGGAGCTCATATGAAGAGTCTTACGAGCGGTATTGGGATTTGGAGAATGAAGTGGCTGAGATGCAGAAGAGGGTTTGTAACTTACAAGACGAGTTTGGTCTTGGTGCTGCGATTGATGATAGTGAAGCTAGGACGTTGATGGCGAGCACGGCTTTGAGTTCTTGTAAAGACACAATAGCTAAGCTTGAGGAGAAACAGAAGCAATCTGTTGAAGAAGCGGAGATTGAGAAGGGAAGAATCACTATTGCCAAAGAGAAGTTTGATGCATTGAGGAACAAATTTGAGAAACCGGAAAGTGAGAATCATGATGAGCTTATTGAGACAGAACAAGAAGAAGCTGATGTAGTTCAAGAACTTGAAGCTGAGAGGGAAGATTCAAATGAGAATCTCACTGTTGTGAAGCTTGTGGAGAAGATTGATGATCTTGTGCATAGGGTTGTTTCATTGGAGACTGATGCTTGTTCTCACACTGCATTGGTGAAGACATTAAGATCAGAGACAGATGGGTTACATGAACATATCCGCGGTCTAGAGGAGGACAAGGCGGCTCTTGTTTCGGATTCCGCTGATATGAAACAGAGGATAACCATTCTTGAAGACGAGCTGAGTAAAGTTAGAAAGCTGTTCCAAAAGGTGGAAGATCAGAACAAGAGTCTACAGAAACAGTTCAAAGAAGCTAACTGGACTGCGGATGATTTATCTGGCAAGTTACAAGATGTCAAGATGGACGAAGATGTCGAAGGAGCCAGAACCTTCCAAGAACAGCCACTTGTTTCAGGATCAGAAGATGATCTAAAGTCAATCTCAAAAGAGACAGAAACGACGAGAAGTAGTGGTGAAAGGAAGAAAGAGAATGAAGACATTGAAGAAGCAGATCAAGAAGAGAAACCTGAGACTAAAGATTCATTTGCCTTGTCAGAAACAGCAAGCACTTGTTTCGGAACAGAAGGAGAAGATTTGGTAACAGAATACGAAGACGAAGATACACCAAACTGGAGACAGATGTTACCAGACGGGATGGAGGATAGAGAGAAGGTTCTGTTAGACGAATACACATCAGTACTAAGAGACTACAGAGAAGTAAAGAGAAAGCTAGGCGACGTCGAGAAGAAGAACCGAGAAGGGTTCTTCGAGCTTGCATTACAGTTGAGAGAACTCAAGGATGCTGTTGCTTACAAAGACGTAGAGATTCAAGCTTTACGTCAAAAGCACGACACGCCAGGGAAAGATTCTCCTTCTCCACATCATGTAGAAGGAAACAGCCAGCTGGAACATGATCAAGGACAACAGCATGAGAGTGTCAGCATCTCACCAACTTCTAACTTTTCTGTTTCCACTACGCCGCATCATCAAGCAGGAGAGGTGAAGAGAACACCAGCAAGGACAAAGTCAAGTGAGGTTAGAGTGAAATTTGCAGACGTTGATGATAGCCCGAGAACAAAGATTCCAACGGTGGAAGACAAAGTGCGTGCAGATATAGACGCGGTCCTGGAAGAGAATCTAGAGTTCTGGTTAAGGTTTAGCACATCGGTACATCAGATACAGAAGTACCAGACAACATTTCAGGATCTGAAATCAGAGCTGTCGAAGCTGAGAATCGAAAGCAAGCAACAGCAGGAATCTTCAAGAAGTGGTAGCAGTAGTAAGCACGCAGCTGCATCAGAGGCAAAACCTATCTATAGACACCTTAGAGAGATTCGAACAGAGCTGCAGCTATGGCTAGAGAACAGCGCGGTTCTTAAAGACGAACTCCAGGGAAGGTATACATCGCTAGCTAATATCCAAGAAGAAGTCGCAAGAGTCACGTCTCATTCTGGAGGTGGTAAAATAAGTGACTCAGAGATAAGTGGTTACCAAGCTGCAAAGTTCCATGGAGAGATACTCAACATGAAACAGGAGAACAAAAGGGTGTCAAGTCAACTACAATCGGGCCTTGATCGTGTGAGAACGTTGAAGACTGACGTTGAGAAGATTCTTGGTAAACTGGAAGAGGATATTGGGATCTCAAGTGCAACGGAAGCAAGAACAACTCCGAGCAAGAGCTCGTCGAGTGGAAGGACGAGGATTCCGTTACGGTCGTTCTTGTTCGGTGTAAAGTTAAAGAAGCATACAAAACAGAAGCAAGCTTCAGCATCTCTCTTCTCTTGTGTCAGTCCATCTCCAGCTCTGCAAAGACAGTCTAGTTACGTTAGGCAACCTGGAAACCTCCCTGAATAATCATCCGTCTGTTATTTTACCTTTTCAGTTCCTTTTTTTCTAGCTTTTATGTCAAATCAAATCAAACTGTATCTTCATTCTTTCACTGTTTTCAAGAATTTGAAAATCTACTTTGGAGTTTTCGAAGTATATTTAGATTCGTACTAATTAGTAGTAGCAAGTACTACTGTACATCATCACATTCTTTCTTGTCTTATTCCTAAGGAAAGAAAAAAACATTAATAAAAGCACTAAAACAATGCAGCAAATAAAAACTACAACTACTGCTGCTCGGTCCCTGTTACGGTTGCACCATCAGGACTTTTTCCTTTACTTGCTTCATCCTTGGGTTTTGGTTCAGGCTCAGCCACAACAGAAAGTGGAACAGTTGAACTACTCACTTTTTCAGGTGGTTTAGCCAGAGAACTTTTATCGGTGCAAGTCTGAGGTACTTGGTCTTTTTTAGGCATAAGACTAGGAGGAGTGTCCACGTGTGTAGCCACCGGCTTTCCTGCGCTAATCACTGAGTTTGTTGAGATGGTTTTATTTGGCTGAAGTGTTGTTGTAACCAAGGGGCTTGTTCTGCTTCCCTGAGTTTGCTCTTTCTGTACACCAACCGGCTTGCTAGATGAGGTAACTGCCACTCCCACACTTGGATTTTGTGGCATTACAGTAGTTGCATTAACTCTCTGTGTGGGAGCCAACCTTGAAGACGCAAATCTAGAAGGAACTGAAATATTCTGGATTGTAGGACCTTTGGAGAAAGGAGCCATAGGGGAAGGCTTATTAAAAGGTCCATTAGCTGCATTCCTTGCACTCAAAGGTCCAACCACTTGAGTTTTAGTAGTAGCAGCAGAAACACTCTTTAATGGCTCACCCTTTGGTGCTGATGGCATGCTTTCTGGACGAGGTGAAGATGCTGCAGAAGCGGTTTTCATAAGCTCAGCCTTTGTTGATGATGTGATACCTGATGGACGAGGCAAAGAGACTGCATGACCGGTTTTTACAAGATCTGCCTTTGGCGCTGATATAATACCTGATGGCCGTGGCAAAGCGGCTGCCAAAGCGGTTTTAACAGGCTCAGCCTTTGATGATGATATAGTACCTAACGGACGAGGGAAAGAAGCTGTCGATGCGGATTTTACAGGCTCGGCATTCAGTGTTGGTGATATACCTGATGGACGAGGCAAAGAAGCTGCCGAAGCGGTTTTTACAGGCTCAACATTCATTACTGATGATGATATACCGGAAGGACGAGGCAAAGAGGCTTGGGAGGATTTAACCTTTGACACTAACGCAGGAGCAGCACTCTTTCCTGGTTCAACCTTTGGCACTGATGCAGCAGTTCCCAGGCCAGACATACAGGCTGCAGTAGCTACTGAATTTGCTGTTACCATTAGTTCTGCTCTCAAAGTGGAAGTTGGTTTCCTTGCGGTGACTCGAGATTTTGCAGTTTGAACGGCTGTTGCTGCCCGGGGAATTGCTTGAACTACTGGCTTAGCCTGTTGTTGACCTTGCAATGAACTACCATTGCCTTGTGCTCCTGTGGTGCTACCGGAAGTAAGCACTGGAGGTATACCTAAAGAAACACACAGTCGAATCTAACTGTCAGAAGCTTTGGGACTCGAACAATTTTAATAAACTAACTTATAAATAGTATAATACGCTAGAAAAGATCTTTCTGTTACTCATACCTACTGCAACCTTTTTTGAGGGAACTCGATTCCCCACAGCCAAAGATAATGCACGATTGGCAGCTTCTGTTCGCTGTTGGTAAGATTGAGTAGAAGAGTTTGATAAATCACCCCTTCTCCTTATAGATCCCCACCGCTGCAAATGAAAATATCAGTTTGTTACCACCAGCCCATGGAAAGAAATATGCTAAATAAAAAGCATTACATATTTACATATGCCAATCCAAAGTTGTCCACATAGATCGTTCTTCACACTACTTACAGGGTATACATGGAACCATCATATATAATTTGACAAGAAAATATTCACAAAAATGGTGAACAGATAAAATATCGCCCTCAACGGCGGCCTCTATGCTTGTCAATAGATTTTAATCATATCATTTAGAGGTGCATGAGCAGGTGAACAAAACATGGAAACTAACTGCAAGATGATGAACGAGGGACGGCAATATGGTTAACAGAGCAAACCATCATACTCATACTCCTGTTACTACTAAATGGCTCTCAGCGTGATGGAAAGATATTACTATGCATATGCCACGGACAAATAGACAGGAAATAATGCATAAACAACACAAAAACGCTCATGCCTGCTGATACGAGAGGATGCACAACGTAAATGAAGATTATTCAATGATATGAAACAATGTCAGCCAAATGAAATTATGACCTGAGAAAGTTGTGCGACAGTTATCTCTCCCTCATATTCTTCCTTAGAAATAAGGGCCCAGCTGCCTTCACCATGTCGTTTCACAGCAGCGATCAGCTCCAAATCTTCCTCGGCTGACCATTTTTTTCTTTTTTTGCGAGGACCACCCATGTTACTGGCTAAACCATTTCCACTATGTCCCTCAGCTGCTTTCTGAAGAGAGATCGGAAAGGTGATATTCATCCCTCTTGACGACCAATACGAGTCTGACGGTTCTTGAGGCCTCCTTTGCAGGCCATAAGGTATGTTAATGGTCAAGGGAGCCTCACAAATTGAGTCTTCAGGGATGTCGGACTCACTTGGCACATAGGAAGCAGCAATCACCTAAACAAGGAGACAAAAAACATGAAATGTAGTATTTGGATCATTTAGGAACTAAAAATAAGCAGACAATAATATCCAAGAACAGTAACCACAACTTAATTATTAGGAAGACACAGCAAGGTAATATTTAGACCACTGAGTAAGATCTTTAGTTACACATACTCCACCAATTATTTTGGAAACTCAAATATCACAGAGAAACAGCACTTATGATGAAAAAGTATAGAGAAGAAGCTCCATTGAAAGAAGAAGAAAATCAGAAAATCTATCCATCTCCTACTTACTTTAACATGCGCAACAGCTTCCGTTACGGCATCAACGCTGACTGCAGGGGAAGCTTCCAATTCAAACTCCATGTCACTATCATCATCCTGCACAAGCAAGACGTCATCTAATGCTTAGCCACTCATCAGATGCTAACAAGCAAGAATCCCAAAGTACCAACAAATTCAAGAGAGTCCACTAACATAAACATTAGCAATGCAACAAAAATGTGAGAACTTTGACACTCAATTAAGCATTACTGAAACAGACCTGAAGGAGAGCGTTATCGTCCATGGGAAGAAGAGAATCTCGATAAGCAAGATGGCGCCATAGGAGCTGGTACTCTCTAGCACAGGTGATTCCAGTACTAGTCTTCTTCACCAGCTCATTCCAGTCCATCTTCGGCTCAGCGTAGTAAGCCATCTCCTGAAGCAGCTTCAGTATCGTCGTGGTGTCATATCTACAACAAACAAAACACATATAAAGAGTCAACAACTAGAGAAAGAAGAGAAGCGAATAATAGTTAAAAAAAAGAAGAAAAAGGAAAGACCTTTGGAGAAGAGTGGCCATGTCTCCTTCACTGATGAACTCTTTCCTCTTCTTATTACTATCTACCATTTTTGAGGGAAACAGCAATCACATGTCACGATGAGCTCACAATCCAAATCTATCGATTGCAGTGACGGAACCCTAAATTAGGATTTGGGATTTGAGAGACGGCCGTGGAGGAATGTCCTAGGGGTTTGGGAGCTGGTTCAACGAAACGGCCCAGAAAGCGATTCGATGATCGGAGTGAAGACGATGCTCGAGACTGGTGGCGCGTGGAAACGCACGCGTACGCCTTTGGGTTTAATGTTGTGAAGGGAGAAAATAAAAAAGTTTTAAGAGTAGAGAGGAAGAACGGTTGCAACTTGCAAGTCAGGCTCTCGCTACTATATATTAAAATAAAACAAAAATTATGAAAAAAAATTGTTAAAAAATGATTTTTGTTCCAGTAAGACCGACCACCTCTAGGGGTGTTTTATTGTAGAATCCGAATTATCGGCATTAATATGGTCTGGTCTAATATAGGTTATAGATATATATCTCTATAATCAAATATTGTCTCCCAGAAAGCTTTCAGTCCACGATTCCTAACACTTGGTGCCCACGTTTATACGCTGGAAGCAAATGTTTCATTCTGTTCCTTTTCGTCATGTTTAACGATATGGTAATTGTTGTGCTGATGCTGATTTATTTGCTAACAAGTCAATTTATCGCAATATTCACAAACAGATTGGAGTTTGTTCCATTCATGTACAGTTAGTTGTACACTAATGTTTTATCATTTGATAGTAATCAATACACTTATTTGAACAAATACTGTTTTTCTATTAATGAAAAACATCTTAGAACAAACAAAAAACACATCTATATTTCAGAAATTTTTTATTTTAAATGAAAAATAGAGACAAATCGAAGATTCTCCAAAGTTGTAACTAGTAATTAGTAAAATGAATAGATGGGTAATTATTAATGGAATGAAATTAATATTCCGTTTATTCTAATTTTTTATTCAGAAATAGTTTTTCAGAGAGATATTTTGTTCTGGAATGCTATAGAATAAAATAAAATACTCATTCTATTTTTTTCAATTTAACTTGTAAACATTATGAGTATATAATGAAATTAAGTATTCATGAAAATTTTATTCCATAAATATGCATGCTGGTTTCTTTTTTTTTTGTGCAAATATTAAAATTCATACCATTTTTGAGTTTTTTACATTGTTGCAAAGGCAACTTATTACATAGAGCATAAATAAAAGAGAGAAGAGGGGATCAAGAACGAGTTACAAGCTAACTAAAAAGATCAACAAACCAAAAATAAAGTTCTAGCAGCGGGTGAGCTTGAGAGGGATCCAGGGGAAGAGATAGTAGCCTGTCACGCAGAGATCAGTCCACCAACTTGAAGAAAGCCAAAGGAGAACGCGAGAGATTACGGAAGATACGAGCATTTCGTTCACGCCATATGTTATATACAATCACCTGTAAGAGTAACCTGAAGAGAACCTTCACCTGAGAAGAATGAGAACCCTGGAACTGAGCACATAACAACACCATTGCTTGGAAATTAGCAGGAGGCGATGAAATAAATCTGCCACAAAACTTTCTCCATATCTCCACCGCAGACAAACACTAAAAAATAGATGATGATGAGACTCCCTACCAGCAAACACAAAGTATACAAGAATCTGGAACCGTTAGACCCCAAGACAATAAACGATCCCTTGTTGGCACTCTGGCCAACATGGACAGCCAAGTAATAAATGAGCAACGAGGGATTTCCTCCTTGAACCAGACCACATCACATCATGGAACCGGAGGGGAAGTTACACGGAGCCTGTCTCACGTTACCCTAGTCGAAAACTCTGAGACAATTATGAGATAACCATGCAACCCATAAAAAGCCAGAGTTTGAGAAGAAATTCCAAAATTTCTCAAGTCTGAAAACCAAATCAAACTCTTCCAGCCTCCTTAGACCAAGGCCGCCCTCCTTCTTTGACCTACAAATATCTGCCCAGGAAACTCGAGCTCCGGCTGACGGCCTAGTGGAATTATTCCTCAGAAACTCTGCACACAATGCATCGACTTTTGCATAGAAACTCTTTGGAAGAGCAAAGACCGAACTCCAAAAGTTCACCATACCATAGATAACTAAATAAATTAGCTTGATTATACCGGCAAACGGCAAACAAAAGGCACTTTACAGTACACGAGTGGAGTTTGGAAGTGATCCTCTCCAAGAATGGTCGTAGTGTGGCCATGTTGATCTTTCTCGGGTCTAGTGGGAGTCCCAAATACCAGCGTGAGAAATGAACCTCTTTGGAAACCTGATAAATCCGCCATTACCGTGAAATTTGGGAGCTCAAACTCTGGCATTTCCGGGCCATGCGGGTTAGTCTGGTATGTCTTGATCTCTCGAAATACAAGAAAGAATCCACACATCAAATGAATAAGATCAAAACAGTTCATATAAATAGTAGAAAAGTCTAAATCTCTTTTTTTCATCTATCTGCTATCAGCCGTCTAACTCATATTTTCCAGTATCCTATAAATTGAACTTTTAAAAGATTTTACTTATTTGTATCCTTTCTTCAACGAGAACAACAATATAAAACCATCAGCCATTTGCACTTGCACGAAGCTTTTTTTTTTTTTTTTTGATAAAACATACTTGCATTCATAATAGAGAATTACACTCCATTAGAGGAGGATGAGTTTAGCAATGAGAGGGCTGATTTTGCCACCGAATCAGCCATCACATTACTCAAACGAGGTACAAACGAAAAGGAGATAAAATCAAACAACAAGCTAAAGTGATAGATGTCAAATAAAATACCAAACAAAGCTGGAACCGAGCCTCTTTCCTTCAGGAGCTTCACTAAGGATTGGGAGTCGGACAGTATCATAAGGGATTTAATATTCAACGAAGCGGCATACATAACCGCCGAACGGATGGCGAGGGCTTCAGCCATAATCGCCGATGAAACAAGACTACGCGAGTCACTGATGGGAGGTAAGCAACCGTGTGGTCCCTCCCCGGAGAAGACTCCTCCTGTGCCGCAGTTCCTTGTGCCTGCATCCCAAGCTCCATCAACATTTGCACTTGCACGATGCTTTTTATGCAAATTATGTGAGGACTGTTTTGTAAACCTTGAAGAAATGCAAAAGATTGATGGTGTGTGACCTCTGCCTAAAAATTCTTTTTCAATATACCAACGTCTGTACAATATTGTTGATCGCTCTTCCTCCCTCTCTCCCTCAATATATATATTCTTTTTTCATTCCCCTATTGCAGCCGAAAAAATACAAAATTTACAAGAAAAATCACTTCCTCCCTCAGCTAAGGATAACAATTTTGATTGTCCGGTCAGAATGATTTTAATCTCGAAAATCCTCATACGGTGAAGTTCCGCTTGAATAGCCACTTTCAAATGCAGTGGCCTCTCTCGGAGATGATGGAAGTGATTCTCTTTGCTGGGAACTCGAACCTAAGCAGAAAAACACACAAAGTTATAATGTTGGGATGTCCAACGAATAAGGAGAGTTTTAGTTACGACCAATGTGACTGTTGCTCTCACCTCTTTGAGGTCTTGGGCGGAATTTCTTAGTGTGGCGTTTGATGAGCCTCTTAGTCTTAGATTTTGTTATAGTTAGTTGCCGAGCAAAAGGAGACAATTCTACATCACTGTCGCTCCACTCCCCGTGGAAGTCATTCTCTGCTTCACCTCTCATAGTTCTCATGACAAATGCTTTGGCCTTGCGCCTTTGCGTATTGAAGAGTCCTTTAATAGAAGTAACAAACCCATCACCTGCTCCATCGCTTTGACGCTTAAACCATGGTACTTGATTATCAGATTTCCCCGTGTGATCATTGTCACTTAGAATAAGTTCATTGTCAGCAGATTCACGGTTGTTCTGAGATTTGTCTTTGAATTTCTTCCCCTGAAAAAATTCGATATGTTAGCTTTATCTTGTGCTCATAGTCTAGAAGTGGATTCATAAATGGACTATTCCTGACCTGCATTCCTGTAACAGACTTCAATACCCCCCAAATGATGTGTTTCTTAACACGAGAAAAGAGTCTTCTCCAGGTACCAGTGAACTCCTCACGGTGAAATGTATCCATCAACAACTTGAGATCATTTACAACAAATCTTGAGCCCTCATAGGTCACTAGAAGCTCCACCTGAAGATGAAAAGATGTAAAACCGATTCAAGCAACACAATTTCTGACCTTAGCTTACGAAGTAGCAGTCGTAAAGATTAGCCCAACACACCTGACTTATTCTAATGTCGTGAAACTCCATCATCCTTCTAGGCCTAGATTTCTTCTCCTCATGTGATTTTCCAGCCTTCTTTTCTTCATGAGAAGAGCGGCCAGGCTTGATGGTTTTTGTTTCTTTGGGCTTCTGTTTAGAGGAATCCTCCTGTTGTTCCACGGAAGAAGCATGCAGAACGAGTTCATTACCTATGGATTCTGCCATATTTTCTCCCCCAGTCCTATCGAAAGAAGATGTTCTCAACTCCTGAGCTGAACCACCAGTACTACACCTTAGGCTTGGCGTATTTGATTTCTGCAAACAATATGCAAGAAAATCAGTAAAAAGAAATACATTCAGAACTTTCACTCAGGTGAAAAAGCCTACTTGAACAGAGTCAGCATTGCTTTGTGACAGCGTTGTCGCAGAAGCAGAGAGTGATTCAGAACTCCTGCGAGATGCTTCAACAGCGGAGTGACTAGTTGTAGAAGAATCACCTGCTAGCCCTTTCTTTACACGTTTTGAGCCAGCTGTCGTGGAAATTTTCCAAACTTCCTGCAGGAAAGAAAGTTAACCAACAAACATTCAATACAAACTTTAATAATTATCAGCATTTCCATAGAGAAGTTGAATTGTGATGCGTTTGTAACCTGTCGCATTTGTGAATCCTGCTCTTCCTCTGGGAAGAAATACTCCCACATCATTCTGTACATTGTTTCTGTCAAATGGATCCTTAGGGGGTAAATCTCCACCTACAAGATTTGTGGGTATTATCCAACAAATTTTAAATAGCACACAATAAGCAGACATAGTTCAACTAAAAAATATAATACAGCGTCATAACATAAAATCTCCTAGCGAATCATTGAAAGAGAAAAAGATAATTACATGGAAACGCTCAAGAGGATAGTGTCCATCTTTTGGTGCTCCTTGCTTTGCATCAACACGAAGCATGAATTTCCTGCAAATTAAAATTAAAGGTCACTTCTAATGAATTTCACTTGTCAGAACTCTAATACAAAGTTCGAGTGCCTTTAGTCTCTTCGAGCATATGTGGGAAGAGACAGGAACCACATTTCCAAAGTCAGATGTCAGAACCAGCGTCAAATTAACAAGTACTCAAGTTTAAGTTTAAGCTGCGTAGTTTGATAGCCCTACTATTCCATTGATCTATTTTACGCTATCAAAACCTTTCCCAGTGCAACTAAGAACCCATCATCCAGAATTCAAATGCTTAGCAAAGCATGTGATATGATAAGCACCAAAAAAGAAACGTACCTTCCCCACTCGGTTGGAGGATTCCATGCTGATAAAAGCATATCCGACTTTGCATGAGGCAGACAGTTCCTCAAAACAAAGGACTTGGTCGTGAATCGAGCAACGCCAATGTCCTTGTAGTCTCGATCAAAGTCATAAATCTGCATATACACATTCATTTAAATAGACTAGGTTAAGTCAGAAATGAACTAAGTTGATTGAGGAAAGATTCTAACCAAATTTCTCGCTGACTCTCATCATTCCACATTCTAAAATAGTGATGGTGAATAACGAAACATGATATCCATGAACTTACCAGGTCATTTATCTCCGCTTCAGCAAAGGATTTACCGTCTACAAGCATGCTCCAAACAACCTTATTGATCTGCAAGGAAATGCACATAGCGTATGATGGACTTTTGTTCTTTTCTTTCTCCATCAGTCGCAGCTGTGCAGCCTTCTGCAGTGCCATTCTTAAAGATACAGAAGCAGCCTTTCTAGATTTCTGTGCATATAAGAGCTCTTTCTTTAATCCTTGCACCTAAAACAAACAAAATGCAACATCAAGTGTATATTGTCACAATGAAATAAATTTCACATAATTATTTTCAAGAATATCAAAAGAAAACAAAAAGGATGACGCTTAGGACGAACTAAATCTCTTTACTGAATAGTTGCACACTGTCAAAAACAGAGTTTAATGGCTAAAACGGAGGTTTCTTCACACTATCATCGTTCTATATTAATATAGCTTCTAAATATACTTCTTTCTGTGGAGTCTTACCAGTATGGATCTTCTGGTACTTATCATCCACAATTCACCTTCCCTTTCCATATGTGTGTCATCAATATTGTCAGAACAATAAGACAATTTTCTAATATCATCAAGAAGCAACTTTCGCGCTCGCTCTTTCTCTTCAAGGTTGATTTTAGCAAGTTCTACCTCTTCAACTCCATATGGAACTACCTCATCAGCCTCCTCTTCAACATCTTCATCTTCAGTAGGACACTGGAGACTACTTTTCCGAGGCCTGAATTATCAAAGAATACCCTCCTTAATGCTAGAGAACTTCAAAAACTAAACACGGCTAAAATGTACATGAAGATTTTCCCTAGTCATTGGTGGATTGAAGTGATATTGATTCTAAAAAGCACTTACGGAACATACGTTTATTTCAAGCTAGTTACGGCAATAAACAAGAGAAAGTGGACGATATTGACATGAAATCTATGGGTTTCCCCTTTAATTTTATTCAGGTTTCAGAACTCACTTTGGAAGCCTTGCAAAGAGAAGGTTAGTCAGAACATCCAGCATAACCTGGAATTGCCGAGACGTCATCGTAGCGGTTATATCGTGTGAATTGAAAGTGAGCTCTTTTAGTGGTTTCACCTGCAAAGGCAGAAGAATTAGGTTCTGAAAAGATTCTGAAACGGAAGTTCAAACACTATAGGGAAATTTTAACCTCCCAAAAAAATACTATTAGAAATGGCGTTACCTTTAAATCAGGATTTCCACCTTTGTGTCTTGTATACCTTAAGAACATGTCACAAGGCATGAAGACCCTTTCAAGTAAAGCACCAGTACGTTTCACTTTTGGCGAGTTTCTGCGAATTTTTGGGAGCCACTGCAACCCAGCACCTGGGTCAACGTCAGTTGGAGCAACATGGGCCTGCACATGCTCTAACATTACAGAAAATTCCATCCGAGTCCAAGTCATTTCAGGACTACATTCTGGAACCTGGGCACTTCCAGTGCCAAGAGCCTGCTCAATTACTTCCACACCAACACGCATAATGGAATTAAAAGATCGTGCTAGAACACGACCACTAACAGCAGCAAGCAGAAAGCGACCCTGTTATTCATCAAAGTGAGGTTTATCAGCCGGTAAGAAAACTCTTTTTTAATAACCATGAATATCATGTCAGTTTTGTTGGTTAACTATATGCATCACACAGCTTGTTAGCTCTAATATATGCTACGAGAGAAGTTTAAATGCCAGCTAGATTAACCTAATAAGTAAATACTAATACTGTTCCAACGCTCTAAAGTAGGTAATGGTGTTAATTGTGCATTCTTATACGACGATAATTACTTACATTAGCATCTTCTGAGTGAAGATTAAACTGTGGCTCAATGACATTCACCATGAAGTGACGAGTCCCATCTTCCTCAGATTCACTGGTCTCAGGATTACCTAGATCGAGGTCAAATGTGAATAAGTAAATAACATCGTTATTGAACCAGCAAGTTCTCCGAGAAATTTCAGTTCTTTGAGAAATGAGTAAGAAAAAAAAAACAGAAACCAACGTTGTTAATTATTAAATCATGACATACCAGCTCTGTCGTATGATTTCTCAATTTTCACTGAATGCGACGGTGATGAAAGAGGTTCTTCCATCTCCATAGGCTGAGAAGGGAGGTTCCTACCTGGGCTTGGAGAAGATTTCAACGTTTCCCCTTGATGTGTTTCCAGACAAGATTCCTCTTGACTCTCTTCAAGAATCTTTCTCTGTGTATACTGACGAGACGGAGAAGGTTTCGGTGGCTCAAATGCTTTCGATATTCCACCAACAAAAGACCAAACAGCATCTCTATTTGCAATTGTCCACAGGAGTTTGAGGCCATAAACAAAGACCCGTTGACAATTGTCAGCAATGACAACATTGTATCCATCATCATCACTAGGGTCTGATCGTATATGTTCATCACTCTCGCTTCCATTCTCAAACTCAGACCTCACATACGTCATCTCCAGATTTCTTCTTCCAGCCTCTTGCCATGCCAATAGTCTTTCAGGATCAGCTTTTGGGGCCTGCCTTCTGATTGTAAAATAATCAGAAGACAATAGAAACCCTTCATCGCGATGCTTCTCATTCCTCTTATGGTCCTTTCCAGAGGGTACTCTGTCTATCAAAGCATTTTGGGAGCTTTTTCTCAAAACCTGAATGCCTGCTGGAACGTAAGGATGCTCATCTTTGTTAAGAAAAGCCTTAGGCACGTGAAGATCAAGACCTTGATATACAAGGTCAAGCACATCTCGCTTGCATTCAAATGTATATTTTTGCTTCCCGCGACTATAGCACAGTTCGTATTTTAGCTTTGACATGTTAAAACTCAATCCTTTGGCAGGATCGTCAGAGTCCCAAGGCATGTAATTTATCAAGGAAGGAGTGGCATCTACACGGAGCATAAATTCCGTCATCACCTTGTCCAGAGATAAATTTCCTGATCTTGCACTTCTTGCGACACCAAACCTAGGCCATCTGGAGAAAGAACGTAACTTATGAGGAGGATAGTAATTTAAACCCCAGAACTTAAGTATCCATGCCAAATCATGAGCTCCGAGATTCATTGTTGGTGTCTCAGGCTGGTCTTGCGAGCTGCAGAGAACTGCAGTGTCTGTTGGATGCTCAGTACCTGAGGAAGACTGGTGAAACTTTTCAGGTCTAAGGGAGAAATTCCACCGAAGCGAGAGTGATGTTGATCTGAACGGATCAAAGACCTTCTCACGAGGCTTTCCTTCAGATGGAAATGCATATAGGTAATGATTCAAAGAATCCCCAGACTCACATTCCCAGTCCATTGTGACTTCAAGATTAAATGCAGGGGCTTCAATAAATGCACCTCCAGAGGTGCCAACTGGAATTTTTAAAGAGTGTCGGCTAATCAAACTCTCCAGACTGCTCAGCTTTATCTTGAAGTCTTTAGCATTGACAAACAAACGACCATCTGACTGCTGAAGTTCAATAGGACCAGTCACTATTTGAAGTTTATCAAGACTCTCATATGGATCCGTTGTAGCAAGAACATCCCATTTTGATTCAGAAAAAGATAAACTGATATTGCCATGAACATAGTTTCTCATATCATCCCACCAAGGTAAGCTTCGTTCTTTTTTAACGGTGGGTAGAATACCTGGACCTCTATGACTCAGATTCGCTCTCCGAAGAGCAACTGTGAAAGCATAGCTAATGTCTGCAAAAGCCGGTTCATATCCAACTCCAAAGGAAACTTGTCCTTGTTCAAAGTGTATGCGCAGATCTGAGTAGGTCTTCATCGGTGGAGTTGTCCCAGTTGCTGACCGGAACATTCGCACTTTTCTCCATCTGCCTACAAATACGTCTTGGGAAATTTGTGGCTGAAAACACGTTGCCTAATTTAAAAGAACAATAACAAGCAGTCATGAGTCATATAATCAGTCAATTGAGGTCATAACCAGAAAGCTGTGGGTTAGAAAAAAAAAACTAAAACAAATAACAATCATAAACAGAGATAACAAATCAAACATATTGCATGGGAAACGAAAAGATAACAAGAAAATAACCATACCTGCTGAGCCAGCACAATACGACCTTCACATTTGCCAGAAGTGCCAGAGAGAAGAGGAAGTGTGTAATCTCTTAGCTGAACTACCAAGCTTCCAGTTTTCAAGTCAACATTGCTTCCATATAACCTTGAAAAGGGTATGTCGTTTTCTTGACATATAGGATCAAGCTTCTTCAAGACTTCCATCAAACCAGCATCACCACCATGAACTGCCGTCACGCTTAAATCAAAATCTGTGGCACAAACAGAGAGAAGAGAGGTTCTAGCAGTACTTGGCTTAAAACCTGCCTGGAATCCTTCCGTACAGGCACCTGAACCCTCTGAGGATGCTAAACCCTGGCATGCCTGATAATACGATTGAAAAGACCGTTTATGAATCTCATCCTTCACTTTGTTAATAGCTGAAGGATCCTGGACATCAATTTCAACCCCATCAAAAAGCATCTTTCTTTCATCTGTAGGATCACTTGTTTCAGCACCTTTAGGAGACTGGGTAGCTTTTTGGATAAAATCTTCAAGAAATTTCAATCTGACAGCCAACTCGCAGGCTTCCTTCTTCACCAGATGATAGTGTTCATCAAGCCAACCTTGAATTGGTTCTTCCTCAATATATGCGGTTAGCCTGCGTATGCCAAATCTTATGCGGCCAAATTTTGGGCTAGATTTCTTGTTCTTAGGCTTCGAGCTTTCTCTCTTTCCTGGAAACAGGTTTTTACTTTTCGCTACAGTTATAAGTCTCAAGGCTCGCAACATGTCCTCAATCGAATCATCTATGGCACGCAACTGTAATTTGTATGGCATACAAATGTGCACATCAAGACCTTGTACTACCCAGTCCCAAGGACCACTTGTCATTACAGGGACTGCATCAGACACACTAGACGAGGCAGCAGGGATTCTTGATATTTGCATTCTTGTAGTTTTCAACACTCGAGATCCATTAAAAGCAAGCATAAGCCCCTCAAGAAGGACTCCTATACACGCATTCTCAGAAAAAATTGATTGCGCCTCCAATTTAACCTCTACCCCATCTCCTACCTCAGCTGATATCGTCAAAGTTTCCACATCAATAGCAAACATAGATTCCTTTTTCTTCTGCTTGTCAGCAGAATTGGATAGATTTCTTTCTTCACCCGAGCCACCATCTTTCACACTAGATCTGCCCACCCTTTCCTGTTCCTTAAGCTTTTGCGCATAAACCAGGGATTTCAACCGTAAAAACAGTTCATAGAAAGATAGATGAACATCAGGTTCCCAACCCAGTGAAATATCAGTAGCACTGAAGAGAGAACACACATCTATGTCATTAAGACCACCAGATCGACGTACAAGCTTTGCGTTGTGCATATCAAACAACTTGACCTTTGAACAAGGTTTATGCTCCTCCAAATACTCCTGATAGATGGATACTGCTCTTCCAAGATCCATTTGCACCGAGAGTTTATCCTTGTTGAGACAAAGGCTAAACTGTGATATTTCAAGAGAAACTGAGTACTTCAGTCTTTTACATTCTTCAGAAGCAGTAGACGCTACGTTCGCTGTGCGTGGTCTACCATCAGCTAATGAACTAAACGTAACTCGGCCACCTTGTGATCCATAATTGACGGTTTTAGGGTCTTCAATAACTGTATTATCCAATCCTGTGTCGTCACAGAAAGTCACACAACAACGTTCAAGATTCAGATTCACTAGCCTAGTTCCTTTCCCAGATCCTTTGGCTGGTTGCACTCCTCCAGTTTGATTCATCTTTTTGCCAGCAACAGATAATGTCTTGAAGAGAGCTTTGAAGGACATAGCATTTGTTATGACAGATTCAACACGCTTGAAAGAAAAGTATATACCCATTCCTGTCACGTCTACTGAGAGTACCAATTTACTTCTGCAACTAACCTCGTCAGATGATGTTCTGTCTCTTCTTCCCCAATCCAAGCTAAGCTTTGCTATATGCATCAACGAACCAGAGTTCGGCTCTATTCCGAAAAGGTTTTCTTTAAAGCATTCCTGGTACTCATCTGCCAAATGCAGATTCAGTTCACCAAGTTCAACATGAATTGCTGTGCCCATACTCGAAATGTTATTTGCAAACACATGCGACGACTGCGAACAAAACTGCATATCAAACACCAAGAACAAAATACTGTTTAGCATATAGTAAAACAAAATTCATGTTGCATAACTAAAGAATTAAATCACGCAAGTGAAAAGGCTTACTGCAATTTCTCATGACTGCATTTAAGTTCACTTATCTATGAAGTCTAAGTTTAACCAAAATTGTGTAATTACGTGACTTACATGATACACCGGTAAATCATCAATACCATAGAGTATAACAGCCATCTCAGGGGCTGAAACTGTGCCTGTCCACATAATGGCTTTCGTATCAGCAGCTTTTGATTTCTCCAGTGTGTGAGTGGGAACATGAAGCACCAGTTTTTTCTTTTTCAAGAAATGAAGACGCAACCACGGCTGTAGCCTAGAAATGAATAGGTTGCATCGTGTACCTCCCAGCTTTATATCAACTTCAGCTCTTACTGGCAGAACCGGCTGAAAAGAGAGAATATGTAACAGTATAAATTTACAAGCTTTCGAAAGTATAACTCAAACTGATGCATACCAACAAAACAGACTTCCCGTTCTGGATGAATACATATGATACAAACTAAAACTACAAACAGAAACCTAAGTCAGTTGTAAGGAAACAAGCAAATAGACCTAGCATTCACAAGTCAAGAGTATTGATTCAAATGCAAAGGGCTTTTAAAAATAGAATAAAATATGTATACTTTTCATAAGATTCCAAACCTGAATTGGGATGTAGATAAAAGAGACCACATCAACTTTCATTATCTCCAAAACAGAGGACTTAGCTTCTCTAAAAAGCTGCAAGAAACACAAGAGCGCAGCATTAGTAGATAAAAAAAAGATACAGAAATCATATATCTGAAAGAGCTAACACAACCATACATGAATCTCACTGAGTTCCATCTGAACATCAAGACGTGTACTCTCCCCTGTGTCCTCAAAAGATTTTGACTTAACACTCGTAAGTTGGATTCCTGTGATGTTATTCTCAGCAACGAGATCATGTTCTCGATTGACACATCTCACATCCAGTTTGGGTAATATGAATAAAACCTGGTCAGTAAGACCACACCGTCAGTGGAGGTTAGATAGTTTCAGACTCAGAAGACAAGTAAAATCTTTTCAATAATGCAGACTCACAGAAACGTAAAATATTTGGCCAAGTTCATTAGGCAAACTAACTAACCTTTTCAGGAAAAGATGGAGAATATTTTGCAAGTGCTGCCACCAGCTTATGCTCTTTATCCGATTTCTTGGCGGATGAAGTAACACTAGTTGACCTTACAACATCATCTGAATGGACAGTAGATGATGAATGTTTGCTCTTAGGAAACGAATCCTCATCAAAAGTCAGAGTTACATCTCCAGATACAATTTCCACATTTCGTGAAACAATTCCTACAGCCCTATTTCAGAAAAAAGAACAAAAAATGAGTAAACCACTGATTGAGTAAGGATTTATCTTCTGAAACATAAGACGACATGAATCTAGACAAGTGCAAGTATCCAAAAAAGTCTACAAAGTAGTCCATTTAAGCAGGTACCTGTCATGTCCAAACTCGGTAGAAAGAGAGAATTCATCACAAAATAATGCAGCAGAGGATCTGTCTGATGTGGCAGAAGACGTTTGGGAAGCAGTACACCTTTCAAAGCCTATGCTAGAAGACTCATCAGACATCATGCGTGATTCACATAAGTGAACCAGAATCGGTATTACATGCAGCTTAACATATAGATTGGGCTTTGTTCCACCATCCTTAGATATATCTAACTTCAGTTCTTTGACTTCAACTATTGCCTTTCGGGTCTGCATTACACATAGTTTATTACAAAATAGTTTCCACATATCTCTACCAAAAGACAATCAAATCTCAGTACTGCATACGAAGAAAGATAGTTAACTCAAACTAATTACCTTGACAACCATATCTGCGACAGAAACTGAAAGAAACCTTGCAACATTAGCAACCACCATCCATTTTCCCCTGCCTGAAGTACGAGGTTTCTGACTTTTGGCTTTGGGTACATTTTTTGTTGAAGTCGATGACCTCATTACAACTTCAAGATCACATATCAAGACTTGCACTTTTGGATCTCTAGAAAGAAAACCAACGCCGAGTTTGACCAAGGACTGTCGTAAACTAAGTTTAATTTCACCAGCAGACACAGACTCAATAGCACCCTAGAAAAACACTCAAACCAGAAGAAAATCATCTTTGAGATAACTTTACAGTCGTCTCAAAACAAAAACATTAGCAACGAACCATTGTCCAAGTAGAAACAATCATGCAAAAAAGTTGATACTAACAAGACGGTCTGCTACAGAATGTAAAAAGCAGAGATGAAATAAAACTACATTGGTCTTCCACAGAGACAATCTTTCATAGCTACATTGATTTGAATCAATCAAGCTGCTACAGAAACAGTTCTGTTTTTCCTTGGCAATAGTGCTTTAACGAAAAGTTTACAGAAACATTCTTTCTTAGCTACATAGAGAACAGATTCAATCCACTAAGCTTCTAAAGGAACATTTTTGCTCTCTCTTGACAATAGTGCTTTGATGAATAGTCCACAAAAACATTCTTTCTAAGCTACATAGCAGAGATTCAACCCACTCTTAACAGATGCAATCCACTACATTGATCTGATTTAACAGTGATTAGATGATTACACAGAGTTTTCAGGTGTCACCTTTTTAAACTTAACCACGACATCCTTGAGGCATTTCCAACCGCCAACACGGAACACAACAGATGCTCCCAGCACTCGGCTAAGAATCCACGCAAAGAACCTTGAACACAGTCTGAGAAGAAAAAAAGCTAACAATCTCACTACTAAAACACTAAACACCAAAGTAACGTATACAGAATCGAGTAAGCACTTGTAATCAGCTATAAAGGCAAACTCTTGAAGGGAGAGTGGCTCACATGAAGATCATCCACAAGAAGATGGAAACAATCAGGAAGCCGAAGAAGAACTTTGCAGGTGAAGCCTCCATCTCTAGAGCTCACTTGCGCCGGATAAACTGCGAATTCCCCACTAGGAGAGACGAGTTTCACCCGCCGCCGGCACTGAAACAGACGATTTCGAAGCGAAACACCATCTTTGAATTCACGAGAGAAAGCAAAAATGAAACCCTAATCGTTCAGAATTGGAGGAGAGTGCGAGATGTTAGAGCTGCTTCGATAGACGAAAGATCCGATCCGAGAGGTTGTCAAGTGTGATCGCTAGAGAGAGAGGAGAGAGAGAGTGGGTCTGATGAAAGACCATGTGTGTGACTGGTGACGGGTTGAGAGATGGTTGTTGGGATCTAGTGCGGTCAGGTGTAGCGTTTAGGACTCTTTTAGTCAATTTTCTTTCTTTTTTTTTTCTTTTTTAATTTTCTTCAGTCAAATTTCTTTCATTTTTTCATTTAATTGGCCTTTCAGCTTTAGTTTAGCAAAGTAAATAATCAAAGAAAACTAAAATAGTAAAAGAATTAGAGAATTTGTTCGAAATACGATAAATTGGAATTTAAAAAAAAAAAATAGACGCAATCAAAAATAGATTAACATTTAAGTTTAGGATTTAGTGATTATGAGGTGAGATTGAGTTTATAAAAACTTCTATAAAATAATTCTCAAAATTTTATATATGATTTATGAGGGTTAATTTTATATTTTTAATAATAAACTTAAGGTATTACTAGAATAGTTACTTTTACAGGTAGATTTAAAAAGCGGTATCATATTTGATGTAAAGTTAGATTTAGGGCAATTGTCAATAATAGCACCTTTTGAAGTTTATGTCACAAAAAAAACACTAGAAGGAGAAAATCACAAAAATGACATACATTAAAGGGTAAAATATCCCTAATACCCTTGGTTTAAAATTAAATAAACAAACAAAAATAAATAAAAATAAATAAAATAAAAATTAAAAAAATTAAAAATGAAAAAAAGAAATTTTTTTTATAGTTTCAGATTATATTTTTCAGATTCGAAATTTTATAATTTTTTTTTGAAATTTTTTTTTCGAATTTTTTTTTTATTTTTTTTTTCAAATTTTCTTTTTATAATTTAAAAATACTTTTTGAAACTGTTTTTAAAATTTTTATTTTTATTTTAGTATTTATTTTTTATAAAATTTTAAACCCTAATTCCAAAACCCCACCCCCTTAACTCTAAACCCTAAGGTTTGGATTAATTAACCCAAGGGGTATAAGTGTATATTTACCTCTTTAATGAAACCTATTTTTGTGACTTTGAGCCTTGAATGCTACTTTGGGAACAAAAACTTGGTTTGGTGTTATCCTAGTCTTTTTCTCTTAGATTTATTGCTTTCAAAATTGAAGGTCTTAAAAATAAATATATAAGTGTATTTTTTCATCTTAAAAATATCTTAAAACTGCATAGATTTTATTATTATTATTATTTGCTTGTTTCTATTTATTATACTTTTAAGGAATCTAAACTATGTCTTTTTATATAAAAATTAAAAATATGTATTTTTATATAAAAATTAAAAATAGATTTATGAATGTGTGTTTTTCTTATGTGTTCATTTCTATATAGTATATATGCTCTAAAAATAAAAAATAATTAACTTATACAACTAAATTTTCTCTTCCTCAACCAAATTGTTCAGCGAGCTAGATTTTATTTCTAATTCGAATTTTTGGGTAATTCATTTGGATTTTGTTTGTTTTTAACACTTGTCAAATATCAATTACATTATTACATAATCATTTTTTACGTTAACATAACCTCTATTTATATTACATATGATGATCTACTATTTATAACATATATGATACAGATCAACAACTTCATGTACGACGATTCCATGAATGATGTAGCTGAATGATGTAGCTCTACCCGTACATTCGGATCGACGGACGGTTCTACATGTACGACGTGCTCGATGGACAATCTCTCTTTGCAGCACACGGCCACAACAAACGACTTTGCTTGCAAAACTCTATCGATAAGCATATTTCATCCTATAATTTGCAAGAAAATGCATTTTCAAGAAAGCGAAACTCAAACCTAACGTAAAAGCTTTTAAACATTGACCATCAGCCTAGTGTTGAAGTTTTTCTTTGTTTATATATCTTTCTCTTTTTGATGTTTTGTTTCCGATAAAAGTGAGTTTCTAACTCATTTTTTTGGATTAATAAGTTTTGAATTAGTTTCAACTATATTTTGGATCCGAGTGTTATCTCCTCATATCATCGCCTTTTCAATTCGTGTTGATGGCAGAGTAATTTCTTCGTCGTTTATTCATGTTTCTTACTATTGACCTAAGTATAGCTTTGAGACGGGCTTCCATCATGGAAAATGATTTGAGGATGCAAGCTCATATATAAGGTTTGATTTCTTTTAGAAATACAAGATGTATAAATGGTGAGAGACGAGCTTTGCCAATCTCATCTTCTAATTTCCTCTTTGAGATTTTCATGAAAATGAAATTGGACCAACAAAAAATGAAAGTTATTCCTCACTGTTGTATTATACTTTTCTGAACACTACTAAAGTCAATTTTTAGCAAAAAAAAAAAAAACTACTAGGCCAATTAAAAGAAATGATAAGGACCTAAAAACTGAATTGTTATTTTTATATAATATATGATTAGGAACCTGCTTGCTTAGTATAATACAAATGTATTTCAATCACGTATCTCTCCATATATGCTACTTTGCTTGTTAATGGAACTTCACTAAAAAGTCTTAATTTTAAATGTAAAAAAGCTATAAAAAATCGCCTCTAGTCCTATAAAATTCGTTGTTAGTTAAAATATGTTAAACTGGTAAAATAAATTTTTTATTTACTTAATAATTTACTTAATAAACAGATAAATTTTTAAATAAAATTTCAGCAATTAACTATCCACAAAAAAAATTGTTTCATAATGTTGAGTTTTATATCAGTAAGACACACTTACAAATAATTTTGATAAAATATATAAGACACACTTACAAATAATTTTGATAAAATATATATTATATATTTATACCAAATTTCAGAAACATAAATAAAAATGAGTTATTATTATATTTCAAAAATCTTGACAAAAAATTACTTTATGGTTGATGTACAAGTTATTAGTTATTATAATATTTAAAAAATATTGCCTAAAATATAAATTTATAAAAGTATATACTCCCTCCGTTTCATTAAAATAGAAGTTTTAGAAAAAAAATTGTTTCACAAAGATAAAATTTTGATGTTTTCTATACAAAAATTGTAAATTTTAATAAAATTAATTGAATTTATTGAAATATTAGTTAAAAAATAATGACACATAATCAAATCACTTCTCAAATAATTTATAGGAGATATGTTTTTTTACTTGATTTTTCAATGAAAAGATATCATATTTTGTTTGCTATCCACAAATATAAGACTGCCTTAAGATTTCTTTTAGTTTCAGAAGGTGTCATGGAAAATCTCAGAATGTTCGCTAGTGGTTGCATATGAGTTCTTTCTCTTTGAAATTCAGATTATGTTCTTCACATGTCTAACTTTTTTATTACATAAGTCGAGTTAAATTAAGGACCATATTTCAAAACTTAATGATTTGCCTTTAAGAACCACACTTTTGCAGAGCCTTTAACAACGCCAATGGCTTTCGTATTTCATCCTTACTGAAGATTGTGCATGTAATTCTCATGTCCGTGTCCGACAGTCGCTCATGCAGATCCGCCCATCCTAGGTACCAACTTCGCTCTCTTTAGGCATGTGGACCCACCATGTTCTGACAGTCGGGGTCGTTAATTTTCAGAGCATAGAAATAATTTTTGATTGTTCCTTCAATCATTTCATGAACTTTCTCCGTGTTTTGGTATCACTAACATAGTTTCACGAATCATTTTTTGGTAGGTCACTTATCCGTCCAATATTCCAACTAATCATGTTTAACTCTGAAGTTTTTCCTATATAAGCGACCAAAAAAATAAATGCACTTTTGTGACATAGAAATAAAAAAATTAGACTAATATACCATTACTTGATAAAAATAAAATATTAAGATTATATCATATTTATCATATTATTGTATGGTATGTCAACTAGAGTTTATGTTTTTACAGTTACAATTTTTACGTGTTATTTCATCAAATATGCAGAATATTTATCAAGTGCAAGAGAGACTAAACGAATATAACAGATTATTTTTATTATAAAACATTAAATTTGGAAATTTAAACATTTTCAACTATAATAAACTGAAGTATGACACTTTAAGTAATAACTATATTATTTCAAATAATAATTATATTAAGAGACAGATAAATAAGTACCATTTCAAGGAGAATTTTTTAAAATTTTAACAATTAAATATAATACTAAGTTATCAAAATTCAATAACTAAACCTATTATATTTTAAAAATCATACAATTTTACTCCAAACAAAATTAAGTGTGTTTATTAAAAAAATAAACAAACCAAACTACTCAACATATTAATAAAATCAGATATTTAAAACAAAAAAAAATATTTTAGTAAATTAATTTTGTAAAAATATTTATGCTATTTCAAAGTCTAGGCGAAGATCTAGTTTTATAGTTATAATAAAATATCTTTAGATTAAAGATCTGACTTATTTACATGTTGTAGTTGCGTGTGCGGATACATGAGTTTGCATATACGGGTAGTTTCAAGTGTTATTAAGCAATATGTACAAATGACATATCGTTAACAATATATGCGTATACAGAATACTTATATATGACTGGTTGACTAATAGATACAATATCAATTTAATAATAAATTAACAATAAAAATATCAAAATTATATTATTATAATAAAATAATATTAAATTAATATAATGAATAATAATATTACATTTATTAAAAAGTAGTTTAGATAAACTTTAAATTTTTAATAAATAATTTTATTCTCTATGAAGATTAATATTTTATTTAGAAATATTTTGTTTGATTTACATTTGTATATTAATGATTAATATTTTACAAAATAATTTTGTTTAAAGCTCTTATAATATAAATTATGAAATTTTTTAGTCAGTAGAAAATATAAAAGATATTTTTATATTTTTATTATAATATTTGAACTTTAATTTAATATTTATTTTAATTTTTGAAAATATTTTTTTAAAGAATGGTTTTATTATTCCATTGCGCCCAGCAAACGTTAGATGGAACGAACTTTTAATTTTGAGAGTTAAGCGGTATGAATCGGTTTACCATATTTTGTGATTATTGTAAATCACTAATAAACCACTATCACCCATAAAGATATGTTTTCCGATGGTAGGGTAAAACAATCACCCTAAGCTGTTGTGTTGTTGTGTGTTGTTGTTTCTTGCAGTCACAACTGGAGATGCTATATAATGTCATAAAATGGATTGTCTGAGAGTGTTTTTGATTGTTTGGAGATTGAGACATATTAATTAAGGATCCTAAGACACTTCTTTATTAATATTTTTTATTTCAGTACTTGAATGGATTGAATTATCATGTTCACATGTTGTTGTGCTTGTTTTACATCTGGCGCTTGCAAAATAGTTAATTATGTACTGATGGGTTTTTGGGGTTTTCCTTGATTTATCCAGGTCCATTAGAATTTGGTTAGAAACAGAGGATGCTCTGTTTTGTTCTTCATGTATTTGTTGTATGTATCAGCTTTGATGTATGATCCTAATTGCTTGGCATAAGGACCTTTCTAAAAAACATTTAATCACATAGCTTTTATCTCTGAACGAACGGAGAAGAAACTGAAACATAAATTGCAGTAGATCAAGACTTTGCACACATCAGCCAAAGATGATTGGCTAAGCAAGCAAATTCTTTTTTTCTAGATACAAATAATTCTTAACTTAATGCATATGTAGCCAAAGACGATTGGCTTCACAAACAAATTATTTTTCCTAGATACAATACTTATTCTTAAATTGATGCATATGGAAGCAAAATGAGAAAAGGGAGCCAACTTCTGTTGTAAAGAAGCATATAAAGGATCCATCATCGCTCGGTACAAGAACCGGTTACTTACCAAATTCAAGCAAACCGGTGCCCTTGAATTTCTCTTCCATCAATCCATCGATTCGAGCTACCATCTCTGGAGTCAGGTAGTTCTGCCAGTCTCCTACATTTCCCTTCCTGAAGTAGGCACTAGTCTTATATATACAAGGACGATCCTCTCGGTCTTTCTCCCCTTTGTTGGGTTCAAGATTCTTCAACGTCTCGAAACTGCAAAGACTCACAACTTTCTCAACAACCTCTTCCTTCTCTTCCTCAGCTGTGAATCCATAACCCATAAACTCAGCCAGTTTCTTCACATACGGCAAAGGATCAGATCTCATTTTCTCATACTTGAGGAACAAGATCTGATTTGGATTTTCTTGGTGAGCTTTCCAATACGACAAGACATGATCCAGATAAGGACCATAGCCGGAAAGACCTCGACAGAACATATCAAAAGACTCCTCAAGACTATTGAGAGGGCCATTGTCTACCTTTTGCTTTTGGAAGAAAGTCCACATGGAGATGAAAGTGTCTTTTGGGTCTCTCCAGATGTAAACCATCTTGCAACCTGACTTGGAAATCGACTCGGGTAATAACCCGTGAGGCAGATGAGTGGCAAATAGAGTGTTCTCTTTGTCCTTTAGAACATCAATATCAGGGAAGAAAGGGAACTCCATCTCAATGAAAGGAACAAGCTCGTGAGGGTTACGTTTCAGGAGAGAGTTTGAGGAATCGTCGAAGCGAGAGCGGTTGGCTATAGCGGAAGTGAGAGCTTTGAGCCATGTGGTTCCTGTCTTTGGGTAGCTACAGACAAGGAAGTCAATGGGTCGCGCTTGGAAGAACTCTTGCGCGTGGAGACAGCCTTCAAGGAGAAGCTGAATAAACCAGTGACCACCGTATTCAATCAAGGGAGCTTTAGGTCTCCAGCCTTTCTCATGAGGAAACGTAGCGATCAGGTCTTGGTACCGTTTCTTATTCTTCCCAAACTCTGTCTCGGTCTGGTCGTGCATGGATGAGTTCGTGTCGATTGCTGACTCCATTGGAGATATAGAAAGAGGGTATGAGATGGTATTATTCTTTGTTTGGACAGATGAGATTGGGTTTTATAATGAAGCTACGTAACACTGTGTATGATTACGTATCATGGAGCAAGGGTATTCAACCACTAGCTTCCGTGAAATATTTTTGTCTTTGCTGTCAACTCATCGTATACGACCAATTACTCGACTATAAGCTTCCGTCAAAGCCGGGGAGGCTTGAGTCCCACAAACCACTGCGCGGTGCTCCTCTTCATCAGACTGACGGCAGATCTCGAAGCATCACCAGTTCAGTTCCGAGTTACTTCGGTATCATTTCACTTCCTTCATACCGAAAAGTGATGCTCTCCTCACCTCCGTTAATCATCGACCGTGCTTCATTTCCTCTCCGTCGGAGCTTTGCCGGCGACTTCGTATCCTTCGTATTCCGTGCCAGAATGACAGCGTCTCCTGAGGTATCAATTGATTATGTTTGGGCCTGGCCCATGTGTGTTTTTGAACCTGTCAGCCCAAGATATTGGAAAAGACCCAGATATGTAGAAGAAAGAGTTATCCAACGATTAAGATTAGCTAGTGGTGGGGTCAGTTTGAGTTCCTGTGATTTCAACAGGATCTATCCTTCTCGTATTACACGATCATATTTATCCTTTGGGAAAGTTTTACCGGTGGGTTCACCGGGATTGGTTATCCTTCGTTCCTCCTCCTCGGTTTCATTGTCGTTGCCGAGTGTTTGCTTCAGTTCCCTCATCGGTTTGTCATCTTGCGTAGCGATCTCCACGGGATCTGAAGATGCAACCGAGACTACTTCGGTAGTTCTCGTAGATGAGGTCTGGACCTCAACGTCACATTCTGTGACTATTTTCCAGTTGTCCGACTTTGTCGTGAAGGCTCACTCGACGCATTCAAGCTTCGTCTCGAATTCGCTGTTATCTTCGGTTGAAGACTTATCTTTCTTAGACTATTTATGTGGTGTATGTTATGTTTATGGCCAAAGAGGATGTATAATTCCCTCTTGTTATTGTAGTGAAAAAGTTTGATTATGAATGAAAGTAAGTTTGTGTTCAAAAAAAAAAAAAGCTTCCGTCAAAGACTTGTTGTCTTTGCTGTCAACACAACGTATCCGATCAACCACTCGACTAGAATCTTCCGTCAAAGACTTTTTGTCATTGCTTTCTAGTCATCGTATCCGATTTGAGACAAACTCATAACAGGAAACTAACTTATTTCATAATATTATTGAATTTCAATAGTTAAATACGAATAAAAATGAATATCTAACATTTTCTTTAATTTGCATGGAAAACTTTAAACATATAAACTGAAACAGCTGGAGTATCAAACACTAAAGAGAAACTAATTTACATGAAACAAAAAATGCTCGACGGTTCTTGGTCTTCGATAAGTTTTGGCAAAGGTGGAAAGGCAGAGATGAAGCCACGTTGAAACTTCTCCTCACCACACAAAATTTCAACGTCGAAATTTCTTGCATGGAGTTTGGATTCCTTACGGAAGCTCCTCGTTGATCGATGCCCTGACAATACTCAAGGTCGAAATTTCTTTGCATGGAGTTTAATGGTGAGACTTTCACCAGTCCCTTTTGATCTGAGATGTAGCCAATATGTCTTTTTAGTAATTATTTCTGGTGTCATCATTGTTACACTTTTACCATAGTTCATGACGGCCATCCGGGCTCAAGCTCCTAAAGCATGATTAGTGGGAGTTTTTAGGGTGGGGTTCTTAGCAGAATATAAGAAGCTCACGCTAATCATGCTGTTGCAAGACACTTCAGAGCCATATACAGTGTCAAGATTAAAATGATCTTTATCTTTTTGTATTGGGGTTTGACTTGGGTTTTGAAAGGTACGGGCTTTAAAATCACTTGTAAAATATTCAGCTTTGAGCCAATCAATATAATATAAAGTTAACAAAAAGATACTCATGAAGTACGGTGTACGCATAGTACACAATATAACATGGGAAAAACACATGCATTTTACAAATGTTTCAAATAGTATTCATAAGTTGTACTGATGCTGGTGACAAAAAAAAAAGTTGTACTTGATGCTTGCGTTGTAAATTATAACAAACGGCGGCGCCTTAGCGTTGGAAGTGAGTGAAGTTACAGCGTATATGCGATGGGATACGCGTAGGACGGTATTTGTTGTCAAGCCACACAGCCGTTCCTTTTGCCTCCAAAATAGCCTGCTTTGTTAATCATATATAATAAGGATTCGAATCAGAAAACAATGAAAAATCTACAGAAGAACTTAAATAATAGCAACAATATTAACCTCTTGATTAGGAATTTTAAAAATGAACTGGTCAAAATAAATGCGCGCCACATATACGTTTGGCTGAATGAGTTTATTATTCAGTATATGAAGAGTATTTATACAAGAATACAAGTAGGGCTACTAGAACTAATAAGTATTTACAAAGAGATCCTTTAGTATAATCTATTTACTTAACATGCCCCCTCAAGATGGTGGTGCTGTAGTAACACCAATCTTGGACCTTGACACTTGAAAAGGAGCTCTTTGCAGTGGTTTCGTGAGACCATCGGCGAGTTGATCGTGCGTCGAAACATGAGTAACACGGAGGAGTCCGTGCTGGATCTGGCCACGGACGAAGTGGTAGTCGAGTGCAATGTGTTTCATACGTGTATGGAAGACCGGATTAGCACAGAGATAGGTCGCTCCAATGTTGTCGCAATACACGGTGGGAACTGTGTTGATTCGAAAACCAAGTTCTGTTAGCAGAGAAGCAATCCATCGAAGTTCGGAAGCGGTATTAGCAACAGCACGGTACTCTGCTTCCGTTGAAGAGCGCGCCACCCCTTTCTGCTTTTTCGAAGACCAGGAGATCGGCTGAGAACCGAGGAAGATAATGTAAGCATTTGTAGACACATAATCATCTGAGTCACCAGCCCAGTCCGAATCGGAGAACGCATGAAGAGTAGGGGAAGACTGTTTTCGAATGTAAATTCCATGATTCAGAGTTCCCGATAGATAGCGAAGAACACGCTTAGCTGCTTGCCAATGCTCCGTAGTTGGGCAATGCATGAATTGGGAAAGCTTGTTAACGGCATAAGACACATCAGGGCGAGTCAGGGCTAAGTACTGAAGACTTCCAACAATGCTGCGATATTCTTTTGGATCAGAGAGGGGTGAACCTGCTTTTAGCGTGAGCTTAGGATGAGCAGCAAGAGGAGTAGGAACAGGCTTAGTGTTGAGCATATTTGCTTTCACTAGAAGATCGGTAATGTACTTCCGTTGCTTGAGGTGGAGACCTTGTGGTGTTCTTATCGTTTCGATGCCGAGAAAGTAACTCAGATTTCCCATATCTTTTATAGAGAACCGAGTGGAGAGAGAGGTGATGACGTTTTGCACAGCACCAGAGTCATTTCCTGTCACCAGAATATCATCAACATAAACAAGTACATAGACCAGCTTCGAGTTTTGCTTATAGATAAAAAGAGATGTATCAGCTAACGAGTTCGTGAACCCAGACTGCAGGAGATAGTCTTTCAGTTCCGAGTACCAAGCACGGGGTGCTTGCTTCAAACCATAAAGAGCTTTCCGGAGCCGACATACGTGACCAGGCCGATCAGAGTCTGTGAAACCTGGAGGTTGCGACATGAAGACCTCCTCCTTTAGGTGACCCTGCAGAAAGGCAGTGTTGACATCTATTTGGCGAACAGGCCAGTCGTGGTTAACAGCCAGGCCAAGAACAATACGGATGGTGGTTGACTTGATGACCGGGCTGAAAGTATCCTCATAATCAATACCTTGCTGCTGATGATAACCTTTCGCAACTATGCGAGCTTTGTATCGATCAATGCTACCATCAGGGTTATACTTAATGGTAAACACCCAACGGCACCCAACAACATTCATCTTTGCAGAAACTTCAACTAAATCCCAAGTATAGTTCTCTGTAGTAGAGTTAAATTCTCTGGACATTGCATCACGCCAGTGCTTGTGTTTCATAGCCTGTTGCCAGGTAGAAGGGATCCAATGTGGATCAGATTGAAGGTTTGCAGTAAGATTGTACCGTGTGACTGGTTTGGTGATGTTGTTCCTCGAGCGTGTTGTCATGGAGTGTCGAGGGTTGACTTGCTGCGGCTGTGCGACAACAGGTTCAACAACTGTAGGCTCTGGAGGAGATGCATTAGAGTGAGCATCAGACGATGAGGACGTTGCTGGCGTTGGAGTCGCAACTGGAGATGGCATAGGGACCGCAGGTGTTGAATCGCAGCTCGTGGGTTCGGTGTTCATAGTCGCAGCCGGAGATTGTACGAGTGGCAGTGTTAGGGGGATAGTGGTAAATGGTGGGGACATATAGGGTTCTTGATGATCAGCGGGCTCACTGGGGGTTGGCTTGGTCATGGTAGGGAATGGATATTCAGTCTCATTGAACCGAACATGACGGGAGATATAAATGCGGCCAGAGGTAGGTTCAAGGCATTGATAAGCACTCTGAGACAAAGAATAGCCAACAAACAGACATGGCAGAGAGCGATCTTGGAGTTTGTTTGGGGCATAAGGGCGAAGCCATGGGAAACAGAGGCAGCCGAACGTGCGGAGCTTTTGATAGTTTGGTGGTGTTTGAAAAAGTTTCTGGAAAGGTGAGGTGTGTGAGAGGATAGGTGTGGGTAAGCGATTGATTAAGAACACAGCTGTGGCAAAGGCAAAAGGCCAGTATATGAGAGGCATCTTGGCGGCTGAAAGAAGGGAGAGGCCAGTTTCAACTATATGGCGGTGCTTTCGCTCGGAAAGGCCATTGTGTTGGGGTGTATGGGGAGGTGTGGTGAGATGGGATATGCCATGATTAGCAAGGAACTGACGAAGGGCAATAAACTCCCCGCCATTGTCAGAATAAAGATTGCAGATTTTGTGTTTGAACTTGGTTTCAGCGATGGGTTTGAAGGTTTCGAAGATGGCTTTGACATCAGACTTTTTGGTGAGGGGAAAGAGCCATGTGTACCTAGTGAAGTGGTCAACTAGGACAAGATAGTAGCGATAATTTTGTGGTGATAAGATAGGAGATTGCCAGACATCTGTGAAGATATATTCAAGAGGATGAGAAGAGGCAATGGAACTTTGATGAAAAGGAAGTTTCTGAGTTTTATTAAGCAAACAATCGTTGCAAGGAGAAACAGAAGTAGAGTTTGTGAAACATGGTAAAGAGAATTGAGAAACAACAGCTTTTAAAATAGAAGAAGATGGGTGGCCGAGTCTCTTATGCCATTGAGCAAAGCTAGTTTTGGTGTTTGGGTAGGTAACATGGGAGGCTGTAGGCTGGGAAAGGGACACTGGCCACTCATACAAATCATTCTTCGTGCGACCTTGAAGCAACCGGACCCCCGTGCTGAGATCCTTCCCCTGAAAGGAAGCAGGAAAGAATTCCACAGAGACTTGATTAGCATTGCAAAGACGATATACGGAAATCAGGTTTTTGTTTACACTTGGGACACATAAGATATCTTGAAGCTTAAGTGATTTCAAAAGTGCAGGAAGTGAAGCAGAACCGATATGAGAGATTTTCAAACCTGTACCGTCAGCAATGGCAACTTCATCAGCACCCGTGTATGGCTGATGTAAAGCGAGATTGTTCAAGTCGGAGGTGAGATGGTGGGTTGCACCACTGTCCAAGAGCCAAGCGTTTGGATTGTAGAGTGTGGTTTGCGCTGCATTAGCGCGAGGTTGCATTGTCATCTGGTGAGAACCGCCACCATGGAGCTGAGGACACCGTCGCGCACTATGTCCGAAGACACTGCAGATCTGACACTTCCCCTGATAACCGCGCGAGGTGTTCTGTTGCTGTGTTGAGGAAACCAATTGTTGCTGCTGCCAGGTTTGGTTTCCACGGTAGCCTCCACGGCGCGAGTTGTTGTTGTTGTAATTGCCACGGTTTTGATTGAAGGAGCCTCTGTGATTGGTGAAGTTTGCTGTAACGGGAGCAGGAGACACAGGAGAGACAATGCTTTGGAGTTTTGCTTCTTGATTAAGAAGCTTCTCATGGATCTCAGGTAGAGACGGAGGAGTTTCACGACCATCAATCTGATCAACAATGGTCTTGTACTCCTCTGGAAGACCATCGAGTACAAAGTCAATTTGATCTTCATGATCAAGTGCCTTGCCAAGCAAGGCGAGTTCATCAAAACGAGTGGTAAGGCCTTGAAAATACTCGTTGATTGATTTGTTCCCTTTCTTCCAGTTCTGGATTTGTTGACGGATCTGCTTGACATGGGCTCTGCTCGGTTTTGCGTAGGTCATTGTAAGAGTTTGCCAAACTTCAGACGCAGTCGACGCAGTAGACAGGATGGGTTGGATCGTTGTGGTGATTGCTCCAAGCAAAGCACTGTAGATCAAGCGGTCTTGTCTTTTCCAGAGTGTGTATGCCGGATTGGTTGTGATGCCATCATCAGTGGTGATCGTCGCCGGAGGCACAATGATAGATCCCTCGATATGGCCATTTAGATCATAGCCATCAAGCAGAGCGTGGACTTGTCTACTCCACATCAGAAAGTTGGAGCTCGTAAGCTTTGTCACGTTTGTCATATTGACATTGAGGATGGAGGTAGTTGCTGAGACAGCAATGGTTTCAGTAGTTGATGCCGGCGAGTTTGCAGACATGGTGGGATGAGAGAAAAAAAAAAAATTTGAAAAAGAAGATGGCGGCTTTAGATTAGGTTTACTCAAGCTCTGATACCATATACGTTTGGCTGAATGAGTTTATTATTCAGTATATGAAGAGTATTTATACAAGAATACAAGTAGGGCTACTAGAACTAATAAGTATTTACAAAGAGATCCTTTAGTATAATCTATTTACTTAACACCACAGATGTCCCCGTTATCCCCGTTTTCACCACAAACTTGCAACCACTCTGTTAAAAGAATTTCTATAAAACATTGACAAAATAATATGTGACAAATATTCAATGAGAAACGGGTCAAAATTTCACGTAGAGTGAAATGAACTTAATGGTTAAATCGGACACTGCCAACGCTTCACCAGAACAGGACACTTCTTCACAGTTGATACCGTTACTTTCCATAAATTCGTGTCGACCTTAGTATGATAATGTTTTAAAAAACAAAAACCGATAAGAATGAGATGTTTAGTAAGAACAGAGCTCAACTCTATACGATGATTTATCATAGTTTGAAGCAAAAATATTTGCTACCCAATTAAACTAACCGTGTTGGCAGTAGTTTGCGTAAACAGCATTGTTCACAACACCAAACTGATCCAATTCATAATCGCAATTACTTTAAGTTCAATCTCATGGAATCTACTCATTCTGCCAAACAAAAAATTTGGTGATGATATTCGGGTTCCTACAAATTTCAAGATTAGTTTGGCCTTGGCCTGAGATATGAAATTCAGAGAGATGTATGGCAGTATGTGTACTCATTTCGTCCTTTCTGTTCTACACAAGCATGACGTTTGAAGGTATTTTCGCCCCAAAGAGGTACCCCCCCCCCCCACAACCCCCATATCCTTATATAATCTACAAATTGCATAAAACACGCTCAATTCAACACCTAGACTTCATGTGTCATCATAACAAATTTAGCAAAAAAATTCCCGATCGAAGTTTGAAGTGTGCATTTTGCTAATTCCACACTCGTTTTTTGGTCAGCATGATTCCACACTCTTATAACACCCGTTTTATCCTCTTAAGAAAACGGAAGAAAACACATTTAAAATTCACTATCTGAAATAAATTACATCAAAAAGTCTGAAAAAAAGAATCACGATAATCTCAAAAACACCAAATCATACACATATTCATTTACTTGTTTGACTGACCTGAAAAAACGAGAAAGATAGGTAGATAACAAGACAGTTATTCAGTGAGGATGAAATGCTATACATGTATGTCCAAAGACTGTGACGTAGCACTTTGATCCGATAAGCTAGTTATGATATGAATAAACATCATGACACAATATGTCACACATAATAATCAATGTGCTGATAATACATAAGCTTGTTTATTCATCACGTATTTTCTTCGTACATACATATATAACATACTGACCGTCCATGGCTAATGGGTCTCCCACGTCTACTCACTTGGTCTGTTGGCCTCATCTTGTACGATGGTCGCTGTACGATGGTCGGTGCGATAATTTTTTTGGAAGTCTGAAAGTCTTATTTACTGACCATGCAATCACCACATGGTCTTCTTCCATGTTTTGGCTCACACACACAATATTATGAATTACTTTCCAATATGTCACACATTCTTTTACTATTATAGCTTAGGTACGTTTAACTTTGGAGTTCTATCTCGACAAATAACTGGAAAGATCAGTGCAATTTGGTGAGATAGGTAGCCAAATAATTCTATAAAAAAATTCAACATACACCATACACCAGAATGTTACAATTAACTCCCTTTCACCGAGCGCAACGAGGACGTTAGCCCTAGGATTGTAACCCATGTTATTGTGAGCCACACAAGACTACATACTCGTCTGGATTAGGTTCTGATATCACTTGTAACACCCCAACTGCATATGGCTATCGAATCTTCCATGCCCGCTCTGTCGGTCTGTGGATCCCATCCCGTCTGACAGTCGATGCGTTAATTTTTCGAAATCCTGAAAATTTGTTTATTGATCAACATGACATTTATCCGTATTTTGCTTCATTCACTCAGTATCGAAGATGACTTTCCAATAGGTCATTTATCTTTCTACTATTCTAGATTAAGCATACATAATTTTGGTGTTCTTTCTGAACAAATGACTGATAAGATAAATATACTTTGGAAACATACGTAGAAATTTAAATTATTCTACTGAGTTTTTCACCGCATGTTACAATATATTTAAGGATATAATAAGTATGCATAGTACATAATTTTTTCCATGTACAGTACTTTCGTATTCTTCTCATATACGTCGACGCTACAATTAAAATACATAGTTATTCCCTGTACTCTCCTAACTAATGCATGATAAAAAAAATGCTTCCTTATATCCACGCAATCTACACACAAAATGTCTGATAGTGCAAAGAAAGGATTTTTCCGAATATACATTGCTACTCCATCCCTCGGGCTCCTGCCGAGAATAGATCATCAACCTTAGTGTTGTGTTGTTGCCTAAAAGAGAACTTGGTGAGTCGGTGTCAAGTGTATACCATGAAAAACTATCTCCCATGCATGATGCATCAAAACCTTTTTCTAACTAAAGCACTAAAAACTGTAACGACCTTGTTTAATCAAACTGGCTTTGTTTTCTTTCATTAATTAACCTTTAAGAAAACAAAGCTATACACATGTTTATTTATTGTGTGTCGTCTCTGCATGTGTGCTCATGTGCTGCATATATAATTTTATATAGAGACCAAAGCTGTAATCAACGCTGTCATCACCATCTTCATTCCTACCAATTGCCTCTTCTCTAGCTTCTCTCTTAGAAACTCTCCTAAAAATTATCACCTCCCCTTCTGATATTTGTCCTCAAATCATCATTCTTTATCTCCAATGGGTTTATTAACTGTAACCGACACTACCTTACCGAAACAGGAAGAGACCGTGACAGAATCAATTACAGAATTCGAGAGGAATCAAAAACGGTACCAAGAACTCATCGCCACCTTTCCTCACGAGAAAGGCTGGAGACCAAAAAATCCCTTGATCAAGTACGGTGGTCACTGGCTGATAAAGCCTCGCATTGAAGGCTGCCTTTACGCGCAAGAGTTCTTCCAAGCACGACCTAGTGACTTACTCCTCTGCAGCTATCCAAAGACAGGTACCACTTGGCTCAAAGCCCTCATTTTCGCAATCTCCAATCGGTCTCGCTTCAACGATTCAACAAACCCTCTCTTAAAACGTAATCCTCACGAGCTTGTTCCTTATATTGAGATCGAATTCGCTTTCTTCCTTCACATTGATGTTATCAATAACAAAGAGAACACTCTGTTTGCCACTCATCTCCCGCACGGATTATTACCCGAGTCGGTTTCAAGATCTAGTTGTACAATGGTTTACATCTGGAGAGACCCTAAAGACACTTTCGTCTCCATGTGGATTTTCTATAAGAAGCAAAAGACACAGGATGGCCCTCTCAATAGTCTTGAGGAGTCTTTTGATATGTTTTGTCGAGGTTTATCTAGCAACGGTCCTTATCTTTTTTTTTTTTTTGATAAAAGATATTCTATTTAAAGCATAAGAGTGCAAATGTTACAGGCTACTACCAGTGGGCCAACAGACCCAAAAGCATGAAACAAGATAGAACATTATAGAACCCAATCTCAACTGAGGAGAGTGAAAGAGACCGGTAATCAGTTCGTAGGAGAGTTAGAGAACCACATTTGGAGTAGAGCTGAAGCCTGAGCTGGTTGAGCGGATCGGAGAGAGGCGATTCTTCGTCTGATGGTGTGATCTATCTCAGAGATGATGGAGGTTGAAGATCGGAAAGAATGTCTATGTAGTCTGCTGTTTCTCTCCGTCCAGATGGTGTATAGAGAGGCTTGCCAAGCGAGGAGGAGAAGTGTTCGGTGTATTTTTGTCCCTTTGAACGCCTGGAGCTGTTGCAGCTGTGCTTCCCAATCACGCCTGGGCGTGAAGCCACATCGGAGAGCAAGCGGCGACCAAATAGCCCAAGAGTAGTCACACTCAAAATAGATATGCGATCTTGATTCAGCGTAGGTGTTACAGAGCAGACAGCGACTGTCCGTTTGCAGTCCCCATTGGAGCATACGGTCGCGAGTAGGGCAGCGGTCTAGTACCATGAGCCAAGTTCTGATTTTGTGTTTTGGGATACCACTCCCGAACCACACCAGTTTGTGCCACGGAACAGTGGGGCATTCATCTCTCAGTGCATCATAAATCAAGCGGGTAGAGTAGGAGGACATAGGCGTACCTTGTGGGCACCAGTCCCTCTTGTCTACTGAGTCAGTTAGCTGGAGCGAAGTGAGGAATGCGTAGATGAGTACTTGCTTTTCAGATCTCGCCGGTGGGAGAACCCAGTGGTCTGTCACCCATAATTCAGCTAAGGTCGTAGAGTAGGGGATTCCCACCGTCATGCAAGATTCCCCCTCCAAGAACTTCCTGATATTTCCAAATGGTGACCAATGAGAAGTCCAAAAGTAAGTTGTTTCCCCATTACCCACAAGATGCTTGATCCAGTTGTAGGCTGTATCTCTGAGAAGTAGAAGCTTGTTGGCTAACCAGGAGTTTTTCTGCTTTGTGTTAATGACCCAGAAGTTATTGAGGTTGCCCTCCAAAACTTCAGTTATGTACCACCGAGACCAAATTGATTCCTGCTTGAAAAAGAGTATCCAAATCAGTTTAAGTACAAAAGCCAAATTCCAAGTGGAGATCTTCCTAAGCCCAAGCCCGCCTTCCTGCTTAGGTGTAGTGACCTTCATCCACGCGACTTTTGCTGCATTGGCACCATCCGTTTTGCCTTTCCATAGAAACTTACTGCAGAGCGAGTCAATCTCATCAACGCAAGCTTGGGGGAGAATGAAAGAACATGACCAGAAATTTATAATTCCAGCTATCACCGTGGAGAGTAGCTGAAGTCTGCCTGCCATCGAGAGTGATCTCACTGTCCAGCTGTGGAGTTTTGTCTTGATTGATTGAATAAGCGGAGCACAGTGGAGCATGGATAACTTCTTAGTGCAGAGGGGGACCCACCTAGGTATCTTACCGGCAGCACGCCTTCAGTGAGACCCGTTGCGGCTTTGAGCTGCGTTAGTTCATGAGGCTTCAGCCCTGCTGCGAAGAGAGACGTCTTATCGATGCTCACTGCAAGGCCTGATCGAGCTTCAAAGTCGTTTAGGATCTCTAGAATATTAGTGACTGAGCGTGGAGAGCCATCTGAGAAGATGAGGAGATCATCTGCAAAGGAAAGGTGAGTTAATTCCGTTCTTTTACATTTAGAGTGATAATAAAATTTCCCCTCCTTGGCCGACTTATTCAATAAGTGAGACAAGCAATTCATTGCTAGCACGAAGAGATATGGAGATAAGGGATCTCCTTGCCGAAGTCCGCGAGTACCCTTGAAGTATCCGTAAGAGGAACCATTGAATCCAAGGGAAAAAGAAGCAGAACAGACGCAAGCCTCGATCCAGCGGATCATCAGATCCGGAACATCAATGCTCCTAAGACATTGGAAGATGAACCCCCAGCGGATGGTGTCAAAGGCTTTAGCAATGTCTACTTTGATGGTAACTCTCTTGGGCCCTCCTTCCTTGTGGTAACCTTGAACAATTTCCGAGGCTAGGATCGTATTTTCAATGAGCAGGCGCCCCTGAACGAATGCTGTCTGATTAGGGAGAATGACTTCTGGCAGAATGATCTTTAGGCGCTTGACCAGCAATTTAGATATTGTCTTGTACGTGGTGTTGCAGCAGCTGATAGGTCTATAATCCGTGATTGCTGAAGCTCCTGGTCGTTTTGGGACCAAGGTAAGAATCGTTGCATTTGTGGAGGAGGGCAGAAACCCGGTTTCAAAGAACTTGCGTATGGAGACCACAGTCTCCTCTCCTACAACTGGCCAAGCGGATTTGAAGAACGCAGAGGTAAAACCATCTGGTCCCGGTGACTTGTTAGGGTTTAGCTTGAGGATTGTCTTTGCAATTTCTGTAGTATCAGGGAGAGAAGATAGTAGGGTCTGTTGAACGGGGGAGCACCTGAAAGGCAGCAACTCTAGGAACCAATGAAAGGGGGATGATAGAGGAGGGAGATGAACAGGGGAGAGAATGCTCTGAAAGTGTGCAAGTGCAATCTCACAAAGTTCAATCGAGTCCGTGACAAGTAGGCCACATGGAAGCTGAAGAGAGCGGATCGAGTTGTAGGAGTTCCTTGCTGCAGCCACTCTCATGAAGAACAAAGTGTTTTGGTCTCCAAGTCGCAGCCAGTTGATCCTCGACTTCTGCTTGAAGAACGCTTCCTCTACCCCTCGCAAAAAGGTCCAGTGAGTAATCAGATCCTTTTCTGCTTGGAAGTTTCCTTCATTCGGTTGATTTAGACATTGAACCTGCACATCTTTTAACAAACTGTTAGTAGAAATAACTCTCTTTTGGATATCTGAAAATTTGTCTCTCGCAAGTGTTTTCATCACTCTCTTTAATCCTTTTATTTTAAAACCCAGGGTCGAAAGATCAGTCGCTACGCTTCCACTCTGAAACCAGGCAGTCTCAACCACTTGCAAAAAGGATGGGTGTTGGGGTAGGAAGTTTTGGAATTTGAAAGGCTTGGTACCAGCATGGGGAAGGGGACAGGCTAGGTCTATAAGACAGGGAGAATGATCAGAGAACTCATGGGCGAGGAAAGAAGCCACACTGTTAGGGAAGGATTCCAGCCACACACTGTTTATCAAAGCCCGGTCTAGTTTTTTAGTAACAGGGGCTGAAGGGTTCTTGTTTGTCCATGTGTTAGCACAGCCTTGGAATCTAAGATCAGAGACACCAAGCTGGTTGAGGTTATCTTTCAGCTCGAGCATATCAGTGGAAAGGTGGTCTACTGTAGGTGATGAATGCTCTTGGTAGTGAGTAATCTGATTGAGATCACCACCTATCAACCACTTTTTATTCTCCAGGAACAAGGTGGTTTGTATTTCAAAAAGCTCTTCCCATAATGTTGTTCTTTCCTCTCTTGTGTTTGCAGCGTACACAGCCGTAAAAGTGAAGTTGTTGTCGCCTGGGAGGGAGACATTACAAGTCATCGACTGGCGCGATTGATGTAGCACGTCAACAACAGCAGGGAACTTCCAGATGATAACAATCCTACCATCAAAGTCAGTGTCATGGTTTGAGACATGATTCCAACCCGGGCAGAGAACTTTTAGGATAGAAGAGAGATTGGGTTCTTTAATGTGAGTTTCCAAAAGGGCACCCATTAAGGGTTTATGGGTAGCTAGCCATTGAACAAAAGGTCTATGCTTGTCCGTCTCATTAATACCGCGGACATTCCAAAAAAATATATTAGTACACATGATTAAGCAAGGGTTTGAGTCACCCCAGAAGGAGCAGACTCGGGTAAAAGGTCAAAAGAAGAGGATACGGGAGTTGAAAATTTGGGGGATGATGGGGTTATGGTTTGGGTTTGGATGGGGGAGGGTTCAGTGTTTGAGGAAGGAGGAAGCAGCGCGGAGAGAGGAGGGGGTTGAGTGGGATGATGGGTGGGAGTATCTGATGGGAGAGAACAGAAGGGGTTTAGGGAAAGGATTGAAGGCTTTTTAGTGGGTAAGAGGTTGTTTGAGATAATGATGGGTCTATCTTTGAAGACTGCCGGGAGGGCAAGGACAGAGGCTTCAGCAGATGAGAAATCCATGTCAGAACAATCAATGATAGTTTCTTTGGTGGGACATGGCGAATCGATTTCCATGGAAGGAGGATCAATTTCAGTTTCAGGTTGGAGAGAAGAGACGGCAGGAGTAGAGGGAAGAGAAACGGGAGGATTTTGGCTACGATCAGAGGAAGTAGGAACGGGTGTGGGACCAGACTGTGAGTTAGAGGTGGGGATGGGGATTTTGGCTAGAGGTGGGGTGGTTTGGGAATCAACTGCGGTTGGTAGTTTCCTTCTGTTTACCAGAGTCCAGTCTTGAGGGCCTTTAGGACAGTTATTCATGAGGTGACCCATAGAACGACAGGAGAAGCAAAACTTAGTAGAGGGGTTGGCCTTTTTAGGAGGGTGAGAGGATGATGAGGGTTTAGCGTTAGGGTTTTTGGATGGGGGATTCTGTTTGGGAGTGGGGGCAGCAGGAGGGGGGAGGAGAGGGCAGTGACGTTGGATATGACCTACTTCTTTGCAATGCGCACAGGAGGGGGGCACCCAAGGGTATTCAACATCTACAGTGACAAAAGTTCCATTGGACCTTCCTACTTCCACTTGAGAAGGGAGTGAAATGGTAGTATCAATCTCCACTTTGACATGGGCAGTACTGATGCTTGTCAGACATAGCGTCCAATCATCAGTTTCTCTTGGGTCACCTATTTGGCCAGCTATATGGCTTAACCCAGCATCATACATAAGGTCAAAGGGGACACCTTTTAGGTGAGCCCATAGTTGAATTCTTTGGAGTGATGGAGAGTAGTCTTCCGGGTGCTCAGACCGCTGAGATACGTAGAACATGGAGGTGTCTACATACCAGTATCTTTTTTGCAGCACCTTCTCCCTTATGAACTCATTTTGTAGTCTTACTAGAACAGAGTTTGACTGGGGCAGCATATGTATCTCAAGATGCTTTCCTTTGCCCCACAAGTAGTTGAGAACATTTTGAATGAGACTATATGCCGGAACTCTACCAAAGAATCGACAGACAAGGAAATCCTTGTGTAGTTCAGCCCCTTTAGTATACACTTCATCAGGGATGATAACACGGGGGATGTCTGACGGAGAAAAGTTTTGGGGAGATAATCGTCGGAGAAAGCGATTAATGGTAGCTTTGGTTTTTGCTGCATAGGTAGTTTGGGAGGATGAGGCAGTGGTGGGGGGGGACAGGGGGAGCAGGAGGGGTTATAGTGGTGGGGAGTTTGGGGGGAAGAGGAGTAGGAAGGGTTACCGGGACAGTAAGGGAAAAAAGAGGGTTAACAGTTTTCAACGAACCTTGGGGTACTGTAGATGAATCAGATCTAGGGTTTTCAACTCCACAAAAGAGAATTGAGGAAAAAGCAGCCAGAAGTTGGGCCGCAGAAGAGGTAGTAGATGGCAGAGAACCAAAGACAGGGGACTCTGCAGTGCCCAACGACAGAGAAGAAGTAATTGGAACAGGGGGAACAGTGGAAATGAGGGGGAGTGGAGAGAAAGTGCGACGTTTTGGGGGTTTTTGGCCACCAGAGAGAGGAGAAGGGAGAGGGGGAAATTGGAGAGGGTCGGGAGGGTCAGGGGGATCGGGCTGGGGCGGCGAATGGCTGAGATTGCCAGCCGGAGTCGGAGGTTTCAGAGGGGGAGCAAGCGCTACAGTCAACCAGGGGTTTTCCATTTTTCTTTTTAAAAAAAGGATTTATGGGTTATGGATTCACAGCTGAGGAAGACAAGGAAGGGATTGTTGATAAAGTTGTGAATCTTTGTAGTTTCGATACGTTGAAGAATCTTGAATCCAACCAAGGGGAGAAGAATATGGAGATCCGTCCTTCTAGTTTTGCGAATAGTGCGTTTTTCAGGAAGGGTGAGATCGGAGATTGGCAGAACTACCTGATTCCGGAGATGGCAGCTCGAATCGATGGATTGATGGTAGAGAAATTGAAGGGTTCCGGTTTGCTTGAATGGTATGTAACCGGTTCTTGTTCCGAGTGGTGATGATGGATCCATTATATTGTTTCTTATACAACAGAAGTTGACTCCTTTTCTCATTTTAATTTCACGTGTTTGTAGGTTTTGTTTTAGTTTTTGGTTTTTGCTTTTGTAAAAACCATTTTTTATCCAATCAAGTTTTTAACTATTATTTTTTATTTTTGTAAAAACCATTTCACTTGCCAATCAAGTTTTTAAACAAATAGATTCCCTAAAATTCAGGAAAACTATTTTTTTCAAAATTTCAACCAGTTTGTGAAGAAAAGCAAAAACCAACTTTTGTGGGTTTTCAATACAAAAACAAATTTTTTTTATTTTATATAAAATACTATATTTTAATTAATTAATAATTAAGTAAATAATGTTTTCATAAAGATAAAATTTCCATACAATTTTTTTATCATTTAATATTAATGTAAAATATTTATGTGTTTCATATATGTAAATAAATATAGATAATTTCAGTATTAGTTGTAACCAATTACTTATCAATATCTATAAATAAATTATTGAATAATTTTATTATACATACTAAACAACAACTAAAAATTATAAATTTAAAAAAAATTATTAATACAATATATGGAGAAAGATATGAAGGACCGTCCTTGTAGCTATGCTAATAGTGCGTATTTCAGGAAGGGTGAGGTCGGAGATTGGCAGAACTACCCGACTCTGGAGATGGCAGCTCGAATAGATGGATTGGTGGTAGAGAAATTGAAGGGTTCTGGTTTGCTTGAATGGTAAGTAACCGGTTCTTGTTCAGAGCGATGATGGATCCTTATTTGCTTGTTTACAACAGAAGTCTCCTTTCCCCATTTTAATTCCACGTGTTAAGTTAAGAATAAATCTTGTTTCTCGTTTTGATTCGCTATGTGTGAATCTGAATTGGCTTCTTAAATTTGTCGTGAACTTTCCGCTTTGAGCTTATTCCTTTTGTTGATCTATGCTTTATCTTAATTTACACTCAAATCGTAAACTGATTAAATCCCCTATATATTTGAGAAACATTACAACATTTTTTTGTAGCTGCATGTCATCACTAGAATGATTCTTAGAATCTTTAGAAAAATAGGTTGATCCATCTAAATATATAATAAACTTTTTATTAAGCTAACCATAAATACATTCTTAATGTACTTAATTATTTCCATAAATAAAATTACGGAATTACATAATATGGCTAAAATATATATGACAATTAATGACTTTGAATAATAAAGATTTGATAAAAATAAGTGTATGTTATATTATATTTTTTTAATTTTAAACTATTAAAATAAATTAAACAATCATAGTAACCATTTAATAAAAATTAAAAAATTTCTTTATATGTTGTATTTGGTATTTTTAAAAACGAGTATAAATTACTAAAATCATTAAAAGTTTCACATTCAAATTTTGTGATCTATGGTTTAAACTTTTTGTTATGACATGATACAAATAATTAAAAAATCATATAAGTTGAAAGTCTCATTTAATAATTATTAAAATTAAATATATATAAAAATATATATGTATATGTATATTAAATTATATGTCATATAAGAAAATAAATAAATATCTTAATTTTGAAATTTACTTTTAACAATTTTTTTTGAAAAAATATTGACAAATTAATTTTTAAAAATATTATAAATTACATAAACTATTAATCCCACAGTAAAATTTTGTTATCAGTAATTTAAATTTTTTGCTATAACAGATACAAATGATAAAAAAACATGAGCAAAAGCATAATTTAATAAATATTAATATTAAAATATACTATATATATATGTTACTATCATTTAAATTTAATTATATACCATATCAAATAGAAAAATAATATTCTTTTAGATTAATAAAATTTATTTATATGTTCGCACCAACTTAATTATATAGGTAATAGTTACTGACTTTTTAATTATTAAATATATTTTTATTATTTCATAATAGGTTAGAAACATATAATATATAAAATAATTTATATATGTAACGTTCATTCCGCGCGAGGCGCGGATCTTAGCCTAGTATCAAATATTTGATCAAATTCCAATAATAAAGATGTGGACTGGTCCAGAATATTTACTAAAATTTGACCTAGAAAATAGTACATTTTTAGGTGGGGCTTATTCCCAAGTCACGTGCCTAGCTTGACGCTCCAACCGACTAATTTCCTAAGGGCAACATTATCAATACGTCCCCAAATGAATAGTACAAGGACTCATAAGGACTCACCTCATCCGTCCTTTATTTAGGGACTTTTCCTCTTCTTTTTTCCTCGGTCCTGATGTTTTGTGGTCCTTCCCCTCTTTAGGAACCCTTAAGGAACTGACTGATAATGTTGGCCTAAGAATCTGTTTATTGACGCCAGATAGACCAATGATATATTTGAGATGGTAAGTTTTGAATACAGGACATTTACCACTTTTTTTTTAAATCCGTCGTACCGCTCCACATTGATTGTGTGGTTTGCCCAGCCTTATTTAGTCTGGCGATAGTGCATGTGGCTGATTTGATCTCTTTTCCCATGCATGGTCTACCATTTGAACTTTCTAATAATTTCGTAACTTTTTCCATCTGCCCGAAACAATTGTTTCAAAACTTTCACTTACAAACTTTTTTTTTTGACTAAATTTTCACTTACTTAATCAACTCCCTTAATTTACTGTAATCTATTATTTATGAACCCCCAGGTTCTCTGTTTAAATTGTATCCAGCTGTGTGATGTTTGATCATAGCAGGTTTTTGATCGCTTTTTAACTTCTAGATCACTTAAAACTACGAGTATGATTTTTAACAACTTACTAGATATTGACTGCGCACCCACGGTATATTGGTTCTTATATTTTATATATTGATATTTGTTTTTATTAATTAGTGTTATATATTTTAGATTAGTCGTAATATAACAAATTGTATTCAAAATACCTGAAATGAATCGGGTAATATGATTATTTGGTACAAATATCCGAACCCGTTTCATATACATTTGTTATTTAGATATTTTTAGGTTCCTATACATCATAACCAAACTCATCTAGACCCAGAAGAACCTAACTCAAAACCCACATATAAATTATGATATTCAAGCGTAGCCTAATTTCAAAAAACAAAAAAAAAACAATATCCGAAAAGAACAATCCGTACCTAAATGGATAGCAAATGTTCATTCCTAACTAATTTTATAAACTAATAAAAATGATTTTTTCTATGTGTTTGCCTAAATTAAATAAAATATAAAGAGATTTTTGTTGAGTAAAATAATTATATGGAGTGAAAAATTAAGTGACAATAAATGTAATATATTTTTATTGTTTTGATTTAAGTTATTATTTTATTCACAAATACATATCTTTGAATTATGTTTTTGGTTACGTAATCTTACACCGAATTGAAACTAAAAAAAACGTTTTAGTAAAACAAACTAAACTGAACGTTTAACCATATCCAAAACCTAGTTGTTTTACAATTTTGATTTTATAATTGACACAAAGGTATTGTTGATTAACTAATAAATAAAAATCTGCACTATTATTATGGTAATATAATTAATGATGTGATGTATTGCCAAGATAATATAATTAATGAAATTGTTAAACAGAGTGAAACATGGAAAATAATTAATGTAATTATATTAATAAAATTACTAAAAAAACAATATATTTCTTTTTTATACTAATTTATGTATTTTCAAACAGTTCTCATTTATATTTAGGGATGTCAAAATGAGCTGACTCGCTCAACTAAGCTCAGCTCATAGTGAGCTCGGGTCTTTCGTGAGTTAGCTCAGCTCATTTATTATATGAGCTTTCGTATGTAAACTCGAACTTAGATCATCTAGATCATGAGTTAAATGAGCTAACTCGCGTTCAGATATAAAAAATAAAAATTATATATATATATATTTAATAAATAATATTTATAATTTAATTTAAATTTTAAATATTAAAAAACTAAAACATTAATATTAATACTGAATAAAACCAAAACCTAATAATAAATAAAATAAAAGCTAAATTAGTGATCCAAAAATGTATTCCACATAAAAGTCTTAAGATGATTCATTCAAAGTATTCTTCTATTCAAATCATAAAGATATATATTCCGCATGAAAGTCTTAAAATTTTAATTCTTGTTGTTAAAAATAACATTTTAATTGTAAAGATATATGATATGAAGATTGATATCAATATTCTTTTACATTATATATATATATATATATATTAAAACTTTTTGATTTACATTTTAATTTCATAAGATAAATATGATTAATATGGAAATTATCTTTTCTTACATAAGAAAAACAGAAGTCATCCACACACACACATATATATATATATATATATATATATATATTAAACGACTAAGCTCATGAGTTAGCTCGTGTTAGTTAAAGATCGTTTATATAACTCGTGTTCTAATTTCAGCTCGATATTAAGCTCATTTATTAAATGAGCCTAAAAAATAGAGTTCATACTCATGAAAAATTGAGCTGAGCTGAGCCTAGCCATCTTATTGCTATCCATGTTTCCAGATAGTATTAAAAATTACTTGAATTTTAATAACATGGATGATTTTTGATCCAAATTTATGATGTTTTTGATCGCTTTGTAACTTCTAAAATTTGATCGTTTTTAACTTTTTCCATGATCCCAAAACATTTGTTTCAAAATTTTCTCTTATTAAACTTTTATCTCTTTAGGTGTGGGTCATAATTCTTTTCAATCTCAGATATTTAGCACACCTTAAAAACAAATAAAATAAATTTTATAACTTCACAAAATACATAAAATATTAAAAATATTATTTGTTTAAAACAAAAATAATGCTGCGTGCTATAGTAGGAAATTAAGAACATAAACATAATATTTGGAACATATATTTTAATTAAAATATTTGTGAATTATATAGTTCATTTTTGGTAAATAAAAATATATAAAAATGGAGATTGTTGAGATACGTATATGTTAGGTGAGATTAGTTGTGCATTTTTCTATTTCTGAAATAAATGAAAATGGAGATTAGAAAAATATATAAGAAGAGAGATTAGTTGAAATATGTATATGTTAGGTGAGATTCGTTATGCACTAAAATGAGATATGAATATGTTAAACGAGGTTAGTTGTGCATCTTTCTATTTCCAAAATGCTCTTAGTGTATATAATCAATTATTAGGTGAGATTATAAACAACAAAAGCGAATTATGCAGATTTACAGAGAAAATCATTCGTAAGATCTTCGGCAAGGAGTAAGGAGTACCGTCAGACATTGATCTCACAAGACGGTTCAGGATGATGCAGTCAGACGTGAATCTTCATAAGGTAGGTAGAATTGCCGGCTGTAGAATCACCTTGTAATATTTCTCATAGTTTATAATAACATAATTAACCGTCGACAAAAAAAATGGTGAGATTATAAACAAATCATTAGGTAAATGAAAATTATGACAGCTTAATTAAATGTGTCGTTTTGTTAGGGAATATTTCTTTACTAGTTTCAAATAATTACAATAATATTGTTTTAAATTAAATAGCAGTTGTACTGCTGTAAATAATCAAAGAAACATGGGGACTTATAAAAAAATGTCTCATGTTTTGATAGGCCAGTAGTTAGAGATATGTATTGTATTTGATTTTATAGTGTAACCAACTCTTTTAATGAATGTTTAGCAGTCTTTTCTAACTTTTTGCAATAAGAAACTGTAATCCTCCTATACATCAAAAGAGAAGTCATTTTAGTGATTTCTGCTGACATGGCATTAATATAGAGCTTCTCAGAAAAATTGTTATAATTCTGTTGGTCGATTTTTTTGAATTTTATTTTTCATTTATTTTAATCAATCGTTGTAGACAAACCCAAAACTATTGTCGATTTCGTTAAGCCCATATATAGCTAGACAATAATAATTATCGATTTAGTTTAGCTTTGGGTACCCGTTCGGGTTCGGGTCGGGTATTTCGAATTTTTGGGTATTTTGGTATAGAGGTGTAGAACCCGTTCGGGTATTTCTGTACTTCTGGTTGGGTTTGGGTATTTTTAGTTCGGATTCGGTTATTTTGGATTGGGTTTGGATATTTAGATTTTGAAAAAAAAAATTAAAATTTTCACTTCTCAAGTTTCTTATATTTAAAAATATAACTTTCAGTTAACTAATTTTTTATTTTTAATAGATTGAATGGTTAATAGATTTGGACATAACATTTTAAAACTAAAAAGACATTAATTTAGTTATTTTTTAAAAAATTTTGGATGTAACTTTTTGTTAATTTTTGGAATAAAAAACTTGACATGCATTTTAAGTGAGTAGCAAATCATTTTTTTCCGTAATTGTATGTATATCATATGAACTTAAAGTAAGTGTAGTATCAATATAAATATTTTATATAAAATGAGAGATGTAAACTAGAAATATAAGGTTAATTATACATATGTTCGGTTATCTTCGGATATCCATTCGGGTTCGGGTATTATTCGTTCGGGTTCGGGTATCCAATCTCTCCTTATTCAATACCCGTTCGGGTATTTTGCTACTTCGATTCGGATTTCAGTTCGGGTTTTTCGGATCGGGTTCGGGTGCCACTTTGGATATCGGGTAAAGTGCCCACCCTTGCTAATTAGGTTGTTTGTTTTTAATAACTTACCTTTCTAATATGAATTACTTGCGCAAGTTGAAATCATTAAATATGCAAATAACTTATTGACAAAATTTGTTTTTATTAACTTACCTTTCTAATATGGATTACTTGCGCAAGTTGAAATCATTAAATATGCAAATCACTTATTCACAATATGGATTACTTGCGCAAGTTGAAATCATTAAATTTTATCGATTTAGTTTACCCTTGGGCAAGATTTAGAATTTAGACAAATATTAAAAACTTTTCTTATTATTCAAACGGTAAACTTGCGCATGTTGATATCATATTTATTACATTGCTTACAAAATAGTTTAATGTTTCTAATTAGGTTGTTTGTTTTTAATAAATTACCTTTTTAATATAGATTACTTGCGCAAGTTAAAATCATATCATATTCAAATCATTTTTTGACAATATACATTTAATATCTTTCTTTAAACGATTTCATTATTTATTGTGCAAAATATTGTCCGTCATTAATATGAGAAATAAATCGACTGTATATATATAGGAGACGCCCATAGTCTTAAAATACAAACATTCTCTTTTCATTCTTTAAAGTATTATTCACAAATCTCTCCTCTCATACTATTAAGGTATTACGACGATTCTGCTTGTGTGCTAAGAAAAATGTGTTTAGACGCAAAGGTTCCTCATCTTTAGAACCCTGAACTCAACTCTTTGTGTCTTGTCTCCAAAAATCATGACTGATCTATTTTTTTCATGTGTTGAATACTGGTAACGACAATATGGTCTTCTTTTTTTTATATGTAGACCAGGTCGTGAGAGTGATAGTGATCCAGGAGACCTTGAACATGCTGAGAAGCTTCGCCAAGTTAAAGCAGTTCTTGAAGAGGTTCTTTAGTACTTTCTCTTTTTTTGTTGAATATAGTCCGGGGAAAGTATTACATAGTTACATTTAGTAATACTATCTTATATCATTTTTTTTGTTGAATATACTATTTTATAAGTAAGCTAGCATTATGCATTTTTTATTTAATTCATGAGGTCATTTTCTCACAGCAGAGAACCTTTTGGAATGGCGCAGGGAGGAAATTTCTCAGGAATATACATGAAGGTTCAACTGAAGCCGCTGAAGTGGGATGGTGAAGGCGAAGAAGAAAGACCTGTAGAGGCCCTTATGATTCTTAAATACGGCGGTGTTCTAACTCATGCTTGTAGAAAACATGTGTTTACATACTCTACCATTTAATTTGTCATTGTTATATATATATATATATATATATATGTTTTCCAAATATGGAAGAATTGTTTAACTTATTGATGTTTGCTTCATCTGCATGCAGACAGAAGAGCTTGGTAGATATAATTTTTTGTAGGTTTCTAATTGAATTTGCTTTCTTTATCGAGAAATGTACTTCATAATTTATATTTTTTATGGATAATATTTTGATTTTTATTATATTTTCTTTTAATATATCTACATAAATGTTTGTTTATTATTTATGGAAAAATAATATTATTCACCTAAAATAAAGAATTATGACACATATACAATACAATTCTAATTAATGATAATATAAAATCTGTTACTTATAAAACTATACACTCTTTATTCCATTTTTTGAATGAAAGTATCTTCGTAAACACATAAAATATTTTGTGACGTTGCAATTATACATACACACAATATCTGCCTCTTCATACTGACGTTATTGTATTCCCTCTCGTGAGGTGCAGACCGAAAAGGAACACAGGGTGCGGGCCGGTCATGTTCTTATGCCCGCACAGGTTGCAGACCGGTCACCTAGTAACCTGGTTTAATCAAACAGGCTTTGATTCCTTTAATTAATTATTAACCTTTAAAAACAAATGTATATACCCATGTTTATTTATTGTGTAGTGTGTGTCTGGTCTGCTGCAGACCTAATTATACAAATAGATACAAATAGACCAAAGCTATAATCAACGCTGTCATCACCTCTTCTCCAGCTTGTCGCTAGAAACTCTCCTAAAAATTATCACCTCCTCTTCTGATATTTGTCCTCAAATCAGCATTATTTATCTCCAATGGGGTTATTAACTGTAACCGACACTACCTTACCCAACCAGGAAGAGACCGTGACAGAGTCAACAGAGTTCGAGAGGAATCAAAAACGGTACCAAGAACTCATCGCTACCTTTCCTCACGAGAAAGGCTGGAGACCAAAAAATCCCTTGATCCAGTACGGTGGTCACTGGCTAATGCAGCCTCGCGCTGAAGGATGCATGTACGCGCAAGAGTTCTTCCAAGCACGACCTAGTGACTTACTCCTCTGTAGCTACCCAAAGACAGGTACCACTTGGCTCAAAGCCCTCACTTTTGCTATCCGCAACCGATCTCATTTCAACGATTCCACAAACCCTCTCTTAAAACGTAATCCTCACGAGCTTGTTCCTTATATTGAGATCGAATTCGCTTTCTTCCCTCACATTGATGTTATCAATAACAAAGAGAACACTCTGTTTGCCACTCATCTCCCGCACGGATTATTACCCGAGTCGGTTTCAAGATCTAGTTGTAAAATGGTTTACATCTGGAGAGACCCTAAAGACACTTTCATCTCCATGTGGATTTTCTATAAGAAGCAAAAGACACAGGATGGCCCTCTCAATAGTCTTGAGGAGTCTTTTGATATGTTCTGTCGAGGTTTATCTAGCAACGGTCCTTATCTAGATCATGTCTTGACGTACTGGAAAGCTTACCAAGAGAATCCAGATCAAATCTTTTTCCTCAAGTATGAGAAGATGAGAGCTGATCCTTTGCTGTATGTGAAGAGACTGGCTGAGTTTATGGGTTATGGATTCACAGCTGAGGAAGAGAAGGAAGGGATTGTTGATAAAGTTGTGAATCTTTGTAGTTTCGATACGTTGAAGAATCTTGAACCCAACCAAGGGGAGAAGAATATGGAGAACCGTCCTTCTAGTTTTGCGAATAGTGCGTTTTTTAGGAAGGGTGAGATCGGAGATTGGCAAAACTACCTGACTCGGGAGATGGCAGCTCGAATCGATGGATTGATGGTAGAGAAATTGAAGGGCTCCGGTTTGCTTGAATGGTAAGTAACCGGTTCTTGTTCCGAGTGGTGATGATGGGATCCATTATATGTTTCTTATACAACAGAAGTTGGCTCCTTTTTCATTTTAATTCCACGTGTTAAGTTAAGAATAAATCTTGTTTCTCGTTTTGATTCGCTATGTGTGAATCTGAATTTGCTGCTTAGATTGTCCTCAACCTTCCGCTTTGATAATGCTTATTCCTTTTGTTGGTGTATCCCTGTATGCTTTTTTTATAGACTCTTAATTTTACGAGTCAGGGTTTTTAGACCATCTGCAACGGGGGATTATAATGAATCCTTAACACATACTCCTAAGCAGTTAGGATTAGAATAATAATATAACACCTAAATAAGCTAAGGAGGAGTCCGTAATTAAGGATTAAAATCAGTCGGTCCTTGTTGACGTGGAATCTCCGTTCAAGCCTGACGTCTTCAAAGGCAAGGTAGCTCTCATCACCGGAGGCGGATCCAGAATCAGTTTCGAGATCTCTTCTCAGTTCGGCAAACATGGAGCTACCGTCGCCATCATGGGACGCAGGAAACAAGTCCTCGACGCCGCCGTCTCTGATTTCCGATCTCTCGGGATTCAGGTAACTTTTCAGAGAGGATTTTCGTTTTTGATTTGGGATTGAAAAGTATTCGATTGCTTGTTGAATTGGCTCAAACTTGTCTCTGCTTGTTGTCAGATTAGGTTTGTGACGCAAAACTCCCTTTTGAGTATAACTCTTTTAATTATCTAATGCCTTCTCTGTTACTTCATTGATTCAGATGTAAAAAGCCTATTTTCACCGCATCTCAACTTGAGCAAATAGCTGAAATCCTTGTTTGGCTGCTCTTAGATCGTGGTCTTCAAGGTCTCTCGCTTCTCCTACAAGAGAGCTTGATATCTGTTAATGAATCCTTCAAAGAGGAAGAATGGGTTTCAAGCTGCAAAAACATAGCAAACTCTCTTGCTTCCAGGTTCGAACCTCCTTTTTTACTTGTAGCCATTATTACCCTTGTGCCGTTTGTCTTATCTGGTTTTGATTCATTTGCAGAGTGCCTCGAGACATGAACTGTTTGAGGATAGTGGAATCCGTAGCAGGTGTTGATGCTCGAAGCAAGCATTTGAGAAGTACCATCGCTAATCAAATGCTTGTTGTTTTACTTGAACATAAGGTAAGCTATCTACCAATTCAAAGCAAATTAAGTCTCTGAGTCAATGCGTTTATACACAGTACTCTGGTCTTTGATTCTCAGGAGAGCGACGAGAATTTGATGAGCTCGCTCTGATGTCTATCAATCTGAAGGAGAAGAGTTGCAACCTCTTCAGAAAGTACATGATGTTGGTTTTGTCAGAGAACTGGCTATTGTCAAGTAAGTTGGTTGAGGAAAAGCCAGTACTGAGAGACATGTGGGCTGTGTTTCTCAGAAACTGTTTTTGTCAGATCAATAGCACCGATCTTCGGCCTTTTGCATCAAAAGTGAGTAGAAAAATAAATAAATAACACTTGTCTTCTTTTGCTTTGATCCTAGTCTTTAATCTTTGTTTTGTGGTTATTGACACAGGTTCGTACCAAAGCGTCATATCTTCTTCAAGGATGCAGAAGCGATTGAAGTGGTAAACCTGAAACGTTAGCAGCTAGTCTCCAAAGTGAAATTTAGTTATAAATAAAATTTTAAATTTTTCATGTTTTTTAATTTAATTTTTTTTAAGCTAAAGACTCCAAATAGGAAAACACCATTGGACATACTATTTTGATTAGAATCCTTAACTATTCTAAAAAAAAAAAATTAGTTTAATAATCATAAGGACTCCAATGGTGGTAACACCATTGGAGATGCTCTTACACTCCAAGTGTAAACCCTGAGCCACTAAGCGAGGAGCAAAAATCTGATAAAATAATAAATATGTTTTTTTTTGTAAAAAATTAAATGATAAATATGTTTTTTTTTTTTTTGTAAACTTGGTAAATATGTTACTGACTAATATCAAATATTTGATCAAAATCCCAATAATAAAGATGTAGACAGATTCAGAAATATTTATTAAAATTTGACCTAGAAAATACTACATTTTTAGGTGGGACTTCTGACCAAGTCACGTGCCCAAAACAATTGTTTCAAAACTCTCTTATCAAACTTTTATCACTTGATCAACTCCCTCTTTTGCATGGAGTAATTGTTTCCATGCAACAAAGACAGTTATCGTGCCGCAGTCAAGGGTTTTGCTTTCTAGAAACATATATACACGCATTCATCAGGCCACCAAAAGAAATCATCGTTTCGATTTTTTCTTATTCGATCTATTGATTTATACGTTAAAAGTTAACTTAAGTTTTCATTTTACTGGTCATTTTTTTCCAGATATTGAACGTGCTTTATACACCAGACTCAGTTCTCTATTATCTTATAAATTGTCGAAAACCGCACTCTAATACAAAGCTGTCTTCGTAAGCCATTGACTAGATCTATAGTCTTTTTTTTTTGGTCAACTAGATATAGAAAGTCTATTATTCAAGACTTAATGAAAGACTATACCTTTATATAAACTTAAGATTTAATGCAGGAGTAGTACATATATACAAACAACTCCTCTGGCTTTCTCCTACAACCCCTAATTTCGGATCTCAATTTTGATTTGTGTATTGTAAACTCATGACTACAGTAAGATTTACTGTAACTTTCCGCTTCCCTGCGAGTCCAAGACTCGACTGCGAGAGCTATGCTGGTCTGAAAGCTAGGACGGCGAGGGTTAGCTATCCCCTAACCATAGCCACTCGTCGACACCATCTTGTCCAAATAGCAAACGAAGATCGGACTTTGGTGGTGAGAGCTGCAGCTGGGGAGATACCTAACAAAAGGTACCCAGGAGAACCGAAGGGGTTTGTAGAGGAGATGAGGTCCGTAGCGATGAAAATGCACCCGAGAACCCAGTCAAAAGAAGGAAAAAGAGAGTCCACAGCTCCCCAAGACAGTCCTGTGGCGACGTGGGAGTTCACAGTGGAAGGGTACTTGAAGTTTCTCGTGGAAAATAAACTTGTGTTCGACACTCTTGAAGGGATTATTCACGACTCTACCGTCCCAACTTGTGAGTTTTCTAGTCAGTTTCCTTCTTATAAATTGAAATATTGGTAAGTTTTATAGCTATTTTTAAAACATGTTTCACTCTTTCAGATCTGGTTCAATTGTAATCGTTTTCAGCTTGGACATAATTAAGAGTAGGCATGGACATTTTACTTTGACTCAAAAATTTAAACTAGATCAATCTAAAAAAAATTAGCTTGGATCGGCTTTGGGTATATACATTTCAACCAATTGGTTATTTTTATTTAGATCTGCGGATAGTTCCAAATCCTATCCAAAATCCGATTGGAACCCGAATAGTTCAAACATTTTATATGTATTAGGTAATTTTGGTATTACATATATTTTTGAATTTTGGATTCAAATTTTCAAATTAGATTTTGGATCTTTATATGTTTTTATAGGTATTTTGGTATTTTGGTAATCTTGGGTATTTAATCAACTTTTTGGGGTTCATGTACTTTTCGGATCTTTGCGTATAGTTCAGCTACTTTGGGTACGTAATACCCAAACTATAACTAAAAGTTTTGGGGGGTAATTGGCGGTTCTAAAAGCTTAGATCTGAAAAGATAAGAATCAAATCTGAAATTGACCAAAAATTTACAAATACCTATATGGATCCAGATCTTTAAGAATGGAAGGATCCGGATTTGATGGGAATCGATCTGCACCTAAATAAAAAAAACCAGAATGCACATGCTTGGCCTAATTAAGAAAATAGTTTTAAGTTTTGAGACACCTTGGTTTGAGACATATCTTCGATAGTAAGTTTTAGGTTATAAGTTTCAAAAAAAGTTTATAGCGTATAAGTGAAGCGATCATTTAAATTATTATTATACATATTAAATAACAAGGTGTGCGCAAACTAAATTTAAAAAAAAAAAAGAACCAAATCTATATCTATATATAAAGTAGATTTTTTTCTTTTCTTATGACACGTAAAAAATAGTTTATTTACACTCCGTCCTCGTATTTTTTTTTTATATTTTAGGTTCTTTGTTGAGATTAGTGCAATTTGATCCTATACTTTCTAATTGTGCATGATTTAATATTTCTCGCACTAACCATCATCATTGAAGTTTGATAATCTATTTTATTGGTCATTAAACATTTAAAATATATTTATTTTATTTATTCACAACTAAAAATAACATAATTTTTACTATTTTATTATTTTTATAACTATCTGTTATTTTATTTACAAATTATATATTTATTTTACTATTAAAAATCATAAAACAACCAAACTAAAAAGAAGCAATTAGAGCACTACACATAATTTAAATCAAAAACCTCAATAATTACAGAGAAAAATAAAATATCATGGGAACACTAACTAAATAAAAGTTCAAAGATGAAAGGATTGAAAATCAAAGACTAACTTATCTCACCTGACATAGAGTGTCTTGAGCAAAACAAGTAGATGTCAGAAAAACTTATAAATATACCAATCTTAAACAAAGTAATTTTTCAAATACAAATGAACGCGATCAAAACACCAAAGCAAAGAACAAAGACGAAGCCCAAAGTCACACGAAACAGAAAGACACATGCCTAAAGCACCGGAAGCACAACCACCAGCTAAGATATAAGAAGCACCTTACAAACTAAACAAACACATACAAGACACTCATATGCTAGCGAAGAACCACAAAGCTCTGGATAGAAGCGACCAAAGCTCTAAAAGACTAACTACGCTTACCTATACCAAGGGAAGCAAGGGACGAAGAGAAATAACCTAAAAAGGGAGAATGGAAGCCAACAACTGAGAAACAAAAGCCTAAGCTTGAGACCAGAAACAACCTTACAAGATCACATACCATACACAGAGGAAAAATATATTCAAACATGGCGTGGAAAAAATGGCGAAAGGGAGAACCACCAGAGACACAAGCATTGATGAAATCTGTAACGAGATGAGAGAACAAAGAGGGAATGTGAGAAAAAAAGAAATCAGCAAACTGTTGAGCCGTCCTCGAGTTATGAAAAAAGCATATGAATCAGAACACCAAAAACCAGATCTTGAAAACCAAGACAAGCATGGACGATCGAGCTGACGTAACAAATTAGGCGACCACCTCCATGGAGGTGGTCGACAGGGTTCATAACTACTCATCTTACTACATGACATTTATATTCACCTGTTTGGTTGGACTTCTATTGAATTGAGAGTCGAATACCTTTTCATTCCTTCCGCAAGTTTGTATCTTAGAAGAATCATCCCTTGTCTTTTGCCCGCGGGTGAGCTTCTGTTTTCTATTCTTATTCTCTCAGCAGGAAGACCATAGATTAGGAGAACCACTAGAACCGCTGCAATCCCAGTTGCCAGTTGACTCAACAAATAGTGTTATTTAGAGCAGTTACACAGCCCCTCTCGAAGAAAGAAGGTTTCATTCAGTCTCATAAAGCAAGCACCTCTTTAACGCAAGACGCATGCAGCTAATTAACGTAGTCAACTTATAGTTCATCTTCTTCGACATGTATCTTCTTTTTTTCTGAGAGAAATCAAAGCAAGACCCCCCTTACTTGATTCATAGGAGATTAACGGGTGTGATCGCTTTCTATTAATCAACAACTTTTATGCGAAAAACAAGAAAAGGAAAACTGCAGCTCTGCGACATAACTAGTCTTTCAGAACTGGAAGAACGAATTGACTCGACAAGGAAACCAAATCAAAAGGCGGCAAGACAACGAAGAGGAAGACAACATCAAAGACGACTAAACTTTGATCTAATCCAAGGAAATGTAGTTCCTAACATCAGTCAAAATCTAAGGAAGAAGAAGAACACCCAATATTGACCGGAACAGCTTACAATGCTGTGAAAAACAACCGCAACTGGAAATTCATAAACTCGTTCTAAAACAAACACCAGATAATCACACATGAGAAGAAGGCGAAGAAGAACAACAACATGAGATGAGTCTTTTTCCGGTGATGATAAGAAGCTCTTCACACCATAAAGGTAAACGATACATATAGATGATGATGGCCCAAGGTTGGAAGAGAGCAAAAAACATGTTAAGATAATAATGTTCAAACATATGAAAGAAAAAATATAATTTTGACGCATAAACCGTTAATCTTAAAAGCAATAGATGCCTAAATGCAAAGTTATTGAAATTCAATATGATTTACATCAAAGGTTCACTTCACCATTAACAAATACTACAATACACACAACAATACATTACTGAAAAAATACATAATTTATTGACATATCACCCACTACCATATAAAAAAATAAAAATATTAAATAATGTTCTTAACAAAACAAATAAAGACAACCACATAACATCAAAAAATCATATTTAACAACAAAAAAATAATATATGCACGCCCCTAATAATTAATAAAGAAAAGTAACTTAAAATACCACACAAATTTTGATTCTACATCACAACATATGTAAATCTTTTAAACTAGCAAAAATCAACGTGTGAAAATTTGTATATATATATATATATATATATAAAATAAAAACTACTTACAAAATGCAAAATTATATTTGGATTTATCAATTACAATACACGGCTTAGTTTTCCTCCATTTGAAAAGCATTTTAGACGGTTTCAGAATATTTTAAAATGTTTTCTAGTTTCTGCACCAATACTTGAATTTCTTCTATTTGTGAGAGCCCTATGTTAAACTGATTCTTTTAGATTGATACTACATATTTAGGTGATTATTCTGTATTCTTGCATGGATATAAATATTTACAAATAACTAAATCATAATAATTAGCTAGTATTCTATTTATTTATAATTTTTTTCTGAATTGATATATAGTTAATTATCATTAAATATTTTCAGTTTTGTTTTTAAAACTTTTTTTTGTAATATTGCTTATATTTCTATTTGAAAAATATAATATGGTACGTAGTGTATATATATATTCAAAGGAGTTATTAGAGAATTTGTTCAACAGTAACATAATAAATTAAAACAAAGCATGCATCATTCATGTCATACTGAATATGATAAATTAGTTAGAATAATATTTCAAGTTTTAACTCAAGTAGTCGTAGTTGTTGATAGAATATTTTCACACTAATAAACTTTTGTATTCTATGCTACATAAATATTGCATGTCAGGAAATTTAGTTATTTAAAAAAAAAAAAATCTTATGCTTTCGCATTACGTACGTCATGGTTATGTATTAGATTAGAAATGTATACCAGTATGCAAAAAGTTTGTCCTCTTTCTTGTGTAATCCTGTCAAATTCTGTGTCTTTTCGTGTGTAGATGCTGCATTCAAAAACACAGGATTGGAAAGGGCAAATAATTTGGCCAAAGATTTGGAGTGGTTCAAGGAACAAGGTTACGAGCTTCCTGAGCCAAAGGCTCATTGTAAAACATATTCTCTGTATCTAAAGGATATAGCAGAGAATGATCCACCAGCATTCATCTGTCATTTCTACAACATCTACTTCGGACATAGCGCTGGTGGTGGTCGAATGATTGGGTCAAAGGTAATAAAAAAACACTATTCACTAAATACTCACTAGGAACTTCTTTTTTTTTTTTTTTTGAAAAAAGGCTTATCACTAGGAACTTCTTTTAAAAACAGGTATCTGAGAGGATACTCGACAATAAAAAACTCGAATTCTATAAATGGGACGGCGACATTTCCGAATTGTTGACGAACCTGAGTGAAGAATTGAACAAAGTCTCTGAGGTATAGAACATACCATTACTGTAAAGAAAGAAATTAAATATAATATGGTAGATTTCTTAAGCATATTTTATGTTTGCATTGGTAGTTGTGGACGAGAGAAGAGAAGAATCATTGTTTAGAAGAGACAGAGAAAGCGTTCAAGTGTTATGGGCACCTTCTTCGTTCCTTGGTCTCCCCTGATTTGTAATGACCCTGCGGTGGCAATACAAGTAGGTGGGAAGGCCATCAAGAGTGAAAATTAAATTAGAAATAATTGGACTAAGTCTCCATTCACATATTTTCTTTATTGCATAATAATATATGAAGTCTATGTTGTGGTTACCAAAATATGGGAACCTGACTTCCTTGGTTGTTTCTTTTACATTTCCAAATTTGTTGCAACTAATTAAAGTTCCATCATTTTATCATTTGTACTAGTACAACTTTAATGATAGTCAAAAACTAGTCGATAAAAAAATTCTAATTTAATAGAGTAGATAGATACAAAATGTTAAATTAAAAGACAGAATACATAAGGATTATAGACTGAAACGATACTTATAAAGGCAATTCTCTCAAATAGACATTTTTTAATTTTTGTCATAAAAATAACATTCAAAAAAGAAAAATAGCCAAAATAGTTCTTTTTTATTTTTGAAAATTTTTAATATTTATTTTTTTGTTTTGTAAAAATTTGAAACTCTATTCTCAAAATTATACTTTTAACTCTAAATCTTAAGTCTAAATTAGTTAAGCCTAAAGTTTAAATGTATTTTTACTCTTTAATAAAATTTCTTTTAGTCATTAATTTCTCCTCACGTGAATTTGGAAACTCAAACTCGATGAAGTAAAAAGATACTCCCTCTGTTCTTTAATATTATATATTCTAGAAAAAAAAATTGTTTTAAAAAGATCTATTTTTTATATTTTCAAGACATGTTTTATTAACTAATTGTAAATTTCAAAAAAACTTAATTGCATTTACTGAATTGTTATTGGCTTAAAATTATAAAACGAAGATAAACACAAAAAAATATGCAAATTTAATGTGTTTTATTAAAATGTGTGAAAAATCTAGAATATGTAACATTAAGAAACAGAGAGAGTAAGAAATACCAAATCAAAGATTTGTCAAAAAAAAAGGCAACATAACATTGCTGGCATTGGTGTTTGCGTCAACAGAGATGCTTTGGCAGACGAAATCAACCAACATAAATAACAGATTAAATTAGTATTGCCAAAAAATAAACGAAAGGAAAAAACACATTTCTCTATACTGCATGAACCAAAGTTTATACATTTTACACATGAGTAAACGGTACATGGATCAATACCGTTACACTCAAGAGTCTATGAAGCACAAAACATGCCACAAAACTCACTTATCTTCACAACACATCGACGATATATAATGTTAGCTGAAGAAACAGTCTCTTGTACACAAATTAAGTGAATCATATAGATCCCCAGCTTAAGGTGTAATCTTTGTATGTCAAAAGAGATGGAACATCTTTCTTATGTTTTACTTTTGTTGTCCCGATGTCATGGCCTTTAGCTTCTCCTCCAAAATGTCCTTCTCCAGACCGTACATTCTGTTCAAAGCATGCATGTTCTCAAGGGTCTCGCTCAGCGTTCTACTGTCACTCCCATCACATCTCAAATGCTGCATTGGACCATGCAAGAATCTGTTCACAATACCTCTGCTCAAGTCATCAACCGCTCTCGTCGTTTTCTTGTTGATGTCATCTCCCATTTTGGACATGCACTTCTCCAGCTCAGCCATTCTGATTCTCTCTGCATACGCTCTCAACTTCTTGATCGTAGGAACAGTCTCTAACGAGTCCCTCCATGCTTCAAACTGGTTTGATTCCTCTGCTATTATGGTCTGAGCTTCCATAGCTTTCCTCAACCTGTCTTCTTTATTAGCAGCAACCACTTCCTTGAGGTCGTCCACATTGTAAACCCGCGCGGTTTCCACTTCATTGACGCAAGACCCGACGTTTCTCGGAACAGAGATGTCAACAAAAAGCCTCACCCCTCCGATCTCTGGACAAGCTGGAGGGAGAGTCTCTACATCCTCCTTCAAGAACAAGGGCGTCTCAGAGGCTGTGCTTGTGAAAACAACATCCGCCTCAGCAGCAGAAGCTAGCATCTCATCAAGAGGTCGGTACACAACCTCAACACCAGGGATCTCCTCACGGATAGCTATAACTCTCTCTTCGCTTCTGTTAACCACCACCATTCTCGTGCACCCTTTCGCTACCAAATGCTTTATCACAAGCTTCCCCATCTTCCCCGCACCGATGATCAGCATCCTAGCGGAGGCGTGCGAAGATTCCGGAAGCTTCATCAGAGCAAGCTCGACAGCTGCTGAGCTAACGGACACAGCTCCAGCGGCGATGTTTGTCTCCGTTCTGACACGCTTCCCGACGGTTATGGCGTGTTTGAACAGCCCGCTGATGTTCCTCCCGAAGCCGTTCACTCCTTGGCCGACTTTAACAACTTGTTTCACCTGCGCAAGGATCTGACCTTCTCCTAGGACGAGAGAGTCAAGACCAGCTGAGACTTCGAATATATGCTGCGTCGCGTCCTTGTTGTAGAGCAGGAAACGGTGCTGACAAATCTCCGAAACAGGTATTCCACTTGTCTGAAAAAAGACACAGCATTTATCAACACTTGATACTGATCGTAACACAGCTAAGATAATATATGGCTCCAAATGATAACACCGCACCACTCTTGGGTCTGAATGGCAACATGCGGGATGGTGCCGTCGTAATAGTAACAAAAACATATAGATACAGTATATGTAGATATTTTTTTACTACTAACTGGTGCGGTTTGTAAACATTCGGAGTTTTACTAGTATATATATCTATACGATTTTGTTACAATTAGAACTGGACCGCAATTGTTCTGCACGTACCATATAACTTCAATTCTTATTTGTGTTCGGTTAACAAAGACAACTCCAATGTGCCATATAAAGCGGTAGGGGAGTAAAAAGAGGCACACCTTTGACATCCATTCAGTGACTTCTTTGACTCCACGGTGCTGAGACAGAGCCAAAACATAAATCTCCATACGGTTACAGGTACTGAGTACAGCAGCCTCTTCGATATGGTTCAAACCGCACAGTTCAGCAATAGCTCGTGGCCACTCAGCTTCAGGGATAGCGAGCTTCTCACGCATCTCAACGGGAGCTGTGTGAATGCTTAGTCCAATCACCACAATACTGCTCCTTTCCTTTGTATATCCTAATAAACAAAAAAACAGAGACTTAGAACAAGAAACTTAATGACAAAACCGATGAACGGTCGTTTTCAGACCAAAACATAAACGTCTTACTGTCAGCTGCAGAGTTCTTGAGTTGTTCGAGAGCTGAGATGTTTGCGGCATTAGGTGCGGATTCAGAAGCAGAAAGCTCGCAACGAGCTCTCTGGATCAGACCACGTCTGCTTCTGTTGTTGTTACTCGGAAGAGCACGAACACCAATGAGACCAAAAGGAGTCTCGAGCTTATGGTGGTTGAGTACAGTCTCGAGCTTTGGGCAAGCAACGAAGGCACTCGAGACAGCCATATCGCTTCTCCCAGATCAGGAATCGAGCAAGCAGAGAGGGATGGGGTGCGATGTGGGAGAAGGAGATCGTTGGGAATATGATTGAAAAGGTGAGTTTGGGTCGGGTCAAACCGGTTTGGTACAAGTTGGGTTGAAATTGGAGGTTCTGATTGGATGGAAATCTTAAAGTGGAAATGGAGAGATTTTGATTGGAGGGGGGAGAACACGTTTTATCCACACTCGTTCTTGATTTGGTGGTGGCATTTGTCATTCCACGGCAACTTTTTTTTATTTTTTTTAGTTTGTTATTTTCTTATTAGACTTGTGACTCTTATGAGACGGCGTATGTTTAAAACATTTTACCTGTTTTTATGAAGAAATAAATTGAATTTTTTTAATTAAAAAGAAACTGAAATATAATGTGTGCATACAAATGATTCGGATATCTGAAAGGAATCTAATGTAGATTTCAGATAAACCATATGAAGGAGAAAATGAATATTTCCACATAAATTTTATTCATTGTGTCTTTTCTTTCATAAACTTTGCAATAATGCATATTTTATAAAAAACTAAATAAAAATTCAAAAAGAAATATTGTAACGACATCATTTTAAATAAATGTATAAATTATAATAATTAATTTAAATTTATAAAATAAGGATTCATAAATTTAAATTAAAAAAAAAATAATTCCAGAATTATTTGGTCAAACTAAAACAGAAAAGTTTGATAACATTTATTTGATAAAACTAAACATATATATATATATATATCTTAATGTTTACACTTTACTTCATTAATACAAGAAAGTTATTTTGGTACAACGGTTAATAACTTAAGATGTTTCTTACTTGTGTTTCAGTGCACTAGTTTGAGTCACAGAAGTAACAAGTTTTTTTTTTAATTTTACAGAAGTTATCTAAAACGATGTTGCTTTGATAAATAAACGGTTGATTAACATTTGACATCCAATGTATATATATAAGCACGATTTTGAGAATTTAAATAGTTTTAAAAATATTATTTATTTCATTATGAAATATGCACTATTACAAAGTCTTTGAAGAAAAATGCATGATATGTACAGTTTATGTTGAATTAAACCTTTTCCATCGTATAAAAGTGTCAGAAGTTCAAAATAACTAAGTAAATTTTGAAGATTGTCAACTAAAATAAAAGTTAACTAATCCTGCTTTTAAATTTTTAGTGAAAGTAAAAATTTACTCACTTCAAAAATACTCTTATAATAATTACCGCTTTGGTTTAAAGTTAAAACATAAATTCAATTCTATCCAAAGTATTGAGAGATGAAAAAAAACATAGCATTTTTCTTTTGTATTAGCATTATGCTCTACATTATCCAATCAACAATCTTTAGAAAAGCATTTAGAGAAGCATTTACTAAATGCTAATGTTCTCGAATTGCTCTATGGCCAATGCTCTCATATGAAGTTTTTAGAAAAGCATTTGCATTTATAAAATTAAAGAAAATATATAATTAATTCATTTATTTTCTTTAATAATATCATAAATAAATTTTATATCCAAAAAATAAAAAAATTTTGATTTCTAAAATTTTCAATATTTTTTAAATAGTATTCACATTTAAAATATAATATAATTTATTTTAAATTTGAAAAATTATTTTTAAAACTATATATTTAATTATAAAATTTATTTTAAAATAATATTTTTCTATATAAACATATTTTTAAATTACTAAATAAAATAAATTAATTATATATCTTTTTAATTTTATATGTTATATATTTATATATATACATATATATTAGAAATATATTCATTAAAAATAAATATATTATATATTATATACTAATTTTATAATAATTTAAATAACATACTCATACTGCTCTATCAATCATCCAATTAAACAGTTTAGCAAAAGCATACAGCTCCTGCAACATACTGCTTGTATAGCATACTGTTACTGCTAATGCTCTACCAATCAAGGGCTTGGGCTAAAAACATAGCATATTGATAGAAACAAAGCTTCACTTGTTTGTTTTATTAATTTTTCTCAGCGAACCACATCACCATGGCCCTTCCATGTTGTTTGCGACCTACTTCCCCCCAGAAATGAATTCGATTGCAAAGTTATTTACCAATGCATTGTTGAGGTAGCATTAGCCCCATGTTTGTCTAGCCAGTCGCCTTCTATGTCTCTCCCAGCAGATTTAATATATTGTGATTTGAAACACATAACATAGTAAGAAGCGTGAAATTTAACCAAAGAGAATCCAACGATCAACTCTAGGATGCGTCTCCAGTCTTTCGGATAGCTAGTGCCCAGTAACTGTGTAAAAGGACATGAGAAGGATGAAGAGTTACAAGACCGATGTGTGTTCGGTGGATATCCTTTTGGTGACTGTGCTTATGGCATAAAGGTTGAGTTAACAATTGCGACATGAATGTGTATTTATGAATATACTTTGGGTGTACATGTTCTTGGTGGATAAACTATTGGTGAATAGTATGATAAAATATTGTCTATGTTGACACATATAAATATTTATAAATGCAAAGATAACTGAAGAATAACTAAAGTAAAAATTTAAGGAAAGGAAGAAAATTTGAAAAAGTGATGAAAACAAACACCAAGAGAGATGGAAGTAAAAATGGTTAGTGTAGTTGAAGAGGTTGGAAGACAATAGAGTAATGTTACAAGAGATAAAGTGTGTAGCATAGATAAAGTGCCTTTAAATGTAATAAGTTCTGAAACCAAAAAAAGTTCCGAAAAGTGTCTTTATGTGTAAATGTTTCTTGAATTCAGTATATATTGATAAGACCATGTTTATCCCAGGTCCTTAACTGGTTTCTTAAGGAAAATAGGTGATTTAATTAATTCAAAAGTAATTATAATGTTAGTTACCGATCCTTAACTGGGAGTTTTGGGAATCGATTTTAATGGGGTGTTTGGTACACGTGTCGGCGAGGAAATGCAACAAGATTTTTTTTCTTCTTTTGTTTCATTCTTTTCTTTTCACGCGTTTGGTGTTCCTCGTCTTCTCCGTTTCTAGACGATCGAAAGTCAAAACCCACCATGTCTGCTCTCGCTTCTCCGTATGAGACGATCGACGACTCTGTCGGTCATCACGGCGTCTCCTCCGTGTTCTCCGTCAGACGAAACCCTAAACACGATGTGTTCTGATCTTTATGTGTTCTGATTAACTTTGTGTACACTTGGTGGCAATCTATTAAATTGTTTAGGTAAAGGGCCTTACAACGGAAGAGCTTGCTGCTAGAAACGATTTGGTACTTGCGCTTCCGGCTAGGATTGAAGCTATACCTGATGGGACTGCGGGTGGTCCTAAAAGCACTAGTGCGTGGGCTCCTTCTACAATGTCTCGTCCTGATATCAAATTTGATTCAGTTGATTCAAAACCCAACTAGCTTTGTGTTCCTTATTGTATTGTCTTAGAATAATATGAACTGTTTATTCTTTTTTGGAGCAATCTGACACCTCTAATGTGGATATTAGATGGGCGTTTTGATGATGATTACTTTCAAGAATCACATGAGTCCAGCCAGTTCAGACATGAGTTTGAGATGCGGAAAATTAAACAGGCAGGTTTAGATGCTTTGAAGAACATGGCATCTGATATGAACGAGGTGAGTTTATTGAACTACATCTCTTATAACAGACTTCCAACTTATTCAGTATTTGAGCTGATGAACCATGTCACGTGACACTGATAAATGCAAGAGCTGGACCGTCAAGTTCCTCTGAGGGATGAAATCGACTCAAAGGTAGTCAATATGGCCAGTCAATTCAGAGCGTAAGTGGAAATGTCATTACTTTAAAAGAATGTTATGGTTTGGTTTCATTTTGGTTAGTTAGTGTTGTTTGTGGTGTATGTTATTGACCTAGAGCCTTCTGTTTATGTCTCAGCAGGTAGTGGACTTGGGAGTGGAAGTGTTGTTTGATCACGGACTGAAATTTTGCATGTTTGATTGACAGAGGTGAGATAGCGAGTCACGGACTTGGGAGTGGAAGTCTTGTAATGTTTTGTATTTTTATGTGTCACGGACTAGAAAGTCTCGTGTGTCTCTTCGTAATTTTATGTGTAACAGATTTGGTAATAAAATATCAGCTTCCCTTATAAAGGCTCGTGTGTCATTCTTGAACCACTCCTCAGCTTCTCTCTTATTCCAATTGTCATTCTTGTTTTTCTTTTTACAAAATTTTACTCAAAACCTCCGCATTCAGCTTATGTCTTATTGCATTCTCCTTCCTGTTCTTCAACTAATCAAATTTTTCATCACAAAGTCTAAGTAAAACACATATAAACACACATATGGCATCTTCTTTTCAAAACACTTTTTGAGGGATCATTTGATGAAGATTTTGATGTTTATTATATATACTAATCTTTATTTTTATGTTTTTTTAAAAAAATTTATGTTTTAAATGTTATTTTTAATATGTTTTATTTAATAAATAAATTTTATTTTTTAAAAAAAATTAAATATTCTTTTAAGAACTTTTAATTAAGAAACTCCCACTGGACCACTTAAAATGGAAGTTTCTTAATTAAGGATTCTTAGTTACATTTATTCATTAAAAAATCATTAAGAAACTCATTAAGGGTGATAGGGATAATCATGCTCTAAGATACCGAAAATAAATCTAAGACCCGTGTTCATTTTGGCTCGACTTGGCCTGCGTTCATTTTTTAGTATGGGTTCGCTCTTTCTACAGTCATCCAAAAGTCTTTAACTTAGTTAGAAATTCTCCACAATTCATATATGTCATTTTATGCCTTTCAAGCATAAGATAAATATTTTACATTCAAACAAACTTCAATATTACATGTGAGTACACTCAATGATAGTGTTTGCAATGATGCACCGATCACTCGCTCTCATAATTCGATCATTCCGTGAAATAAATTTATCGGAAGTTACTCGGAAATGCACAGATGCACCATGTTTTAACATTGAATTTCAACATCATAACCTTAAAAACTGAAAACACATGTTTCAATAGGCAAAATTTTCAGTTTCTGCCTTTATTCTTGGTAATATAATAGAACGATGAAAATTTAGTTGGAACAAATATCCAAAATTTAAAAGAAACAACCAAGGAAGTGAGATACCTACATTTCAGTAACCACATAGACTTCATATGTTATTATGCAATAAAGAGAAAAAAGTGAATAGAGACTTACTTCAGTTATTTGAGATTTAGTGTTTTTACTATTAATGGCCTTCCCGCTTGTGTTGCCACTAGAAGTTACAAATCAGGACCCCAAGGAACGAAAAAGCTCCCCATAAAACTTGAACGCTCTCTCTGTCTCTTCCAAACAATGATTATTCTCTTCTCTCGTCCACAACTGCCCATTAAACATACAATATGCTTAAGAATAAGAATGCATCAAACTTTTAAAACTTTCTTTCTTCATAATAATGTTTGTTATATTATATACCTGAGATACTTTGTTCAATTCTTCACTCACGTTCTTCAACAACTCAGAAATGTGGCCTTCTCATTTATAGAATTCAAGTTCTTTATTGTCGAGTATCCTCTCAGATACCTGCACAGCATGTAAACCATTTTAAAAAGAAGTTCCTAGTGAATTTTATTGAATAGTTAAGTTTTTGTTACCATTGTCCCAATCTTTCGGCCACTGGCTCTATGTGCAAAGTAGATGTTGTAGAAGTCAGAGATGAATGCTGGAGGATCGTTCTCTACTATATCCTTAAAATACTTTGAATATATTTCACAGTGAGCCAATTGCTCGGGAATGTCGTAACCTTGTTCCTTGAACCACTCCAAATCCCTGCCCAAATTATTTGTCCTTTCCATTCTCGTGTTTTTGAACGCAGCATCTACACACCAAAACACAGAGTTATTGACAGGGATACCCAAGTAAGAGGACAAGCTTTTTGCATATTTGTATATTTTTCCAAATTCCAATATATAACCATGAAATCATACGAAAACATAAGTTTTATCTAAGCCAACTATAATTACTAATATGCAATATTTATTTAACATAATATAAAACTTTATTAGTATAAAAATATTATATCAACGAATATGATAAACAAATAGTTATGACCTCATATTTATTTTTGACAAAAAAAGGAAACAATTATGAACTCATATTGCTATCCTAATAATTTACTTATGATCATCTCATGTATGGTGCATATTTTTTCCTTTTAATTATGGAATTCTTGAATAAATTCGCTATAAAAATGAACCAGATAAAGTAGAGCGAAATCATTTCAAATAACCAGCTATAAAATTACCAATATTTAAATTCATAGGAAGAAAACTGATGAGAAAACTCACAAGTTGGGACAGTAGAGTCGTGAGTAGTCCGTTTAAGTGTGTCAAACGAATGCAAGCTTGGTTCAATGCAAATGAAAAGATGTCTTTATCTCCGTAAGAACATTTTAATGAGGAATCACAAGTCTTAAGCTTGTGTAACATCTGTATGGTAGATGGCTCTTGGACCTCAACACCTCAGTTCAGTAGATGCGGATGGTTTGGATGGACAGTTTCGGGAATATTCAACTTAAAGGGACACCAAACTTAAGACGTCGAGAGACTGCTTTTCATACAGAATTAGAAGCACTACAATGGACTATGGAAAGCATGATCCAATATTCGACATGTCAGAGCTTTGGGACAGACAACAAGGATCTGATCGCAATGATAAAGGAGTCTCATGCATGGCCAAGTTTTACAACATAATTGAATGCAATTTAGAATCTCCAGCTATGCTTCCCGGCCTTCAAGATCTCTTATATCTCGCGAGCGCAAAATGAAATTTTTGATTTTTTATCTAGAAAAGAGAGGTTTTTTCATTGAGTTCTCTATTTTATTATTTGTTTTATTCTGGTCAAATTACTTTGGACACCTCAAATTTGAGTAATATAAGAGCCTTTGTCAAAAAAAATCATGGTAAATTTTCATAGATATAGTGGCTAACGTAATCAACTATGCCATCAGTTTTTTGGTTTGAAAACATTTATCATCTCTTATTCTCTTTTCGAAGTTAGTGGCCAATTATCTCTATCACTTTCAATCAACTTAATTAGTTGATGGGTTTTGTAAAGTATTCTTTATGTTACATAATAAATGTCATTCTAACACTTTTTGTTACATAGAAAATGTCACTTTAAAATTTTAATGCAAATTATATTTATTTTAATCTGAAAATTAATTGCAAACTGTATTGGTTTTATAAATAATTTTATTTATCTCAAATATTATTGGTTAAATAGATGTAATTAATAACAATTTAAATACATTTCAATCAATCTTTTTAATCTGTGTGAAAAATGTCAAAATAACACTTACTAAAAAAAACAGAGAGAATAATTTTTTTTCATAATGAAATAGAAATTCTTTCAATATTGGAAAAGAGGAAACAGAAGTTACCACAATTTTTTTCTCGGTAGATGCCTTAGAAAAAACATGTATCAAAGCACCATCTTACCCGCGTCCGGATGCCAACATATACAGTACTTTAAAACAGCCAAACAGGATTGCAAATATTCTTTTATTACAGGATATTCACATAGAAGATATCACACAAAATTATCATTAAAACAAATATTATATTTACAACATCAAATTATATATAACCATTATTTGTTTCTTCAGCGGTCCATGCTTGACGTTACAAACGGTGGCGTAGTAGTGTTCGATGTTCCTTTCTCAATGTTTCCTTCCCACCCTTAATTTTCCAAAATAATAAAAATATTTTTATTATTGTTAAGCTGCTAATAGTAACTAAATTTTGTTTCTGTTGATCAATAGATGAGCTAATTAACTATAGCCTTATGGAGTATCAAAATTTTCTCACACCTTCGATTTCTTTTGATAATTGATTTTAGGATACGAGATCACATTTGTTTCCATGAGTCTATAAACGATGCCAAAAAAGAGAGTCTTTACAAACCATTACCAGTAGGTTTTACTCATCAAGTTATGATAATATGGTGCTAATCTCATATACTCACTCTCTTTCTAAGAGATCCATATTTTAGAAAAAAAAATCTGTTTCAAAAAAATACATTTTTTACAGTTTCATTATGCATAAACTAATTGTAAACTGTAAACTTCAAAAAATATAATTGTGTTTGTTAAAATCTTATTGGTTAAAAATTGTAGGAAATAGCTAACTACGGAAAATAATGTATTGATAACTAAAATCTCATATATTTTCTTAATAAATGTAAAAATTCTAAAACATATTTTTTTCTGAAACAAAGGGAGTATTAAAGAAGTAAAATTATTTAGATCCATTATTTAGAAATTAAACTTTGGTATATAAATTTCTACCCATAAATAGATATATGCTAATTATTTCGCATATAATGTACATGCAATTTACTACTTGGAATTTGTACACTAACATGATAAAAATATTTACCCTAGCCATTCTGTATTTTCCAGTCTGTTTAATATGTAATTACGAATCGATAAATCAACTATGTCATTTCTCGAGACATATAATTTTCCTATGACTTGCAGCAGCTGGTTTCCTGATATATTCTATTTCTATGTTATTAAAGTGGTAGTCTCTGTAAAAAGATTAATTAAAGTCTTGTCTTAGTCGTTCTTAACAAACAAACAAATAAGTCTTTTTTTAACAAAAAAGTCTTTGTCGTTTAGTTTATTTGTTTTCTACATAAATAGTGTATTCTAGTTTGAAGAATTTCTTCAAACAAGAATTTAATACTAATTAAAGAATGTCAATGGCCTTCCCTAGTCCAATTTGTTTGTGGTGGCTTTATGTGTTGAAAAGCACCCTTAATCAACTATTACTGGCAGTCTGTTCTCACCATTAGAATAAATAAAAGTATCCAAAAGTAATAGAGAGAGCAAATAAAGTTTCTTTTATTAGAAACTCATAATACATATATGGCATTTTATATACTAATTCATTTTTAAAAAGCAAAATAAAATTATATAACTAGATATTATATTTTTCATTTTTCTGAAAGTATATACAGTCTCTATGATTACTGGTGCCCTTAAATTTAAAAATAGCATCATTGCTAAAAAGAGGAGAGAATAGAGATTGGTTACCTAGATGTGACAAAAAAAAAAAAAAAGAGATTGGTTACCTAGAGAGGGATCAAGACCTCGATATTTGAGTTCGCGGTGTTCTTGAGAAAGAGCACATGAACAGCAGAAGAAGTGGATGGCGCCATCGGAACAAGGCTCCTCGGGCAAGGAGTATTGGCGCCTCAATTTGGCTCTGTATGTTGAAGCATAGTACCATCCACATCCAATGTGAGACATTGCCACCACCATTAATCCAGCAAATCCTTGGCCTTAATTCCATATCCATCAATTAACCAATTTGCTAACACGTATTGTAGATACAAATACATTGCATATAAAGGTATCATGATGAGAAAAAAAGTTTTTACTTCTTATCGTAAGCAACGATGTTTGAAAGTGACATATGATATCAACCCTGTAAAAATAGCGGCATTGTATATTGTTTTTTGGCGTAAATGTCTCACACTTTCATTTTTAAAATAATCATCATTTTCTCAAAATGATTATTCATTCAGAATAGTAAAATTCATCTAACCCGTATTTATTATAAATAATAAGATTTTAACTAATAACCATTTGACAATGATTTAAATACATAGTTATATAATATAATATATATTTTTGGCAACAATTCTGTAAAAGTGTTAAATGGTCCAGAAAATTTAACCCAAAATACAGTTTACATGTTTTGGATTAGGTTTCATCTCATTAGTGATGTGAGAATCTATAATAGTAGTATAAAAAAGATCATACCTGTTTCGCCTTTGTCAAGAATCTCAGCGATCCTCCCAAATGCAACGCAAGGACAAAACCATGTAAAGCAACCTTTATAACAATATATACAAGCAAAAACCAAAAAGATGGTTATGACTAAACCATTTGAATAAGAAAATAGTAATTTTTATTTTGGAACACGAATAGGAAATAGTTATAAAGCTGAATAATGTTATTACATGTAGGGATATCTTCGGAGAAACAATCGTATAAACCGGTGGTCCATTGCCCTTCAGTGACTTTCATCGCATATTTTCCTTCATGTTCAGACATTTTTGTGTTGAATAGAGAGAACTTACTGAAAGTGGTGTTTTTAGATAATCTGTTGTATTTCCTATAGTTATTTATAGATCCTTAATTTAAATTGATTTATACATTCGGTCTCAGCTTTGAATATTGACTCCAAATTTTATACATATATTTTTGCTGGTCAGAAGAAAACAAACTTCTTAGAAATTGCATTGGCGTGGTCACTATAAGTGATTCAGAACATCTCCAACCATTAAAAACTCGGTGAGATTTAAAAAAAAAGAAGAAATTTAATTGAATAACTAAATTTTTTATTTTTTATTTAATTCTAAAATGTTAGTTACAAGACATGTGGAATGTAAAAGTTTAGAAGTGGTAATAAAAACACTTGTTTTAGAACTTTTCTTCACTTTCTCTCCTATTTTTTTATTTCTGTATTTTTTAATAGTAGAATTCTAATTAAAGAATCTCCATTGGAGGTGGTCTCACAGATCTATACTAATGGAACCCAGTTTGACTGTAAATTTATTTTTTTTAATTATTTGGTCTATGTTATCTGAATTTTTTTTTTCAACATACAGTATAACATCTTTAAATTAATACTCTATAAATTAATATACACTAAAAATTTCTATAAAATAATATAATTTTATAGTCCCAAATTAAGTTTAGTTCAATTAGTGTATCGATAAATTAATATCTCTATAAATTAATAAAAAATTATAGTTTTGATGTAGTCCCAACAGTATTAATTTATACAGGTTTCACTGTACTTTAAATTTTGTTGAAGGTCTTAGGTATTCTTTCCTATATTTATAAACCTTTCTAATAGTATATCAAATCATGTAAAAATCAAATTAGGTGTTTTCTTGCACCATGTACAGAAACAAAAGTTTTGAATTTACAATATATTTTGAAATAAATAGTATTTATAAAATTTGTAGATATTAAAGGGAAATTAATGTATTAGGATTAGAAAATTATAATTTTTAAAAGTTGCATACAATTTGAAGAATGTTTTAGTAATGAAAATTATATGACTATAAAAATATAATTAAATAATAATTCAAAATTTGTAAAATTATTATACTTCTTTTTGAATATTAAATTATTGATGATATATGAGTTATTACCATATTCTAAAATTTTTACTAAAAAGTTAAATTAATATTAATGTAAATATCTATGTCACAATTATTTTCATATCATGTCATTTTTTGTAAATAATATAATCTTTTCTAATGAAAATGAATGTGATGACGACACATAAGCAAACTTCGAAAAAACAAATATCAAATAATGTTTAAGAGATTCCATGTATTTAGAAAAACACTTGGCTGATGATGTGATTAGTTTCCTTAACTATGGTAAAACGCCCATTTGTAACGAATCCTTTATGATATAAACAAAGAATCAGTTTATCTTATCTCTAATACTTCATCATATTGACTCTATAACATGAATCACTAATTGGTCGACTTGAACTTAAGATAAAACGGACTGAATGGCTCGTTTCACTTAGTGGGCAGTGAGAACAACCTTCTTTGGCTTAGAGGCCGGGATGGGTGTAAGATATGGAGGAAACTGGAGAGCTAAAACCCAAAGTGGAGGAGGAGGAGAAAAAAGAAGATGAGATTATTGCATCTAATGTTGAGCTTGAAGAAGATACCGTCGATAAAGATTTTGGATGCGTGAAAGGAAATGACGACATGCATAATCAGAGGAAGAAGATGCGACGGTATGAAGAAGCAGTGGTGGACCTGGTGGTGCTGGAGATGTCAGAGATGGATGGAACGAGCTTGACGGTGATGGATGTGTGGAGTGACGGTGATATGTATAATATATGTAATTATATATATTTAATATTTTTATTTTAATTTATAAATAACTAACAAAATTTATTTTGTTTTTGTTTACATAATATCGGCAAGATATCAAATAAAATCAGCACATTGAAAATTATGCAAAGAAAAGTCTAATATATAAAAATATGTCTAACTATTATTAGTATCAGACATTTTGGAAAAAAAAAACAAAACTAAAACTATGCAGGTTTGCATAAGATCCAAAATGAACAATATTGTACTAATCAAACAATATAAAATTAGACATAAATTTAATAAACTCCAGCAATATCAACATACATATATTAAGTTAGATATAGTTCCAATCTAAAACCAACTCGTAATAAGTGAATTGACCATCTATCTTATATATTATTAAAGAACATTTCAACCTATCGATATGTGAGACTTTGTTTCTAATACATCCCTTCAAAATGATGGTTTTTTAGCGTCAACCTCGAAATATTCGGACAATGATCGACGTCCAAATTTGGATCGGGTCGATGTGAATCGATCCATATTAATCTAGATGAGTTTCCAACCCAAAATCAATTGGTGATAAGTGAACTAGACCATATATTTTATATATTATTAAAAGATCCTTTATAACTATCGATTTTGTCTCTAATAACATATTGGTTGAATCATTTGTACCCACGATAAAATAGTGACAAACCCGTAGTTATTTTAATTACAAAATTATCGTGGCAAAATCAATACTCATGGCTAAATATCCACACTTTTTTTAACCGCAAAGCTATAGTCATGGATTTTTTTTTCATTTGAGAAACATAACTATTATTTATATAACCATGATATTCGACTCTATAACCATGATTTTTCTATGACTAGGCCCTAATTGTAGCGAATATTTATAGTAGTGATAGTGTATTTAAAAGGAATATAATGATTTTGATTATGATTTTGATTTTGAACCATATAATTTTTAATTGTCTTTTAAAACTGATACAATCTATTTTTAAAACCGATTCCACGTTTCCACACGATTCACTTCCGCTTACTCATTTTTGTTTACATTCAATTGCAAGATAGCTAATCTATTCTCTAAACATATGGGATTAGATTTGCACATGGTTTAATATCCTATTTATTTCATTCATATGTTTGGACATTGCCTCATCACTCGTCATGGTTATATTACCTTTGAAATGTTAAACGTAACTTCTATGAAGTTTTTGTAAATCAGATAATTCTGTACTGTTTTCAGACGACGAAATCGTCAAAGTCTGGTTAGAATGTAAGTTATTTGTACATTTGGGGTATCTGAAACTTCGATGTTCATACTTGATTCACGCCGAAATTTCAATGAAAGATAAAAAATGTCAATTTTGTCAATAAGATAATCTTAAGTAATGTAATCTGCTGTAGAAAAATTTGATTTTCAAAATTTCTCCAAAAAAAGTAATTTATAAATGTAAGTCATTTGATTGAGACGATTAAAGGTCAAATTATATGTCAATGTCTATGAAAATTTCCAACAATGATCTAAGTAGATACAATAAGCGACCAAGTTTTGAGCTTTGCTTGTACAATTGATCTACCTTTTCACCCTCTGGTATAATATCCTTGATTACATGAAACTAATAGTTATTAGTTTTTTTCATTATATATAATCAGAGTTTGGTTAAACCTGGCAAAGCCCATGCTTGCGTCAAATTACGTTAATTATTTAAAGGTCAGCAAATTCGTAAAACTTAACTTTGGCATAGTGGTTGAAGTTGTCATTAGTCTTTCATGGTGGCAAGGTTCGTGGGTATTCGGAAAATTAATTTTAAGGTATCCATATCCAGGGTTCCCGGATATTGGATATCCTTTTAAAAATTGTAATATTCGGCGATATCAGGATTTGGATCCTTAAAAAAATAAACAATAATATTAAAATATTAACAATAATTTAAAAAGAAAAATGTAAATAATTTTTTTAATTATTTCTATATATGCTACTACAAAATTTATATATATTATTATAAAATGAAAATATAATAAATAAAATTAATTTATATGAAATAATTATCAATAAAAATTACAGATTTGGATATCCAGACTAAAAAAATCAAGATATCCGGATCCACATTCGGTTTTGATGGATCCAACATTTTACTATCCGAATCCGGATCCACCCCTCTAGATATCCGGATTTTTGGACCAACTCTGGATCGGATCTCGGATGGAATCCGGATCTCAGATAATAATTCCAGCCCTAAAAGCAACGGACCGGGCCTGTAACTAATACATACATATGATAAATATTTATAAATATCACCAAAAAGTTTTTAATCCCAAAATAACATACATAAGGTCACAAAATAATGCTCATAAAAAAAAATCATGTATACCCTTAAGATTCACAGTTTAAACTTGATAAGTTATAGTTTTCTTTAGGTTTATACCTCTAATTAAAGTATATATACTAATATCATTTACACCATTAATAAATAAAATATATAAATTAGCAAAAAAAAATAATTTAAAATTAATTTGATTAGATTAGTGATTAAATTAATAATAATTATCCAAAATCTTAAAATAATAAAATTTGTATTACAAATTATATTTAGATTTTATTTTCTTACTATGAACTAATTATCTACATATCTATACTATTATTTGAGAAGTGAATTTGTTGATTTATCATCTTCTCTATGATTTTGAGCTTAATTAATAGTTTTCTCATAAATATTTTATTATATATCTTAATAATAAGCAATTTTGGAATCATGAAAATTACAATATTTCATCTATTAAAAAATTTGATATTATCTTATTTATTATTATATTAAAAAAACATTTTAGGTGAGTCAATGGTTTTATTAAATAATTTTAATAATATTTATATTAAATAATAAACAGTTTTAAAAAAATAGATAATTATCACCTAAACAAATATTTGATATTATCTTATTAAAATTATATAAAAATATTCTTCTCTTATATGTCATGAAAGGATTATATCTATATTTTTGGTATTAAAAAGTTATATATTTTTGGATTTTAATAATATAAAATCATCGATAGAATATACAGTTTGTTATTTTAATTTATTAGTCTTTAGCTGTAAAAATTCTTTTTTCACAACTGTAAATTTTGCTAATATGTGTTACCACAACCTGGTTATCACAAAAGCTCTTGTTTATATTCTACCGGTACAAAGCAGTACACATTTACATGTCCTAAAGAAACATACAAAAAGAACATGCAAAGAAAAAAAAAGATATTTTAAAACAAAAGAATTCGCCTAAATATTATCAAACCAGTGGTACATTTATTTATTTATTGTCAATCATATTTTTTAAAAAATAAAGATAATTCTTATATATATTATGTTTTTCTTTGAAAATAATATTTTTCTATTATAAAAGTTAAAAAATTAAGATAATATAATTAAAAAATAATTAATCAAAAAAATTTGAATAAAGATATTTTAAAAATATTTTTAATATGTGAGTGTTAAAAAATTTGACTCAATAGAATCATATTTATTTTTATGAAAAACTTTTTCATATACAAATATTTGATGTCTGGTTAAAAATTGTCAAGAATATTTGAATTAATAAAATATAAACATTCGTAAGAAGATTATAGCCGCATATACAGAAAAACATCTAATGTTGAAATTAGTAATACGAACTTGTTTTTGAATTCGTACTTTTCCAATTTTAAGTTTTTCATTGGAGTTTGTTACAAGGGAATATAAAGAATAAGAAGTTAAAGTTTATTTTATTTTTTTTGTCATCAAGATAAACAGATTCATGATGACTCTCCAAACTTAATTTGGAAACTCCGCATCCATGTGGACGACAAACTGACTATAAATATCTGAGGAAATCTTGAACGAGCTGCTGAACATTTTTTTAAAATAATATTAGGGTTTGAACATGTTCTTTTTTTTTAAAACTCAGTTATGTATTAATTAAGTAAAAAAGAAATTAAATTCTAAATAATAGAAAAAATATTTAGTGATTTTGATAGTTATTATCTTGAAAATATTATGTATTCTGTTATTATCCAAAAACTATTTTCCATCACAAAATTTTAATTAAAAATATAAAAAAGGAAAAAGGAAATTAAATTATAACGTAAAATTTTGAGTGATTAAAGTCATTGGTATACTATTAATAAATATTAAATTTTAGAGTGCCAAAATATCACATTCATGGTACCATTTTTATTCTCACTTTTAAAGAGAGAAAATACATTTATAACTATCGTGTTAATCAATCTAGAATTAGAGTTTAGAGTTGATGGGTGGAGTAGGATTTTTGGAATGTGAAGTTTAGGGTTCTAATATATATATAAATTAAAAAATTAGTTTCAAAAAGAATTTTCAAATCTCAAAAAGAAAATTAAAAAAAAAATCGAAAAAAAAAATAAAAAAGTTCAAATTTGAAAATGTATATTTCAAAAACATAAAAAAAATATTTTTCATTATATTTCATTTATTTAAATAATTATTTATTATATATAGAAAGTAAAGGTATACGAGTTTTTTTGCTTCTTAATTCTTCATGAAGAAGTAATTTTTAAAAATGTTTCTTTAGTAATGATAAACATGAATAATGGTACCAATAAAGTGGTAAAAATGAAATTTTCCCAATTTTATCATTATATTATTAATATAATACGCCTCAAAAATTGATAATGGATAATCAGATTAAGTGGTAATCTTTTTGAATTCCAATGTAATTGATCAACATGACGTTTCAAATGTTAGAAACCCACTTTCAAGATGATTCTGAATTTCATGTTGAAATCTCCAATCATTAAGTTTCTCAATTTCTCACTGGAAATCGTTTTTCACGCTAAAAAGGTTCTAGACTCTCTGTTCTCAGTTTCTCACCCATGTCATGGCTCCGCTTTTTGGTCGCTTCGGTCAGCTAAATTAGTGATCAAAGAAATAAGCTCTCTGTTCTCATCCATGTCATGACTCCCCTTTGACCAACATCTGTGTGTAGGCATACTGTTACCATAGTCGCTTCGGTCAGCTAAATTAGTCGTAGTTATGTATGTGCATTTTACTCATCATTTATAGTGCTGCCAATCATTTATTTCAGTTGTATAAAATAACCACTGCTTATTATTTCCAAAGTAGAAAAACATAATAGTAAATCTCTCAGAATAATAGAGATGTTGATAAAATGGAATGATGCATAATCTCATCACATGCTTTTCTTCCCATTCAACAACTTTCTGAACCATTGAGCTGATTTCTTTGGGTATCTCTTACATCCATCCTTGAAATCCACATAAACCAGCCCGAACCGAACCGTGTATCCCATTGCCCATTCGAAATTGTCTAGCAACGACCAAGCAAAAAATCCCTTCACATTTGCTCCAACAGAGATAGCATCTTTAACCATCTCGAGATGTCGAGCGTAGTAATCAATCCTATCACCGTCTTTAAGGAAAACTTTACCGGTACTAGCTTCATCTCTACCGTTTTCGGTTATGTACATGACAGGATCCTTGAACTTGTATTTTGCATAGAGGACAAGATCACGAATTCCTTTCGGATATATCAAAAGCCAATCCGATGCAGCCTTTGGACCGATGGGAACTCCGTTTCTTTCGCCTGTGACGCTTGCACAAGGATCAGAGAACATTGTAACGTTTTCAGTGGAGCAAGGGACATCCTTCGCGTACGATGAAGAGTAATAATTTATGCCAATGAAATCATAAGAGCCCTTAAGCATCTTAGATTGCTTTGCCGTGAATGTAGGCAAGCGACCGCCTTTCACATTGTTGACCATGTCGACCGGGTATTTACCGGTCACAAGTGGCTCCATGAAGTAGTCGAATGTGAAGGCCGTGGCGCGTGCCGCGGCTAACTTATCCTTGGCTGATTCTGTATAGGGCAAGTTCCAACCAGCGTTTAAAGCAATACCGACTTGACCTTTTTGTAACGCCTGTACGTTATACAACATTCAATAGCATTTTTTTTAAATATATAATCAGAACTGGAGTAAACATACTAAGATCGGGTGATTCATAGAATTATACACAATCAATTTTTGTAACTTGTCTAACAAGAAAAACCCGGAAATTTATTAACACTGACCTTGTATTTTTTTCTGTAGACCCTGACGGCTGCTCCGTGAGCAAGGATAAGGTTGTGACCTACGATATAAGGCTCGGTGGCTCCATCCCCGGCTGTACAATTAGGGTTAGTAAATTTGGAGCATCTTCCTGGGGCCATTACACCCGCAACATACCCTTGTTGCACTACTGTCAATGGCTCGTTCAGTGTCATCCAATGCTTCACCCTATCTCCAAAATGTTTAAAGCAAATATCTGCATAATCGTGGAAGTCATTCACAATCTCTGCGCCACGGAATCCACCATAAGCATCTTCAAGGGCTTGCGGCGTGTCCCAATGGAAAATTGTGGCAAAAGGCTTGATTCCTCTGGACAAAAGCTCATTGATTAGGTTGTTGTAATAGTCAATACCAGCCTGGTTGATTCCTCCTTTTAGATTCCCACGAGGCAAGATCCGAGACCATGAGATTGAGAATCTGTATGCATTGAAACCAATTTGATGCAATAAAGCCACATCTTCCTTGTATAGATGGTAAGAGTCGTCTGCAACAGAACCATTGCTACCATCTTTTACCTTCTCTGGGTACTTTTCAGAGAAGGTATCCCAGATACTTGGTCCTCTACCATCTTCATGAGCTGCTCCTTCTACCTGGTAAGCAGACGTTGCAGATCCAAAAATAAAATCTTTTGGGAAATCATTTCGTTTCAGTTTAGGTGTTGAAGAGCTGTTCTTGGCAATGGCTTCGTTACAGGCCAAGACAATCAGCACCACTAGTAAAGAAAGATATTTACCTCTCATTCTTAATTTTTCTTTTGATGTTAAATGTAGTTATATTACAAGACGATTAACTAAGTCGGTATTTATACAGGAATAAAGCGCGTATTTGGAGAAGGAAAGTGAATCTTTTAGAGCAAATTTAGAAAGATAATCTGATAAGATAGAAAGTAATCACCATTTTTCTAATTTCTAGTTGTTTCTCAATTAGTAAAATATAATATTCAACTAATCTTATCTAGTTATTTTCAAATCTCCATCTGTTCTGTACTTTTAGTTTTTCAACAAGGTTGATCGATTGTCTAACTGTTCATGTTTATCCTAAATTTAAAGAGAAACTAGATTATGACCCGATGGTCTAGAATTAATCTGGTTGTATATCCTTATTGAGAAACTAGTTCAGGACACAAGTTTATACTTCCTATATCTCTGAATAAGTGTCAATTTAGCATTTTTTTATTGTTACATAAAAAGACGGTCATTCTATAATTTCAATGTAATTTATAATCACTTTTAGCTAAATATTAATTGCAAAAATGCATTAATTTTATAAATAAATTTATTTATCTCAAATATTATTGGTTAATTAGTTATAATTAATGAAAACATAAATACATCTCAATCATTATTCTTAATATGTATGAGATATGTCTAAGTAACAATTTTTATGAAACAGATAGAATAGTAGATTTATAGTTTATCTGAATCATATTACTGGTTAATTAGTTATAATTAGTGAAACATAAATACATCTCAATCATATAGTGTTGTTATCTGAAATAATATTTTAATAAAAGTTAAAAAAAAAAAAAAAACACATAATTAAATATTCATCAAGTAAATTCTTAATTTTATATAATTGAAAAGATGATCGATGTGTTTAAAAAAGGAAGATATTTCCTAAATATACTGTAGTAAACAAAGAAAATTACAAACAATTATAAGACATAATAATTTTTAGATGAAAATATAAATTATAATATAAATTATAGTTTTTATTTAGTAATGAATGTATTAATCAGTAGCTATAAAATATTTATGCCCACATCTGCGGATCAAACACCTAGCTGATATAAATTTACATATTCTATTAAAATATCTATATTATTAAAAGAGAAATACAAAAATAAAATACCCCTTAGTTTTGTAACTTATTTACAATTGTATGCTACTGAAGTTATTAATTAACCTACTTTTTAAAATTTTTTGTCTTTTCCTCTTTAATTAATACTTTTTCAAAATTACCCAGAAATGGCGGAGTGGACTCGACAAAGGAGTGACAAGGAGAAGCCTCTGATGAAGCAAGTGAGAGACGAGGACTCGATCAGACCTCTGAGTCGTAGACATGGAGCGAATCGCCACAAACCATTCAAACATCAGATTGAGAAACAACCGGATGAAGAATCGAAACGAAGAGCAGGCAAAGACATCTGCAAAGGAGATGAGACGCATGCAACTTGAAGATAAACCTCCACCGTAGTATCGATTTTAGCCAATTTTTCTACTGTTCACAAAATAAAATAAATTAAAAGTTATATTAAATATAATAAATATTTTAAATAATATTTAATTTTAAATTATTAAATTAATTTATGACACTGGTAAAAAGAATTCTGGATCCGCCACTACCGTAGATGTTATATTCTGCTGATAGTAGTTGAAAGATAAAATAGTAGACATGAGTAAAAGTGTAGACGACCAGATCTGCCGTCATTTAGAACATAGTACAAATAATAGATTGAATATTCTACGAAAGTAGATGGAAACATATGCAGCATATTATGTTTTTCTAGTTCCAGTAGATTACTGTGTTTTCTGCAAATCATTCTTTCAAATTTATCGTAGATGGAAGATCATATCTTCTACAACCTTTAGACAATTTTTGAAATGGCTCTTTACACAACAATTTAGTAACAAATATATTTTTCCTAAATACACATGTATATTACCATCATACTAGATGGTGGCCCGCATACTTGTGCGCACTAATATATATCCAACTAATTCAAAATTTAGCATAATTTTTAATTTTAATCTAAATTATTTAATTAGTTTCAAATATCAAATTAAGTAGAGATATAATTTACTTTTTCTATCACATGACAACATAAATAATGGTTGGTATTTGTAAAATCTTATATTTATTCTATCACTAAACTACACATGTAAAAGTATCTTCATTATAATTATCTAATAAAGTTTTGTTATTACTTTAAAAATAATATAGACGGTAAATCTACAAATAAACCATAATTACCAAATTATTAATGAAGCTTATGAAATCAAACACCTCTTCATCAAAGTCTTAATTGCATTTTATATGAATTTCTTCTTCCTCGAAGTTCATATTGACACCTATTAACCAAATTTACTATAATTAAAAACATACTTCTATTTAATAAAACAATTATAAACTAAAAGTAATAAATTATATATATCTAGTAAAAGGTGTATTTTTTTTTTAATTTTTAACCGCGAGAGATTATATTTTTGGACTTATATTTTGATTCATAAGATAATTCGGTGGTAAAAAAGAGAAGCAAGCTTCATTTTAAAAATAATAAATAAAATACTAAAAGATTTAATATCAAAAGTAAACATAATATGAACAAAATTATAAAATTAATACTCGTTAATAATAGTTATCTATGAATATAATGAAAACATTTATTAAATAATCACGAAATATGTTCAAAACTAACAACTCACAAAGTTATTTATTGAAACTAATGACTGAGCCTAAATTAAATCATGGAATATGACAAATAATATTCTAAAAGTAATAAAACATGAAATTAATAAAAATAACTTAAACTTATGGAAAATATGACAGGTAAGCAAAACTAAAATTACCACCTAAAATTATTTTAATTATGATAAATAAATAAAATTACTAACTAGAATTATAAAGAACATAAAAATAATAAATAATAAAAATTATTGAGGATATGAAAAATAAGCAAAACTATAATTATTGAAAACATGACAAATAAATAAATTATATTAAATTATTGAAAATATGACAAATAAGCAATAAGCAATGATAAATAAGTAAAAGTTACCTAAAATCATAGAGAAGAGGACAATTAAGCAAAATCACTTCATAAATAATAGTAACTAGGTATTTGAATTTTCTTTTTTTTCAGATCGGTTCTTTTTAGTTTCAGGTCAGTATGAGTCAATAATTCAAGTATCTGTAAAATTTACTATGTAATTTGGCTACGTAATGAGTCTAGCTCCGTTTGAGTATTTAGGACCCTTTCATTAAAAAAATATCTAATATTTTAAATATATTTTAAAATTTGAAATTTACTCAAAACCTGAAACTATAACAGAAAACGCAAATCTAAAATTTACAATAATATTTTTATACTCATAACATATATAAACTACTCAAATATACATAATATGAACAAAACATTCTAGGTACTTTGGGTACTCGGAGTCCAACAGAGACCTGCATGTCCAAAAAATCTAATAGGTACTTTTTCCCAATCCCGAACCTCAACCTGTATTTCGTATTGGTTTGGTTCGTTTATCAAATTTAGGTAAAATTTTCATACTTAAGAAAGAGTTACATAAGAGTGTATATAAAATCTCGAATAAACCTATTCATAAGTTATATAATTTTAAATAAATTTATGTATTCGATATAATACGACTTATAACATAATAATACACAATATACTCAAAATACTATCTCATATCCAACTTCGTATATAAACCATATAATTCGTGCTTTCAAAGCGCGTGTCAAAATCTAGTAGAGTTTAAAACATCTTACATCATATGAAAATAAGAATTGGTCCTATCTTTTTAAAAATAATAATAATTGTAATTCCAATTAGAAAGTTTGAAATAGTAATGTTATTTAAATTAATGAATTAATGATTTAAGCTAAAAACTAATAAAAATATTGTGAAAGTTAAAATAATTATAATCATAATTCTAATTAGAAATTTCAAAATATTTATATTATTTATATTAATAAATTAATTAGAAATCGAAATATTTACATTATTTAAATTAATAAAATGATGATCTAATCGAAAAACTAATAAGAATATGATAAATAAGCAAAATTAGCTAAAATCATGGAGAATGTGACAAATCAGCAAAATCACTTCATAAATAATAGTATAGATTACCTAAAATCATGGAGAAGAGGACAACTAAGCAAAATCACTTCATAAATAATAGTATAGATTTAGTATTTTTCTTTACTTTTTTGACTTCTCATTAAATTGATATGAATTTTTACAAAGTGTAAGGATAGTCATTGTCTAAAAGTGCCTAAAGTTGATTTTATTTTAAGGGGACAATATCTAAGATGAGTTGTCATTTTTTTAGCAAAATTCCCTAAAAATTATCTTAAGTCTGATTACAACGAAATTCTGATCAATTTGGGTTCGGCACTTATGCCCCAACCCCCAACCAATGGCTCTTCATCATAAATCTTAAATGACATACATCCATATATTGCAGAATGTTAAATGATGTCATTATTTCAACGGAAAACTAAACTTTCATCTATGCTAAATCATCGCTTCAGAAATAGAGCCTCAGTTCCTATCTGCAGCAATTGGTTTGTGAACATATTAAATCATAACATATATTTTTGTTTCTCGAAGATGATGCGAAGACCTTTGCCTGATTGCATCAACCACCTTAGAGCATCTTTAACGGGGGATTTTAAATGGGGTTTTAAAGTTAATTGGGTATTTAATTAAATGAAAACTAAATAAAAGGGGAGTTATCGATCCTTAAGAAAGGATTTTTGTGATCGATAACTAAAGAGGTTTTTCCTCCACGTGTCAGCTAACGAAAGACAAAGCATATATTTTTCTATTATTCTTTTCTCTTTTTCTTTTCTTTGGTTTCACTCGGCTTCTCCGCCGCTTCCCCCGTTGTCTCCGCAAGACGACGATGGCTGTCGTTCTCTCCTACGCACCTCCAAGGTTGAAACAAACGTATTGTTTGTTCAATTGGCTTTCCTTTGCACCTCCAAGCTCTCCTTCGCACCTCCAAGGTTGAAACAAAGGTATTGTTTGATCCAATCTTATCTCCTTTCTATATGAACTGTGATCATATAGGTTTAACCATTTGAAGTTTTGTTTCATTCGATAGAATAAGCCTATGTTGTTATAAATGGTTTTGATTGTTATTTAGTACTGATGACAACAAAAGGCTCAAGCTTTTGAGTTCTTGGCTTATTCCATTTTAACCCACCTTCATAACTTTTTGTAAATTAGGTTGAGAAAGTAATTGAAGCTGAGAAGGAAGGAGCAAGAGAATTAATCCGGGAACATGGAAAGGAGAAGGCTTTCTCGGCTTTGAGGAAGAAACGGACGCAAGAAGAGCTGTTGAAGCAAGTAGATCTGCATCTTCGTGCTTGAGGGTGCTGTGGCACAGGCTAAGACATCAAACTCTCCTCCGTCATCCTCACCGCCTCTCTTCTCTCTTCCTCAGCCGACCGTATCTCTGGTACGTACTGGAAAACTAGTTCATATCCCTTATACAGGTCTTTAACACATCATCATCTGTCATGCAGGTGCTACCGTTGGTATCATGTGCCATACTGGACATAGGAATAGATCCAAAGTGATCAAAGCTGTCACAGTTCAACATCGATCTTCCTTCTCACCTACACGCAATTCCTGACCTAGAGAAGGCTTGTTCCATCAAACCCCTCTCTGTTCCTAAACCGTGCCGATGCTCTCACAAGATTTACAAAGGTATCAAACTCGTTTCATCCTCAAACGGCTTGCGCTTCTACACAGCAGGCAACATCACCTTACACTGAGTACCATGTAAAAAGACATGCCTTTCATTTTTTTCTTCTATATGGTTCCTTCTGAAGCCTGTCATACAAAAACCCTGAAACCGTTTGCTGAAATCTTTGAGTTCTCTTTTCCATCAGTCTCTGCAGCTCTGTTGCTCGGCTGATTCATAGCATGGATTCTTCCTGTAACTGAGCCTCGTGGCTGAGAACTAGACCTTTTCTTTGATCCTCCACCGCCACTCGTCAAGAATCCTAAAATCTTGCCAGTTTTTTCAGTCTTTGTAGTCGTTTGACAGATAGAAAACGTGTTTGTACCCTTCAAGCCATCTTCTATTGTTTTCAGCCTCAGCTTCCACCTCTCCTGTATTTATATATATATATATATATATATATATTACTTGGAGGCATCATAAACTCCAATTGCTTGCAACACAAGCTTAACAACACAACTTAAATTTTTTTAAGAATCCTAATTAAGAAACTACCACTGGAGCACACATTTTAAAGGTTTCTTAACTAGAGTTTTTAAGTACAATTAAAGTATATTTAATTAATTAAAAATTATTAAGAAATCCATATGGGGTTATAGGGTTAAAGATGGTCTTAATAAGTCAACAACAACCAAAGTGCTCTTAGTTTCAAGCATTGACAGTTTTTCACAGAGTCAACGATGCGACCTTCAAATCAGAGCTTATATCGTTTATTTACAGTTAGTAATTTTCATATATCTTTTATTTACAGTTAGACACATGCGTTACCAATATTTCTTAAGTATGATGTATTATCATATATTTATAAAAATATGACACATGTCAAAAATGTTAACACTATAGTATATGTTAAGATACTTATTTAATTACCAAGTTAAGTGGTATATGTAGGCGTTACACAAATCAATAACCTGATACAAGTTTTTATAATTCAGTATTAGTTATTAATCAAATATATAATTTATCATGTAAAAAATAAAATAGTTACTAAAATATAAGTTATGGTATGTTAGGGTTATGGTACGTTGTTAATAATTAATGTATCACTTAAAATTTATAGTAGCTCTTAACATAGGTATTAGCCGAAACTTTTCTTGTAACACATATAATAAACATACATATTTACATAGATATAATATTCTTTTCTACACGGTAATAAATATATTAGTTGTTAAGCCTCATATTATTTTTCATTAGAACATAAATCATATTTTGATGTAGTGATTCGTTATAGGCAATTTATGAATGTAACATATTAAACTTTACTATTATACCTTTAACAGTTTTAATAGAAATAATCTAACTATTTCATATTAGTTGGTATCAAACTCAAGTCATTGAATTGATTCACTTGTCTAACGTTGCGTTTTGTTTTTGAAAATGACTATAAAATGAGATGAGATGAAAGAAAAGGTAGGAGAGGAAAGAAAAATAGGAGAGAAAGTAAAAAATAGTTAGGAAAAAAGATGAGAAAGAATTAGGAAAAAAAAGGACTAAAAATGAGATGAGAGAAAGCTAGAGAGTAACTTATGTGTTTAGGGGAATGAATCACAAAACATACATGCACAAATAGGTTTCAGAGGAACTGACACTACTGACCTATGGATGTACATGAAGGAATGGCAAAATCGTCATACAAATATTAATATCCACTCATGTGTATAGAGCTAATTAGGGACCCGATTATGGGCATAGAAGCCAATTAACTCCAATAACATCATGGGAGTGTGATCTCAAGTATGTTGCAAAAATTTACGTATTACGGCCTAAAAACCTAATAATGTAATATCAAACATAACTGGCAGTTTTTCGGGCCAGTAGATTTTAACAGTTTTTTTTACTGAAATTTGATAGGATTTAAGAGATTTTAATATCTTTTCGTCTGAAAGTATCAACCAACCCATATACTCAAAAGTCAAAACCTCGGCCTCAGAAGACATACACAAACGTGTGTGATTGTAAAGCTTAACTAGAGTTTGATCCGCGCACCTGCGCGGATATTAATTTTTTTTTATAAATGAATATTTATTAGCATAAGTGGTAATCTATATTTTAAAATTTATCCGTTAAAAAAATTATTTAGTATGAAATTTCTAAATACAATAATTTTATAGTTTATACTGAATATTTTTATTTTATCATGTACACCCTTAATTATATCATCTATTAATTTAGAATATGACCTGTAAATTAGCGCAAATGTATTTTTCTTTTTTATGGATCAAAATTTTATGATAATATATAATAAAATTGTTGTATATACTATTTTTATGGATATAATTTTTATGATTATGTATAATAAAATTTTTGTATACTATTTATTATGTATATAAGGAATTAGTAAAATAATTACCATATAATGTATGTATTAAATTACGAAATTTATATATGGAATTAATTATTTTCAAACACACACACACACACACATATATATATATATATATATATATATATATAATAAAATAAGTAAAGACAAAGAATACTAAAAGCTAGGTATATAAATTATTGTTGCCATAATTTTTAGTTAGAAATTAATTTTGGAAATGTATTAATTAAAGAGGAGAAGAGAAAAATTATAAAAAGTAGGTTAATTAATAACTTCAGTGACATACCATTGTAAATAATTTAAAAAACTAAGGGGTATTTTATTTTTGTACTTCTCTTTAAATAATATAGATACTTTAATAGGATATGTAAATTTATGTCAACTAGGTGTTTGGCCCGCATATGCGGGTATAAATATTTTATAACTACTGATTAATACATTCATTACTAAATAAAAAATATAATATATATTATAATTTATATTTTCATCTAAAAATTATTATGTCTTATAATTTTTTGTAATTTTATTTGTATATGACAGTATATTTAGGAAATATCTTCTTTTTTTAAACACATCATCTTTTCAATTATATAAATTAAGAATTTACTTGATGAATCGAGAAGTAAGATGGTGGAGCACAAAGTTTGAGGAGGTTACATTTACATGGACCAAGCGTACGGGAAATGAAGTGGCTGATAAATTGGCAAAAGCTAATATACCCAATGATGTACCGTATGAATACTACTTCTATATTCCTCATTTCATAACAGATGCTTTACATAAAGACTTTGTAAACTCGATTTATTAATATAAATTGATGTTAAATAAAAAAGAATTTACTTGATGAATATTTAATTATGTGTTTTCTGTTTTTTTTTTTAATTTTTAACTTTTATTAAAATATTTTTTCAGATAACAACACATTATATATATGAGTTATCTTTTTATTTTAAAATATATTTTTGATTTTGGATAACTCTTATCATTATTAATTTTAATCAATTACCTAAATCAATTAAAATTCATTTTTATTTTGTGGTTACTTTATATATTTTATTCATTAAGGGTATAAACCATATTAACAACTCTAACTTTTAACGTGAGAGCTCGAATACGAAAAATCACTTCGCAGATAATAGTATAGATATATGATGAGTTAAAGAGCGTAAAAAACCAAGTAAACCCCAATTATAAGAATTACCCTCAGTTTTTATATCTCCTTAATCTCTCCGCCGTCTCTCTAAAAGTTCTTCAAAACTTCATCTCCGTTCCCCGGCTCCGGCTGCTTCCTCAGAGCCGGAGTCGGGTTTCGTTTTTAGTTTTATGTTTCGTTTCGCTTTTGGTTTTCATCGGGTGGTTTGCATGTTGATTTTGATGGTGGTAAGCTTAACCTTCAGATCTGTCCTTGATCTGTTTTGTGTTAGCTTGCTTTGAGGTCCTGGATCTGCAAGAACTACGGTGGAGGTTTGTCTTCAAGTTGCATGTGTCTCATCTCCATTGCTGATGTTTTTGCATGCTCTCCGTTTTGATCCTTCATCCGGTTGTTTCTCAATCTGATGTTGGAATAGTTTATGACGATTCGCTCCCTGTTTACAACTCAGAGGTCTGATCGAGTCCTCGTCTCTCACTTACTTCATCAAAGGCATCTCCTTGTCACTCCTTTATCGAGTCCGACTACACGTGGGCCTCTGATCTACGGTGTCCTCTATAACCTACTTATAGTAGAATCTAATTTCTACTGGATGTTTTGAAAAATGTAGTTCAAAAACAGTTAGTAAATATTTAGCGATCTTGAAAGTATTTTCTCTACTTTTGTGAAGAATCTTTTAAAACTCTTACCTCAAAAATAAACATACCCATTATCTTGATATCTTCATGATGTCACCCAAATTACACTGGAGTTTAATAAGATTTTACAAATCCAGCACGTCTGGTTCCTCAATCACAAAATGTGAGAATTTAACAATTATAAAATTTAATTTAACGTTGAAACAGTTTTGGTGAGGTGTTTGCGTTTGTCTTCACACGTATATATACACATTGGTTTCACACATTTCGTAATTGATATGTTCTCGCGGCTGAACAAAGAATCAAATCAGAAATCGAGTTAAGATCATTGAACACTATTGTTGTTAACTCGAAACAAAACCGATCAAGCGTTTAGAAAATATTGAAACAGAGACAAATTTGTGAAACACTATTGTTTGTGCATTAGTAGAAACTGACGCCATCCAGCGAGAGAAACCACCACGATTAAGTTGAGAAAGATAGAGAATTGAAAACCCAGAATGAAAAAAAGCTCAAACTTCACAGGCCGGAAAGAAGGCTTCGACAACGACGGAAATCACCTCTTCTTCTTGGTTGGTTGGATGGAGTGGTGAAAAGACGTAATAGGGTTAACGTCGATTTTTTTTTACCTAAATCACTTTTATGTTTTAACACATGTAAAAAATTAATATATAAAATTTATTTTAAAATAAAATTTATTTTGTATAAAAATTTAATTGTACAATTAGAGGATTAGAATGGGATTAACAATAATATTAGTTCTAAGTGGACAAGAACTCCTAAAATGATTATAAAAGGGGACAAAATGTTAGTTTTTAATTCCTTTTTGGCAAAATTCCAAATATCTTTATATGTAAATATAAATAAGAAAAACAAGCATACAATAAAAATATTACATTAAACATCTATAATAATATTACTATTTGATATAAAATCAAGAAACCTATAATAAATAAATATAAAATATAATAAATAGAAAAACTACATTACACATCTATCAGAAATATAAAATATAAAATATAGGAAAAATAAATAGTAATTAAATGTACTATATAAGAAAAATTACTACATTAAACAAACGTCCTTCGTCGTTCACATGGATGCGGAGTTATCGATCTGGTTTACAGAGTCAATATGAATCTGTAAATGTTTGCTGTCAAAAAAAAATACTACATTAAACATCTATCGTAACTAGAATAAGTAAATATACAATATAAGAATAAATAAATAATAAGTAAATATACTATATAAGAAAAAAATATTACATTAAACATATATCGTAATAAATCATTTGATATTAAAACAAGATAATTAGAATAAGTAAATATACAATATAAGAAAATGTAAATAATAAGTAAATATACAATATAAGAAATGAAAAACTACATTAAACATGAAATGTATTGTTCTCTGGTTTTTTCTAAGGATATATATGTAAATATATAATATGTTTAGATACGTTTTGATATATGTTACTCCTTGTGCCATTATTTTCTATATCCAGAAAAAAATTAATAGTTAAACCTCAATATAACTTAGGTTAAGCATACGAGCAACAACAAAATTGAAACATCGCAGAGAATGCTCACGTCAACATTATAATACAATAATTTTAACCTAAAAAATATGAAAACTTTTTATTACGCAAATCATAAATACTAGGGGTGGGCACTTTGGTTATTTTCTCGGTTTGGTTCGAGTTGGTTCGGTTAGTTCGGTTCTACTATTTTTCCAATTAAAATAAACTATAGTTAGTTTGGTTTGGTTCGACTCGGTTTGTGTTCGGTTCAGTTTATATTCGGTTTGGTTTGTATTCGGTTCCGTTGGATTTATTTTTTGGATCAGTTTACTTAGGTTCTTCTTAGTTTAATTTTTTTAAGAAAAATTATGTTTTAAAGCATAAATTATGTAAACATATATAAGAATTAAAACAAATGAAAGTTAACTAAGAAAAACCAACATCATTAGTAATGTCTCTTACATCATTATTAAAAAAACTAGCAATGAATCATCTTTCATGTGACGCTATGGAGAAAAACTTTTGTTTTTAATAAAATTTGCTTTACGTTTTAGGTTTAGATTTAACATTCATGTTTACATATATAAGAATATAAAGATACATACTTTTCTATTTTTTAAATGAAATATTTTAATGATTACATATTCGGTTAGAAGAATATATGTTAATAAATGAAAAATGGAAAATACGTGGTATGGTATTAGAATTTTACTATATTGGTATTACTAATATTTTTAATTTAAATAATTACAAAAATACATCGGTTTCTCAGTTTGGTTCGGTTTAAAACCGAACCATTCGGGTTGGAGAAATCGTCAACCGAATGGTTTGAAATAGACTTTGGTTCAGTTTGAATCGGTTTCGGTTCGGTTTGACTCGGTTCGGTTCGGTTGTTTTGTCCACCCCTAATAAATACAAATCGCTCATGTCTTCACATAAACATATAATTCATAACAAAATAGCCAAAATAATACTCATATAATACTCATATATTTAGTTCGGAGTGTTTTTCTTAAATCTGAATATACTAAACCCTAAAAAACAAAGCAAAAACCGAAGCGAAAATGCCTAGTAGCTAGTTGCCACTAATGTGAGCGTGTAATACTCGTGCACTTGGGTTAAACATTATGAAGCTATTGAAAACTCATTCTTTATGAGTACTTTAATAAAGAAAAATCGATCCAAATCTTTGTCGCACCATATGAGCACAATAAGTACATACGGAATTGAATTGTCGTCCATTATAGTTATTGAACTTTCTTTACTTTCGGGAATTCTCATGATATTACGGATTATAATTCGTTACTGCGTAGTACAATACTTAGTGCACGGTTGCTTCATGATTACTACATGTTAAAAAAAACAGTTGTGGGATTGAAGAAAGAACTGTTGAAAGATGCAACTTCTGCGATACATGTCGGAAAAAAACGGTACGTAAAGATGCTTCTTTCTGTGATGCAAGATTTGGTTTAGAGATTGGGAAACCACCCAATTGGCGCGGAGGAATTGGATTCGTGTGTGCAGTTTAGGTGATGGACACCCTCGATGAGACAATTTCTTTTTTTTTTTGTCTAAATAATCGTATGATTAAAATTAACTGAGGCAACGTTATCATGTGCTATGAGTACTAATTCGTTTTTGCTTTTCAGGTTTTTTCACTCTTTGCTTTTTAGTGTGGTAGAATAAAAGCATCTTTGATTTGGTGCAACGCATCTCCACTCTACATCGAGCCTTTGATGCTTAGTTTTGTACCAATGTGACAGGTTCTATATGTCTAATCAATGTAATATTTAATGCTAGTGATTTTAGTTGGTCCTTGTTTATCATTCCACTTTGTACGGTTCTCTACTGTAAAACTATCGTATTTTACAACTATTATCAATTTTTTTTTCTCAAAAAAAAAACTATTAACATTTTTTTTTATCAAAGAACAAGAGCAGTAGTAGTTGTAAAAGTTCCGTAAAAAAACATGCGGTAGTAGTACTAATTACATATATACCTATTTTCTTTCTTTTTGTCAGACACATCTAAACTATTAAAATTAAAGTACAAATAGTATTTACCCCTAATTTTTGCCAAATAATTACATTTGATTGCCACTGGTTTTAAAAATCTATCCTTTTAAAATTTTCCTAAATCACCGTAAACAAATTGACGTTATTTATCCTAAAATAACTTGTAACTAAACCGACCGTATTATGTGATATATTTCCATTTTGTATTTCATATGTGTATCATGTTTAAAACCGGTACACTCCATTATTGATACTTCCAATTTAATTTAATTCATACTCTAAGGACATAGTTTTGAAACCGATTCAATCCATGATAAACATATTATTTAATTGTAGTAAGATTCTAAAAACATTCTGTTGCACCTTGCACCGAACCTGAATTTGTATTGGTTTGTTTCTTCTTCCCTACAGAATGATCCACTTCTACTTTATCTCTCGACCTACGAATGGTATACACTATACAATTTAAAATTTCCAATTATTAAACTAAACCGGGATTGGATAAAACTAAACCGGGATTGGATAAAATAAACTGAATCGGCCATACCAAATAATTTTGGTATAAAATTTATAAATGTCCTTCGAATATGGTATATTTAGAGTATCTGCTAAAATATACATAGATTTTGAAAATAAACCGTTTTCGTCAACCTAAGATCACATCTATTACTCAATATCACACCAAAAACCACACATATACTAACTTTAAGATCGATCTTCCAAAATCACGTAATATCTAACTTATTATCTTTCCTAAATCTCAACTTTTTTCCAAAATTTATCCTTTAGTTCAAAAAATCTAGGTATACTTGATAGACATCTTAATAATCAATGTTTTTGGCCTATCTATAAATAAGAGCAATTCATTACAAGCTACAGAAATAAACAACGACAACGCAAGATTATATTTCCTTAACAAATTTATTTTAATAGAAATTAATTCTAAATATGTTTATATATTTTATGTATTTGTAATTTTATTTTATTTGTTTTTTAAGGGATGCTAATATTTTGGAATTAGAAAAAATAGGAGATTTAAAATTTATATCAGAATATTTATTAATTTTTAATTTTTATTATAACCTGCAAATATTAATTTTCAATCTAAATTTATGTTTAAATACTACTAATACACAATTTAGTATAAACAAAAATCTAAAACATAAAACAAATACCCGTCCGGTCGGGCGGGTCAAGTTCTAGTATACCTATTACAAACAGAACAACAAAGTTGGGTAGAAAATCATGTTTTCGTGTAACAATCATTTTAAAATAACATATCCTCTCTTATATATATATACACATTTTTTTCTTCTTTAGTTAAAAATGAAAACTTGAAGAAATCCTAGATAATCTTGTTCTTTGAAATATAATTATCATCTGAATAACCGACCAAGAAAAAAGTAGCATAATTAAATTTGTTATGAAAAAACGAATAATTTAAATTTAGTTTGAAAGTTGAAAAAAGAAATTCGATAAAACTTAAAAACGTAAAGAAACATTTTATATAACGGAACATATAGAGTATGAATAAACTAAATTGAAACATGTAATAGATTGTAACCTCAAACCGGGTTCTTCCCAAATACTCAATTCATACCATTATTGTTCGTTGAATGTAGGCAAATGGACATCACATCAATATATTTAAAGAAAGGTTCGCATATTAGGTGTGGCTTGATTAGTTTTCCAGAAATGTACATTGTATACCGCCAAAATTTTATAAAGTACGTCGCATAGCTACAAAAACTAAAGAACGCAAACATGCATTAGGAATAATAGTTTTGCATACCAAACATTCGTTCTTTTTTGTGCTCAATTCTAAACATTCGGTTTTCCAATCAGCAGAAAATAAAATAATTATTTGTTAGTTTCGATTGATAACGACGCTAATTATGGAAACTAATAATTGTGTTTGAATAAAATCATAGCGTTCTAATTGTTGTATAAAGAAAAACCTCAATGGATACTATTAGTAAAAAGTAAGGTTACAACTTACAATCATTGTAAAATTAAAAAAAAATGTTAATCTTAAATATTGGCCTTTTATGTTATAATATTTTTAATCATAAATATTTTAAATGCATCTGTTAATGATTATCAAATCAAGATTCAATTTTATACATTACAATTGGACACAAATAATAACTTAGTTAAAACGTATTTTCATTTGTCTTAAATGAGTAATTAGTCCGATCCGTAGCCATCGATTAGCCCTCGGATTATATGACCAAAAATTAAAGAGCAGAACCTCTTTGACATTTCATTTGGTATAGCGCCTCTATAAATATTGGACCGGCCCTTAATTCACTAATGAAAAGGTTGATATGCATTATTGTGCATCTATAATCTTTTGTTGTAACGTTTCATCTTTAAAGATAGAAAATGCATGAGATCTTTTTTATATCAATGTCACAACTGAAAATGTTTTCAAAATATCAATTTGTTTAAACGCAAAACGCTGCTTTAGTAGGAATCGCGTATGTACAACTTCAAAAATTAAAAAATAAGCTTTTGTAGTTGTCAGGAAACAAGGGATAGTGTTCCAATTTGGAACATCCAGCAGGCAAATAATGGAAATATTCGGTCATAACTTATCACAAAGAGTGGCAGCAAACACATATAGTGGATTCTGCGAATTTGCTCCATAAGCTTCTGGACAATGTTTTTTTTTGTTTTTTAGTTTCTTTTCTCTTTGTTTTTAATTCATTTTATACGTTTCTTTTCTATCACTTCCACTATTTTGACGTACACATATTTACTATTATTTATTAGACTGCACTTGTAATATTTCACCCTTTTGATAAGTCTTACACATTGCAGTTTGAATCATTTATTTTATTTTATTTTATTGTGGCTGCTTTGTGAAGCCGACAGAATCACTCTTCTGATTTCCACTATCAGAACATTTGTTCCTTATTAGAGATAAGGAGGAAAATATAATATAGAAATACGCATCCAAACTGACATGGCACTACGTGGTTACAACTCTCATAAGGCTTCTCTTTCACATTTTCTTAGACAAAAAAAAAACATCTTCTTAGACAACCGTTCAAATGTGGTATATGTCCAAGATCATACAAGAAGTATGACGAAATCTGTTTACTCAGTCTTAGCCCACTATAATATCGCTTTGGTATCTAACTTCAATTTTTAAAAAGCCACCAGATTGTTTCGATATATGAGAAATATTTTGAATGTTTTTCTCTTTTTTACACTGACCATTCCTTTAAAAAGGAATTGTAGTTATACATAAAGTTTTGTTTGTCACAATGGTCCAGGAGAAGAGTGGATAGAAAATAAGAAAATAGTGAAGATAGTTGATAAGGCAGCTTTTGTTTGTTTATTGTTTTGTTTCTTTATTATAGTTTCGTTGATTTTGTCTTGTATCCCAGTATGTTTTTGCCCCCAGAAGAAGAGGCAAATGAATTAGTCTATCTCTCACAGTGAAACAATTTTATTTCTGTTCACAATAAAATAATGGCTACTGGATTGCATTCTATCTCTCTCCACTTGTCTTTGTGTTAAATTATATATGACACTAACTACCTACTTGGAATGCATATCTCCACGTAAAAGTTATCCTTTTCTAATTGCTGTACTATTGTTATGAGGACTTACATTTTTATTGGTCTAGGTGTTTACGGTACCACATGTATTTTAGCACTTGGGTTGAGACATGAATCTATACACTATATGAACTGTCCGATTCTATGGAAATTCTAGCATTATCTACCTTATGTTAAATTCATATAGTGTACAGATTCATGTAAGCAACCAATAAAAGATAGCTAAACTCAGAAAACACAACCATTCAAAAAAAATAACATTTCCAACGTTAGTGAAATGGTTTTCAAACTGAACCAAAAGCATTACCTGCAAGAGAATATGACCTGCAAAAACAAACAGAGTACAGCTTATTCCAATTGTGGAGCTCTAATCGAGACCATAAATGTAAAGTAATGCCACTTGTAGTTTGCTGATCACCCTAAATTACATTATAAGTGTTTGAACGCATTTAATTATCATACTTTATCTTTAATACTCTTTAAGATGTTTTAAAAGAAGAGTAGATAGCCAACAATTTATATATCATATAGCGTTGTCGTATATCACCTTTACGTAATATAAAGTCACCATATTATTCATGTCTTTTTTTCCCTGTAAAACCATGACTAAGAAAATATATTTTCATCTCCATGACATAGATAATTTCTATTTCACCCATTATGGACTAAAAGTACTAGAGTCTAGGTTAAGTATTACCTTGATATTTCCAAACCGTGGTTAAATGTTGGCTGTGCAAGCTTAAAACTCCATGGCAAGTACTAAGTACTAACAATATAAGAAACAAGAAGAAAACCAACGTATTTATATATTTTACACGGCATATAATTTAATTAAAACGATATTAAATATTTATATATATATATATATATATATATATATATATATATATATATATATATTTAATTTGATATATATTAAATGATACTTCATATCTTATCATTTTATGGTCAATTGTATTTTTTATAATAAAAAAATTTAAAACAATTATTCATAAAATTTTCATTGTAAGACTTTCAACACTTTAGTAATTTATTGTCGTTTCAAAAAATTTAAAATATAACATATAAGAAAAAATATAAATATTTTATTATATGGTTAATGTGATTGTTTAAATTTTTTAATAATATAAATTAAACAAAAAGGATGGAGGATACAAATTTTATTATCAAATTTTTATTATTCAAAATTATTAATTCATATATATGTTAATCATATTAGGTAATTCTGCAACTTTTATTAAATGAAAGAATGGTGAATATTTTTTATGCATTACTAATAAATTTCATATTTAATTTAATAAAAAATATAATATATATTTATATGGACCAACCTATTTTTCTAAAGATTCTGAAAATTATTCTGGTGATGACATGTGGCTACATTTAAAATTTTTAATGGTCCTCAATTATTATATAAGGGATTTTTACATATTTTTATTTATTTTATATTTATTTACGTATTATAAAATAATAAATATATTGAATAATTAGCGAGTAAATATTATGTATAAAATTAAACTGGAGTAAGCACGTAAATCAAAGTAAATAAATCAAAGCAATCAGTTTATTTATTTTATATGATATATATTAAATTTTAATGATATTGACATAAGTATATAGTTTATTTAATATGAAAATTTAATTGAAGATTTCTAGTTCCTACTCATATAACTTTATTGTGAATTTTTAATAGTTTTAATAATTTATAATCGTTTTAAAAGATTCAATGTAAATTTGAAAATTAAAATATTCAGGTCTCAATGCATTTTCAATGTAAACTTCGATATTAAAATATTTATATATTTTTACACGGCATATAGTTTAATTTAAAAGATATCAAACAAATATATATATATATATATATATAATTTGAATATCTATTAAATGATACTTCATATATATTCATATGATTTTATGATCATTTGTATCTTTTAATAGTTCACAAAACTTTTATTGTAAGATTTTTAATAGTTTTAGCAATTTATAGTCGATTTAAAGAAAATTAAAATATAACATATAAGAAAAAAATGTATTTTTTATTATATGGTTAATATGATTGTTTAATTTTTTTAATAATATAAATTAAACATAAAGAATGGTGGATACAAATTTTATCATCAAATCTTTTTTATTCAAAATCATTAGTTGTCATATATATGTTAATAATATTATGTAATTCTTTAGCTTTTATTTACTAGTGAATATTTTTTTATATATTACTAGCCAGTTTCATAGTTAATTTAATAAAAATATAATATATACTTTGATAGACCAATTTATTTTTTTTAAGAATTCTGAAAACCATTATGGTGATGATATGTGCATATATTTAAAGGTTGTAATGCTCTTTAATTAATATATAAGAGATTTTTCTGTAGATAAATTCCGACTTCTCTTTTACTGCGTTCTCCTAGTGGTGTGAATTTTGCGATAGCCGTCCAACGCATAACTTGTAACCATGTGTGCAATTATAAACTCAATAATGGCTCATTTTCATAAACAATTCGTTTTTCATACATAAAATAATCAGTTTAGTATTTTTCACTCAAATAAGCTTAGGAATAAAAATCAGACATGCTCCACAGATCTTATATCTAGAATCAAATAAAGTAACAGTGAGAGATTTTAGAATCTATTCGAATCCAGATTATGGATACATAAAAAAACATATCATATAATTAACCACCACCATTAAGAATCTCTATGGTATAGATAGATAACAATAACATAATAGTTAACTAATTCTTCTTTTTCGTTTTCTGATGAAGATGTCTTTTGTTGATTAATTAAATGTTGTTGCTATTAACGTGCTATATTAGAACAATAGAGCTCGTCGGCTCGTCCTATGTTCCTAACCCAACTATTATATAATGATATCTAGAACTATACATATGAAAGCTATGCGACACATCATGACACTTATTAAAAATTATTTATGCGCAAAGGACACTAAAATAACGGACTACAGTCCAATGAATGAAACAACACCGAAGATTATGTTTTTATTTGCTTTGTTCAAAAGAACACGGAACATTATGTTCTTTGTTTTGTTCTCTTTTAACCTCAAAAGTCCGACCAAACCACTTCTTAATTCTTGAAACGTTTGGAAGATATACATAATTTTGCCATGTAATGTTTCTTGTGGCCAAACATAACAGAAAACTCAAACTCTGAGGCTTTTACCAGTACTTGTTCGAAAATTGGATATACTGTTTCGATTATCTTGTAGCATAGTTAGGTTTAATGGACATGAGAACTATGTAGCATCCACACCAAGGGTTCAAATCTTTCTTGTTTAAGGCACCACAGTAATATGAAATCAGCCCCTTTGGATTTTTACCTAACACGAAGATAGTAACATTGTTCTTTCTTTTAATGTCTTTTTGATCACCTTGCGATCTTTAAATCTTAAGTAACGAAAGAGAAAATATTGTATCAATGGGACCAGAAAGATAGTAAATGAGAGAAGCATGTCTTGTTGTATTATGTGTTATGCTCGCCACTTGAATGTTTCTTGAAGACAAGAAGAGAGTGGATTTTGTTCACATCGATTTTGTTGCTCACTACTCAACGAAAAATTGCAGTGTTTTTTGCCTGTCAGCACGAGACAGGCAGCACTTCCCAAACCTTTTACTATAATGACCCTTGTCCCTTTCCCTCATTGGAACTTCTCTGTCATACTAGATAGAAAAAGGATCTTTCATATTTCCAAAAGCATTCGTACCGTTATACAACGAGGGGCATAAGCATGAGATTTTTTCGTTTCTTTTAATAATGGTTCATCTATGTTCTTATAAATTTTCGAAGAATTCCAAGAAAAGGTGGGTGTGTATCAAACTAGCTTTACTCTAGCCTCTAGGATATGTGATTTATTAAAAACCGTTGTTAACATCAAGGAATAAATAACTAAAACATATGACAAAACCATATGTTATTTCTGGATATATATTTGTCTTGACGGGTCTTTGCATGAGACGGGAATGTCTGTTTCCAGCTGAAATATATAGAGTTGGATTTCCCCCACTAGAGGAATAAGGAATTTACTTTAAGAAAGCTTCCAATCTGTTGAGTTTCAACACAATGAAAGAGTTACTTCGAGCTGACAAGAGGATATAAAGGGGGTTCTTTTCCAAAAAAAGCTTTGATGCCTAAGCCATACATCAATAAACGATTAAGTATATTAACTCCGAAAATGAGTATGGGTTGTTATATGAGGAGTCCCGTCTGAGGATCAGGACTCTCATCTGTTGGAGGAGTGCAGTTAGAATTCTACTCTGACCGCCCATTCAAATATCATCTATGTTTAGAACCACATTAAGCGTTAGCCAGGGCGGTCGATCAGGATCCAGCAAGATAATAAAAAATGAAGACTAATCGGTGTTTTGTAATCTTATATATTAAAACAGAAGTCACAACTTTGATTCATGTGTGATTTTTTTTTAAATGGACCAAATGGACCTATTACTAGAAAGTCATGTTCCATTTAATCTCTAATTTTATCATTTAAATTTTGGCTTACCAGAAATTTTTATTGGACTATCAATAATTGGATTTAAATAATAGATGATCTATTAGATTTATAGATAGTATAAATTAAATAGATTTTAATTTAATATTGTAATACTATACCTCCATATGTTAATTATTTAAATATTTGTCGATGTTAACTTTTAAAATTATAAAGATTTTTTTTTAAATAACAAAAATCATATTATCTAATAATGATTAATATTTACTACTTTAAACCAATGAATTTTTTTTTAAACTATATAGTTTATTTTAAAAATTAAAAAAAACTAAATATTTAATTAATTACTCGATAATATAAATCTATGAAGCGAAAAGTTTAATTTTTAAATTTTTTTCTAAATTTGTGAAATGTTACAATATCTTTAAATATGACAATAAAATAATATTTTACTAATCTTTATAGATATAGTTACGATTCTAATAAAGAAATAATAATCCAAAAAAATATATATAGAAGAAGATACAAACTTGTGAAAATTTAAAACAATCTATTCAATGAAAAAAATATACTGTAAACTTATTATGTTTTAAAAATTGATAGACACATATGATATTTTGAGCTTTTATATTTTTGTTTTTGTTGATTTTTTTTCTTCTTGTGTTGGGATTGCTCTTTGAAGCTTTAGTCTATGGATCACTTCTGGTGGAACAGAAAGAACGTGATTGTACTTATGAATTATGTAGTAGACTTTTAAGTGAATAACACATTGTAATTTTATTCCTCCTGCTGAAAGGGCTTTCCAAAGTAAGTTTGATATCATTTACTTTTCCGCTTATACTATATTTTGCAATTATCTAAATATTTTTATAACAGGTTCACACAGATCCAAAAACTTTGTTTTCGTTGTATCCACATCGTGTTTTTGACCCTTGATTGGTCAGGTTTTAACCCGATTATCTAACCGCAAGTGCATAGTAAAGTATACAGTAGTAATACGGGACTAAATCCACAAAGACCGATGACCACATGTAGAACAGCAGACAAGTTACTAGCTAAAAAGAGACTGTTCGCTTAGTTTTCAGTTTTTTTTAATTCAAATAAGCAAGAACAAAAAGTAATTAAAACGAGTTTGTAAACAATTATAACAAATTTTGTGGAAAATGAAAATTTTCAGGGATCTCTCTTCAGTAATGGTCATGCAACAAAAGGATAGGAAAACAAAGTGCAGCAACATCTCGAACTCAAAATCACAATATTAGAGTTAACCTACTTCCGTAGAGCTAACACTATGCCCAGAATCCTAAATACTAGCTTCCACTGTATTTCATATTAAAAAAAGAAAAGCTTTAGGTTCAGTTTTGATTAGTTCACAAGGCGCAATAACATCAACTTTTGTTGGTTACTGAAACCTTGCTCATTTATATCGGGAATTCAAATAACATTTTGGTGCGATGAAATTCCTAAAACCAGAGGCTATGTGATGAAACAAGTCTCAGCCTTAAGTACATCAGCAGACAAAGATCCATAATCATAAATCCTTATTCAATTTTTTTTTAGATCAATACCTATGAGAACCTCTTAACCCAACGAGGAGACACTACTCACTCATAATCAGACAATAACAAAATGAAATCAGAAAAGAAAACATCATATTATTGTATTGAAAATGAGATAAGGGTTAAGAAGATCTTCTCCAAATTAGTACAAGAAGATTCATCTTCCAAAAGTCTACAAAATGATTTAGGTACATCACAAAACTCTAAGAAATTACCCTTGGTCTCTCTCTGGCGTCAGGAACTAAGAACAGATAAAAAGTACTGAATAAAATCGGTTTTTAGGTTTTTACGTCTTCAAAAAGCGTCTCTTCACTAAAAAGGAAAGTTGCTTCGCTATGCCACCGATCGATCTATCCATGTGATACGGATCGATCGATCATTGCCATGGGTCGGACGATCTCTTGTTTACGGAACGTTCAATTTCTTTTACATTCGATCGATCAATCCAAAGATGCCAGCTGATCGATCGATCCAAAGATGCCAGATCCATCGACAAGGATCAGGTTATTAACACATTCGACCAGTGATCTATTTTTGCTTCAAATTCACTTCCTAAAAACGTTATTTCCTGTCAAGCTAACCTGTAATCTATAATATCACTGAAAAACAAAAGAAGTCGAAAAAACTAAAATACCTTGAAATCCGATCATTTTTTGCAAAATTGAGTTTAAACTTTAAACTAATAAAAACACAACACACCAACCGTTTTCCCAACAGTCAGTCAGAGGAGCAAATGAGTTCTCATGTGAGAAGGCCGGTTATCAACTGATCTACCTCGAGTATGCTCACCTGAAAGGAAACTCTGACTGGCGAGGTGGAATACCTTTGGAACGTGAATGGTCGATATTGCGGTAACATTTAAATAATGACTAAAATTTTAAATCATATTATATATTTTATTAATGATTATTTACAAGTGTTCAAATACTTGCACTAAAATTTTCATCTTTAAAATAAAAATTCTCACAAACAAACTAAAGTTTTTGTTTTTGCCGATCATTACAATTAGCTGATATGTTTAAAAATTTCATCTTTAAAGAAAAAGTTCTCACAAACAAACTAAAGTTTTTGTTTTTGCCGATCATTACAATTAGCTGGTATGTTGTTTTCTGCATAATTTCATTTCATATATACATCACAACTATTAATAAAATTTGATTCGAGATTTATGCTACAGTTTCATCAAACATGCAATTTTAAATAGATTCTCTTTTCCTTTAGTAAGAATTAAGTCGACGACAAAAACGAAAAAAAGATTGATGCCATTTTTAATGCCCTTTTACTTAGCAAAATTTCGATATTTGAGTAGTATTAAATCTTATCTTGTTTGACTAAGAAAACCTAAGTCAAACCGTAAGTATATAGGGAAAAAGCATTATCTTCTCGGCTAGTGTATGGACTCAGGACTTATGGAGTAATCTTGACTCTTAACTAGTGATTTATCTGTTTTTCATAATTATATCTACTCCTCAAAATAAAGGATTAAATAGAACCGACTTACGCTTCTTAATGTTTTGGCGGTATTTAAAAATAATAACTAAAGTAAATCAAAAAGGTAAATTTATCCCATATCTTTCTCTCTACACTTATAATTCTGCCAAAGTAGGCTTTGATTTCGATCTTAGCAAATCAAAACTCAAACATCTTGTAAATTTTTTTGTGTTTTGTTTTCGATTTAATTTAACATTTAATTAAAAAAAGATCTCTGCCTTGCCATGGCTGGAGCCAAAGTGAAACCAATCGGTAGTATATTATATGAGGTCATATTTCGTCATGTCAGTAAGTCCTTTTTCAATACAAAAACAGCATACAATAACATATTCGCATAGGAGATATAACATTTTATTATATAGTCTTAATATTCTTAATATATTTTGTGATCTGTTGAAACAGCAATAATTTTTTTTCTTCTAATTATTCTTTATTTGATAAATAGTATTTGAAATAACTCCTAAAACATTTTAAGGAGAAATGAGAGGTTTTTCTCCATATCCTTATATCCGAGAGATTAAGTTATTCATTTTCTATTCAAGATACTTTCCCAGCCACAATATATATTTAAACTTATAACCATTTTAAAAATTTATCATGTAATTAGTTTAGATGTTTAAAACTAAAGTCCTTAAATTCTTGTAAATTATGTTTACAGTTTTAAGAAATTCATATTTATTTGCCCTCTTCCTCGACATAAACTTTCTTCATAATAATCTATACTCATCCTTTATCCATGACAGGAAAAACTCTATACAATTTGTATTCCCTAAAGTTGTAACTTTTGGTATCTATTTATTTAACCAGTTATAATATATTTTTTATAAAATACTAGTTACAATTATGTTATTTTCAACCAAATATCAAAATTAAACTATGATAGTTTTTATTATGTAACACAATAAATTAGTTCTATAATATATTTTCTGAATTTTAATTTTAAGGTTGAACAGTTGAAGAAAAGGAAAAATTAATCTCCTTACGAGAACATGAAAGAATGAGCACTTGCACCTTTTCTATTTCCATATCATCACTAATTAAATAACCATTGGTTAGTTTTTTTTTGTCAACAAGCATTGGTTAGTTTTATTATACCAATGAACCTTAGATACACCAAACATATATATATATATATATATATATATATTTTGTCATCAACTTATACAGATTCAGAAAGACTTTGTAAACCAAACGGGGTGATATATATCCATGTGGACGACAAAAAACAGTTGCACCCTAGCATTACGGGCTAGACTATAATCCGCCATTGAATTTTGTATCCTTGGAATATGGATGATTTGTGCTTGGAAGAAACTCTCTTTCAGGACCTTGATATCTTCCAAATAATTTGCAAAAGCTGGTCATTCTTCTGGTGTCGAAACCATCTTCACCAATTGAGAACAATCCGTTGCAAACGTAACATGGAATTGACGTAAATTTCTCATGCATTCCATTGCCCGGAATAGCACTTCCATTTCTGCATGAAGAGGAGAAAGGCTAACCAAACATTCCTCGCCCTCAACAGTCCAGTAAATCCTTCTAGAGTGCTGAGCCAAACTTGTCCAGAAAAACTATCGCTCTCTTTTCAAGAACCATATGTGAAACACCATCGTCCTGGAATTGACGGCAGAGAAGTAACCGCAACTTGTGGTACTGTCCTTTGCTCATTCAAAATTTGTGCCTCAGCCCATAATGTTGACTCTGTTTCTGCCAATTTAAGCGTATCCATGGGATCAATATCCAAATTACTGAAAACTTTATTATTACGACATTTCTATATGTACCATAGAATCCAAGAAAACTGATGATCCTCTATATGTGGTAGAACTCTCCAGAAGAGATGATCCATGTGTGTGAATAGAGAACTTGTTGGAAAGATTTCTGGATTTGATGGTATCTTCGAGAGAGTCCAAACCTGAAGTGCTGGAGGACATTCAAAAACACATGGTTTACCGATTCTTCATGAGCTCCACATCTTGCACAACAAATATCCCCTTGAATCCATCTCCCTTGTAGATTCTTCTTAACTGTGATACACCATGTTACTAGTTGCCATAGAAAATGTTTTAACTTTGGTGGGCACCGTATTTTCCAACAAAAGGCCTTCAAGACGTCAACTGTGGGGCCTATCAAAAGTGGTGGTCTTACCCTATCTGGGTAAATCCGTTCCACCTAATATCCTGATTTAACTGTATATTTCTCACTTTTTGTAAAGTGACATCCATCCCTATCCATCCTCTGAATCCTACTCAGTGGTATACTTTCTATAAGTTTCACATCCTGTGGGTCCACCAAAACCCGAATTGCCTGTGAGTTCCAAGTGCACGAAGTAAAGTCAATGAGAGAGTCCACTGTAAGGTCCGGGTATAAATTGTGTTGATTTTTATTGGCTGGTCTCCGGCAAGTGGTTGGGAGTCATGGATCATTCCATGCAGATATAGAAGAACATGATCCCACTCTTTTGATTAGTCATTTGCTTACCAGAGATCTAGTAGATACAATACTTCGCCAGCCATATGATGGAGAATATGAACGAATCGGTTCCAGGGGTGAAGCATTCCTGTAATACCGACCTTTAAAAACTCTAGCAAATAATGTGTTTGGCTTCTCTATTAGATGTCAAACCTGTTTACCAAGCATCGCTGTATTAAAATCAGTGATATCTTTAAACCCCAGACCTCCTTCGTCTTTATCGACACATATTTTGTCCCATGATTTCCAGTGCATGCCTCTCGTGCTTCCCCCTGAACTCCACCAAAATTGTGCAAATTTCTAATATTGATTTAAAATAGAAAGACAAAACTCATTATAAAAACGTGTTACATGACTGGAAACATTTAAGGAGCTAAAAGTTAAAACTACTGTGATGTTAGATCAAATATTTACCAGTTAAATCAATATAATAAATTTATTGAAAATAAAATTAGTTTTTTGTATAATATTTGGTGTTGAAAATATTCAAAACATGTTGAATAAGAAAAAAATATAGAATACCAAAGTCACATACCATTCTCTAAATTTTTGATATTTTTATATTCTTCTAATTGTTTGAAACAAATAATTGTACTATAAATTAAATAATATATTTTTAATTCTCATATGAAAATTTATTATTTTTAATTATCTAAAATAAAGATTATTGTTTATTTTTATTAAAAATATTGTTATATATAAAATTTAAATGTTGTTGAATGATGAGTTGGAAGAAAGAAAATATGATGTAGAGCGTTAAAAAAATGAAAAAAATAGTGTTAAATTTTGAAACCGTAGTGAATGATAAGTTTTTCTTGTTTGCTAGTTGAAAGCCATAATTTTAAAAGATTTTGAATATTTGTTTAGTGACTATACAATTGCTATATGATTTTTTGTATTTTAGCTTTACATGTATTGTATTTGTACTACGTACAACCTATTTTCCAATAGATAACTATTCTTCCAAGTATCCTAGTTCAACCACGCTTATCTCCAAAATTCTTAATTGATAAATAACCGAAAAAAAAAAACTTACTGACATAAATAACCAAATTAATTTTCAATAACCTTCCAACATATATATATTAAAAATCGGAACCTTGCAATCACTTGCATCCAAGAAAGCCACTCATGTTACTGTAAACCTACATAGAACTCTATCGTACTAGTCTTGGTTCGATTCCGATACTACTTATAAAAGTCATATAAACTCTTCATGTGTGTTTACGGCCTCGTCTTGCGGTTGGACGCATTAATTTTAAGAAGTTTGAAACACTTCATATTATCTTTTTTTTCATGCTTTGGATTTAGTCCAGGGTATGACAAACCACTTTTGATATGTAATCCATTCTTTCACTGATCTAATTTTAAGCCTGTTTAATTTTGAAGTTTCACTGATCTACTTTAAGCCTGTTTAATTTTGAAGTAGTGTAAAATTAATAGCGAGATCCTCCTTTACGTGCAACCAAATCATACTCCCGAAGTGTTATATTGTTGGTAATGTTTTTCGCTGAATAAATTAATTCATCATCATTAAGTGTTAAAAAACTTACAAGACATTCTAAGATTGAAGGATTAGAGTTTTATTTTATTTATATTATATTAGATGATGTCCCGCACCTTGTACGGATTAATATATCTATATATCTAAAAAAATTTAATTCTAATGTTTATTTTTATAAAAAATAATAATTAAAGTAGATAAAACATTTAATTTATATTATCAATTACAAAACTTCAATATTCATATTGGTAATCAATGTATTAAATTATGTTATTTTGTTTCATATTTTTATTTATGTGATGTAGATTTTGGATCAAAATATTTTATATGGTAATAATTAAATAAAGAAATTTGTATTTGAAATTAAACACATATTGTATTTAGACTGAAAAGAAATCATGTGGTACTGAACGGATTATAAAAAATCACATAAAACATCAACAAAAATGATTGTATAGGAGTGTTCAATCCAGTAAAAACCAAACCATTTAAAACCGAACCAAATAGAAATAAAGAAAATAGTCTAGGTTTGCTATTACCGAATAAACCAAATGGATATTATTTTTAAGAAACTGAAGTATATGGACATGGTTCAGTATATTAAGCGATCAAACTGAATAAACCACATAAACCGACTAATTCAGATATATTAGCATACTTATATATAAATTTAATAATAATCTATATTTAATCAATATTTCCAATAAAAATTAGAGAACTGAGTATAATATTAGTTATTAAAATCATAAACTAAATATAAGATAAAATTAATGATGATATTATCGGTAGATATTTTTAATAACTTAATATCAGTTGTTAATATCTATTTAATTAAATATCCTAAATATCATGATAATTAATATTAAAATATTTTAAAAAATAATAGAATATATATCAGTAGAATATGTTAATGTTTATTAATTATCTTAAATATCATGATAAATATATAGATATCAAAATAAAATTTTAAATAATAATATTAATTAAACTAATGACTTATCTTAAAATTATGGAAAATATGACAAGTAAGCATATTAACTAAAATTATTGAGAAGATGATAATTCAGCAAATTTACTTCTCAAATAATGTATATATAGAGTAGAATCTCTATAAATTAATACTCAATAAATTAATAATCTCTATAAATTAATAAATTTCGCGAGTCCCAACTTGGACCGGTTTAAAATTTGATACAAATCGATAAAATAATAAGATAATATTTTCTAGAAAATTCTATATAAATATATGGTCCCATTCAAATTATGAATTAATAAATTATATATATATACATATTTTATATAAGTAATAACCTATTATTATATGTTTGTTGTATATTCACAGTGGACCTATCTTTATATTTTCTTAACACTTATATATTTTTGATGAGATTTTGTAATATTCTATTTAAAGCCACATTTAAGTTATATGCAATATATATTTTATACATCATATAATATAATAAAATTAATATAAATGTTTAATTTCAAATAATAATAATTAATGTCTATACAGTAAAAATAAATATTTTTTCATCTTAGAATAAATATATATAAAAATAAGAAATCTAAATAAGAAAACTTTTGTAAATTAATATCTCTATAAATTAATAAAATTTTAAAATCCCAATATTATTAATTTATAGAAGTTCTAGTGGATATAGTTCCTTATCATACATATTGTTTTTGTCCCTATTGTCCTTTTCCAGTCGACACACGATTTTTTAAGTCAAAGGAAACAAAAAAAATCCCACTAAGATTAGAAAGAAAATGATTTTATGTTAAAAAGAAATCAAAACTATTGTAGAGCCACATGTCGAGATAACATCAATTTCTGCAACTATAAATAGAACGTTTTATCCTCCAAAAAGCCCAACCAATAACCACATTAAAAAAAAAAAGTTCCACTCTGTTTCTTTTTCATTTGCATAAATCATTTTGCCTCCAAAAGGCTTCTGGGCTCTGTCTCTTTGTCTCTTTTACCTCTACTCCGCTCAAAACAATTTTACTTGCCTCAACAAACATGTGTAATTTAACACCATCTTCTTCCTCTTCCTTACTATCATCTCCCAAAGAAAAAAACAATTTCTCAAAACTCGAAACCTGTGATGCAGACCATCCCCATTATTCCGACTTTACCGATGACGGTTCCCGAGACCTTAATAGATGGCCAACTTTTCTCGAGGTATACTAACTCTTTTCATTAAAAAATAAAAAGTAAAATTCATTAAAAATAAAAATTATACTACTCTTTTTTCTCAAAACTCCATTCATCGTTTGGAACTTTTTTCCAGAGGTTTTTTATTCGACTATAAAAATTAACGATTAACTATATGGTTAAAAAGTAAATAAATCATTACCTAAAAAATATAAAAGTTCGGTTTGATTAAAATATCTACAGACGTGGACGGTTCTTGTTCTTGACTTGCTTTTGTCTTTGATGATTTGGCGGCAGGGCTTAGAGGAAGTGAAAGCGATCGGAAGAATCTCAGGGCCGACGGCAATGACCGGACTTCTTATGTACTCAAGAGCAATGATATCGATGCTGTTCCTTGGCTACCTCGGCGAACTTGAGTTAGCCGGAGGATCTCTCTCCATCGGCTTTGCCAATATCACCGGCTACTCCGTCATCTCCGGCTTGTCCATGGGGATGGAGCCAATCTGCGGGCAAGCTTACGGTGCTAAACAAATGAAGCTTTTAGGACTAACCCTTCAAAGAACCGTCCTCCTCCTCCTCTCGTGCTCGGTCCCCATCTCCTTCTCTTGGCTCAATATGAGGCAAATCCTCTTGTGGTGTGGCCAAGACGAAGAGATCTCTTCCGTTGCGCAAAAGTTCCTTCTCTTCGCCATCCCTGACCTCTTCCTCCTCTCTCTGCTTCACCCTCTTCGTGTTTACCTCCGAACACAGAACATTACATTGCCCGTGACTTACTCCACGGCCGTCTCCGTCCTCCTTCACGTTCCGTTGAACTTTCTTTTTGTGGTGAAGCTCGAGATGGGAGTCGCGGGAGTCGCTATTGCTATGGTCTTAACCAATCTCAACCTCGTAGTCCTCTTATCTTCTTTTGTATATTTCACAAGCGTGCATAGTGATACATGGGTCCCACTTACTGTGGACTCTCTTAAAGGTTGGTCGTCTTTGCTCTCGCTTGCAATACCCACTTGTGTATCCGTTTGTTTGGAATGGTGGTGGTACGAGTTCATGATCATTTTGTGTGGACTTTTGGTTAACCCAAGAGCCACCGTTGCTTCCATGGGAATCTTGATCCAAACAACAGCTTTAGTCTACGTCTTCCCATCCTCTCTCAGCCTCGGCGTATCCACAAGAATCAGCAACGAGCTTGGGGCTAAACGCCCGGCGAAGGCTCGTGTATCCATGATAATTTCCCTCTTCTGCGCGACCGCCTTAGGCCTAATGGCAATGGTGTTCACCGTGCTTGTTAGGCACCGATGGGGACGCTTGTTCACCACGGATGTAGAGATTCTTGAGCTGACTTCAATTGCATTGCCCATCGTGGGTTTATGTGAACTCGGGAACTGTCCTCAAACGACCGGTTGTGGTGTTTTGAGAGGCTGTGCAAGACCAACACTCGGTGCCAACATAAACTTGGGTTCGTTTTACTTTGTGGGCATGCCGGTGGCTATTCTCTTAGGGTTCTTTTTCAAACTAGGATTTCCAGGTCTCTGGTTTGGCTTGCTTGCAGCTCAAGCGACATGTGCTTCTCTCATGCTGTTTGCACTCTTGAGAACAGATTGGGCAGTCCAAGCAGAGAGGGCTGAAGAACTGACGTCAAAAACACCGGGAAAAACTCCTCCTCTCCTCCCAATCGCCAAGACTAAGAGCAGGTCTCCACCAGATACAGATGATATGATGAGAACCATGTTGGTTTAGATTGATATCTATTCTTTGGAGTCATTTGCCTTCAATGTTGACGTACAAATATTCTTGTCAAACATCATTTTTGGAGTTTATATTACTCCTTAACTTTTACTCTTTTTTTAACATAAGAACCACTTTGTTTTGTGGGCTTTATTGGTGTTTCATTTTATCTATGGTTGTATGGATGTAATAGTTTCTAGATTTGACTTTACCAGTTTGTACTATATTTGTTTCCTTCTGCAATAACAACTCATTCGGATTAGCTTTATCTTAGTACGTTTTGTAGTAGAAGATCGATATTTAATTGGCTTTGATTAGCTTTATTTTCGTGATGACAAAAAAAAAAGAAAGGCTTTATTTTCGTACGTTAAGCTACGAATATAATAAAATGAAAAATTAAACTCCACTACATACATCTTCAAAACTACGGCATTAGAGCATCTCTAATGGAGTAATCCTTTTATTTTTTGTTCATCACTCCATTTCTCACTCCATTTTCTTAATTTTGGAGTAAAATATGGAGTGGGGTTGGAGATGCCCTTAGAGCGTGTCGTCCAACTTATTAAGTTTCTTACAGTGGGTATTTACATGAATAAATAATATATTTTAATTATCTGTTTTAATTTTTATGTTCAAATGAAATATAAATGGACAAGAAAGTAATACACATAGGGGAAGAAATTTCAGATAGGTTTCTAATAAATCCGTAAATCAAATACTTTCTTTCTTTTCTTTCCACTTTTTTTTTATAATTTAAATTTTGACAAAAACTCCTACAAAAATCTGTTATTGGAGGTGGTCTTACAATCTTGAGGAAACCATTATTAAGAGTATTTTTATCCTTAAGAAACTGTGAAGATTTCTGAAAAGATAAAAAATAAAAATATTCTTGATTAGGAAATTATTTTAGTTTTTTACTAATTATACCACTAATTAATTATATGTGTTATTTGAGTATCTCATAGTAAGTATTTGAAAACTTTCAAACGAGAAACCGATGAAAACTTTTCCTTTTTTTCTTACTTTTATTTACTTTTAGTTACACTTTTTTTTTTACTTTTTATTATTTTTATTTAGTTTTAATTATGATTATATCTTGCAAGAAGTTTAGTTGGAGAAGCTCTAACATATATTGATATCAGTAAAAACTGTAAGCAAAAAATACAGTCGGAATAACTTCCGATAAAGTAAAAAGCCTCGAATATTTTCCAAAAAAATTAGTTTTTGCCAATTGTATTTATTCTTTTATTGTGGAAACTTTGCTGATTTAACAATCAATTCTTTTCTTAAGGACAGGCAAGATGCATCTTTATTTTTTAAACTTTTTGGTTTGTTCCATGTTCCATAAAAGGAAATATATTCACAACCAAAAATGGGAAAAATCCCTTTAAACTCTATCATATTCTTTGTCTCGAGCCATCAGATTCGATGCGTTTAAAATTTCAATTGCGTTCACATTATTTGATTTTGTTTGCTTCTTTAATCAGAGAGAAGCATCTTTTTTCCTCCTTGACACAAAACTATCCGCTCTTTTCTTTTCTTGGGACCAGAACATGAATTTATACGAACTACCCAGGCTCAAACAATGTGGCCAAAGAATAAAACGATAATATGACATGTAACTAAAATAAAACTGAGTGGAATTAATAGTGCGTCTACGTGTCGACACTATGAATTATCTTTGATATTTCTTTTTGCATATACTTAAAAGAAATAAAATGAAGTTAAACCACAACTGAGTTCCATTGGCTCGCTAAAAAATTCATCGAGTTTCATTGGCCATCTATGAAAAAGTTTGTATATCACTGGCACGAAAGAAAAGACAATTTGTATTATATACTTTGCGCGTTATTTACACGTGAATAATTTTTTTTTTATCTTTTTGCTAAACACTATGCTGTCAATCATACTCTTTAATGTTTACATTTGAAACCAATGTTTTGTTGAATGTAAGTTATATCTTATTGCCGACAAACATGGAAAACTACCCCTAAGTCGAACATGTGAGTATTACTTATGCGGCTGGTGACATTTCTTCTGCTTAATAAGTTCTGAATATTTGACCTACGATCCTTTTATCCCGAAACCAGTTTTGATAACCGATGCTAAGACGTAAATCATTCGAGTTAAGTATCAGAACAAGGACTCAGCATTCTCTCAAATGTATGATATCCACAAGAGCTAGTGAGCTACGTATGTTGGTTCTGTGGCACATGTTTTGTACCTCATTGATCCAAAAAGTGATATATACATGTGTACTCAAATGTAGTATACAATATAAATGGAGTAAATACATCAATCACATGTTCTGACCGTCTTTGTTTGGATCAAACCTTTAACTGTAGCCACATGCAGCATTACATATATGTAAATATAATACGCAATATATAAAGACAAGAGAGTTGTAAACAAATTTGTGTTCAAATAAAAATTGATTTGAAAGATGCCAAGTCTATAAATCTAGCGTGTGGTAAAGCTCGAGTTTGGAGGAGAAAGAGAGTAAGAGTGCCGTAAAGCCTATCTTAGGCAGGCAGGGTCCCCCACGCGGAGACATAAAACGTTTACCTTTATTTCCTGTAAATAATATTACCACTACAATCCATTTTATCATTTATTTTCTTTTTTTTTCTTGAAAGAATTTTCTTTTCTTTTTAACATCGTCTAGTTTATCAACTTCTTCTTCATGAAATATGAATCTTAATTAGTTTTAATAGAAGCTCCATTAGTTTATGAAATGGTTAATTAATGTTTCTACACCACAAATATTGAGGTTTAATTCTTAGAAGATATAAATTATACGGTTCAGTTCTGCAAATCATGATTTTTTATAGAACATACTCCATCTGTTCTTAAAAGATTCATGTTTTGGAAAAATAATTTGTTTCAAAAAGATGTATGTTTTATGTTTTCTATGAGAAAATTGCAAACTTTAAGAAAATTAATTGGTTTTATTAGATTATTATTGGCTAAAAGTTGTTGAAAACTGAAAACTACAAAAAACGATAAATTTAATATAGTGATTTAATTTGTTTTCTTAATATGCGTGAAACACTAAAAAGTCTATCTTTTAGGAACGGAGGGAGTATATAATTGTTCGTTAATTTTTTTTGTAGTTTTTAAATAATATTTAATATATCAAACAAAAATGGTTTTTATGAAATATAATATTTATATGTCAACAAAAATATCAGTTTACATAAATACTTTTAGATCAAATTGTTTAGTGTTGTTATTGTAGAGCAAGGCTTAACTTATACAAACAGAGCAGATTTTGACTATTCTATTTATTGATCTGGATCCGAGTGATGTTCATCCATCGGGCTAGCACTTCGTCCTTGGTCTCTTGCTTGAAAAGCGGGTTAGTTGAGGTTTAGTCGACTTAAGATTTGCTTGTGAATCATGATAGCATAACTGATGAACAATACATAATAAACTTAAGGTTTTAGATTGTGCACAAAAAGGTTTTAGATAAAAAAATGGATTTAGCAAAGAGATAATAATAAAATGTGGTAGCTAATATGTTTCATATTTCAGATCGAGAGGTTTTTTACAAGAACATAGAATTGTAAGAACAAAATAATTATGCGTTTAATGTCCCCATTGTTCCCATTACTCTATTATTGGATGCATTAACCGTTATTAATTTGGATGTTTTTAGGCGTATGGAATTTGAATGGTTTAGTTTGAATAATCTTGAAATAACCAAAATATCAAACTGAACTAGACCTAACTTATCCTGGCTATCAACTAGTTCTCAGTCTTATTATCAAATCGAACCAAAAAAAAAAACGAACTGGAATTTCATATATACTCAGAATTGTTTCTATATCTGTATACAATATATCCAAAATCTTAAGAAACTGAATTGAATATCCGCACGTCAAGACCTAGTTGCAGTGTTAATTTCTTATTTAATTTTGGTAAATCTTCATATTAAACCCAACAAGCTAGACCTAGTTGCAATGTTAATTTATTATATAATTTTGCTAAAATCGTTATATTAAACCTAACGAGCTCCATAACATGTGATTTTCTTGGGAATTATTACACTAAAAAATCAAACCCATAACCCTTTTAATTGGAATCAGATTTCAGCAAGTTTTAATTTCTCAATTAAAACTCGATCCTTGCTACCATGGCGCCTCAAAGACCAGTAACAGACGAAAATACAATGACATTCTCTGAACACTGTAAACATTCATCCTAAGGCTTCAAGATGCTTAACAACAGTCGGCGGAAAATGCCTTATTACCACTGTCTTACAAAATCAACATGATCTCTATCTAGATCCTCGAGATGTTCTGCAGCCCGTCAGTTTTCCCCCAAAACTGCGCTCACGAGGAAGAACATGAGGATGAAGATTTAGTGGAAAATTTTGTTCCGGTTGATGAACAACATCAACGACAAGCTAAATATGTTTTACGATCATGATTAGCAATATGAAAGTAGGTTCTACATGCGAACAATAGAGAATAAAGATATTGGAAGGTGAGATGTTTGAAAATCGGAGGAAGATGATGATGCTCAACAGCAGATCTGAGGATTTAAATCAGATTCTCTCGATGGGACAACCAACTAAGGTGAATTGGAGACTATGATATCTAGGAGGAGAAAGGGACTCTCAAGTACATTAGAAGGGGTTGGCACAATTTGTGCGGATGAGCAGATATAAAAGTTAAGGCAAGGAAGTATGATAGAAATTAAGGTTTACAGCGGGAAGTTGTAAGTTATAATCCATCGAAGCACCAACATTAAGGTCATACATGAGGCTCTGGAGAATGATTGTGCATGTAACACCAAGATAAATACGGATTGGTGTATTAACAACTATGTCTGATGAAACAAAAACAACATGAAATGTGATGTTAGTTTTGTAGAAAGGTTGGACACAAGATTGATGACTGGTTTTCTTGTAAGAACAGCAGAAACAGAGCTGGTAGATGAAAAAGGGCTTCACTGAACCAAATAAGGTTAAAAGGAGTTATAGACAACTTTGCCTTGCTTGATGGAACTCTGTCCGAGTTGGTTTTGACCAAATTCAAAGAACATAAAGTCTAGAGCTTGGAAAATATTTTATTGTGGACCTTATTCAATGTAAAAAGATATCAGTATGCATCAATAAGTTTACAATGTGATCATTCAAAAAGTGATTGATTTCCCGGTCTTTTCTTGTAGAATTATTATTGTATCTAAGCATACCTTTAAAAATTCACCCAGGGACTATAACAACGAGTACATTATGTATTTCATATGGAGAAGTGATACACTAAAATTGACTCTTTGTCTAGTATCAACTTAACAGTGGTTGTTGTAATATTTTAAATTCAATTACAGAGGACCAGATTAAATTTTTATGGGATCAATATCAAGCTAAAACATTCGATGATTTTAAACTAAAGGAAAACATGACAAGCAAGTAAACAGGGTTGGATTGGGGTTTTCAGATTATGAAGAGTGCTAGCCTAGGGTGGTTTGATCAAGTGTCAAAAAAGTGTGAGCCAAACATTTATTCAAAGCACGAGTCTAGAACTCGGAACACATAACTAGATCAATCCACTCTCGTGGTATCTCACCTTTTATCGATCGATCTTAATACGTAAACTGTCGTTTGGACCGAGATGCGATGACAAGCATTAGCGATCAGATCCGATTAGTTCGTAAAACACCCCAACATCTACTTTCACTGGCTAGGGAAGTGATGTTCATTCAAGTTATGTCGATCAACCTATTACATGTTTAATGTATAAGTTAAGCCTAGGTTCATGCTTTAAGTTATCAGTTTAATGCAAGCTTTAATAACAACAATGAATGAAGGCAATCGATTTATAACTTATGTATTTCTAGCTCATGGATCTAACATCCTAACTACATAGACTAAGCAAGCCGACTAGTCAGCAAAGAAACACATAGATCAATAAAGAAAGCATGGAATACAATTGCAATAGATAATAAGAAATAGGGTTCAAGGAATTTTTCTCTAAATCGAGAGAGTGGTCTTTTTCCTTACAAGGTATCGAGTAGCAAATCGCAACAATGGAAAATTCAAGAGTCTGGTTTCTTTAAAAAATTAGCATAGAAAACAAAGGAGAAGAGAAAAAGAATATATATTAGAGTCGCTGGCAGCGGCTCAGAGGAAAATATGGGATCAGTAGGATAAATCCTAAAATATCTTGAAAGTTTACATAAAAATCTCCAGCGACGGAGCAACTGCTCCAGGTATAATCATCCACTTTGGTACTCTTTTCGGCTGCTCTGCATGAAAATTTCTAATTTGTACTCTTTTCCGCATGCACCATTCCAAAAGCCTCTCAACCTACTGAGGACCTGAAATGATTCGTAAAGGATTAGAATGATTCGATAAAGACTTGAAAACACTTTAGAAAACATATATTTAATGTGTCAAAACATAATATAAAAAGACATAGAAGGATATGGTGGTTGAGATGAAGAAATAAATCAGGTCATGAAAAAAATTTAGTCAAGAAGTATGTCAAAGAATGCATTAGAGTATGATGCAGTACTCTTAAGTAATATATTCCGCTGCCACACATAATGTATCATGATTACACATGAGCAGACAAGTGTGTCTATAAAGTAAGTTTTGACATCTAAGTTATGTTTTAACTTGCATGTTCTTGATTGTATAATATTTCATCTGAATGCTTGATTTATGGATTTATTTTGTTTATTTATATTTGTATGTGTATTATGGTATGTTGCTAAGAGTTTGTTTGTCCGACTTCTATTAGTTGTTAATAGATTCCAAATCCGACATATTATTTTAGCTATTGGAATGATGTTTGTAGTGTTAACCACATAACACGTAATAGTTTAGGAATGTTATCATGTGAATCTCGATATATTATTTTTGTCCAGATTTATAGCTATACGGTGGTCTATCTTGCGGACGTGACAATTATTATTATTTTTTTGATTAATCAGGAGGTGATCCGGCGGTCGTGGCTAACTGACTAATCCCTCTGAGCCTGGAACCAGCCTGCGTCTGTACCTTCAAGGGGCCTAAGTTATTCCATGACCAGAGCGTATTAAACCCGGATTCGTATTGGAGCTTTTTGCTCCTTCAAGACCACTAGGTCAATTTGAGCTGGTTAAAATAAGTGAAAAAGGAAAAAAACGTGACAATTATTTTTCCTTTTTAAAATCTACCTGAACCCATAGTCATTACTGATCATCGCGGGTGTGATGATAATTTTCCATCCACTAGATGTCATTTTACATATTAATTTTTATGTTTTATACAGTATTTTGTAAGACTTTACACACATGTATGCTCTTTGGCTATAATTATCATAAACTGTCAACTAAAACTTTATATAGTTCTTGAATTTTCACACATTCTAACAACTTTATTATTATACATGAGGTTTCTTGCTCTACCGACCCTCTTTCACCATAAGCATGCCCCATAATATATATATATATATATATATAAACGATAAATCTTTTAAATAGATTTTTAAAAAATTATCTACTAAATAGCGATTAAAAAAATTAAATGATCAAAATATGTTTTATTAGAAAGGCAATGATAATTTTATCTATATTTTTATTTTTATTTTAATTATTAAGGAAAATCTTATGATTATTTAGGAAAGTCTTTCTAAACTCAAGTTTAAGAAGATGTCATATAGATTCAAGGTCCTTATAATTTTTTATAAAGAAAAATCATTTCGAACCAAAATCAAAAATAAATTTTGAAGAGAAAATTTTGTAAAAGAATAAAATTTCTAAAACAAAATTCAAACTTTTGTTGAAAATAAAATTTTACATTTTTATAGATTATTTAAATATTTATGTATCTATAGAAAATGGATATAAACTTATTTTTGTTGTTTTGATCATTGAGTTCTAGTTTGAGAATAGTAATTTGTTTTCAGGCTGAGGCCATTTTTAATATAAAAAATAGGATAATGATTAAATATTTCTAAGAAAATTAACTCATTGGCTGTCCCAGGTGAATCACCGATGGTTACACTTTTTCTTACTCGCTTTGAGTTGTTCGTCATTATTTTATTGAAATACCAAAAAAAGTCAATAAAAAGAGCCCAAAAGGGAAACTAAATAATTAATTTATCACTTATCAAGATAAGAAAAGAAGGCCACTCCTTTGACACCCGCATTAAAATGTATATCATGATAAGTTGATAACAATGGCAAGTTTGTATTCGTTGTACACAAAAAACTCAAACTTACCCGAAAAAATTATTAAACTAACTACAATATGAACATGAAAAGTATAGCACAAAGGCACTTTCAAAGTTCTAACTTCCTTTGGAACTCTTTTATTTAATAATTATTATTAGACACAAATATGGTTTATACAATTAACATCATAGACTATCATGCCGCGTACTAACGTCCTTGTAGAATAAAAGAATTCTGATTTTCTCTTCAATTTTTGATTATGGCTTTGAGAACTACATATACTTGTATACTAATACTATATCTTTTGAAATTCAAAACTATATATACTTATGTTATGAAAAAATGATTAATGAACAAAAAAAATTTCAAAAAGTAATGGTCAAGTTTCGAAGAAAAACAAATTAATGATTGACAGACACAAAAAGTAATAAAATGCATATTTATTTCCTTTTCTCTGGTCGGCAAGATTGAGTTGATTTAGGTTTCGCTTTTGAGAAGATGATAAAGAACATGTAAACTAACAAAACCATTATAAAAAGAGCTAAGTAAACATTTTATTAGTGTATTAGTTTCGTTATGTTTTTGTTTATTTAACAGTTATGTTTTGAATTGTGCACTACAACCCTTTGTTTATGTTAGTAGCGTGGGTGTACTTAATTACACAATATTGGACATACGTTAAAACGATAATTTCATTATGACATTCTGCATTCAACCAAAAACTTTCAGAGGAACAAAGAAACACGTAATAAACTTTCATCGCAGTTTCAGATTATGGACCAAAACCTTAACTATACATTTGCCAAATGGATGTGCTTTCGGTAACGTCTTTGATTTTTTGTTTTGACAACGTCGCTGATGGTTTGGTCAAAGACACAATTTTGTTACATTTTCTAATTAATTGGTATCAAAACATGATCTATTGTCTTGTGTTTATCCGAAATTGATCTACACAAAAAGATACCACGTTAGTCAATATTTTAAATTTATCAACATAGTGCATATGTAAGCTTCTTGAACTGTTTTGGTCAAATCTTTTTCTATTTTATGTAAACGTTACAAATCAAAACACTCACTCCAGGATAACTATCATCCGAGAGCGAGTATGTTTAAACATTAAATATAATTAAGCAAACATTCTCATGGATGGATAATGAAATTGAAATACACATATATAATCAATACCAAAGTCCATGCTATTTCTGACAAAGTGACAACCAAAGTTGAGAGACAGATATAATCAATATAAAGTTATTTTGTCTTCGCACACAAAATTTGGATTTTTGACTCATTCTTCGATAATAGTTATTGTTGAGGATTCAAGAGACGTAGAATTTGTTTGTTCTTTGTAGCTTTGATAATATTTGTTTCAGATTCACATACTTATTAACGTAATATGTAGCCTTGAGTTCGGTAGCACTGAAATAAATACTACGAGTATTTATATGGAAAGTCACTATGTGAATTAACTAGAAAAGATGGAGAAAAAGATATTCGCTTTCAAGAATGTCTGACAAATGTTGACTAATCCACTGTACAACATAGCATACAGTCTTATAAGCAAGCAAAAGTCGTCAAAGACCATAGCACTCGTGCAACCTATTTCACATCTATTAGTTTTGGGCAGTCTATTTTTTTTATAAGAAAGTATTATACTTTCAAACAACCTATTACGCAACCATCACATATTCCAAAGACCAAGATAATTATGTGGTGATCCATTTTGAATCTTGATTAGGAACATACTTGATAACAGACGATGGATACTCAATTTTTCTATTTATCACGTTATTCTTTTTACGTAAAAAAGGAGGATATGAATATTAGCAGAAATAAAAATGTTAAAGCTGTTAAGTGTGATTACAATCTTCTGTGGCTAGTTTAATTGGATTGAGGAAGAACCGGTTAGGTAACTTGATTAAGAACCGGATATGTGTTGTTAAACCATTGAGGAGTCTCTAGAGGTTTCGGAAAACTTTGTAAACAGCTTAGAGCATGATTATTGGAGGATTCTTAGGATGGAATTCTTAGTGGAATATAAGAAACCGTCTCTTAACTAAAAAATTTTAATTAAAAAAGTTAAGAGCCGACTCTTAAATATCTTATTTAAGAGCCGGCTCTTAACTTTTTTAGTTAAAAATTAAGAGACGGTTTCTCATATTCAGTGACTAATAAGTATTTCAAATCGGATGCTAACATTGGGTAAACAAAAGCCACCTAAACTTGTGTTCTTACCTTTATTGTTTTTCCTTGCATTCATTCGATCAAACGAGAAAAAGTGAATGAGAGATCGAGAAGAAGGTGCGATAACCAGGGCAGCCCTTGGGCCAAGCAAAAGAAGCAATTGCTTCCAGCCGACATATTTATCACTAAAAGTTGGCCACATTTTTTTAAAAAAATTGCCTTAGTCTAGTGTTATAACATTAAGTTCAAAGTCTAGATAAACGGTAAACCCGGTTTCGATTCTCATAAAGCGGCCAACATTTTGTTTTTGCTTCTAGCCACCTAAAATCTAGGACCGGCTCTCGCGATAACCAACAAAAAATTATTTAAAAAATAGGGAAATCCGACAAAAACACTATAATTCACTATCTAACCAAAATCACACTCTCTCCTCTTATCCCTTCCTATCTCTCTCTACATTTCTCTCTACAAATTTAGTTTCCCTTTTTTTTGGTTATTTCACAAATAACCCCTATAAAATAAGTGCAATCATTTTTTCGTATCATGTATACGTACATCATAACATCCTAATATGCGTATGTCATAACAGGATAACATCATACATAGAATGATAGAAAGGGATCTACTGGGTTCTAAAAATATGTTGGTCATAAATCAATTCAAATTTAAAAGCTGAACACAGTGATGGCCAATACAAACGGTTTTCTACATGTTTTTTTCATTCTATAAGCATATTTTTAGCTTAGAAATTGCATTCTAAGAAGAGGCCATAGCAAATAGCTATCTTGCTTGCACGTTGACTAGTCAAAGTTGTACGTGCATATCAAAATGGTGGTCCTATTGCACTGTTATTTCTGGAAGAGGACACGAATGGCTATATTGCGTACCTCAATACCTTTTGCAGAAAATATCATAATGGTTTCTCGATCCTTTGAGATTGACAACATCTCTCGAGCTTTTCATCTTTCTATTCTCATTTCAAAAACGTCCAACAGCAATTATGCAAGCAAAGAATATCTCATTTGACTTGTCAAAAAATACTAAACTTAGATATTTGGTCCCAAATCAAATATATTCAATACATCTATCGCTCTTGACAATTGGCACGTACGGAGACAAACAATTTAGAGCACAAATAATTAATCCTTTGACGCTAACTTTACCTAGACATAGAAATACATGTGGTGGAAACTATAGTAGTAACGTCGTCACATGCATGTGTGACGCAAACCTATAGTCAAATAATTGTATGCATCTCCTTTTTTATCGGGATGGGACGAGAATGAGAGTTAATCATGGATCAAGGCTACAGATCCTAATAATTGATGCACAACAGAACCTTTCATGATGATGATAGACCTAAAACCTACACAATGCCTCAAGGTTTTCGTATGCAGATCCCTATCTTAGGTAGAAAAACTTTAGAGAGGAATTATGGTGTAAAGACAAGCGAGAAAACCATGAAAGAATGAGCTGGGGAATATGTCGATATAAAGATTAGTAATTTATGTCTATCTTCATATCATACGTCAGATAAATTATATTGCCAATAAATTCGAAGAATGATGAAAAACACGGGATTTTCCCCTGTTATCTCAGTTGTGCATAAGGACTTGCGTGTATTTTTATATCAAAACTGGGGCTGTGAACTATTCATAACGATTTTCAGTATGAATAATATGATTTGAACATTATAGCTAGGCCCAATTACGAACGAGTGAATATGGGTCCTCGATAGCTTAGAATAGGCAGTTTAGATAGGTCAAGGTGTTTGATCAAAACAAAAGATAGGTCAAGGTGCATGAATACATTTTAAAGAATCATAGTAGAATTTGAACGTATAACGTGTAGAATTTGATGACTCATTCTAACGTAGAAATAACGTAGGTAGTTTGCATCATTTTGTTTGTATAACTTTGAGCATTTTTTAAGAAGAAATAGAAAACCCTAGTAATTGTATTGACAAAGAAAGAAAATAGGGTTCATAGTAGGCTTTGCTTTGGAATTTATTGGCATGAAATGATACAAGAGTTTCACTTTTACATAAGAAAACATTGGAATATAATGCACAGACTAGGGGATATAACAAAATTAGGGTCACTATCTGTGATTGTACAAAAAGGTTAGAGCGACTCATTGAAAGTGGGAGAATGATATATATAAAATTTATAAATTGCATATAGCCACCGACGAATTCAACAACGGATTTTAGCAGAGTCGAATGATGATTATTGCTAATGAAGTTTCAACAAAGTAGCCACTTCTGCTAATAAAGTTTCAATTGTCGTTCGACTGTGCTAAAATCCGTTGTTGAATTCGTCAACTCAATCAACCAAAATCTTAGCTTCGTCAATTACAATGGGTCTAACCTAGGTTTTTGGGTTGCCATAGGAGCCCCTAAACCCTATGAAAGATGCTTGATATTTTTTAAAAGTTACTCACACCAGAATGGTTTTAATCTCAGAATTTGATAAAGATGCTTTCGGAGTTCAAAAAGCTATGCACATCGTATGAACATCCATAATTCTCTTTGGAAATCCCAAGTCCTAGTAGAAACATTAAGTATATGGAATAGTTAATTAGAGTTTCCAAGCTTCTTAATGGTTATTATGCAATTCTGTTGCGAACAAATATATAATTTAATTTTTATTATATAAAGTAAAGAATACTTATCATATATTTATATATAATTAATATATATATTACTATAATATAACTTTTTTATAGAACTTTCTCAGTAATTCTATTTATATAAAAAAATGTAGATAGAGATTAGATAAAGAAAAAGCTCCAATTCGAAAGAGAAATAAATAAAATCACAAAAATAGAAATAGAGAATCCTTTTTGATTTTGTCTCGTCCCAAATACAAATAAAAGATCTTTTTATTTATAGCCTGGCTTGGTGAATTTCGTTCTCACATCTGTATTGATAGTCACCTTTTAAGTGATAGTAATAATTCTAATGAAAGTTACATTTGTGAATCAAAATTATAAAGAAACCAAAGCAAGCAAAACATATTGAGGTAAATACTCGTTTAAGGTTTGTTTATTATTATGTGAATAAATAACTTTACAATCCCTTAGATACATATTTATAACAGATTCAAACCCGATTTCATTTTTCCTCTAGGAATACAAGTAAATTTTTTGAATCCTAAAAGGCTTACCTACCCAACGAATACTGGATTTGTACTGCTGTACTGAGATTTAAGACTCATCCAAATGTAACAAATTTCTTCTCCACAATATATTGAAAAGAGTGTTTTACACTATAGGGCAGTTTCCAAGTTTTTATTACATCCTAGGACAGTTTCAGCTACTAGGGTAGTTTATTTTGGTTGTTTACCTTGATGCCCTCAACTAAGACCAAACCAAAGTTACATTTTCTAACTAGTGGGACATATCCTCTTATTTCACGTGACTTTCTTCTTCATTAGTTTCGTTCTTTCTTTTCTTTTTAACAGACAATTGATTTTGAGAATATTACACCATAGGGCAGTTTTAAGTTTTCTATAACACTATAGGACAGTTCTTATTACTAGAGCAGTTTTTTCTAACTAAAACCCAATTTCTACTTATATACTAATTAAATAAGCTAACTAACCATAAAGTTAACCAACTAAACTTTTAAAAGGCAAGTGGGTTCTAGCATCTTTCTCTCTCTCTTTTCGATTTTACTCTGACATTCTCTTTTTTAAATCTCATATGAGATGCTTTTAATTTTTCAAGTAGCTTCACATCTATATCACTAATCGATAACCCAACGGCAGCGTTCGATTAGGCGAAATAGCAGCGAACAATACTAAGAGGCGTACAATTTACAGGGAAGAAAATCAAAGAAAAGTAAGAGCAAATTGTTGTCGAAGACACGAATATTGATGAATTTGAGTTCTGGATTCAAGAACTCTGAAACCCTGGATGATGAAAGCTAAAGAAAAATTGAATCTTTTGGTGTTTGTAGTTGACGGGTCAAAAACGAGTTACAGTCCGAGAGCTCTCATTCTCCTCCTCCTCTCTGTCCTCAGCTCCTTCGTCCAAGATGCCAATGAGCTAAAAATCCCCAATTTCTGCAAAATTCGTAACCCTAAGAAACTTGGGAAGAAGATGACATAATTACGGTTATGCCATTAATAAATTAATTATTTTAAAAAATCGCGTACACGTAGAGATGTGTACATATGTACATTCTAAGTGTACATGTTGATGTTGTGAAAACCATTAAAATCACCAATATATTATGTACACCACTTTCATCTTTCAGTTATTGTCTTGTTTCATATTGTCACATGTTACCAACAAACAACAAATTGGTTGCATTTAGATTGAGCCAAATGACATGTATTCTTGGTGCTTGAAATCCCCTAAAGTTTGGATTGACACCTTAAGCACTACAACTACTAAAGGATTAGACTTATCCCACATCAGTAATATTGCAACAACTCTCAAAAATATAATTTACATTATGCAAATGTACATTTCTTTAATAATATGTACACGACATAAATGTACAAAATCGACAAGTATATACGTGTACAATATACATATTATCTTTTAACGGATATTTACATGTACACATATGTTTGAGACACATGTTACATGTTCAACATGTTGTAAAGTTGTGTACATTCGTTAGTGTACATGTGTAAATTAAAGGTTGGTGGCGTACATGTGTCCAACAAATGTGGTAGTGTACACGACATGGATGTACAAAATCACAATGTACATTTACAAAATCACATTGTACATAAATTTATATGTATACATATATAAGGATAACATAATACCAAACTGCTCACAAGGACCATCAATTTCTTTTCACTTAGTTGAATAAGTGATAACCACAAACTCAAACTGATTTCTCTTTTTACAAAAAAAAATAGTGTACATGTGATTCGTTGTACATGTGGATATTGTAATTGTATGTACTACATATCATATACATATGAATCATTTATTTTTTCATTTTTTAATGAGTGGCATTTTCATAATTCCAACTTCATCTTCCCCAAAATCAATTAGGGTTTTCTGCAATTTCTCTCTATGGCCGCCAGCCATTATTCTCACCTTAATCATCAGTTTTTTTCATTTTTCTTGCTTATTATACTTTTAAACTTGTAGAAATATCATATAAGACACGATTTCAAGCTCTAAATTACTTTTTTCTACAACAAAAACGTAAATCTTGCTTCTTTTTTAATTACTGTCATAGTGCGAGGTGGATGAGTTGCAGAGCACGGCGTGGAGGAAGAAGCTTGGTCGTGTTGATCGATGGCAAAGGAGAAGATGAAACGCAATTAAGGTTCGTTGAGGTTCATCAGGGTCACAGACGAGCAGAGCCAGTCCTTCACGATGAAGAGAAGTTGTGACATAGATGACCTGATGCACCATGGAAGTTCTTGAAGAATTGTGTTTTTATTTTATGAAATTAGTCAACTGAAAAAGAAACAAGATCTGAAAAAGATAACACGATTGAGAAAGAGAAAAGAAGAAAAAAAAATGAAAAAGCAGTGGGTCCAACAGATTATGCTCTAGTTACAATTTAGTTAGTAGTGAATGAAATAGATTAAGAAAAAGTGTCCTAGGAGTTGAAACTGCCTTATAGTCTAATATAAACTCAGAAACTGCCTCTGAGTGTAAATGTCTCTATTGAAAACCACATTGATTAGTCCATCCAAAGGACATCTGTAGGACTTACCTAATACATTCTCCTTCTAAAGTAAAACCTTTGCAAAAAGACATGTTGACGGATCAATATCTTAGGAGTACCGTATTCAAGGTATTCCGACTCTGTTGCCTATAGAGATTCCTAGAAGTAGGCTTCATTTTTGTTGTCCATGGAAACCAGATAGCATCGTCCATTAACACTGGTTTTGAGAGACCTAAGATTGCTGAGAATGGGTTGACTTTGAAGCAGTTAACGAAGGCATTGGAATGTGTGAAGTTTGATGGCAGTTTCGATGTTCAATTTTTTTGTCCAGCCACCCTGAGAGCATCAGAATGTATGGAACCATTAACTATAGAGATTTGTCATGTAAAACATTGTTATCTAACTATAAAGATTTATCATTTAAATGAGTATATACTTCTCTGTACTCTACAACTAGTATAACACATGCGCCTTGTGTAGGGTGAGTTTATTTGTAGATATTATCGATAATTTTTTTATATTGATTATTTTATTTATACATATACAATATTTTTTTGTTGTTATTATATAATTTCTTTCCGATGGACTAGATCATTTTTTATTAAAAATTGTGAAACTAAACTATAATTAATATATCATGGATTGATCGGATTGGACATTAAACAAATTATGACACAAAAACCTTTTTTTTTCACCAAACACATTCTTGAAAAAAATGAACAGTACTGTTTTCACAGTTGAATTATTTTAACATTTATTTTTCATATGGTTTTGAAAGGTTACAAATCAACTATCGAATTGATACATGTCATTTTAATATAAAATGCTTTTAGTCGTATGCCTAAAAAACCTTACATTTTTGTAATTTAAAGTCATTTTAAAAAATTCAAAATATAACATATAAGAAAAAATCTAACATATAAGAAAAATATAACATATAAGGTTTTTTCATTTTTTTAATTTAAAGTCGTTTTAAAATTTTTTAAAATACAACATATAAGGTTTCTTCATTTTTTGTAATTTAAAGTTATTTTTTAAAAATTCAAAATATAACATATAAGAAAAAATCTAATTTTTTATTATAAGGTTAATGTAATTGTTTAATTCTTTAATAATATAAAATTAAACAAAAATGAAGGAGGATGCAAAAATTGTTATCAAATCTTTATTATTCATAGTCATTAATTGTCATATATATTTTAATCATATTAGGTAATTTTGTAACTTTTATTTAAGCAAAGAATACACGCTTCTTATATTTTGGGTTCATATAATGTTCCCTAGTAATTAGATTTGGACCAATATTTTTTCAATTGATTCTTAAACTGCCACGTAAGCTTAATTGTCATTCTAATTAAGTGACACCTAAGCTGGGTTTCTTTTTAATTAGTACAAACTTAAGATTACAACTTTTTAAGCGACCATCAATTAATATATATGGGATATTAGAAGGATTTTTCTAAGGCTTCTTGATGCATCGCATCCATCTACTATGGACCATAGGCTTAGTACTAAATCAGCTACGGGGTTTATTTGTTCATAGAGTTTCTATTTTATTTAATAACTAGATTTTGACCGCGCTTAGAAAGAACATTGTTATTTTTCAAATTAAATAAATTGTTCTTATATAATTTCTATATAAGATAATGTATAGGTTTGGGTACATTTACACAGGTACACTGAACCGTACCAAACTATAAAAAAACATTGGAACCGAAAAATAGAAACCGGATTGAGAACCAAATGAGTAATTAAAATTTTAAAATACAAATTATATACCTACAAATATTAATTATATTTAATTTCTAAATAACCAAATATCCTAAAAATACTATTTATAAACCAAATTATGCAACAACAAAAAATTAATGACTCGAATATTTTTTATTCAAATAATTAATAGCAAATTATTTATCCTATATTTTTTCCAAAAAACCTACACTACCCGATTTAAAGAGGAAGATATTTTACATTTGTGAAAATTCAATAAAACGTATCATATGCATTGTTAGAATTGGTAAAGTAAATAAACATGTTCTATTTAAACCTGTATTTTTTTTTACTAATTCCATTTAAATCTCCAACCCGTTTAGACCATTTGATATTTTTTATGATAAGATTAATAATTTAGTTCATATATAAGAATGTAAGATCAAATATTAATAATTGATTGCATGTAATTAATTAAATTAATGTTTCATAGTTGAATAGTTGACATTAAGGCTTTTACTTTTCAATTCACGTAAAAATGAAAAAATAAATAGTTATACCAGAGGATCTCCATTACAACATATATTAAACATAACTAAACCATTGAAAATTTTATACTATTAATGGAACTATATGTGGTAATGATCACGTCATGTATAAACATGTTTGAATAATATGTCCTATATTCATGGGAATTTATTGTAGAGTAATTATATAATCGATTATGAGAGAATAATAAATGAGTTCATTTAAATTATGCAAAGTATTTATATAGTTAGAGAAATATAAAGCAAGACCAAAAATTTTTAATACTATTAATAGAACTATATGTGGTAATAATGATCACGTCATGTGTAAACATGTTTGAATAATATGTCCTATATTCATGGGAATTTATTGTAGAGTAATTATATAATAGATTATGAGAGAATAATAAATGAGTTCATTTAAATTATGTAAAGTATTTATATAGTTAGAGAAATATAAAGCAAAACCAAAAAAATAGTTAAGTTTAATAAAATGGTCCAACAACCTTGTTTAAGTAGATTTTTTTTTTTTTGATGAAATTTCAAATTTATTGATCTAATCAAAAAGAATTGTTATGTACAATGAGGAGCCTTCTAAGAGGTTATCTATTTGCTAAAGCTATAAAAGACCAAAATCAAAGTGTGATTTCAAACCATCTTGTTAACATTCCTCCTAGCTTGTGCTCTGGCCGATACTTAAGGGAATATATCCTGTTTCTCATTGCCTTGTCTATGAGCCTGCGCATCTGTTCAATGGAGTTTCGAGGTTGCTGGTGGCGCCTGGCGTTCCTTTCTCGCCATATGTGATAGATGAGTGTCTGAAATAGGAGTCGAGCAATGCAAGAATCAACCCCTTTTGTACCCATTGTCTCCAAACGCTGTATTGTCCACTGCCAATCCGGATTGATACCAGAGCCCATCAGTTTACGCGCTGTTACTTCCCAAATAGTGTATGAATATGGGCATGCAAAAAACAGATGATCTCTTGTCTCATCCCTTTCTCCACATAGCTCACAACCTTGGATCATCCCCCATTGCCTCATGCGGTCACCAGTAGAGAGCCTATTTTTTATAGCTAGCCAGGTGATGAAAGAGTAGCGTGGCACTCCCTGTGGAAACCACACCACTCTGTACCAGTCGACTTTAGTGCGCTTTGTTCTAAGCTGATCCCACGTATTAGAAGATGAAAAAGTATCCCTGAAATCATCATCACCGTGCCTCCATAGCACTACATCTCTGCCTCTCTCCATCTGCGGAACGTTTGTTGCCATAATGACATTGTGAAGCTCTTGAAAATGTCTGCTTCTCCCACCCCGTATGTTCCATCCAGCCGTTGTTACCGCGTCACTGACCATGGCGTGCCTTTGAACTCCAAGATAAATAGTTCCTGCAGCTCCAGTGATATCTATCAAGCGACCCCTTCCCAACCAATCATCAAACCAGAAATGACAGCTTCTTCCATCCCTTATGTCCACCCTGAGATAGTGATAAGCGATATCCCTCAGTTTTAATAATTTCCTCCAAATCCAAGAGCCTTTGGAGTCATCTCTGACGTCCCAAAAAGAGTGATATTTTAGGAGATAGTGCCGCACCCAACTCACCCAGAGAGAATCAGGTTGTGTGAATAATCGCCATATGAGCTTCAGTGCAAACGCTTTGGATGAGTCTCGGAGCTTTCTAACTCCAAGCCCTCCCTCTTCTTTCGGGTAACATACTTCCTCCCAGCTGACTTTAGCCTTGTGAGTTTGCGTTGGTGAGCCTGACCAGAGGAATGCACTACACATGATTTCTATCGTGTCGAGACACTTGGCTGGTAAGATGAATGCCGAGCTCCAGAAGTTAACTGTGCTAGATATGACAGATTGTATCAGCTGAAGTCGTCCCGCAAAGGATAGAGCCTTGTTCGACCAGCAGAGCATGCGTCCTCGAATTTTTTCTATCAAAGGTTCGTAATCATGAGGTGTGAGAGCCTTCGTAGTGAGAGGCATTCCTAGGTACCGGATAGGTAGCGTTCCAGCTCTTATACCCAGATACTCTGCTGTGGAAAGGAGGTCAGTTACATTGCTTCCTGATGCAAAGATAGATGATTTAGTTGCGTTGATGTGGAGGCCTGACATTCTCGCAAACCGCTTCATTACTTCCAGCACTCCAAGCAAAGAGTCTGATGTGCCATTTGTGAAGACAAGAATGTCGTCTGCGAAGCTTAAATGAGTAAGCTTAACACCCTGGCACTGGGGATGATATTCAAATTCTCCTGCTTCTGCGGCCTGGTTGAGTAACTTTGAGAGAACATTATTGAGAATGACATACAGATACGGGGAGAGAGAGCATCCTTGCCGAATGCCTCTAGCACTTGTGAAGAAACCCTCCAGACTGCCATTCACTGAAACCGAAAAAGCAGCAGTCGAGATACAAAGCCGAATCCAGTGAACAAACTGAGGTGGAAGTCCCATGGCTTGCAAGACAGATGTGATAAACGACCATTTGACTGTATCGAACGCTTTGGAGATGTCAAACTTCACTGCACATCTCGCTTTCTGATTTGTCTTGTGATAACCGTTCACAAGTTCTGAGGCTAGCAGAACATTTTCCAGTAGCAGTCTCTCCGAAATAAAAGCACATTGATTTGCCTCCACCGCAGCAGGAAAAATGACTGTGAGTCTGTTAGCTAATACCTTGGATATCACCTTATACAACAGATTGCAGCAAGCAATGGGGCGGTAATCCTTCATTGTCTGTGCCGTTGTCGTCTTGGGAATCAAGGAAAGAATAGTTGCGTTTACTCCAGAAGGCATGAAACCAAAGAGGAAGAAAGACTGCACCGCTACAATAAAATCTCTCCCTATGATTGGCCAAGCTGAGACAAAAAATTCCTTTGTGAATCCATCAGGTCCAGAAACCTTGTCATTTGGAAGTGCGTGCAGAGCCTCCTGAATCTCTTTGGCAGTAACAGGCCCGACTAGCACGGCTGCCTCTGCATTTGAACATCTGTAAGTGAGGAGTTCTTGGAGCTGCTCGACTGATACTTCCTCTGTGGTGGAGTCCTGGCTCTGCAGGAATTTCTGAAAATAGGATACTGCCTCCTTTTTAATATCTTGCTGAGATATGAGTACCTCTCCCTGTTCAGTGACCAGACTTCTGATCATGTTTCTGGCGGCGCGAGTCTGGACTATAGAGTGGAAGAACTTTGTGTTATTGTCTCCTACTTGCAGCCAGCGTACACAAGACTTCTGTCGATAGAATTTTTCGTCTATACGTGCCAGTTTCTGCCATCGTTCTGCTGCCTCTGCTGCCTGCGCAAAGTTCTGTGGGCTTGGGTCAAGAAGTACTCTGTTCTGACAAGCACATAACTCCTCATAAGCTTGCTTCGTTCTCGCTGGTAGGTCTCCATAATGAGTTTTATTCAAAGCGCGAAGCGGCTGCTTAAGTTGCTTTAGTTTACAGTGGAAACGAGATAAAGCAGTCCTTGAGTGGTGGAGCGGTTCATCAGATTCCCATACTTCCTTAATCGTAGGTAAGAACTCCACGTGATCAGCTAAGTAGTTAAAAAACCGAAAAGGCTTCCTCGCTTCATTAGTAGCACCTGTGACCCGAACCAGACATCTCGCATGATCAGAGATTCCACCAGCATCAAAGTGAGCGTAAGACTGAGGGTAACAAGTGAGCCAAGCAGCATTAACTAGTGCTCTGTCCAGCTTTTTTCCTATGGGATCCTCATCTCTCTTGTTCCACCAGGTAAATAAGGCTCCAGTATAAGGGAGGTCTGTCACAGAACAGTCGGTTACTGCTTCCTGAAAATGCCGCATTCCCACTTGATCAGTACGGTAGTCCAGTGCTCTAGAGTGCTCACTTGATGCTAAGGTTTCATTGAAGTCCCCTATGATAATCCAAGGCAGATTCAAGTGAGCATATGCTGCACGGGTACCACGTAAATCTTCCCACAGTTGATGTCTTTCTGCAGCAGTATTGAATGCATAAATTGCTGAGCAAATAAATTGCTCCCCAGTGCTAGGAATCTGAATAGCACACGTTATAACCTGAGCGCTCATATGTAGTCTCGTAGCCACCACACTTGCATCCCAACAGAACCATATTCTACCAAGGTGATGATACTCATAGTTAGTGAGGGAACTCCAGGAAGGCATAGCCGCGCTCATACACTTTTGAAAATTGATTTCCTGGACTCGTGTTTCAACTAAGCAACCAAAAGAAGGCTTTTCCTTTTGAATCCATGATTTGAGCGTTCTGTGCTTGCATGGCATGTTGAAGCCACGCATATTCCAAGCAAAGAAAGCTGTCATAACTTCCTAACGGAAGTTTTTTTGTGCGCCCCCTGCTTGCCAGCCAGCATCAGATCCCTTGCTCGAACAGTTGCACCCCTCGCTGCTCTCTGCGAAGATACATGTGTAGGTCGTTTTCCTCGGTGGGGAGTCTGGTCGTTGTATCAATTTGCCCTCCGATATCTCTCCATCCTCAAGCTCCTTATTCACTTCCATGGTCTCCTCTTCATTCTCTTCCGCATCCTCCTCATCTATGCCCAGTAAAGGGCTGAAACGAGAGGGTGAAACTACTATCCCTTCTTTGTCATTAATTTGTACTGCATCAACTTCTGCTCCATGTTTACTTCCAGGTATCGTTTCCCAGTTACCTGCTTCATTGGTTTGGAAACCCTCCGTTGAGGCCTCTGATAGTGGCACCCCCTCATTTCCTTTCACTCCTCCACTGCTGGGTGACCTCGTGGGCGAAGTCAGAGGGATAACAGCCTCCAAGTCCTGCATCAAATTCTCAATAGCATTCCCCTTCTCTACTGCACTCCTCTCCACTTCTAAGTTCACTGGGGCAAAAACAGTTGTCTCCTTTACCTCAGCACTCCTCTGTTTCAGCTTGATTTCTTTACTTGTACACTCCTGACTCTTATGACCCCATCTGCTACAGATACTGCAACGAGAAGGTAGCCATGGAAATAAAACTTCAACTTCCTGCTTGCTTCCCTCATTATCGGTGTAAGTTATCTTCTCCACTAAAGGTTGGTGAAGATTAACTTCCACCAAAGCACGAGCTACGTCTAGTCTAACGCATCTCTCAGTGTTCGGGTGGAGCTTGACAAAACGACCAACCGCTCTGGATAGGCATTTCAGCCCCTTGTGCGAGTAGAGGTTGTTTGGAACTCCCTTGAGATCCACCCATAGAGGCATAGCTGAGAGGTCTGGTGGGTTCGCAGCTGACTCTGGAGACCACACATTAACCACCAGCGGAATGTCTGCAATATGCCAATACTTCCTCTGCAGTACTCGCGATCTCATCTGGCTATCATCGATACGGAAAAGCACTGTATTCTTCTCTATGAATTGGACATCAATTTTTGAACCAGCCTTTGGTGTTGACCAGATTCGATTGACAGTGGCATGAATTGATCCCACATGTGGTGCATCTCCTATGAAATATCCCACCACAAAACTCTTCCAAAGAAGCTCCGCCTCATCAAAAATCTCTTCTGGTATCTGGATAGACGCAACTCCATCAACTACCTCAACTGTCCCCGATTCACTTTCCTCTCCGACCGTCTGACTCTTCGTCCAAACACCCTTCTGTTTAGACTGTGACCGAGAATTCACAGTTATCTTGCTTGTGCCAGAATCCCCTTTTTGCAGGTCTACCCGCTCTGCGCCTTGTGAAGAGACCAGAACCCCCGCTATCGCAGTACCCTTGGTCGTGAGACCAAGACCCCCGTCCCCGTTATCCGCTCCTGCAATCTCCAGTGACAGATCAGAGCTAACCGTGAGATTCGGACCCTCCTTGTCACTCGTGTTGTCGCCATCGCCGTCGCCAATTAGGGTTGTCGCCATCCTTTAATTGTTACTCAGTTTAAGTAGATTTTTTAAGAATCATTCACTTTTAATAGTATACTAGATTTTGACCCGCACTTAAAAGTGCGGGTTTGTTTTTCACCTATTGATCCAATATTGATTGGAAAACTACTTTTATCTTTTGTTTCAAATCTTACAATTTTATGTTTTTGAAAAAAAAAATCAAAGTGTGGTATTTATTCGAAGTAGATTTAAAGATTATATGTGTAATTTAATAGTATATATATATATATATATTCTATATTGAAGAACAATGTGTTTTCAATATTGAAATGTAGTAACGATATGAGTTGCTTATTTTAAATTGAAAATGAGTTTCTATTGTTACATATTTGTATCATAGTTATAACCATCAGTATATACTATTTTTTATCTATATTCAATTTCAAAGGTACTACTTCTTTGACACGTTTTCAAAGCACAAGTATCTTTTTTTTTGTTGACAATTTTGGTAAAATTTGCATGAATTTATAAAAAAAATTATTATAAAAAATAATTTAAGAGTTTTTTGTTATGATGTTTGAATTTTAAGAAGCGTTTTTCTATCCGACTCGGAGCCGTGATCAAACAGTATACCCGGTACCCAGTATATAATCTGGTTCGGATTAAAAAAAAATGTTAATTAAAAATCTGATATAATCCGGTAAAAACTCCAAAAGCCCACTATTATTGGAAGTAGTCTTTATAAAAAATGATTTGAATCTAACAAAGTTAAAAAAAAAAACAAACTCGTGGTCTCGAATAAATTAATTTAATTTCTTAAAAAATGATATATCATGTGGTCAAATTCAATATATATGATCCTGATGGGTTATAGTCATATTATTGTAGTACATTGTTATACTATAATTTTGAGTAATTATATGTTAAATAATAACATATGTGGCTAAAACATTTTTCTACTGATTTGTGTATACTAAAAGTATTGTTTAATTTTGTCATAAAACTTTCTTATATGACAATTCGAATGATTACTAATAACATTTTAATGTTGCAGCTCTAAAGTTGGTTGTTCGTGTTTATTATTTGTAGGTGGAAGAAAAGAGCAATGCATGATTTGCATATACCAGTTCGATGGGCTCTTATGCATGAATTGAAGTGGATATGTCAACTTTGTTTAATAAAGTAGTGTTTTATCATATTTGAAATGGTAAGGTATGTAATCACTAATTTAGTTACGATTCAAAATATTAATCCTAGATAGTAGGTATTATTATTAGGATATTTTTTAAAAATAATAGTTCCACAAAAATAGGATAATTAACAATAGGATATAAGAGAAAAATAGAAAATATGACATATTAATAGTTTAGATATATTTAGTTTAATTTGTAGATTAAAAGGAAAAGGTCGAACAACCTTACATAAGTAGATTTTTTAGGACTCCTTTCCTTTTAATAGTATTGATTGATTGTATTAGTTATAAAGATAAGTACAAATAGTGTATATAAGAATATGGAGATACGATTATGATCTCTTTAGACTAGTATAAATAGTGTGATCTATAGTTTGTAAAAATATTGATTATTGAATATAGAAAAATCCTAGAACTTTCAGTTCTTCTTCGTCATTCTTCGGAATCAACGATTATCAAGAACCCTCGTTTAAAGCCAATTCTTCGGAATCAACGATCATCGAGTCCGTCAAACGACAATTCTCGTTGGAATCAACGATCTTCGAGCCTATCAATGTTGTGCCAGTTTGGTATCAGAGCCAGGTTGTTTTTGTTCGGAAATCTTTTTTGGTTTCTTTTGAATCTTTACACTTACAATACTACAAGGACTGTTCTAAGATTTTATGATGTTTAAGGATGAACCTCAAAATCTCATCCCATTAAACCATTTTAGCCCAACATTTAGCTTTTCTTTTATTGGGCCCCTTAGTAAAATCTAAAACGAAGCTCATATATTTCTACTTGCATTTCTAAAAAAGAAAAGTAAACACATCTTGCTTGAAGGACGTACATTGCTTGTAAACCCAAGTATCTAACGTTTTTTTTGCAGAAAGATAACTATAGAACTCTGTGCCCAAGCTGAGGACACCTCTCTTTAAATAAATCATATTTCAGCCCAAAATTCCTAAAATGTTATTTTAGTGTAGTGTTGATCTAAATATCTCCGAAGCTAAGAATTGGGGACTTCAAATCGTGTAAAATTGTTTTCAGTAAATTATATGTTATTTTAAATAAATTAAAACGAGCTATTTTTCTCTAACATCAGAGAAGGAAGCATATGATGTTAGTTTGTGGTAGACAATGACAATGTCAGAAACAGAGGAATAACCGTTTACAGAGGACTATATCAATGCACGTGATGGTTTTAGGTTTGGAAAATCATGATGAGAAATTTGCAAGGGATCCAACAGTATTTGCAAGAAAGGGAAGATCCGCGTAAGTTGCAGTAAGAATAGCTGCACAGGTGGGCGTGTTTGTGATCTGCAGTGTTGGAGATTGATTTGAGTCCTCTAGGATGGAGGATATCTCAAGGTAAAAACAGACTCATATTGAATCAAAGCTAGGTTTAAGGAGATGGAATCAAAGGTCGTCAATCTCTCAGGGACTGAAAATTTTCAGAGATCACAAAGAATGTAGGTTATCTTTGTGAAAGATTGTTGGGTCAAAATTGGTAACTACGAAATCAATTTCGGAAAGTTCACAATAAACCTTTCTAAAAAGAAAATGAGAATGTAGAAAACTAAAACTTCGTATTTCTAAGATTATTGCACGACAAACTCCTCGCAAGGGATCATTCAACCTATCGAACGGACAAGTCCGGAGCATCAGAACAAACAAACCATCATCGTCTGACCCGCCATTGGAGAAGTTGGATAAGCCGAGACCATGGACCGACCAATCCAACTTGCCGTTGGGCGAGTTGGATCAGTCTTGTCCAATTCACCCAAAGGCGAGTTGGATCAGTCCATAATCATGCATTCTTGTCTCCAGAACTACCCCCTTCAGGTCTCGGTCAAGCTGTGTCTTGTTTCGTCTCGATCAGAGTTACCAATGAAGCTTTACGAAAAAAACGATAAAGACATATTTTCTCGTATAAGTTTGATCGATCGTATAAATCGATAACGGTTTACTAAACACCAAGGTTTTCTTAGCTATACGATTGATCTCCACTGTTTTGTAAAACCGCCGTTGTACCGAAGTTTATTCTTCCAAAAGAAATCATAAAAATGTTTTCATTAAATACGGCCCAAAGGGTCGGCAAAAACCCACTTGCGATTTTTAGCGAAGAATTGGCCTAAAGTCACTATGACGGTTTATCGATTATTCGCTAGAAGAGATAAATGTCAAGTATAGAGATAAATGTCAAGTTCAAAGATAAATGTTAAGTTTCAAGGGATAATCATGAAGATCGAGAAAAAAAGGAATATTTCTGCGAGAAGATAAACTCGAATCAAGGGTAGAAAAGAAAAGACGACCGACCTTGGAGGCATATATAAGGGGAGCCAAGGCAAGAAGCGCAAGGGGACGATTTGAAACTTAGAACTCTCTGTACTTAGAAATCATAGGCTTTATTCTCGACAAGTTTGGTTTCTATGACTGGCACTCGATTACTAGATGAAGTCGCCCAGCCAGTTCGATCTCTTGTTCTACTCTTTCAATCGAACTACGTTCGGTTTGATCCTCGAAAGGGGTACATAGGCAGCCTTTCATAACGTTCAGTCCGAAGTCAAATCAAAACATTTTTTGTGTATTTTTTGTCTTTTGTTATCGAGCTCTGACTCAACTAGGTTTAAGGTTTTGGGTGGCTATAACTAGGTAACTCGCTGATAACTCTTGCGACCGAAGCTTTTATAATCTTTTGTAATGATCGCAACACTCTTACGTTGATTCGAAATAAGATCTACTTTTTCTTAAAATTCGTTTTGTTATCTTTTTATATTTTCCACATTTGTTTGGTTACTTTTAGTTGCCTCTCGCAGAGAATCCGGGACCTCAGATAAAGTTAAGATTTCTTGACTTTCTTTAATTTATGGAAATTAACAGTGTGAATTTTGGTTCACACAAAGATGATCAACAGATCTTGCAGCTGTACATGTTGGTTGTCGTGTGGAAACAATATGACGAAACATAGGTGATTTGCTTTGGGTCAGTTCAAGTAAGTCTCACGGGTGCATGAGAGGAAAGGTTTCTGGCGGTGAGAAGAAAGGCAGAGGAGTCTCCAAGTCAGTGTGGTTAAAACAGGTTGTTATTCCACGAAGAAGCAACTAGAGCAAGGACAAAGTGGGTAAAACCCTACACAAGGGTATGTCGGAGAAAATGGTTATTTGTGGTAACAACATGTAGCAGCTTTAGTGAGGTCGTGAGAGTGACAGGAAAAACCTAAGGGAAAAAAGTGATTCAAGGTTCGACTTAGCTTGAAGATTCTGGTCAAAAACAGAGAAAAATGCGCAAGCAGAATCAGGTTGAATATGTTGTTATGACTAGTTATAATCATGAGGATAAAGGATATGAGACAACAGTCATCAGCACTTGTTCAAGAAACAGAAAGTCGCTACCACAGCTAGCATAAGCGTGTGTGAGTTTGCCTTAGAGGAATCGTCATGGATGTCTGAGTCGGGAATTCCAGATGAATAGACTCATAGGAGAAGTAAGGGACGCCGGTCTGGTGTCACGACCATAACTGTCAAGGTGGAGCTCTCGAACATTAATCGAAGCTCAAAAGCAAAAGGAGAAAATTTGCAGACTTGACTAGGTCGGAGTTTCATGCTTGAACAGGTTATGGTTCAGGTAAAGTTACAGCTAGAGACACTAGTCATGAGCTCGAGTTTGACACAAGAAAAACTGTAAGGAAATATCTCAGGAGCATCACGGCCGTGAATGATGAGAGATATGGTTAAAAGGCCGACAGGAACAACGAACAGTTGTAGAAACTTTACAGAGACATGATACTTCCAAAGGGTTATTTGATTCAGGTAGAGCCACTGAGATTATATAAGGATTGATGCATCATGAATATATTTAATCCGATTCTAGGTGGAGTGAATCACTGGTTTTATGTTTTATAAGATGTCTTGATTGGTTCAGCTGAAGGGTAAAAGTTTCGATTAGCAACTTGGTCAGCTCAAGAGAGTAAGAGCTGAAAGAGAAATTGGTTTGTGGACATGTTCAGAGTGTCAAGGCCAGGAGTGTCAAGATCTGTAAACAAATACAAGGCACATCATAATGAGATTTGTAAGAGGAGTCTTACATAAGGTAACTTATAGGCAAGACAAGTGAAACCGGCATACGTATCAGGAATACACTAGTGAGGTTTGATACAGAGAACCACGAAATCTGAGCCGAGTATGATGCAGGGTAACATGTGGTGAAGTACTTAGTTAAACTGAGGTATTGAGCTGTGAAGATGAAGAATTGTGAGATGAAGCAAAGTAAGAAACTGTTAGAAGACATTACAGGGATTGCAGAGAATTGTCTTACAATTTGTCCATCTTAGGAAGGGTAAGACTTGTTCTTTACAAGCAGGCTCATCTTAAGCTCAAGTCATGGAACTGAAAGAAATTTCATAAAGGTCTAAATGCAAGGAAAAACTGATTGCATTTAGAGAAAAGGAACCGGTGGAGTTTTGGAAATATGGTCACATCACATGGAGTACTGAGGAAGTTTCCTCATGGAAGTCCATTAGCTAATGGCCAGATATTCATCGATGGCCAAGTACTCATCAGGCTAATGGCGAGTTCCATGACTAACATGCGTGTTCAAGTCGTTGATGGTGCACACGTTTCAATTTTGGAGACATCTCAACACAAGAAGGGTATTGAGATAATGAATTCACAGCTGAGTAAAGGAGGGATATCAAGGATTCTAGATAAGATATCACATGCAGATCGTGAGGAGAGCTAAGGCGTATTATGAATTAGATGGTATGAGGCTCAGTTCATTTAACTAATAGTGGGGTCTAAATCTGTTAGTGAGGTTTTGTTGTTGCAGAACAGGTTGATCAGATGGTGGAGCAAAGATATTTGTGTCGAAAGGCTTCCAAATCATGTGGGTTTAGGCGGCGTGACCTACTTGTGATAGTAACGGTACAAAGTGATGCTCAAGTGTAATGTGTTTCAAGAACATCAAGGGTAAGTCAAAAAAATGTTTCAGAATATGGAGCATGAGTGACTTCAAGGGTTTGCGGTTGATTCAAGGATAATTATGTGGTAGCAATTTCTGTTAAAAATATGAAGGGTGAACCAAAGTTGTGTCGAAAGTATGTCCAACAGTGATGGTTGGATGGCGGGTCCTATTTGGAGTAACAGCAGAACAAGAAGATGGTCAAGGCTGCCATGTTTAAGCAAGAGAAATAATTGAATCAAGGATTGTTCTTGTGTGGAGCATGTATGATTTTGAGCTAGCTGCACAAAATTCAGGTAATTTGGTTCAAGGCTCAGTGCACATTAGTGGAACCGAAAACCCAAGGAGGAAATCAACTTGGAGAAGATGTTCAGGTTTCTGTTCAAGGATTTGAACAGGTTCGTGATTTTGACAGCAAGGTTGTGTTGTTGATAAGTTCACGAGGAGAAACAATATATGAAGTAACACGACATCAATGAGGAGTTGAACTTAACATTTGGAGTGTAACAGCTGGGTTCGCAATTCAAGACAATATATGAAGGTGACGAAAATTCAGAATGGCAATGGGATTGTCCCATACCCTTCATCAAGCGTGATGTCTAATTTCATTGATGGGGCTAAATGGATTTAAGTGTTTAATCTACTTAAGCGGTTGTGGTGTATAAGTGTAAACTTATGCAGGTTTCAAGAAGATCATGAAGGGACTTCAAGCTTTTGCTCAAGATGGAGCTGAGAGAAGTAAGAAGAGATAAGAGAAGACATGGAGATGCAGAAGATGAGCAGGTTTGCTCAAGCATCAAGAGGTGTCGGCATAAAGGAAGGGTTATGGACTTAGACCAAACAGGTGGAGTTTTGTGAGGTTTGGTCAAGCTCGTCAGACATGTTCAATATTGGACGACTTGTACAAGTTATGTGCAAACAACATAATGGGCCTAATCGTTGAAGCTCATTAGGTCAAGTGATGATACAAAGAAGGAGAGATCACGACATGGATCTCTAAGCGAAGCAAAAGCCAAGTCTCTGGTAGGCAGGAGCCTCAAGCATCCAGGAAGTGCTTCCATGGCGTCTCGTGGAGAGAAAAAGTAAGCTAAACATAGATATGTTGTTCTAGGCTTAGTTCTTAGCCATGTACTCTCTTGTATACTCTCTAGGGATTGTATACCTGAGAGAGTAATGATTTGGTAAACCCTATGTTACATTTAAGTGGGTACTTGGAAACGTAATCATATGGAAGACAAGAAGTGAGATGTTTTAAAAATTTAAAAAGCGGGTACGTGTTGGAAGCGTATCTATATATATACATACATGTATAAGATTTTTTAAGAAAATCTAGAACTAAAAATTATGTGATTTAAATTTAAAATAAAGCATTTATTCATTTATAATAATTTGAAATTATTTCATATTAAAACTGTGAAAATACACATATATTAAATTTAGAATAAATTATTATATTAATTATTTTTAATACTTTATAAGTAATTGGCATAATATATTTGAATATAGAATTTATCTTTAATAAAAACCTCAATGCATAAAGATAATTTATAGTGTTAATTTTAATATTTGTATATTTCTATTCTCTCTATTCAATACTATTAAATTTTGGATTTTATATAAATAAAAATATATAATTTTATATTTTAATTGATATAAGACATTGTGTTTTTCTTAAAAAAAAATAATGGAAGCGTGATTCCAAAACATAATCGTAAGCTTCCAACGTGTTTTTAAAGAGAATATTTTAAAAGCGTTTTGGAAGCGAGATTGCGTAAGATTCCACAAGGTTCCGATTCCGGTTCTGAAGCGGGAAGTAGACGTCTGATGAAGCTTCCGTACAACGTAGGGTAAACCACATCGAAAGTGTTTTCTGATACTTCATAGTGGATGTTGTGGATCATGGATCCACCATAGATGTAGCGGTGCGGCCTTGAACTGTGTGAAAAATTCTTGAGTTATGAACAAGGATTGAATCAATACAAAAGATCAAGGGACCTGGAATTAGGAGCGAACGATACCATAGCTTCAAATCACTTAACAAAGTCTTGTTAGAGATACGATTGAACTCTACAGAACAACGTTTAAGAATCGGTAGGCGGTAACTAACCTAGAGAACTAGCAACTATACAAATTATTCGAGGTCTAGATTTATTTTGATGAATTATCAAAATTAGATATACAAAACAAAATAAATTAGATAATTTGTGAATTTGTACCAAGATTATTGCTTAATTTAATAGATTTAGACTAGTATAAATCGATTTAACCAATTTAAACAGATTTAGAAAATTTTAAACCGATTTGAGTCATATAAATCAGATTTTTTTTAAAAAAAAATCGTTTTGGCTTAGACCCAATTGCGGCCTAAACCGATTTTTAGAGCCATTGGGAAGAGTAAGGAGTACCTGGGGTGACGACAGGAGAATTATATTTCTGAAATTTTTCAACATCTCTTGCTAAAAAGAATTTAAAACCAAATATTAGAACAGAACAACAAAAACTGAGCCTGTGAAGAAAAGTTAAGATCTTTGTGTCTACCTTGCAGAGTTTGTAAAAGAAAGTCTGTCGGAGATCAGGATCATCAGTGAGTGTAAGCTGATGAATAACCTGTGTACTCTTTAACTTCTTTAAGAGCTAAAGTCCCGAGTTAAACAAAGAGTTTGTACTGTACAGGTAACCCAAGTGAGAACCCGAAACGATAGATATGTGTGTAGATACTTCCTGAATGGTTCCATCAAACCATCTGAAACAGCAAAAAAAAACGAAGGTGAAACAAAACCAAAAGATGAATCACTCAAAATCAACAAGATTTTCTAAGAATATTTACAGCGATTGCTGTTCTGATGATGACGTTGCCAATAGAATGCCCAACAAAACTCAGCTTACCAAGATTTTATGATGTTTACGGATGAAACTCAATATCTCATCCCATCAAACCATTTAAACCCAACATTTAGCTTTTCTTGTGTTGAGTCCCTTAGTAAATTTCTCAGAGGTTAAGAGATGGTGAGTTCAAGTCATGAGTGTGCAAAATTGTTTTTATAAATTATCACATTTGTAATAAATTAATACGGTCGATTTTTCTCTTTGCGGCCTTGTAAAATTCTGCACCGGCACTGAGCTAATATACAACAGTTTATAGTCCCACCAAAATTTGTACAAAATTCAACATCCTGTTCTGGAAAAATCAGCGGAACAGATCTTGAAATGACCACATTATGAATCTTGCAAAGATATCAGACTCCAAGAACTCTATATGGGCAGCACGTCCGATGAACGAGTTCAGGTTACGTCCATACACAGTCATGTCGAAGTTAACATCGCAGCGCATGAAAACCCTTTGCTGATGCGGCGCTTCAGGGGCTGGTCCACGTAACTGGTCCATACAATTATTCAGCATTTCCAGGAATGCGATTCCCCTTTTTGTACTGTCGAATGAAGCTGGTTGGCACGATTCAATTCTTGCTGAGTGATATGGAACATAACCATCCTGCATTGTATAACAGTCACATAACAAAAGATGTTTCATTATCTTCACAAGTCTCAAACTTCTTCACACAATCAACCTTAAAGAGAGAGGGAAGAGCAATGTTCAGAAAATAGGTAGGCGTTAACGAATTATTGATTTATTATATTTATATTTTACATTTATATAAACTATTTTAGTTTTTGGATTTAATTATAAGGTTATTTTGATGAATTATAAAGCAAAAGAAATTAGATAAATTTGTGAATTAGTACCAAGATTATAGCTAAATTTAATAGATTTAGCTATATGAATTATTTAGACATCTTTAACCAATTTGAGTCCTATAAATCAGATTCTTCAAAAAACTCAAATTTAAAAAAAAATCATTTCGCCTAAGACCAAATTGTTGCCTACACCGATTCTTAGAACCATGGGAAAGAGTAAGGAGTACCTGGGGTGAGGACAGGAGAATTATATTTTTGAAATGTTCCAACGTCTTTTGCTGAAAAGGATTCAAAACCAAATATTAGAACAGAACAACAAAAACTGAACCTGTGAAGAAAAGTTGAGATGTTTGTCTCTACCTTGCAGAGTTTGTAAAAGAAAGTCTGCCGTAGATCAGGATCATCAGTGAGTGTAAGCTGATGAATAACCTGTGTACTCTTCAACTTCTTTAAGAGCCAAAGTCCTGAGTTAAACAAAGAGTTTGTACTGTACAGATAACCCAAGTGTGGACCCGAAAGCGATAGGTACGTATGTAGATACTTCCTGAATGGTTCCATCAAACCATCTGAAACATCAAAAAAAAAAGATGAAACAAAACTAAAAAGATGAATCACTCAACATCAAGGAGATTTCTAAAGAACATTTACCAGAGATTGCTGTTCTGATGATGACGTTACCAATAGAATGCCCAACAAAACTCAACTTGATGCTTTTCAAATGCCCTTGTCTTGCATACCTATCCTTCTTCCTCTTGAGGAAAGAAACAACCTCTTGCGCCAGCCTTTGTCCCATTTCTCTGAAATCGCCATGTGTTTTCTCCTCATTTGCCTCGGACATGAGAAACTCTATCTTCGGATCTATCATAAGCCACTGGTTCCGGACAAGCCTCAAGTCCAAGTGATGCCCCTATTATAGCAAATATGAACAAAAACTCTATCAATTGAGTGATAAACAGATGCTACTAGATAAGACACTTGCCTGGAAACCATGAACGAAAACAACTATCTTTAGCTCACGAGCACTTTTCTGGGAGCTAGTAGCTTTTGTTTTCTCCCCTTCATCATTGACTGCGTTGAGCAAGCCGGAATCGAGCATATCCACGTGTCTCAAGTAAGAATTATCACTTAAAGTGCGTCTTGGTGCATTCAAGACTCGTTCGATTATAATAATAGGAACTCTCATAGGATCCCCAAGTATATGCATGTCTTGTATTGACCGGTTGTTAATCTGCACCACACAAGAAAAAATGCATTGACACATCAAAATCAACAGCTTGTGATGCCAAGATGGGACAGAGAGCACAGAACAAACCCTCATTTGCGCGATGCTTCGACGGTGAAGTTCAGCACGGTTAGCTGCAAGTTGTGCAGGCTGCATCAGAGCAAAACTTGTATGAGCCAACAAAAAATTGATAAAATAGAGACAGAACACTAAAACTCACATCAGTCAACTTCAAGACACTTGAGGCTCGTTTGTGTGCACTGTGGTTTATGATATCACTCATTCCACTGTTTATAAAATGATGTGGCATTTCAACCTTAGAGTACACCATCCATATCGACCATTCAGCTCTACGATCCTTTCTCCAGATATCACGAAGATATTCAAGTATTTTTGTGTTATTATCCCTATAAAAGCCAAGAATGTTGATCTTAGCTTTTAGAGAACAATCTTAGATCAATGAAAGTTCAAAAGAAATTACCGGTGAAATCCAAGAAACGTGTTCCAAAGATAATGCAGCTGGGTGCCAAGTAAGTGGAATAAACGAGTTAGATGATCCTTGGAGAGTTCATGAAGCCAGTCATCATTTGCTACATCAAATGTAATATGCAGCTTCTGTACCAAAGAATGGAAAATTTTAAAATAAGAAGAAAAATATAGTCAGATAAAAAAACTAGTTGGCATCAAAAATAAAAGCAAGGACCTCAAGAGGACTGTTTTGTTCCTTGCCTTGTCCTGAACCAGCAACTGGTAACTGAGATAAGGGAACATTGTTCATATCTGATACAAATTCAGACAAATCAATTGATTTTCCAATTGCCTCGCTAAGTCTTGTCATTTCCTCGAGTAGAATGTCGCGTGCTCCAAGTAATGCTTTAACGAATAACACCATTTTCTTGTCAGCAGAAGCAAGCAGACCAAGTGCCTATTCAGTTAACAAAAGTGTTTGCAACCAAATCAATAAGAAGTTTTCAAAATCTAGACAAAACAAAAGACTGAATCAATAATGAATCATAAGGACATACTTTCTTGAAAGATTGAGCACTGCTGCCACTGACACTTTTACTGTTACTTACCACTCTGCATCAACACACGTTGAGATTGAGATATCAAATAACTAGAAATATAAAGTTATGTAGAACACAAACATTTTTAGGTTTTGGGATAAAATTTCGGAACACTTTTGGATTTAAAGTATATTAGGTTTTTCAGGTTTTAAAATAGTTTTAAAATTTTCAATACATTTGGGGTTTTTAGTATATTTTTCGGGTAAATTTAAGGATGGTTGACCAAAACATCATTTTGGTCAAAGTTGATTTAGGTTTGAATTTGATATTTAGATAAATTATTTGAAATAAAATGTTAGTTTAAGATGAAATCATCACGATAACAAAGTTGAGGTAGGAAAAAACACGAAGGAAATTGTTTGAGGTTGGAACTGAACATTTTCCCGATATTAAGTTATGTAAAATGCAAAAAAAAAAATCTTTTTTGACAAACCTTGATAGACTTGGAGGTCGTCTATAAGCAGCAGATTTCAACACACTGATGTGGACACTCACATCAACAAGCACCGCATGGAGTGTATCAAAATGCACAGGACAGTATGAATGCAAGCCTGTAAGAGCCTTAGGTGGAATACGAAACTCATGAATCGCAGCAGGCAAAGCTTCTAATTGCTTCGTTGATGCATTATCCATAGCTGGGGCATACATGAGCTCAAATTTCAATATAGCAGCAGATGTAGCCGACCCCTGCGTTCCAAAGATTCATCTCACAACTTCATATAACAAAACATAACTTTCGAAGTTGTTAGGGTGCGTAATGAGTAGGTAGAGATTGTTACGTCGTATCTTTGTAGTGGCAAAGTGAATGAAATCATCATACACAGACGAACGTCCTGCCTTGCGTATTTGATTTGGAAAGGCTGTGTGAAGAAACTATTATCTTTATCATCTATCCTCCACACTCCATTAGAGCCTGATTCCAGAGCTGTAACAAAACCAATCCTCTCTGTCTAAACTATACTCAAAAAGAGACAAGATCACAAGAAAGCTATATAAAGTACCTTCATACTGAACGACTCGTGAAGGAATACCACGAGTAGTGTTATCACCATCTTCCCATCTCATGGTGATTTTTATTTGATACCATCTAATAAAAATAAATGAATTAGAACTCTTTTTCTAGAAAAAATGTTGAGTTAAGGCAAAGAAATGTCACATACCCTTGTTGGAAAAGATCAAGGTTATGAAACCTGTGGATATAAATGGCAACTTCTTGAACCGTGTCAACCATTAGTACTGGCTTAACCCTATTATCTATGTAAGGTTTAGCGTCAAGTGTCTTTGCTCGCCTACTTCTTCTTCTGCTCAATCCAAATAGCCATCCAAGATGGCGTAACATATGTGAAATATAAAAACGCACATCACTTTTTCTAAAATCTTGGAATGTGGGTGTTTCTCAAGACCATCCAACGATTTTGAATCAGCTCTTTGAGCTACTCAGAGACAAGGACCTGCAACAAAAAGTATTTATTCAGAATCATTTCCCCAATTCTCAGTTCAGTTATTCGAAATAAATGTGATCATCTTATATAAAAAGCAAACAAGGTAACATCTTCAGGAAAAGAAGTTCTCTAACAAGTTTTGGTTTCATTTAATATAGTCTTCATCTAAGCTAGTGGATATTGCAACGAACAAAACCATACCAATAATACCAAATCTGTGCATAAAAGAAAAAACATTTTTTGTAAATAAAATCAATATCAGAGAGAACCCAAAAAAAAACTAATAAAGACGGAAACTTGATCGAGACCCATCATTTGTCAGAGCTTATATAACATCTTAACGCAATCACAGAGAAGAAACAGAACCTCTAAGTCTTCTCAGATCAAGATCTCACGATTTGCTACGTCTCTGTTTTCATTGTGTATTCAGCTTATGGGGGAGAAATGGAGAAAAGGATCTGGGAAAGCTACAAACGATAGTACAGGAACAACATTTTGTTCGAGCAATTTGAGGATTTTAATTATTTCTTTTTAAAAGCTGTGGTCGGATCTTTTTGATTAAAGTTGTCGGGTAAGAAGGATGAATGTTCAATTGTTCATACGAGAGACCATCATCGCGATCCACGCCGTGTCCTTCTTTTCGATTCGTACAGTGAAGATTCTGACCCGGTATGTTTCGGGTTACTTGACTATTTAGGTGTGGGCTTTGGTTTATCTTAATGGGCTGTTAAATATTATGGGATCTGGCACGTTAAATTTCGGATTCCTTCACCAAGTTAGTTTTGTTAGGCTTCGTGGCCGACAAAGTTATGGCCTAACCATGTGGGTCGAATTCGAAACCTAACTCTTTAAATTCAAGATTTAGGTGCGCTGCTTCTGGTTTCGGTTCAGATTAGATCTTTTAAATTCTGGATATGTTGATAGGTTTTTTTCTTTCTAAATAACTTGGGGAGTCATGCCCAACCGACTAATCCAACGGATATTTTGATACGTTTTACTCGAGTATCCATAATTATTTGCAAATAAAAATAAACAATTAAACTATATACGACGAGTATTTTGATAGGTTTTACTCGAGTATTTTTTAATTTTTGTGGTCAGGATTTGTATGGTTCGGTTTTTATTCAAATATTCGTTAGTTTATTTTTTTTATTTGCAAATAACTATGGATACAGTTCAGTTATTGTATCTAAATTATTCAAAATATCCAAACTACAAAAATAACAAGATATTAATTAATATATTCCAGTTTATAATTATAATATATGATACTTAAATTATTACAAATATTAATATAACTAATAGTTTTTTAATATATATTTATTTTTATTTTTTTGAATATATTTTTATATTTTGGATAATCATTTGATTCTTATGTCAGATCGAGTTTAATACCAAAATTTTAGGTATAGCAGTTTGGGGCTATGTATTTATATCAGTTTCCTTTTGATTCTTTGGGTCTGGATATTTTGTTGACACTTATCTAAGAAAATAGCAAGGCCGTTTGCTTTTGTTATTTAAATACTATAGTTATGCGTAAAAGGTTTATTTGAACATTTAGTTTATAAATCAAGAACTTGGAAATTCTGTGATTTAACTACAGCTGAACATGTGATTTTCCATTGACATGTGATTTTTCCATTCAACGACTAAACAAAGCATAAAACATCGGATGTCCAAAAAAAAAAGCATAAGACATCGTAGGATTAGGTATTTACAAGACTTTACACCGAAAAAAAACTAACAAATTCACTCATGTTTATTTTTTGTGTTTGCCCTATCTGCACAAAAATCAAGATGTCTTTAGAACTATCATAAGATGTCGATAACATTCTTAGGAAAATATTGAAGAAAATAAAGCGTGAAGTTTTAAAATTGGTATATCGGCCTTTTTATCGGCTTTGCCAAGTCGATAAACCCTCGTTTGATACTGGCATTTTTTGACGGCATCTTCAAAGCCAAAAATTAGATGTACCCATGTCCAAACTAAAAAAAAAAAATTCTGTTTTATCCTCAAAGTATCTATGAAATCAATATGTAATAGTATATATTAAATTGTGCATATATGGACCATTGTAGATTCCTTCACAATTGTAGGCTAACGCATAAACCCATTGAAGAACAAAGTTGTTAGAAAGAGACACATCTTTTTGTAAAGCTAAATGGAGAAGATCGTTAGCATCACGAGTGGCATCTTCATTTATTTATTGAGCTTTGTTTAGCAATACAAAGTCTTAATGTTCTTTTCAAACTCAGAATCTAAACATCATGATTATTATTGAACCCTGAATATTTGATATCTTGGATAGAAAGACATTGTATCATTGTATCATTTTTTGTAAAATGTTAAATTTTTTTATACTAATGTTTATTTATAACAAAAGATTACTTGAAAAATAAGTAGCAGACTTCTTATTCTGAACTCTATGGCTGAGCCATGCTCTTGTTACTTTTCTAGCAGTATTTAATAGCAAACCTTTTGTAAAAAAAAAGTAGCAAAAAGAACAAATAAACTGCTAAAAACCACAAATGAAATCTATGATTATCGTAAAACTCCTATATCGTAAATTGCAATATCATAAGCTATCCGCGTGATCATTTGCAAAAGAATGGAACAAACATGCATTAAATTTGTCGCAAGTTACTGATATATCCAAGAGAAGCTCTCAGATAGTTAAAACAAATTAACGACGCCTACAGCTTCTTCATTGACATACTGCACCTTCGATCCATAAAATATACAGACAAGACAACCATATTCAATTATATTATAAATACCCACCGTCGATTTTATAAATTAAAAATAACTACCCGATAGTGGTTTTTTAGTAGAGAAATTGGCAAATATAACCATGAAAAAAAATTAATTAGGCAAATAACCACAGCAACTAAATGGCTAGGATACACAATATATATTATGTATTAATTGCAATTATAACCTTATGTATAAGCATATGTAGTGGCTTTGTTTTTTCTTTATTTTCTTTTTATTTTGTTGTAAGATGTTTTCCCTCTAATCTTATTTATTTTCTAGCTTCTTTAAAAACAATTATTCAGATTTATAAAATACTCTCAGAAATATATATATATATATATATATATATATATATATATATATATATATATATATATATATATATATATATATATATTTCTATTTATGATGTGTTTCGAAAATTTTAAAACATATATATATATATATATATTATAACATTTGATATATCATGTTAGAGTATATAGATTAAATAATTTTATATGAATTGATTTGTCTAGAGTCTTAACTCTCCTTGAACAACTAATATGTAATTGGTTATAAAATATTGTAAGTACTAAATACTATTCTATTTTAGTAACACAATATAATTTTTTTATAGTACTTTTTCTATTACATATTTCTCCACTTTTTTCTTCTCTTTGTTCCTTTTTATTTTTCTCATTCTTCTTGTCCTTCTTTTTTCCCTCTTTTCTTCCTCATCTTTCTCTATGTTTTTGTTTCGTTTACGGTGATAATGGAAAATTATAATATGTTTTGGTCTTTATTTTGTTCCATGCGTTGAGTGTTTTTATTTTGCTTGGGTTAATTATTGTAGTTAGTAAGACAATTATGTTTACTTATATGCTATTTGTAAAAATTGATTATTCTATACTATTTGTCAAACACATATATTATAGTATAGTTTTTATGATTTATATTATGATAATTATTTTCTTGTGTCAACTTCCCAATTGCTCGAATCTATCTTTTACGCGGTGAATAAAGATTGCTCCGGTAAGCAAAGAGAATTTCTAAAACAAAACGTCGAAAATATGAAATTATAAAAAAAATGTGTGAATATAATAGTATAGTAAAATTTAGACAATGCATTTGCCAAACTTTCACACGCAGAAAATGAGAGAGTGATATATTTTCATGCCAAATTATCACCTCAAACTTCCTACTTTATTACATAGTTATTTGTCTAATATTTTTCTCAATATAATTATCCTACCAATTCATTCTTATTAGTATGAGAACTTTGGATTTTAAAGCAAAATTGACTCAAAGGCACCCTAACTATACTCCATCATGTGATCACGTGGATATGAATCTATTGTTTACAACTCATTCAAATATCTAGAAAGAAGTTCATCCATGAAATGAATTTCTTATTAGATATTAGTCTAGATTTTTTATATCCCCGAAATACCCCAAATTAATTAAAACATCTTTAGAAAAATATTAAGTTGAGTTGACCTTCTCAAATCTGCAACCAACAACCTAAACCACTTCACTGGAAAGTCCACCACCGCGTCAGCAAACCAGCACTATTACATCCAGTCATCTATCTGAAATGGCCAGCCGTCAAAAGAACAAACTGATGAAGGCGAAGTGGAACACCACCGAGGGAAACACCAGAGAGGAACCGGAGCAGAAGACCACTACAGCTCACACCACGACATGAGCAAGGAGGAACAAATACATATACATTTATATATATAGAACTTTTCTTATTTTTAATCAAAAGTTGAAAAGTTAGACAAAGTTTTATAAATTTCCACATATTTCAGATAAAATATAATATGTTCCCGCAAATCTATTTTTATGGCTAGTGAATGACTCGCCAAGGTTCTCAAAGACTGTGAGGAGTATGTTTCAGATGAAAGCAGAACTTCATACCTATTTTCGATGTAGTGTTCGAGATGGATGCACAGCTTTGTTTTGATATGATTATTGGACAGAGTTGGGTCCTTTACACCTCCTTTCTGGTCCATCAGGCCCCCGTGATCTTAGGATTCCGCTTGATGCTACTGTATCTCAAGCAGTAACCAACGACCACTGGAATCTCCCTTCGGCTCGCTCTGAGTATGCAATCACTCTTCAGATTATTCTCTCTACCTTGCCGGTTCCATCTGCAACCTATGGCTGCGATACATACTTGTGGAGAACGAGTTCTGGCGCTTTTGGAAACTCATTCTCATCTAAGGTAACTTGGGAGAGGATGCGTGTTCCAATTCCCCTAGTTCAGTGGCATTCAGTGGCATGGTTCAGAGAGGAAATTACTCGCTGTTCGTTTATCGCTTGGACAGCCTTCCTTCGTAGGCTCCCAACGCGTGATCGGTTGATATCTTGGGGTTTGAATATCCAACCAGGTTGTGTTCTCTGCTCTGTAGCTGATGAGTCTATTAGCCATTTTTTCTTTGATTGTCCCTTTGCGGTTGCTACTTAGACTCGTTTTTGTGGCAGGTTTTTGGCGACTCCTCCGGCTACACTTGATGCGGTCGTGGTCCTTTGCCAGCACTTCCCTGGTCCTCATGCCCGGCGAGCGGTTGCGGTGATGAAGCTCCTAAATCAAGTCATCATTTACAACATCTGGCGCGAGCGTAATGCCAGGGTTTTTACCGGTGTGTCTTCAACTCAAGAGGCTGTGTTCCGAGTGGTGGATCGTACTGTGCGAGATAGACTTCTGGCTCTTTCAAGACCCACTGTCTCTGCTCCTCCCCCATCTTTGCTTGAGTTGTACTTTTGGTTTATCTCCCCATATAGTTAATGCTATTCTCCTTTTATTGCTCTCTTATTGCTCCTTTCCTTGCTCTTTTTCCTTCTTTGTAATAAGTTGTGTTTACACAACATTGTAAACTCTTAAAAATGGTATAAATTTTAACATTTAGACCCAAAAAAAATATATAATATGTTTATTATTTTGTTTACTTTAAATTAAAACTTTTTAATTTTTTTGTTTAGAATTACTTATTGATTTAATTTTAGTCCAAATTAATATAAACAGTATAAATCATATGAATTAAATCTATTAATAAATAATAATATAAATTATTTAATGTTTTAACAAGAATTATAATAATAAAATATATGTTTTTGTTTATATATATGTGAATAATTATTAAATGACATTTAAAACTAAAATACAATAGAAGGAGTCATATCTATCATTTGTCATACTTTTAATGGATAGTTAAAAAAAATTAGACCAAGTTTTATAAATTATTCCATATTTCAGATAAATGGATAATCAGTTTTTTTCTTTTTCGAATTATTTAGGGGGGTGTATTCAACTGAGAGTTTTAGGTGATTTGTATTAAAATGACAAATCTACTGTTATTCAAAAATAAATTTTAAAAACTCATTTAAAATTCATTGTTATTGAACTTAACATTTCGTAGAGTACTCTAAAATCCACTATTATTGAAAATATTTTAAGTTGTGGAGTCTTAAAGTTTTCAGGTGATTTTAGAGTGTTTGGGTGGAGTTTGTTAGTTACAAAAATTAAAACTCAAATCTCATGGTTTTAGGTTATATTCTAGAGTGGTTTAACAAAAATCACCTAAATCTCTGCAACTTATTGAAATCATATAAAACTCCATTAAAAGTCAAATCACCTCAAATATTATATTGACATGACAACCAAAGAAAAATAACAGGGATGCGTGTTACACATGTGTGTCCCTCGGTATCAACTTTCTCTTTGCTGATGATAGTCTTTTTTTCTGTAAGACGGAGCCCCGTAAATGTGAATAAGTAATTAAAGTAGTTATGAAATATGGACAAATACCAGCCAGTGTATCAACTTTGAGAAATCCTCCTTACTCTTTGGTAAGAGGAATGGTGAAAACGTTAGATAGCAACTAAAAGATAGACTTGTGATCCATACTGAAGGAGGAATGGGGTCCCACTTAGTGATTCCTGAAGATATTAGTAGTTCAAAGATAAATTAATGAACATAATAAATGGAAGGACGAGTAGATGGCTATTGAAAGGAGAAAAAAAGTCTTAATCAACTCTACCTTACTAACTCTTCCGACATACGTCATGTTTATCCTTTTGCTCCCGCTTGAGATATGTGAGAATCTTGCAAGCGCCATATCGCAAAATTCTAGTGGAGCTTCAATCTTCCTAAGAGGAGAATTCACTAGGAAAATGGAAAAAGCTATGTTTACCAAGAGAAGAGGGTGGGATTGGTTTCTGAATGATTTACGAGTTCAACATGGATTTATTGGCAAGCAATTTTGGAGATTAGTTCAGTACCCTGACTCTCTAGTGGCGAGAGTTTTGAGAGGGGGATATTACAGAATGAGTTCGCTTTTGCGAATAAATTCAGTACACAACCCATCATATGTGTGGACTAGTATTTCAGCGTCACAAAAACTATTGCTTTTGGGAATTAGACAGAAAATTCATTTTGGATATGAGGTAAAGGTGTGAGAAAACCCTTGGATTTGTACTATACTGGCTAGGCCGGCTCGATCGTCTGCCCATGTTTTGCACCTAAACATGAGAGTCAGTGACTTTATTATTGGAGCCTCAAGGGAATGGGATGTTGGATTATTAGAGAACTATGTAGCCCCTGATGATATACCTCTTATAAGAAATTTAGCCATAAGCTCTACTCATCTACGTGATTCTTTCTGCTGGAACTTTACAAAGAATGGTTAGTACACGGTTAAATTTGGATATTGGGTAGCTCGGAACCTAATGAGAGCTGATGAAGAAATGGAGGTCCAGGAGCCCAGTATAGCCAAACTTTAAATCTTTGTTTGGAAAGTAAAAACACCTCAAAAGATAATGTCATAAGAATCTTATGTGGCAACTCCTAACAGGACATGTGGTTGTAACGAGAAATTTGACACGCCATAATATGAGATGCGATAATTATTTCTCAAGATGTAGGGAACCGGAAGAAACAATTACTCATACTATATTTGAATTTCCTCCATCCTTGCAAGTATGGTCCCTATCGACTACACCATCTAGTCCTGATATATTTCCGCTATCAAGCATTTATGCGAATATAGATTACCTCTTCCGGAGGAAGAATAGCTTCATTGAACCAGAACTGGACATGGATCCTTACCCATGGATAATCTGGTATATTTGGAAGTCTCAGAATGATAAACTTTTTAGCTAGGGGGATCGACAGGGATCCCATGAAGTTAGTTCGATATGCAGAAAGTGAGTGCCATGCCTGGTTTAATGTGAATGACTTGGTACCTCCCATTCTACTGGACCATAGTAGTGAGGAATCCCTCATATCTGTATGGTGGATGGTTCGTGGACTTCCACAGGTCAGTTCAGTGGTTGTGGCTGGGTATGGAATGATAGTCTAGGAAAGATTCAACTTACGGGATGTGAAACTTAAGAAAGCGAGAAACTGCTTTACATTTGAAAGTGGAAGCACTGCGATGGGCAATGAAGAGAATGCTACAACATTTATCTTGTCAGAGCTTTGGACATATTGCAAAGATTTGATCGCGATGATAAAAGAGCCTCTTGCTTGGTCAAGTTTTGCAACTGAATTGGAGGCAATAAAGACACTAAAGATATATTTTACGGACTTCGAAATATATCATATTCTAAGGGCACAAAATGGAATTTCGGACTCGTTAGCCAAGATTGCAAGATCTTTTTATAGAGTTCTTTACTACATTGATTGTTTTATTCTGGTCTGGGTAGACCATGCACCTCAAGTTTGAATTATATAATAGCTGTTCGTTGTTAAAAAAAGAAGATTATATCTTGAAATATGGAAAAATTTTCTTTTTATATAGAAGTTTATTTTTTCTTAGTCTAGAGGTAAAAAGAATATGTGATTTGTAAGTCGGAAGCCAAAAGCATAAGAATGACACTCTGTCTTATTTAGGAGGATCTGCTTCTAAATTAGTTATCTCTGATTATAACATTTTTATTTTTTATCATATTAAGAAGGTACTTTAGAATACATTTGGTAACAGATCGACCGTTTGCCCACTATTTTATTGATATCATTGCCACTTCAACAATTAATTGGTTATGTTTATTATTTAATTGACACATGTTAGTTTGAGCATGTTACAACTGTTTAAAACAAATTTTGATAGAACTCAAAAATTTTAATGAGTTTATCAGTGTCTAGATATAACTGTAAACTTTCGGAACTGACTAGACAATATGCATAAGTCAGCTATTTTGCCATAATATAAGTTTATGCCACGTAAATGATTATTATTTAGGGAAATTGGGCTGTATAACCTTCAAACAAATTATAATTCATTACATAGCTAAAACCCCTAACTTTCATCTATAGTACATATATTTTATGTAATAATGCTATATTACCCTTCAATTCAACCTGTGTGACCTGCTGAGAGTTATTTATCAAAAGAAATATTAAATAAATAATTTAATAAATTGTGGTTATCATTGTTCCACATCTCTTTCTCTTCTTCTTCCTCTTCTCCTCCAATCTCTGTTTTTTTTATACATACGAATACAAACCACTAGACTAAGAAATAATATGGATTTTGGGCTTGTAGAATTGAGTTTGGAGGAGAAGATGGCACCGTAGACAACAACGAGGTGACATCACAATTTCTTTTTTTTTTTAGTTTTTTTCAATGTTGTTCATCTTGATTTTTTTCATTGTTATTTAAATTGTTATAGTATGCTGTATTGATATGGTATGATGAAGAATAATTACTCTGTACTAGTGAATGTGTGTATCACCATGTCTGTAAAAAGAGGAAGATGTGAAGAAGATGAACTCGTCGACTATACTATATGTAGTGAAAGAAAATTATAGTATAGTACGATTCTTATATTTTTGTACAATTCGCAAGTACCAAACTAAATAGTATGCTACGGTTGTTGTATTATTGTACCATCGATTGTTTGATAAATTCATTATTTATCAATTTCTTGTTTACAACTATATGTACTATACTATTTATTTTGTTCTATACTATTTGGGTTTAGAGTTTATACTTGGGTTTAGGTTTAATGATTAAGATTTAGGGTTTAGTATTTGGAAGGTGGGGGTTGATGTTTGGGTTTAGTGACCGTATTATGTATGTTCCATTTGACGATTAAAAAAGGGTGTTTTTTTTGCTTACCAATTTATACTATACTATGTATTTTGTTCCATTCTATTTGGGTTTATAGTCTATACTTGGGTTTAGGGTTTAGTGATTAGGATTTAGGGTTTAGTATTTGGAAGGTGGGAGTTTAGGTTTGGGTTTAGTGATAGCATTTTTGGGTTTAGTATTCAAAAGTTAGGTCTGAGTTTAGCATTGAGGAGTTTTGTTTGGATTTAGTTTAATATTACATAATATTATATACTATTTTCAGATTTTGATAATTGGGTTTAAGGTTTATATTTGGGTTTAGGGTTCAGTAATTAGGGTTTAGGGTTTAGTATTTAGATGGAAGGGGATGTTTAAAGTTTAGGGTTTATTATTTTGGAGTTGAGGTTTGGATTAAAGTTTAGTATTTACTAGGTGTGAGTGGATTTTGAATCCTATTATTTTTAGTAATATGGTATAGAAAAATTAGATGTATATTTATGTGTTAAACAAATGTGTGGTGTTGATTGAATTACGTGTGATAATTAATTGTGGGGTGTCAGATTGTTGATATCATCAGTTTCTCTCTCTATTACTGACAACTTGAACAAAAAAAGAGTATTACCGGATAGAAGTTGACATAATTGTTATGGGCTTTATTATGTCAAAATCAATGCTATACACTTAATTTTCTTTTCAAATTTGGTTATTTGGCTAATTCACCCTATTATTTATCAGGAGATGCTCAAGGTCTGAACTGAGGGGAGAAAGTTTAGAACAACTTTATCAAAGAATTTTAGTTTTAGGGTTGTAACAGTACATATATATGTATGTATATCTTATATATTTGTATGTAATTACGGAGTTCTAAATTTTACGGAAAACAAAACTAAAATATCTAAAATCAGATATTTTGGATTACGTTTCCCGCATTTACATACACATATATAATATATACATACATATATATATATATATATATATTTTTTTTTTTTTTTTTCTTAGAATTCCAAAACTAAATTATCTCGTTGGCCATGCTCTTAACCAGCCATGCTCTTAACCAGCCATAAAATAAGTTTGTGCCAGGCAAAGTGAAAAATCTATAGTTAATCACCACCCACCTCCTAAAAAATCTTTACTCTTTGATTGTTATAGAATTTTTGGAAGAGAAATATTTTCTCACCTCTATAATAACCATCTTGACAATTGTATATGTAAAGATCATCTACGCACCAATTTCATCATAGATATAATGGATGATGATACTGGTAAATGATATGTATGCAGATTTGAAACTCAACACAAAATATTTATAATTTTTTAAAATAGTTTTATTTTAGATCTAAATTTAAGAGAGAAAAACTTAGTAAATTTAGAATATGATATATTAAAAACTGAAATAAACACTTTTTATATTTTTAGATTGAATTAAATATATTGTTTCTTTTCTTAACTACTTTGAATTTATTTACGAATCATTTTTATAAACCAACTTTATATAAAATAAATATAATAAACATTCAATCAATCAGTATCAAAGACTTACATGAACTGAAGTTTTGTTTTTCTCAAGTCAAAGTACTAAAGTATTATTTGAGTCGTGTTTGAACTACTCCGGTCGATAAGGTCTGGCTGATTATTTAGAAATCAGGTGACGTGACTGAAATGGGAATCCGAGAACTACTTTTGTGATATTTGTAAACCAATTTGTAATGTTTATTTCATCATTTTATGACTATTTTTTACTTTTGTTTTTAGCTTTCCAGAAAGTCGGCAGTAAAGTTTCATTAAAAATACTGTCCTTTTATAACATTAATACCGTCCATTTTGCTCAGAATATTTTAATAACAATCGAATTTTCTGCATTTACGGTAATTTTTTTGTCTCTTAAAATACATTTTATAACTATATATTTCATCGGTTAGAAATTTTAATTTTATTGGGTTTCGACTATCAGAACATGATTTTCTTAGGAAAAACTGACATGCATAAAGCATAATTCAAAGTTGTTTTTCCTTGCTTAAAAGCATTGTAGGTTGATAATTTGGATCTTTTATGGGGCCAACTTTATGCCAAACTCTTTCACGTGTCTTTGAATTTGATAAACTATATCGTATTGTAAATAATATAAACCTTTCAAGTACGTATATTATAAGAGCTACTGAAATAGACATTGCACTAAAGAAAAGTAAGAATAAAATTCGTTTGGTCAATTACTTTACCATGTATTGCAATTCCAAAACTACTTTATATTGCTTTAGCGATATCGCCAAATCTCTTTCTGGTAAATATATTCTGACGTGAGATTGGTATCCCACACCTAAATTTATCTTCTTGATTTGTGTCTTCGATTCAGAGGATAATTAATGGTTTTATCATCTTATGTCTCCAAAATAAACACAACCACTTTTCAAAAAAGATCACCACCACTTGTAGTTAGTCAAGAGTTATTACCGTTGAGTCGTTGACAAATACATAGTGATAGTGTATATATATATATATATATATATTATATTATCAGTTATATATTATATTATCAGTTCTTTTGGTAAATAATGCTGAAAATCATAAATCTTAACTATAGTTTCAATATCTCATTTAATACCAATAGCCAAAAAAATATTCATCATTTAATAATCAAAGAAACTCTTGTGGCTTTGATCTATGTAAACTTAATATACCTACAGCTCTAAAAATGACAAATACAGATAAGTAGAGAGATCAATCAACTTCAAAGACTTAATGTCTTAGAGCACCCGCAACGCGGGTTCGTGATGAATCCTAAGCGCGATAACTTAGGTAAAAGCAATTAAAAAAATAATTTTAAAATGTCGTAACCGAAGGATTGATCCTAAATTAAGGGGTTTAAGGATCAAATCCTTAATGACGTGGCAAGACGGGAGTGGTCATGGCATGGGTTGTGTTTCGTATGTGGAAAAAAACATTCATTCTCTTTCTCCGTCTCGGAAAAAAAACTCTCCCGAAGGCGAAAGGCGATTCAGAGATCGTGAAACGGTGAAGGTAAATCGCGTGCTCTTAACTCAATATTTGTGGATTAGGTGTTGATGCATGTTGATTAAGTCAGTTCTAGGGTTCTATCGTGTGGTAAAAATCTATTTTAGGTTTCAAATCGAATTGGGAATTTTTTTCGATTTACGGTTTTCGTCTAGGTTTGTTATTTTCTGCATCTCGAATCGGTTCTTTGTTGTTTGAGAGTTCTATCGTATGGTTTTAATAGATATAGGGTTTGAAATTGAGTTGGGATTGATTTCTGGATTGATTTACGTTCCGTGAAGAGTTATAAATAATTTTACGGTTCGAGATTGATTTGTAAATCGATTACGGGTTCGGGATAGTCGAAACCATTTGTGTTAAGCTATCCTTATAGCTAATTATGAATCTGATAACATGATTTTCCTTGCAGGTTTTGAAATGGAGGAAGAACTTCGAGATAAGAAAGCACAGAAAGAGTACTACAACATGATCGATTTTGTTGCAAATGCGCAACAGGGGATTCCCAAAATTTGCCCCTGTGGATCAATCACGAAAGAAACCGTTGATGAAGATGATACGTACGACTACCTCCCGGGAAAAAGATACTTTATCTGCAAAGACTTTGAGGTATGTACTGTAATTAATCTGGTTATTTTTATGGTTCATATTCTGACAAATGTTTATCTTTTTTTGCAGAATGATGGGCTGCATTTCAGGCAACCATGGGTTACGGCTATTCATGAAGAAGTTGAGAGGCTCAAAGAACGGTATCACGAGCAGGCGAAGCTTCTGAGAGAGTGCCAGGCACTTAAGGTGAGTGATGAGTGATCTGTTATGTCTTTAGGACTTTACTTATAGGACTATAGTTCTGTAATAACTGTATGATGTATGTTCAGGACCAGGTGAGAATGCTGCAGGACGAGGTGAGAATGCTGCTTATGCGTGTGGCTGAACTCGAGAGAGCCCTCTGAGGTTAGTGGATTAAATTATCCTTCATCTCTGCCTCGTGTGAAATTAGTAGGAGTTTGCATTGTAACATGAAGTGTACGGCAGCTATTCGTATGCTTGCTTATGGCTGCGCGGCGGACGCCACAGACGAATATCTCCGACTTGGTGAAAGCACAGCACTTTCGTGTTTAACTAATTTTACAGAAAGCGTAATACAATTATTTGGAGAAGAATATCTACGCAGACCCACTACAGAAGATCTTCAACGACTACTCGACATTGGAGAAATACGTGGCTTTCCTGGAATGGTTGGAAGCATCGATTGTATGCATTGGGAGTGGAAAAATTGCCCAACTGCTTGGAAAGGACAGTACACACGTGGATCAGGAAAGCCGACAATTGTCTTGGAGGCTGTCGCTTCACAAGATCTTTGGATATGGCATGCTTTTTTTGGTCCACCAGGTACCTTAAACGATATTAACGTCCTCGATCGGTCACCTATTTTTGATGACATTTTACAAGGTCGAGCTCCAAGGGTACAATACGTGGTCAACGGACACCAATATGATATGGCGTACTACCTCACTGACGGTATATATCCAAAATGGTCAACATTTATCCAATCTATCTCACTTCCTCAAGGTCCTAAAGCAGAGTTATTTGCTAAAGTTCAAGAATCAACCCGAAAAGATGTGGAGCGGGCTTTTGGAGTATTGCAATCTCGATTTGCAATAGTGAAAAACCCGGCTATTTTGTGGGACAAGAAACAGATAGGGATGGTTATGCGAACATGTATCATACTTCACAATATGATAGTAGAAAATGAACGCAATGGATACACTCAGTATGATACATCTGAATTTGAAGAAGGAACCTCGACCAGAAGTTCGAATGTGGATGCACCCAATACTTCCGAGATGCCTCCAAGTCTCGCTAATATGCTTCTTATACGGACTCATCTTCGTGATAGGCAGTTACATGAACGATTGAAAAATGATTTGGTAGAAAATATTTGGAACAAGTTTGGTAATGATGAAGATGAATAATTATTGTATGTTTGCATTTAATCATTCAATAAATGAATTTTCAATTTTAATGTTTTGCAACTTTCATAATTTTTAATTTCTTAAAAAAAAAAAAAATTCTAAGGACTTCATAGTAGTAACACCATTGGACATATAATTAGGATCAAAGTCCTTAACTATTCAGAAAAAAAAAAAAAATTATTAAAATATGGCTAAGGACTCCAATGGTGGGTAACACCATTGGAGATGCTCTTATGAAGATTTTCATGACGTGGAACATTATTAAATGACTAACTGGAAAGGACATCGCAATCCGATAACTAAGTATGACAAACATTCTATCGGTCGTTAATATATGTTTTTTCATGTAACCATCGTTTAAGCCGTCCAAGTTATACCATTTTTTTCAACTGATTTATGACATTTTTTTTTGTTTTTAGTACGTTGAATTGTTTATATGGCCAGAGTAGATTCCGTATGCAAGAAAATACTTCAAGAGTAGTTGTTGCGCAGACAACAAGAAGCTGAAGAGAGCTTATATTTAGTTGTCCACTTTATCCTCACGATTAAATGCAGCGGCTAGTTGTTGGCGTTTCTCACACACAAAAAAAAAAAAAGAAGTATATATATATATATATATTGTGTGCACTGGTGTATTAATGAAGATCGTGCCCGTCAAGAGGGAGCGACGCTGTTGGAACTCTCTTTTTGACAAAAATATAAAATTTGACTTTTTTTTTTTTTACTTTTTCAGTGGCTATTCTGGTCAAACTGGTGGTCGTTATAGCAAGGATTAATCGTTCGTTAGAAAACTTGCAATGACAAATGAAACAATGAAGTGGACAAGTTGAAAAGATTTTAAGACAAAGACAAGTCATTTCTCTTTGGCTCACATAGGGTGGAACAACAAAACTTGAGTTGCATAAATATGTTCACCCGCGTAACATTGGTCCAAGGCTTCAAGGAGAGAGAGCTTGCATGTGTCGCCGCCACCGTCTGACCGGCTCGCGTGGGTGTGGGCTTTGGTGAAAGGTCGAAGGCTCATTAAGATCATTTTATGGCCAAATTAATTTCAGTTTTTGGCATATTTCAGAACTAAAAACAGCATCATATTTAAACGATGCGTAGTTCCTCTTAAAATAACACGAAGTCTATCTCTCGTCAAGATATTTAAACGGGAAACGAGAGTGAGAGAAACTTGATGAAAAAATTTCGTAACATCCACTTCCTAAGATCTCCGTGAATCTCCGCTAAGGGGCTGAACATTTTGCAACAATTAACTGAAAGTCGTTTTTCGCCTTCTTTTTAAAAATTAGTCTATATATCCTCACTCTTCATGGACACATTTTCACATCGAAAACCATCAAAAATCTCCCATAATAAGTTTACGAGTGTTTCATAGTATTTGTAGTTCGTAGAAACTGTTCACGAGCGTTGTGTGAAAGTTTATCATGATTTTATCATGTGACTCTAAGTCGTTTATGGCCTGTCGCACTACAAAGTCAATATAAAGAATTAAGGAAAAAATATCATATCGACTTTGTGGTCTCATTTGTGAAAACATTTTTCATTGTTTGTTTTCATATTATCGGTTTTATGTGTAATTGTTTATTTCAATTTGGTTTTCTAACTCATACAAAGAATACTTGAAGGCTCTGTATGATATAGTTGGAAGCAGTCAACGCGGGGATGTTGCGCATGTTCACCGATATGATTGGATTTGAGGATTCCTTGGATTAAAAAATATTGCATATTAAATTGTGGTGCAACTGAAAATAGTTGATAACAGCCAAAAGGAAACATAAATCTTTACAGCAGTTTATAGAGAATGTTATATTCTGTGGAAGTAATTTGATTTGGTAGTCCGCGATTTACAGGATTGTACATCCTTTTGACACAAACGTACTAGAAGTTCCAGAGTAATGTTAATATTCAAGAAGAACCGTCTCTCATAGTTTCAGTTCGAGTGTTGTAGAGAGTTATCCTTCGTAAATGTACACACTATTAGTATTGTGCAGATAAAATCGTTTCATGGATATGTGTGTTGTGAAGAAAGATGTGTTATACAATTATTGTTCATAAAACTGCATTTTAATCGTATATGTTGTGAGTAGTTGATTTTGATTAATTGATCATCAATTTCCATACTCTTTGACAAAAATATTTGATGATGCAATAAATAATTAAATTATTATTTCAATGATAGTAAATTTGAATGTATGTTTTAACAATTTTAAAATGCTATCACTAATTCTATTTTTTAAGACATCAACCAATATTGTAGTTAATAACACCATAGAATTTGCTAAATCCACAACTAAAAATGATAATTTGCCATTTTAACATAAACAATTATAAAAACTTGATTCAATATAATCCCAGAAAATAAAACTATAATGTAAAAACTCTTGTATTATTACATCGTCTCCAAATTGGCTATACTTTTTTTGTCGGCATATTGGCTTATACTTCTCTCCAACAGTCAACATTAATAATAGACACATGTTTTGTTATAATATAATATCACTGTTTCGTTGAAAACAAATCTCAACCGAAGGAAATTTCAACAACGAGGGATTTTGGTGACATCACATGTATAATTTTTCTGGACCGTCAGTTTTGCAAATAAGATTTTTTTTTCCTTTAAATGTTGTCGACCCAAAATATCATAATTAATAATTGATTTTGATCCGTGCCTTAATAATTTTTCAGTGAAAACTTGTTATACTCGCATTTTCTCATTATCTAAAGTAGACGTAGGTATATATATATATATATAATCCATAACCCGAAGTCCGAACTAAACCCAAACCAAAAATACGGTTCGTACCCGGTCCAAAATATAAAATATACCAGAATGAATCTTGTATGGTGGTACAAAACAAATCTGAATTCGAAGTGTTATTAGTCAAATCCGAATGGATAACCCGAAAAATCTGAAAAACCTATCCTAATGTCCCAATTAATCAAAAATATAAATATTCGAAACATAAATATGTACTTCAAATATTTATTTCTATATTTATTTTGAAATGATATATAAAAATAAGTATTTAAATTTTAAATAAGAACTTCAAATATCTAATTCTATATAATAAGTATTTATTTTTTATGTTTTGTTTTTAAATTTTGATTTAAATTTGGATGTATCCGAACCAAATCAATATAATCTGAATCCGAATGATATATAGCTACTTTATGAGTTTTAGGATGTTCTACAAATCAGAACCAAAATCAATGTGTTATATTCGAGCCTGATTTGTACTTACAAATTTACCGGAATGAGACTTATGATGTGATATAAATTAGAAGAGAAATTTAAAATACTCAACCCATATCCCAATAGATACATAAACCCCCAAGTCTAACTTGTGTTTTATGTTTTCTTCAATTAATTTTATATTTAATAAGTTCTATTTAATAAATATTTTACATGTTTGGTGGAATAACCCGTAGAACTATACTTAAAATATCAATAATAACATGTTCAGTCATATCATTAAATATTAAAAGTAGATAAATATAATATTTATTTTATTAAATATTATATATATATATATATATCTAATTTTAATACTCTATCGATAAAAATTATATTATTATGTATTTGGTGAAGGGTTTAAAGAATTTGTTTTCTTGCATTTAAATTAGATTAGAATTGAATATATACGAATTAGTAAGTATATATAATTCCGTTTATAGTAATTAATATAATATAATTGATTAGTTAATTAAATTTAGTGTTAATATAATTTGAACTCATTATTTTTAAAACCAATAAATTAATTTTTACTTCCTAAATTTTAAGCTAGGGTGCATATTTAATGATAATTAAATTAACTATAAATAAAAATAATAGAAAATCTTGTAATGTTCAACCTTTGGGGGGTTATTGGGAGATGAATTTGTATCGAGTTTGTAAAATTTTAAAAGTTGATAGATTTAACAAAGTTATGTGGATTGTGACATTTTTTATACATTGACTAATGAAATTTGATCATAACTTTTTTAGATTGGTATAGATTTTTCATGAATTTGTATTACCTTTTTTCTATCATTCTTTTTGTAAAGTAAATATATAATATTTTTTCTCAATCATATAGCATGATTATTTATATTTTCTTTCAAATTAAAAAATAATAATAATAGTGATACATACAAATTGGGCGATTCTTTTAAATAGTTTATTTTAAGTTTTTGTCACAAAAAAATGAACCAAAAGAGGTTTCATTAAAAATGCAAAAGACTATTTGTAGATATATAAATAATAAGAATTATAATTTTTCTTTAATTTCGAATTATATATTTTTAAATTTAAACTTTTTACAATTTTTTAATACTTTTCGAATTTTGTTTTTCAATTTTTTGTCAAGTTTTCTTTTTAAAATTCAAAAATACTTTATGAAAATATTTTTATAAAATATTTTAATATTTATAAATATAATTGTATATTCAAAAATGATAAAACAATGTAAAATAATTATATATTCAAAAATAATAGTTTTGGACATATAATTTGGACTTAAATTGCAATAGATATTTTTTAAGTACAACTATTTTGTTTTGTTAGTATGGATTTTGAAAATCACATGGATACATATGATATTTTGAACGTTGAGTCGTATAACTAAAAATGAATAGAATTCATCTTCTAATAACACTAATTTTAGTTATTGTTCTTCAATCTCTCATTTATTGTTCGCAGATGATACTATTCTTAGGATTCTGAAGGAATATGAGGTGGTCTCGGGGCAACTGATTAATTTTCAGAAATCTTCGATTCAATTTGGACATAAGATTGAGGAGTCCACTAGACAGGAATTGAGAGACATCCTTGGGATACAAAATTTAGGAGGGATGGGATCATATCTAGGTCTGCCAGAGAGTCTTGGGGGATCCAAGATACAAGTTTTTGGTTTTGTCCAGGACCGTTTGAATAACAGGGTGAATGGGTGGACGTTTAAGTTTTTTTCAAAAGGTGGAAAGGAAGTTATCATTAAATCAGTAGTCACGGCTTTGCCTAACCATGTGATGTCTGTTTATCGGGTACCAAAAGCAACGGTAAAGAAATTGACGAGTGCGGTATCAAAATTTTGGTGGAGCCCAGGGGGAAATACAAGGGGTATGCACTGGAAGTCATGGGACAAAGTATGTACAAACAAAGACGAAGGAGGTCTAGGCTTTAAGGACATAACGGATTTCAATACAGCTATGCTTGGAAAGCAATTGTGGAGGCTGATAGAGAAGCCTTCAACTCTTTTTGCTAGAGTTTTTAAAGGACGGTACTATAGGAATGCCTCACCCCTAGAACCGATCCGTTCATACTCTTCGTCATACGGTTGGAGGAGTATTGTATCTGCTAGATCTCTGGTTAGCAAAGGACTAATCAAAAGGGTGGGAACGGGGTCCTCTATCTCTGTATGGAGTGATCCATGGCTCCCAACCACTCGCCCGAGACCAGCAAACAAAAAGCAACATGACACTTATCAGGACCTCACAGTGGACTCTTTGATAGATCCAATTTCACGAACTTGGAAGTCGCAAGTAATCCGGGATTTGGTGGATCCCCAGGACGCTCAAATTATTGAAAGTATTCCTTTGAGTAAGACTCAATTGGTGGATAGGAATGGATGGCATTTCACAAATAATGGAAAATATTCGGTTAAAACAGGATATCAGCTAGAACGGGTCTATCCGGACAAGGCAAAACCACCAGCTTTTTATGGTCCCACAGTGGATACTCTAAAAGCTTTCTGTTGGGAGGTGAGATGTCCTCCGAAGCTTAAGCATTTTTTATGGCAAATGGTATCCGGTTGTATAGCTGTTAAGAAGAATCTGCAAGCAAGAGGAATGAAGGGAGATATTTGTTGTATTAGATGTGGAGCTGAGGAGGAATCAATAAACCATGTGTTTTTTGAGTGCCCTCCTGCGCGTCAAGTTTGGGCTTTATCAAAGATACCGTCTAACCCAGTCTACTTTCCCACAATCTCATTATTTACAAATATGGATCATCTTTTCTGGAGGGTACTCCCGAAGATGGAAGATCATCATTTTGCGTGGATACTATGGTATATCTGGAAAGGAAGGAATAATAAGGTCTTTAGTAATTTGGATATTGATCCAAAAGATACACTTACGCTTGCAGAAACTGAATCAACACTTTGGGCTGAGGCCCAGGTGATTAAGACTAAGCAGACTCCACCACAGAATGAGGTTTTGAATCGGCAGCTGAGAGTTGGTCGTTGGTGTTTTATAGATGGTTCCTGGAAAGATAAAGAACCTTATTCAGGTCAAGGATGATATAGCATACTCGAGGGCTTTCAGGGATTGATGGGTGCAAGGAATACTAGGGCATGTCTTTCACCTCTTCATGCAGAGATGGAAGCTTTGATATGGGCAATGGAATGCATAAGGAATTTACATCAGTTTCAGGTTACTTTTGCTACGGATTGTTCTCAATTGGTGAAGATAGTTTCGGAACCAGAGGAATGGCCGGCGTTTGAGAGTTACCTGCACGACATAAAGCTACTGAAGACATGTTTTACTAGCTCAACAATCATTCATGTACCTCGGACGGAAAATCAAAAGGTGGATAGTCTAGCACGATGTGCCAGAAAACAATCGTCTTTCGTCGTTCACATGGATGCGGAGTTACCAGTTAGGTTCGCAGAGTCTATATGAGTCTGTTTGTTGATGACAAAAAAAAAAAATAACACTAATTTTAGTTATAATTAAAAAATGAATAATAACTAAACTTTTTGAATGACAAAAGATTTGAATGGATTTTGAAAATTTTTAAATCAGTAACAAAGAATTCTATTAAGATTTTTGAAATCCAAGAACCAATAACAATGAAATCTCAAAATTTTCAAAATTGATAAGAATTCACTTACCAATATAACTTTCTGGACTATTAAAATTTATTATCTTGCACGGACGTTACTTGCTTTACAATTATGGGTTCACTGGTTAACTGAAGATTCACCACCACCACGAGTTTTGATTTTTTAGGCAAATAACCCCAGATTCTGAGGCGTTACTGAAAGGAGCTGCCTCCCTATGCCATTTGTTGAAAAATTCAATGGTTAACTGAAGATTCATCACCACCACGAGTTTTGATTTTTTAGGCAAATAACCCCAGATTCTGAGGCGTTACTGAAAGGAGCTGCCTCCCTATGCCATTTGTTGGAAAATTCAATAAATGCCATTATGGTTTGTTTATGTTTTAAGTAGGTCTTGAATCTTTCCAGAAATTATGAATTAAAAGAAAACCCTTGCTATTTTGTGAGTACACCTAATCCGTAGAGGATACAAAGAAGTCAACCTTTCACATATATGAAGTCTTTTGTTGATCATTATAAAAATATGACTAGCCACTTGTTGAACGATTTCAAAGACATGTTGTTCATTCGTTGAAAGAGTTTCATTGAAGAATTGGAACAACTTGTCTTTTCAAAGGTGTTAGAGCTGTTTGAAAAATGAGAAGCCTCATGGGAGTATATTTTCACTTTTTGAATTTAATTCGCTTACTTATAATTGTCTTATTTATTAAAATTGTAGCATAATGTTGTTTCTATATAAAAAGTATCTTCAGTTAGGGGGGATCTAGAAATATTTTTATATTATATACACAACATTGTTATGGGTATAACCTTATAAATTACAGTAAATGTATTTATAAATTAGTTAAAGTATATTATGTTTTGAAAATACTATAGGTTCATTCTTTGAAAAAAATATATATTATAGGTGCATATGCAACTTTTTCTCTTTATTAGCTTCACAACTCTTCCGTCCGACATATTTACATAAATTATTTGTTTTCAAAGGTTGTTTGATAGGTATCTAGAAATGGTAAATAGTTATTTTACTAGTCAAACAACTTGTATATGAACTGATATGGAATCCATTATTATATATATATATATATATATATATATATATCTCCGAAACAAAATCCTATATATACTTATCGCTAATGAATCTGTAAATTTTTATTATAATAAAAATACGCGTAACTTCAAACCCAAAATATTTAAGAGATGTAAGAGAGTTTGAAGTAATTGTATTAAATAATAAACTAAATATTATTAATTAAACATAAATAAAAAATTCATGATTATTAAATATATTAAATTAAAAATATTTGGTTACTGAAAATATTTTAATTTAAGATTTTAAGAGGTGTTTACCGATTTAAAATTGTTTTGTTGGAGTTTTAATATTTAAAAAATTCAAATATCATAGCTGTGGTAGTTTATCTAAAATCATAATAAGTTTTACAGTTCATCTAAAATCATTTAAAAATTCATTAAAACTTAAATCATTTAAAATTTTAAATAGAATACATCCATTAATTCTCTTTTCACATTTTGAAGTAAATGAGTCAATATTGTTTTCTAGAGAAGCACCTGAAAATAAATATAACCTAAAAGCAAAAAGACGATGGTTCTATATAACGATCTAACATTTGCTTTTGTCAAAGTGCATTTGTATTATTTGACCTGATCGAGGTCGAGGAACCTGTTCCAGTTACCAACTTACCAAGAAAACAGAATTGATTAGTAGTGATAAATATTATATAAGGCAACCTTGTTTAGTCAAAAATAAATAAGGCAACCTTGTTGTAAAATAATCGTTATTTTAACTTCTAACTTAGTTTCACTAAATCAAACTTTTTCATTTTTCATTTATTCTGGTTGAACAATCTAAACTAATTTTGGAAACCAAATGAAATTATAATTCTTTATGGTAAACTAATTATAACTACGCTCATAGCTTCATGATACGCGTCTTTTTAATACAATTTCTTATCAATAAGTAATATTTCTAAATTGTCGAAACAAAAAATCTACTTTCTAAAGTTTTTTAGAATAAAAGAGAAAATTGAACATCTTTGGAAGGGAAAGATCTCCGTTTGGAATGATCCCTGAATTTCTGCTCCTCGCCCAAGATAAGCAATACCAAAAACTCAGTCACTTTTGTTGGATCAATCTCTTATGGTAGAGAATCTTATTGATCCGATTGATCGCTCTTGGAAATAGATCTGCTCAATGATCTTTTCCATCATGATGATGTGAAGATCATTCATGGATTGGCAGTTAGTAGGAGACAACGGCTGGTAGATGTTTACTGAATCTGGGAGGTACATAGTTAAATCGGGATTCCGAACAGAATCTTTATATCCAGATAAGGGTCCAAGGATTCAATTTATGGGCTGAATGTTAAACCCCTATTAGCTTTCTCATGGAAACTTAGGTGCTCTCCGAAACTTAAACATTTTGTTTGGCAAGTATTATCAGAAATCCTACCGGTAGCAAAGGTGCTTAGGACGCGTGGCATAGATTGTGATCCACGATGTAGTTTAAGTGGAGCGGAGGAAGAATCTATAAATCATGTCCTCTTTGAATGTCCACCAGCATTATAAACTTGGGCTTTATCTAAGATCTTTTCTCCTCCCGGAATTTTTCCATCTTCTTCGGTGTTCACTAATTTAGATCACTTGTTCTGGAGAGTTCCGAAAGAAATCGACTCTGATTGTTTTCCATGGATTATGTGGTATATCTGAAAAAATATAAATGAAAATTTTTATCAGAATTGGAATGAAAATCCTCAGGAAATATTGCGTAAAGCAGAAATTGAAGGAACACTTTGGATTGAAGCGTAATTGTTGGACTAACAACACAAGTATTTACAGCCAGAAACGAATGTGCAATTTATGGGTAACCGAATTTGCTACATTGATGGGGTATGGAGGGAGCAGGATGCTTTCACTGGACAGGGTTGGTACTGTCGAGAGAGAAGCTCAGATGATGTCATGATGGGGGCAATGAATTTAAGACGAAGTCTATCTCCTTTACATGCGGAATGTGAATCATTGATCTGGGTGATGGAGTGTATGAAGACCCTGTAGTTTTCAGATGTAGTATTGCGACAGATTATTCTAACTGGTGAAGATGGTGTCGTCACCTGAAGAATAGCCAGATTTTGCTACGCACATGGAGGAGTTTTAACGCAGTAAGATTTTTTTTTTCTAATTTCAAGATCCGATATATTCCAAAAGCACAAAATACAATGACGGACAAGCTTGCACGTGGTATGAAGAGTTCTTCTTCAGCTATGTTATATGTAGATTCTTTACCCTCGATTTGGCTATTCAATTCGGCGGTTTCTTTGTTCAGTAGCTTTTGTTGTCAAAAAAAAAAAAAACTAGTTACAAGTTAGTTCTTTAAAGTGTTTTCGTCGAAAAAATATTATTATTAAATTAAACATTATTATTTATAAATCATAAACATTTGTTTCTTCTATAACTCAACACTGGTAAGCTCAAAGTCTCAAAAGGTACTATTATCATACAGAAAAAATCGTGCAAATGTTTTTCTGTAAATTAATTTATATTTTAAAAAACAATCGAATAATCATTATAGAATCTGAACATTACAATCCTCCCTCTATAGGTGGGCTCATATCTAGTCTGAAGCAATCACACATCCCAAGCCGCATTAAAAAGAAAACATTTAAATCATTTATAAGAAAATAAAAGTTGAAATTCAACACGTATTTACGTATACGTCTCGTTGGCATATATGCTAGATCACACTATATATATGCATTCATATACAGGTATGCCTATATATATGATATTATGTAAACACATATCTATTGACTACAATTAGACTTCTTCGTTTACTCTCTCTCTCTCTCTCTGACTTACACATTTACTTATCTTCTTCTCTCTGTCAACCTCCTTTGCTCTCTTCTCTCACTATGAAGAGTTTCAACACCGATCAACACGGTCACTCCGCGGCGGAATCCGGCGACGTCTACGCCATGTCCGATCCAACAAAGAACGTTGATGACGATGGCCGAGAGAAGAGGACGGGGACGTGGCTTACGGCGAGTGCGCATATTATCACGGCGGTAATAGGCTCAGGAGTGTTGTCGTTGGCATGGGCCATAGCTCAGCTTGGTTGGATAGCAGGGACTTTGATTCTGATCATTTTCTCGTTTATCACGTACTTCACTTCTACGATGCTCGCTGATTGCTACCGTGCGCCGGATCCCCTCACCGGAAAACGAAACTACACTTACATGGACGTTGTTCGATCTTACCTCGGTATGGTTTTTTCTTTGTTTTTTTTTTTTAACTTTTTACTGTAAAGAAGATTGAAAAATAGACACTTTTTAGACCAACCCTTTTTTGAAAAGGGTTCTATACCAAAAATTCAATTTTGTTAAGTAATTTTTAAGGCATGGTTGGTTCCTTTTCCAAAAAAAAAGAGAGAGGATAACATAAGGTTCTCTTTCATTAAAATAATATACTGATTTTGTCTGGTATTTAGTTAGGCTGATCCTTGTCTGGAAAACTATTGTGGTCAGAATAGGAAAATAATTATTAGTATTAAAAATTTATACTAATATTAATTAAAAATGACAAAATATATATTAGTAATAAAAACATATAATATAATTTATAAGCGACAGTAACTTTTAGGTCAATTTGAAATAAAACAAAACTGGTTATGTAATGAGTTTATATAGAACAATGATGGTGGTTTATAAAATAGTTGATGTTACGAACTATAAGATCAATCATAAGAAATCATCATTGATATCTTTTGAAACAATCGAAAAGCTTATGCATCCGATGAGTTGTGGTTAGGAATGTAGATAAAGTAATGGATTTATAGATTTTCTAACATTTCCTGCCAATTTGGTTTTACAGAAGAAAAAAAATCTATCGGGCATATAAATTACTGTTGCGTATAAATTGATTTTTTTTGTAGACGCTTATAAATTGATATATATCCTTTTAAATATTTAAATTTAACTGAATATAAAAACAGTGGTAACCGTTCTTTTAATTTTCTAGTTATAAAAAATGTTGTTGAAATAATTAAAGGCTTGGTTATTATTTATACATGGATTATATTCGTAAGCAATTTAAAGTTTGTTGTCTCTAGTTTAATAAACGATGATTTTTTACGAATTCTTTTTATTAAGTAAAAACACTGAGTTATTGACAAAAAAAAAGAGTAAAACAACTGAGTTCAATGTAAAGTGTGGTAACCGTCCTTTTAATTTTCTAATCATAAACTATGGTTGTTGAAAAATTAATTAGACTTCGCTATTATTTTCATAAGGATTACATACTTCAAATAATTTAGAGTATGTTGTCTAGTTCAATAAACAATGAGGTTTTACTTCAAATCATTTTAAGTAAAACATTGAACTGAACGCAAAAGTGTGGTAACCGTCCTTTAATTTCCAACTATACAACGGTTGTTGAAATAATTAATTAGGCTGAAATTTTTCTTAAATAACTCACGGTTTTGTACTGTTTATAAGATCCAAAACTGTGCAACCCGAGGAAAACAGAAATTAAATAATAGTTTGACATATGAGGCAAAGGGTTTTGGTAGTATTAGCATTATTGTTGGTATTTGATGTTGATGGAGTATTATATATACTAGTATAGTTCCGTGGAGTGTTTTATGTTTGATGTATGAAACAGAAGATTAATTAATAGCTTAAAAACAAATGTAATAAATAATCATAGACTGAAATAATACATTGGAATTATTGAAAATTGACAGGTGGTAGGAAAGTGCAGCTTTGTGGAGTGGCACAGTATGGGAATCTGATAGGAATCACTGTTGGGTACACCATCACTGCTTCTATTAGTTTGGTGTAAGTCAACTATGTGTGAATATGTGATTTTACTTTATGACCGTTACCAAATGTACAGTTTAGTTATCTACCATATTGATGTGATCAGTATGGTTTCTTGCGCAGAGCGATCGGGAAAGCGAACTGTTACCACAATAAAGGGCACCATGCAGATTGTACAATATCGAACTATCCATATATGGCGGCCTTCGGGATCATTCAGATCCTTCTTAGCCAGATCCCCAACTTTCACAAGCTCTCTTTTCTCTCCCTTATGGCTGCGGTTATGTCTTTCGCTTACGCAAGTATTGGGATTGGCCTTGCCATCGCGACGGTCGCAGGTACATATACAAATCTTTGAAGATTTAATTAGTTGCAAAACAACAACTACTAACAATTATTGGTCATCAAGTTGTAGTTTTCAAAGTACCTATATCAATAATTGTAACAAGATAGATAATACAATAAAGTAACGGTTGATATGTTACGATATGAAAAGGTGGGAAAGTGGGTAAGACGAATATGACGGGAACGGTGGTAGGAGTTGATGTAACTGCGGCTCAGAAGATATGGAGATCGTTTCAAGCGGTTGGAGACATAGCGTTTGCATATGCTTACGCCACGGTTCTCATTGAGATTCAGGCAAGTTAACCATCAATCAATTTTACTATTGAGTCTTGTTTGCTTTGAATATGAACCTCTTAATAGAATTGTGGTTTGAAATTATTGACAATGACAATCAATTCTCTATGGACCACTTTTACTACAAAGGGTAAAAAGAAGAGAATCTGTCTTTTAGCTTAAAGGTATAACATGTGCTTATTAGTGACAAGATGTCACATTCAAAGACAGCAAACAATGATATCAATGGACTTTAGCTTAATGAGTTGACAATATAGTTAAAATTTTGTTGTCTCTTAATGATATTAGCGTTCACCTTTCTAGTGTACATGCATTTAGTTCAATAGAGTGTATATGTCGACTAGAAAGTGACGGCTTAATAAGATTTAAGTTAAACACATGAGACAAAACTGGATTTGCACACACTAACCGGTGAAAATTTGATACTTTTTGCAGGACACATTGAGATCTAGCCCCGCAGAGAACAAAGCTATGAAAAGAGCAAGTTTTGTGGGAGTATCAACCACCACTTTCTTCTACATCTTATGTGGTTGTCTTGGATATGCTGCATTTGGAAACAAAGCCCCTGGTGATTTCCTCACAGATTTCGGATTCTACGAGCCATTTTGGCTCATTGACTTTGCAAACGCTTGCATTGCTTTCCATCTCATTGGTGCCTATCAGGTAAAACCAAATCCAAAAGGAGAAAAAGATTGTTTTCTTTTTGCACTTTCTCGCAGTTTAGCTAATGAAAAAGAAACATACTTCTTGCAGGTGTTCGCGCAGCCCATATTCCAGTTTGTTGAGAAGAAATGCAATAGAAACTGGCCTGACAACAAGTTCATCACATCTGAATATTCAGTAAACATACCATTCCTTGGAAAATTCAACATCAACCTCTTCAGACTAGTGTGGAGGACAGCTTATGTGGTTATAACAACTTTAGTAGCTATGATATTCCCTTTCTTCAACGCCATCTTGGGTCTTATCGGAGCAGCTTCCTTCTGGCCTTTAACTGTTTATTTCCCCGTGGAGATGCACATAGCACAAACTAAGGTTAAGAAATACTCTCCTAGATGGATTGGGCTGAAAATGTTGTGCTGGGTTTGCTTGATCGTCTCCCTGTTAGCTGCTGCTGGATCCATCGCTGGACTGATAAGTAGTGTGAAGACATACAAGCCCTTCCGGACTATCCATGAGTGAGTTTGAGATCCATGCATGAGAGTGAAAAAATGTAACAGTTTGGTATTTTCTTTGTAACTGTTTGGTGTCTAAAATCCAAATGAAAATATTGTATTGCTTAAAAAGCTACATGAATGTCTATGTATCATCCACAACTTTCAGTGCAATACATATGACCCAATAATAGCTTTTTCAAATTTGATTGATCATGTATAAACCATACGAACATAGCCCATGTCCGAAGAGAGACAATGAATCTCATGTACTTGCAGAATCCATTTGTTTCGTTTCTTCTTCTCTTAAGCCCTCTCCCCCTTGATTCTCTGGAACGTAAGCTTTCGGATCAAAATCTCAATTCTTTTCTGATCTCTCTCAACGCCACAGTTCATGGACGGAACCTGTGTGGTTTTCGTCACCGCTTTCGTCCGGTGGGTTTTCTTGGTACGAACCATTTTGCGATTTATAAGAACGAAATTTACTGTTTTTTATTTGCGAGTTGATATCATCAAGTTATCTTTAAATGTACTTGTACATCAAATTGCATTAATATATTAGGGATCAAATCCACAAACTAATGTTACTCTAAATTCTTCAAGAGAAAAGAATTAAACAATATAAAAAAGTTTGTTTGTAGTTTTGAGTGCAAAAAAAAAAAAAAATGGACAGAATGTAAATATGATGTTTGAAAAAAGAGTCATGGAAAATTATGATTTGTCTTCAGTAAACGAACATAAATTTTGGTTGCCTGATAGAGCACAGCATTCTATTGTTACTCTAATCGAACCAGTTACAATCTCAAGATCTCAAGGAGACCTTGAGCCTATACACATAAGATCTCTCTCAGTGTCCCACACAATTTCCCAGTAAATGGCCAACCTCTCTTAGACTCATTATTTATAGTCTAAACGATATACAACTCAAGACTCAGCAAACTCTCTTGCCTAAAGTTGTTACTCCACCTCCACATCATCACTGCTTCTTGATTGGATCAGCTCAACCTTGGCACTTATCATTGCACCATTAGATGGACCTCAAACATCTGGCATATGAAGCTAAATAAATTACCTATCATTTGTTAAAAAAGAGCTCAATCTTATTAGTGGAAAGTCTTTCATCTATTGGTAAAAGCGACGCATCTACATAATTTTGTATTTTATATGCTCATATAATCCAAAAGGCGACAAAATGGTCGCCATCGAATGATCTCAATGCGCACTCGGTCGATTGACCAATGTCTACAAAAATGCGATCTATCCATCAAGGGGTTGAGTGAAAATGTACTTAAGATTTTTATGGGCCATGAACACCATAACTTTTTCCCCATACATGTATGACCATCAAAATCTTGAGTGCAAACACAAAAGATGCAATTTCCAAGTCATGATAGGATAATTTTTCTCGTGCTTCCTCAACTGCGGATATTCATAAGCAATCATGCGCTTTTCAAGTATAAGAAACTCCAGGCTGGGGTTTATAACTAAAAATTTTCTTTGTGTGAAAGGAACCTAGTAAAATGTGCTTAACATGTAGTTTTCTCTAAACATAAATAGATGTGTGTATATAGATACTGACCAGCTGCATCACCATTCACCAAGCTTGAAGGTATGTATGACTAAAACCATTATCTTGTTTTTCGCTGTCTTGTTTTTCTCCCTGTCACTGGTTTTTAATCAGCAAATAAATCACATAATTAGGGGGAAACTGATGAGGTGAGTTTGTATATTTGATGCTGATGGATAATCGTTGAAGCAAAGATGTAACATTTTCAATACGTAGGCACTATCTTAATGAAAATTTCGGTACATATCACTTTTAAAATACGTTTGCATTTACTAGTTATTGTACTAACTGGATAGCCATTAATTTGAATAAGAACATTTTCAACTGACCTTCCACCTACGATTAGAGTCCAAAAAAATAGTTCGCTTTCAATCCAAGCTATCCAAGCTATCCAAGCATAAACAATTATAAAATAATTATCAAGTTGGGAGCTCTTAACTAATCTTCAAAGTTTTGTTCTTCCTCGCGATGATTACCTCTCGCCTTCTTTTTCCATTTTGTTTCTCGCAAATTGGGTAACAGATTTTACTTCAAGTCTTCAACCAAACCAGCAACTAGGTCGGTCCTAATATTTTAGGGATGTGAGGCCAAAATAACTGTTTCTGCCTTTAGTTTTCTAAAGCTTAAATTTTATTAATAAATTGAAATCTGATACAAAACGGCGGTTTAAGGGATACAACTCTAGTTTTTATATCAAAGGTTGCCACACAATTGCATATTTTTTCCCATTTTCTAACGATGAAAAGCCTGTTAGGTAATAACAATATCAAGTCTGTTCATGTTTATTTATACTCGTTAATTGTATATTGTACCAAATATCTAACTTAGAGCATTTCCAAAAGAAACTCTATAACTTCAAATATATAATTTTTTGCTCTTAAAAAAAGAACTTAAAAACTTTAAATTTCGAGTTTTAAGGAAGTTTCACTACTCAAAACTCTAAATTTGAATTTTCATATGGTATTTGCATTTTAGTCATTATAATTAATTATACATCACATTTATGATTCTTAAGTATTTTTTCATTTATCATTTTAATCTTTAAAATTTTTGTATATCAGAAATATTTCAAATTTAATTTTATAACTTCAAATTTTACACATTAAATTAAAAAAAAATTAAAATAAGATTTATAATATTGTAAGACTATAATTAAACAACAAAAATGTTACAAAAGAAACTTAATAAAAGACATTTTAAAAAGATGCAGAAAACACAATTACTACGGAAATTTAAATATTACAACAACAATAGTAGTCTTGTAAATTTTCTCCGAAACCTCTAGAATATTGTCCAAACAAGTTTTGTGTAACCAAACTATTTTATGGAATAATTTTGTATTTTGCTTGTATTAACATTTAATTATTTAATTATATTTTATATTTTAGTGTAAGATTTTATTAATTAATATTACTGTAATATTTTTACATATGTGCTAGTTACTTATAAATTTTTATGGATTTATATTAATTATGATAAATATAAAGACCACAGTGTAAATTACAAATAATTTTGAAGTTATATTAAAAGTTTTGCTTTGGAGAAAAACACTTTGAAACTTCAAAATAGAGTTTTGGAAATTCTAAAATACAGAGGTTTTTTTGGAAATGCTCTTATTTCGATTAGGATATCGACAACATTGAGACGATATCTTCGATTATGACATTAGGCTAACCCGGAGTCCTTCTTTAAAGAAAAAATATTTAGTAATAGTTTTTAAGATTGCCACAAGTTTTTGAGGAACAACTTTTATAATCTTCTGGTTCTAGGACTAGAACATGTTAATTTTTAGAAATTTTTTAAATTAGTTTATGTGTTGACGTTAAAGGTTTTCTTTTTATGAAGAATTTCGTAGCACATAAATTGAACTATAAACCAAGCAGTAGTAGTTTAGTGGTAATTTTTTAGAGTTTTGTCTGTATCAATATCTGTTATGGATTCGATTATCCCTGTAAACTAAATTTTTGCTATTTGGTCAATTTGAATTTGGGTTTTGATTCATGTGGTTAACATGGTGAGCTGTAACAAACGATTGGTTCACGTTCTGGTATTAATTAAAAGATATTCCAAATTTGGATCAGACAATATGATATAGTTTCGAGTGTCTATTATGTAACACTAAGTGTGTTTTTTTCTTGGAGCCCACCGGATTAGCCGATAAAGTTTATAAAAAAAATCAATTGAACTATATCTTGGATTCGTTGATAAAAAAATGTTCTGCTTTTGTAGTTAGTTTTTTTTTGTCAACTTGTAGTTAGTTAATATACGTACTACTTAACAAACAATATTTACCTTCGTAATTAGTTATTTATCTGGAGTTAATGATTTACAGAAAGATTGAGAAACGATTACTGCACATAGATATGACTGGAATGTGATAAGCTATCGATATTCCATTTTTCTTCTTTAATGCGTGTCGGCTATGTCAAAATGACATCGCACTTAAGTATATTTTGAAAATTTAATGCTTTAACATTGATGTATTTTTTTTTTTCAAAGATAGTTATGGTTGTTTTTCCCATGAATGCCAATTTTTTTAAAGAAAATGTCTTATAACTTATAATAGTTTTTCTTTTACATATATTTTCATCAATTATGAAATACTTTCGAATTTTAATCATCCTACAAATGCAGTCTTATTAACGCTGTAATTAACGAATCTAACTATTAGCAATTGGAAACTTGGAAACACGGCAACAACTTCATATATAACTACATAACAGTTTTCTATTGTACTGTAACTCAGTAAGAACCTATCAGACAATTTTGCGTGCATCCATATTAAAAGATACATAGTCTTAGTTACCATATTCGTTAACTACCATTTGTGTTATACTCAGTGGCGGAGCCAGAAAGTTTTTGTACCGGAGTCAATTTTTTTTTTCCAAATACATAATTTATAACCACAGAAAAACTATAAATATACTTTATGATCATTCATATTTTAAAACTTGTTTATCATAATTATTTACTACAATTTAAAATATTTTCGAAAAAACAAATCATAAAAAATTTTAGAAACTCATTACTGATGCAATATTGTATTAATATTATTTTTTGACCATTTTAATTGGCTGATATTTTTTTGCCGATTCAAAAATTGATCCATTAGTTAACTGATAAATTTAAATCATAATCATTTTTAGTTTGGTAAAATAAAGTGGAGAGTGTATAACAAAAAAAAACTTATTTAAAAATTATTCGGTCAGAAAAAAATATCCAAAAATTGCTTGGGGAACATGAGAGTTCTTCCTTTTTGCGTTGTCCAGAAAAGAAGTACAAATCTTTTTTTTCAAATTCACTCATTAATTTCAAACTTTTTTTTAATAATAGTTATTGGACCTAATATAATTTGGACTTTATTGAAATATGTAACTAACACTTAATATAAAACCGTGTTTATTGAAATTTAAGCTAAAATTAATATAAATCAAATGTTTAACAAATAAAATAAACATATTATTTATATAATTTTAAGTTATCTTCAATCTTTAATGTTTTGTGATTATATTTGTGAAATTATATTTTTAGTGGGGTCAAATTTCATTTTTAATGGGGTCAATACAAATTTTCTTAAATAAAAAAAATATTTTTTAAAAAAGTAGTGGGGTCAGCTGACCCCACACCTCCTTCACTGCCTCCGCCCCTGGTTATACTCAAGTGTGATAGTTTTGAAATATGTTTAATAGTTATATAAATATATTTAGTTAAACAATATATAATGATATTAATAAAAAATCAGTGTATCAAAGAATGATAATTGAGATGTTAGACATGACCAAAATTAATTGATTTATTTTAAAATTGGATATTCTTGCATACAAATATTATATATGTTTTAGTTATTTTTTTGATAAAAAATAAATAACTAAAAAATATAATTAATGTTTTATTTAATTCCGACAGATTTTATGACAATTTATCTAATTATTGTTAAATTATAAAGTTAAACGTATATGATTTGCCATAGAAATATTTTCTATGATAGACCTAAAAAAGGTTTTTGTCAAAAATATAAACCTTAAAAATAAAAATGACCAAAGTAAACTTAAAATTTTTAAATATACACTTATAGGGTTAATTAATCTAGACATTAGAGTTTAGAGTTAAGGGGTGGGGTTTAGTGTTTAAGGTATAGTGTTTATAATTTAGGGTTTAGGGTTTAGAATTCAAGAGGGGGGGTTTTGGGGATAGAATTTCAAATTTTAAAAATTAAAAAGAAAATTTCAAAATAAAAAATGCTATTTTGGTCATTTTAGTTTTTAGAATCTATTTTTGTGTCAAAAACTTAAAAATGTCTATTTGAGAAAATTACTATGTGCCATGCATTTATAAAATTTGATTTGATAAAATAATAGTAATAAAAAATTCAAAAGTAAAACTTCTAGCATTAAACATCATATGTTATGTTGGAATTCCTAGTTATGTTGGCATTCTCAAAGTTAACACTGTTTTCGAAATGGATATAAAGCTGTGTAATACAAAATGATGTTTTAGAAGTAAGTATTTTACTAAAATTATAAAAATGTATTTGAAATGTAAAAAAATATACAATGAAACTTCTATAAATTAATAATGTTGGGACTATACCAAAACTATAATTTTTTATTAATTTATAGAGATATTAATTTATCGATATACTAATTGAACCAAAAATTCAATTTGAGATTATAAAATTATATTATTTTATAGAGATTTTTAGTGTCTATTACTTTATAAAATATTAATTTAAAGAGGTTATACTATATAAAAGAAAATTTTAACAAATAGTTAAGTGAGTCTCGAGTATCCTCCTACTTTTGGGATGAAAAGATTAATTTAAATTAATTAATTTATTACTTAATTATATATATATATATATATATATATATATATATATATATATATATATATATATATATATATATATATCTTTTTTTGTTATCAACTTAAACAGACTCAAACTGACTCTGTAAACTAAATGGGAAGCTCCGCATCCATATGAACGACGTCCTTGATTCTTTGCACTGCGTGCTATTTTGTCCGCCTTTATATTTTGGGTTCGTGGTACATGAATGATCGCTGAGCCGATGAAACTTTCTTTCAAGATCTTGATATCTTCCAAATAGCTTGCAAAAGATGGTCATTTTTCTGGTTCTAAAACCGTCTTCACCAATTGAGAACAATCCGTCGTAAATATGACATGAGACTGACATAGATTCTTCATATATCCTATTGCTCAAGGTAGTGTTTCCATCTTTGAATGAAAAGGAAAGAGATTAACCCTGACATTTTTTGCCTCCATCAAACCATCAAAACATGGTAAAATACTATAACAACTTTGTTCGAAAAAAATATTACTTAATTATATAAATAGTAACTTTTAAGAATTTAAATGATTACACGATTTTTTATTTTGAACTAAAAATATTTCGTAATGATCTTGATTTTTTAAAAGCTAATGATTGATTTCTTGTGTACATAAAAACAAGTTAATAATCACAGTTAAAATAAATTATTAAAATAATATATAGATAATGTTTTTATATATTTGTTTAATTTTAATGATATATCAAATAGTAGTTTGTTTTAAAATAATTTATTTATACCATTTTTCTAAACAAAAATCGAATCCATGATTTTATTATGCTAGTATTATCGGTCAAAACCTAAATAAGAAATTCAGAACATAACCTGAGTTACACAACGTAAGCCTATGCAAAAAACATCTCTACTAATAAAAGGGACCTTTTGAGGCTCCATAGAGCGTCCACATCAGCAAAAAAAACTTCTCTCGAAAGATGACACGTGTCATAAAATATAGTTTTACATTTTAATATTACAAATATTACAAATTTTTGAAAATTATAAATAATATGTAAACATACAACACAAAAAATAGAAAAACTACACTAAACATATGTAAGATTATCATTTTTCACTTAAAAAAAAAGACGGCTTATCTCCATAATGTAACATTACCGTTTTATAAAAAAAAACAAAAAACATTATATATAATTTCAAAAATAATAAATATATGTAAACATACAACATAAAAAAAAAGAAATACTACATTAAACATATGTAAGATTACTATTTTACATTTTTACTAATAAAAGGGACCTTTTGAGGCTCCATAGAGCGTCCACATCAGCAAAAAAAACTTCTCTCGAAAGATGACACGTGTCATAAAATATAGTTTTACATTTTAATATTACAAATATTACAAATTTTTGAAAATTATAAATAATATGTAAACATACAACACAAAAAATAGAAAAACTACACTAAACATATGTAAGATTATCATTTTTCACTTAAAAAAAAAGACGGCTTATCTCCATAATGTAACATTACCGTTTTATAAAAAAAAACAAAAAACATTATATATAATTTCAAAAATAATAAATATATGTAAACATACAACATAAAAAAAAAGAAATACTACATTAAACATATGTAAGATTACTATTTTACATTTTTATTTAAAAATAATAATATGTAAACATACAACATAAAAAATGGAAAAACTACATTAATTAAACATATGTAAGATTGCCATTTTTCACTAAAAAAAAGACGGCTTATCTCCATAATGTAATATTACTATTTTGTAAAAAAAGTATTATATATAATTTTGAAAATAATAAATAATATGTAAACATACAACATAAAAAATGGAAATACTACATTAAACATATGTAAGATTACCATTTTACATTTAAAAATAACAATAATATGTAAACACACAACATAAAAAAATAGAAAAATTACATTAAACATATGTAAGATTACAATTTTCACTAAAAAAACGGCTTATCTCCATAATGTAACATTACCATTATATAAAAAAAAAGAAAAAAAACATAAATATAACTATTTGACTATTTGTCCAAGTTCTTCTATTAAACATTGCCGCTTTACACTAAAAATGGAAAAATACATTAAGATTTAAACATCTATCTTAAAATATAAAATATATAAATTAACTAAATATAAAGTATAAGAAAGAGAAATACTCAATATATAGAAAAATAAATAATAAGTAAATATTATAAATATACAAATTATATATACAATAATAAGTAAATGCACAATTTATAAAAAATGGAAAGAGTATATTAAATATTAAACATCTATCTTAAAATGTAAAATATAGATATTAAGTAAATAGAAAGTATAAGAAAAAGAAATACACAACTTAAAAACAATGGAAAAAGTATATTAAGATTTAAGCATCCATCTTAAAATGTAAAATATAGATATTACGCAAATAGAAAGTATAAGAAAAGGAAATACACAATTTAAAAAATGGACAAAGTACATTAGTATTTAAACATCTATCTTAAAATGTAAATCTATCTTAAAATATAAAATTATTAGTAAATAGAAAGTATAAGAAATAGAAATACACAATATAAAAAAGTAAGTAAATATATAATATAAGTAAATACCCAATTTAAAAAATGGAAAATTACAAAGTTTTAAAAATATATCTTAAAATTTAAAATATAGATATTACATAAATAGAAAGTATAACAAATGAAAATATACAATTTTTAAAAAATGAAAAACGTACATTAAGATTTAAACATCTATATTAAAATGTAAAATAGAGATATTAAGTAAATAAAAAGTACAAGAAATAGAAATACATATACAGGAAAATAAATAATAAGTAAATAATAAGTAAATAATGTAAATATATAATATATGAATTATATATATAATAATAAGTAAATACACAACAACATTTAAAAAATGGAAAAGTTCATTAAGCATTAATCATCTATCTTAAAATGTAAAATATATAATATAAGGAAATACACAATTTAAAAAAATGGAAAATGTACATTAAGATTTAAATATCTATTTTAAAATATAAAATATAGATATTACGTAAAAAAAATAAGAAATGGAAATAAACATTTTAAAAAATGGAAAAAATATATTAAGATTTAAACATCTATCTTAAAATGGTAATAAATTATATAAAAATGGAAATACCACATTAAAAAAAAGTATAGTTTTACATCAAGAAAGTCCCTATAAAACTCATTATACCATCAACATCAACCTCACACTATCAAGGAAAGCTTCAAAACACTCGAGCAAAAAAATGGTTCCACCATTAACCCTTGCCGTCCCAAAAACTTTTAATGACCTTGAAAGAGATTTTTTATAAGAACGAACTTTTTATTAGGTGGATTCATTGTTGGAAACCCCGCAATTTCCAAAGGGCAAACTTATTCAGGGAATTGAATTGTTTTTCATAGACTCAAAGGTATTCTTACAAATTTAAATTAATCTAATCCATAATTTTATTGTTAATATTCATACTAACTCTTTCATGATCAAACCATTACATTTAATATCCATTCAAGCGTTTATCCCAGAACACTTCCTTCCTCGCCGAATCCGGTATTAGTTCATGTTGGTTTAGTATCGTTTTTGGTTTATTAACCGGTTTAAGATAGTCCTATTGTAAATATAATTTAACTTGATTTAGCATATATTATGCTTAAAATAACTTAAATTAAATAATAGTAATTATGCTAAAAATATAATTGTAGAGAGTTTTCAAATATAGTTTACAGAATATTATAGGTGATGAATTTACTTTATTAAATTCATTTATTACTTCAAACTAAGTTTTTTTTTAAGCATACTGAGTTATAAATATCAATGATGGATTGATGAGTATAACATGAAGACAAAAATATAATTATTTGATTTTCAAGATAAGAAATTCAGCTTTTATTCAGTTACTCAATATATAACATCTTAAATTATTTTTTAAAACATACACATAATTTATATATATAGATTAATCTTCCAAACTTAAACTATTATATTATATATGAATAATGTTTTTAAATAAAAATAATTTCTGATTTAAAAAAATAAAAACAACAAATGGTTATTTTCAAATAATGGATGTAATTTACATTATACTATCATTTAACAAGTATTAGATACGTTTTGATATATCATTATTTTATATTTCCAGAAAACAATAAATTGTTAAACATTAATATCATCTAGGTTAAGTATACGAATAAAACAAATTCAAACATCACTAAAAAATATTTACATAAACATTATAATACAATAATTTAATCAAAAAATACAATTCAAAAAGAGAATATTCAAAAGAATAGTTATATACTTAATATTTGAAAATCAAAGATATTTTTGCTAAAATTGTACTTACCTGGCCAAGGAGATCGACCATCTTTTTACGAATCGATCGATTGTTGAGCATGTGATCGATCCGAAAATACTCTGCAGTTTAATTAAATATCTAAAACATTTATTCCAACACTCAACAGATAGTTTTGCTAAATATGATAATTAGATAGCCAACAAAATTACAAAAAAATATTTAAATAGTAAAAATTTGTTAATTGAACGTGTTAAAATTTAAAATAAATTTTAATTATGACATGCATCTTAAGATTTATAAAAATATATATATCATAACCTATATATAAATAATTTAACAACTTAAATTAGAAAAAAAATAAAAATCCCGGGCGTAGCCCGGGTTAATCCCTAGTTAATTTTAAATAGAAAGTTAATGTCTACCGTATTTTAATAATTTTGCATTGTCTTTTCGTAGCACAACCTCCAAGGGACTCTACATAAAATCCCAGAAAACAGAGCGCTCATCCGTTCTTCAAGTATTTAAAAAAAAAAGAATTAAATCTTCAAAGAGTTTGGTTGGGTAGCTGGTCCCGCTGCTTTTTCTTGGAGTTCACTTGAATCCTGCGATTAACTTGATAGATCCACCAAGTAGCACACAACAGTTTGATCTCTGTGCTATATAATGAAGAGATTCACGGTCTGCTGCTTCTCAAATCCAATTCACAAGAACAAAAATCACAATCCAGACAAGGTTTGTCTTATCCTTTACACACAAAGGTTGAATATTTGTCTCTTTTCATCAAAGTTTTCTCTGACCGATATGCTAACTTGTTCTGGGTCTGATTCTGTTCTGTTAGAAACTAAGAAACAGCATGGAGATTTCAAGAAACGACAATGGAGAGGTTAGGGTTGCAAGGGTTTGATTGTCTTTTCGATATGTTCCTTTCTTCATAGACAAGTCTTGTTCACCTTTTTCACACACTTTCTTGAAATCTAAGCTAAACGTTTTGATTCGATCTTTCTCTGTTTAATCATGTCTCTACCAGCATGCAAAACAGAACAACAACAACAATGTGACACCAGTCATCGGTTCTGATCGTACCAATGTTATTGTGAACCATGACTTCTCTTTGGGGACGCATTCATGGCATCCAAATTGCTGCGAGGCATCTATTGTCACCGCAGATTCTGGTATCCCTCACGGTGTATTAGACCCGTCAAAGTATGGCAGCTATGTAGTTGTCAACAACAGGAAAGAAACTTGGCAAGGCTTAGAGCAAGACATAACAAGCAGAGTGAAACCTTGTTCTCTCTATAAAGTTACTGCAACTGTTGCCGTCTCTGGTCCTGTTCAAGGATTGGAAGAGGTCATGGCCACTCTGAAGCTCGAAAACCAACAATCACCAACAAACTATCAGTTCATCGCAAAGTAAATGCCTTTTTTACATTTATAATTTTGTCTAATATTCACAAAAGAAGAACATATTTGTTTATTTCTGAATTTTGCAGAACTTGTGTATTCAAGGAGAAGTGGGTGAGACTAGAAGGAATGTTCTCGTTACCAAGCTTACCGGAGAGAGTTGTTTTCTATTTGGAAGGTCCTTCACCAGGGATTGATCTCTTAATACAGTCTGTTACCATTCACCTTGAAAGCGATCCTGAGGTATATAACTAATCATATCAATGATTATTTATTTGCCTTAACTCTTACCTATTTGATTTTCTTTGAAGCTGGAACGACGAGAGGCTGTTACAGTGGAAGATGAGAATCTTGTAGTGAATCCAAACTTTGAAGATGGACTAAATAACTGGTCTGGGAGAAGCTGCAAGATTGTGTGTCATGACTCCATGGCTGATGGAAAGATAGTTCCACAATCTGGAAAAGCTTTCGCTGCAGCGACAGAACGCACACAGAGCTGGAACGGTATTCAACAAGAGATTACTGGAAAAGTTGAGAGGAAACGTGTATATGAAGCAACCGCCGTTGTTCGTATATATGGAAACAATGTGACAAGTGCTACTGTGCAAGCTACTCTATGGGTCCAGAATCCAAATCAACGTGACCAATACATTGGCATTGCCAAGTTAGTCTTCTTCTAATAGTTCAGATCAAGAATCATTATAAATGCTAAAGTGGATGTTTATTTTTGTTCATAGTGTGCAAGCAACAGACAAGGAGTGGATACAATGTAAAGGGAAGTTCCTCCTCAATGGTTCTGCATCACGGGTAGTAATTTACATCGAAGGTCCGCCTCCAGGAACCGATATTCTCCTGAACAGCTTAACCGTAAAGCACGCTGAGAAAATTCCTCCTTCACCGCGCCCAGCCATTGAGGTTAGTCCAGAGATCCACATCACATTTTAACCACAGTTTATATGTGAAGATGATGTAGGTGAAGCTACAATAGTGCAAAATCTAGTTTAGCTTATTAATCAATCAAAACTGAATACAATTTTAGACATTAACAGTTATTTATAAAAAATCCTAAAACCGTAAAAACACTAAAATAATAATAAATATAATATTTAATAAAATAATTAATAGAGTAAACAATAAAATATTTTATATATCTGTCAGACACAAGTTCTGCATTCCTAAAGAACAATTTTGTATTTGAGAATAAGGTTTTATTTGTTGTATTTTGTTATAGAATCCTGCATTTGGGGTGAACATACTCACCAACAGCCAGTTAACTGATGGTACAACCAACGGCTGGTTCCCATTGGGGAACTGCACGCTAAGCGTAGCAGAAGGCTCCCCTCGCATTCTTCCTCCAATGGCAAGGGACTCGCTTGGACCACACGAGCCTCTAAGTGGTCGCTACATGCTAGTGACTAACCGAACACAGACATGGATGGGTCCAGCTCAAATGATCACTGACAAACTTAAACTGTTCTTGACATACCAAATATCAGTTTGGGTTAAACTCGGTTCCGGCATTAATAGTCCGCAGAATGTTAACGTCGCACTTGGTATTGATAGCCAATGGGTAAACGGTGGACAAGTCGAGATCAACGACGATAAATGGCATGAGATTGGTGGTTCTTTCCGAGTTGAGAAGCAACCATCAAAGACTTTGGTTTATATTCAAGGCCCTTCTTCTGGCGTTGATCTCATGGTCGCTGGCTTGCAGATTTTCCCTGTTGACCGGCTCGCGAGAATCAAACACTTGAGAAGACAAAGTGACAAGGTATATACACAAAACACTGCTTCAGTAATCTTTTATATCAAACGAGACTTTATAGTAATTTTCTTGATATACAGATCCGTAGAAGCGACGTTATCCTCAAATTCTCCGGTGCTGATGCTAGCAAACTGTCTGGAGCTACGGTTAAAGTTAGACAGACAAGGAACAGCTTCCCTGTGGGAACTTGCATCAGCAGATCAAGCATAGATAACGAAGATTTCGTCGAGTTTTTCTTGAAAAACTTTAACTGGGCGGTCTTCGGTAACGAGCTGAAATGGTACTGGACGGAGCCAGAACAAGGGAAGCTTAATTATCAAGACGCGGACGATATGCTCAACTTGTGCAGTAGCAACAACATAGAAACAAGAGGACATTGTATCTTTTGGGAGGTCCAAGCAACTGTTCAGCAGTGGATACAAAACATGAACCAAAACGACTTAAACACCGCAGTCCAAAACCGCTTAACCGGTCTTTTAAACCGGTACAAGGGAAAATTCAAACATTATGATGTGAACAACGAGATGTTACATGGATCATTCTACCAAGACAAGCTTGGCAAAGACATAAGAGTCAACATGTTCAAGACCGCACACCAGCTAGACCCGTCAGCAAGATTGTTTGTGAATGATTACCACATAGAAGACGGGTGTGATCCAAAATCATGCCCCGAGAAGTACATTGAGCATATTCTTGACCTGCAAGAAAAGGGTGCGCCTGTAGGAGGAATTGGGATTCAAGGCCATATCGATAGTCCAGTGGGTCCAATTGTTTGTTCAGCTCTAGACAGACTAGGAATCCTTGGTTTACCGATATGGTTCACGGAGTTAGATGTCTCCTCCATTAATGAGCACATCAGGGGAGATGATTTGGAGGTAATGATGTGGGAAGCTTTTGGACATCCTGCGGTTGAAGGCATCATGTTATGGGGATTTTGGGAGCTGTTCATGAGTAGAGACAACTCTCATTTGGTTAATGCAGAAGGTGATGTTAATGAAGCTGGTAAAAGGCTTTTGGCTGTGAAGAAAGATTGGCTCTCTCATGCTAATGGACATATTGATCAAAACGGTGCGTTTGCGTTTAGAGGGTACCATGGAAATTATGCTGTTGAAGTGATTACTAGTTCATCTCAAAAGGTTCTTAAAACGTTTGTTGTTGAAAAAGGAGATTCGGCTCAGGTTATTACTGTGGATCTTCAAGGTTTGTGATTATTTTGTGTGATGCATGTGTGTTTATTAGTGTGACTATCTAATTTCAAAATTCTCAAGCTTTGGTGTTTGTATATCGTGTGAATAAAAACTTTATATCAAAAGTATTTTTTTATATGGTGGTTTGCTTCATTTTTGGAATTTGAAAACATACAAGTGGAATGACACTGGAAAAATAGAAAAACACATGTTTTTAAGCTAAACCTAATTAAACCTGAATTTTTAAAGTTTAGTTTATAATATTTATATTTTAATAAAATAATCACTAACATATATATATATATACACACATATATATACACATATATATATATATATATATATATATATATAAAGATAAGTTTGGCATGATTCATGGATCTCTTTATCTCAAGATATAAAGCCTTTCTGCCTCATCAGAGAGGATGCTTTAAACTTCAGAGTCTCCTATCTTCTCACCTCAGACTTTCTATGGAATATAAGGCGAATAGAAGAATTACTACCTGAGATGGCCTTGCAAATAAAATGTATCCGTCCAAGACAATACATCATGGAAGACATGTACATCTGGCAGCCACTCCAATCAGGTGTCTATTATGTAAATTCGGGGTATCACTCAGCAACTTCTTCGATCCCTATCCAGGTGGTCCAACAACATCCCTTGGATTTTTACTGGAAAAAGGACGTTTGGAGGAGGTCATATTCGCCAAACTCAGAGTTTTTCTTTGTTCTATTTTCAAGAAGGCAATACTTTTAGGGGAGGACCTTTTGCGTCGAGGTATCTTGAGGAACTCAACCTGTCCAAGATGTGGGGATGTGAAAACAGAAACACATATCTTCTTCAGCTGTCCGTTTTCACAAGGGGCTGGAATCTAATCCAGCGCTCTATGGCAGTTCCCATAGCTGCCTCCATCAGACTTCGAATCAGGTATCGTCCGGGCAAGACAATTGACTTGTCTGCCTCCTCTTGGAGTCACCTGTAATATCTTCCCCTGGGTATGCTGGCTTCTATGGACCTCTCGAAACAGACTGATATTCGAAAGCAACACGCATTGTCATAAGAAGTGGGGCTAAAAGCAATCATAGCGGCGAGAGAATGATGCATGGCCCAAACAGTCATACCCAAAAATCAGCATCATGCCTCATCTCACAAAAGTCCTAATCTCCAACCGGCTCCTGAGGGATCAATAACTTGCAAAACTGATGCGGCTTGGGATGAATCTACTAAAAGAGCTGGATTAGCATGGATCTTATCTGATTCATAGAATCTCCTTCATCATCGAGGCTCCTAAACCCAAGATTTCATCGGCTCACCCCTGATCGCAGAAGCTCTAGCAGTCCGCTCGGAGCTCCAATCAGCAATCATCCTTGGCTTCAAAATCATACAAAGAAATCTTCAGCATAGTGGCAAACATGTCCATGTTTCTTCTATCTTTGACTTTATCTCTTTTGCTTTTTTTTCTAGGTCTGAAAACTCTAAAGCCGATTTTATAGCAAAAGACACTCTCTGCTTTTGGGCCCTCTAATAGGCTAAGCCTATTCTTAAGTTATAAATTTGGATTGCACAAAAAAAAAGGATAAGTTATTATTGTTTATGATGTCACATCATACATCATCAATTGTTTCTACTAAGTTGACACAACATACAAACTATAGTTATAATGAGATGATAAAGTTAATCAAAATAAAATACATACTATTTTTTAAAATGTAGATGATACAAAGAAATTAGAAATATGAAATGTCATTTTAATATTAAATATATAATTATTACCAACATAAATATTAAAAAATAGAATGGTCATACTCGTACTTATATATGTGTGTGCTTTAATATTTTAAGATTAAATTCTTATTCTTACAAAGATATAAATCCTGTATATAGAATATTCATTTTTATGGATAAAACAAATTTCAGCCTGAAATTTGAAGTGATTTGGAGTGATTTGATTTTTATTTGGGGTTAGATGATTTTAGGTAAATTTTCAAAATTTAGTATGATTTTTGTTAAGCAACTCTGGAATCTTATCTAGAACTATGAGATTTGGATTTTATTTTTATAATTAAAAAACTCCACTCAGACACTTTAAAAACACTTGAAACATTATAAAATTTACAACTTAAATATTTTTCAATAACATTAAATTTTATAGTACTTTATGAAATGACGAATTCAATAATACTGAATTTGAAAGCAGTTTTAAAATTTATGTTTGACTAAAGATGAATTATCATTTTAATACAAATCATTTTAAATTTGTAGTTGAAAACATCTCCCTTAACTGTAGAGAAATCATTATCATCTATAAGTACATCGTATATCAGATAAAAGTAAACATGTTTTTGATGATAAAAATTAATTGTAAACTTCACTCAATATATAATAAATTATTTATATGTAAGAAAGTCAATGTAAAAAATTCTATTTGAAAATTAATAGTAACATTTATTTTAAAGATTCTACGCGGTTATTTGGATTACGGTTATTTGGATTACATTAGTTATTTGATTTTCAAATATAGTAATATATAAAATATAAACAGCATATTTCATTTTTTTTGTAGTTGCCAACTTGCCAAGCTAATTTTTATTCCTTACTTTTAACACAAAATTTTCCGGACCAGTCAAACAAAAAATACACACAATATCGCATATGCTTCACATGTGCGGTTGAAGTTATTTTCAGTAGCTTCCTTTATCTGAAGAGAAGTAATGATGGGTATCATCAATAAACAATGGGTTAATTTGATGAATATAATGGAAAAAATTACACACAAAAAAATATATATATTGGAAAAAATATCAGATTTATAGTAAAAGGGTAGAGAAAGATAGAAAAAAAGGAGAGAAAAAATAATATTGTTAATTGGTGAAATATATATATATATATATATATATATATATATATATATATATATATATATATATTTTGGTACAGGATCAAATTTCCCATCAATAAATACAAATACTGATTCGAGCATAGGGTACACGAACTAGATCAGACTGGCATTTATCAAAGTGGTACACTTGAACTATTCTGTAACAAATAAATCTTAGTAGCTGGAATAACTGCTGAATTTGGGATTAAAAAAACCCTCACGCACAAGAGTTGTGAGCTGAAAAATTGGATAAAATTTATACCAATCTCAATTTTTTTTTATCCCTTCGTTGTTAATGATTCTCAGATTGAGTCATTGTGATATGAGGTCAAAAGTTAGTTTTCTGAAGGCTGACAAGATGGTGAGAGAGCTTCCATCTGCACTTTCCATTTGCCCTTTGAAGCTGAAATCCAGCTGAAGTGTTAACGGCCGGGGATTAAGAGGTGGGTAAGTTGGTAGGCTCTTTCCGAGGGAGGGAAAGGCAAGTAGTCAGTTTCAGGAGCTCAAGAAAGGGATGCTTTAGCTGTTGAGGTGAAGAAGGGAATGGAGGTAAGGCTGGCAACTGAAGTTATATAATATAGTTATTTTCTTATGTATTTTTCTGATATTTTTCTTAAACCCTTAACTACCAGAGCATTGTAAATATTAGGTATCTTGCACCCCCCCCCCCCTCCCTCCCCATGGGAATCCAGGCCGTGTCTCAGTGCTGGTGTGGCTGATCGTCAGAAAAGACCAGCTAAGCATCATCGGCCTTTACCAAACTTTACTCATGAAAGTCTCGGAATGCTCACATTCAATCAATATTAGATTAGATATAGAATTTACTGGCTCTTATTTGTTCACGGCGGGAGGCGTGAACTCTGATTCGATCTGGGTATTCAATCCCGCGTTTGTACAGACTTTTGGGGGTGCCAAGATCCAAAGTCTAGAGGGAAACAACTATTTGATTACTCATGCTTATTCGAAAGCTTTGTTGTTTTAGGATCTGGATATTCTCCCGATAAAAGACAGAATATGATCCTTTTGCAACTCCTTTGGAAAGATTACATGAATGGTATTTTTTTTCATGTATTTCAAATACTTCGTACAGTGCCGAACAAATTATTGGGTGTTCTTTTAGTGGCTTCAGTGCCGGCGCCATAGTTAGCTTGGAAGGCTAAGGGCTTTAGTCGACGTCGATTGATCAGTTTTATATTTGTAACGTTTCTAATTCAAAACCGAACATGAAACTTTGGTTTCATTCGGCAACAAAAGAACATAATATGATTGTCTGGTTGTGAGCAAAGTAAATCAAAAAATTAAAGAAAATATATGGATAAAACAAACAAAAAGTTGTTTCAAGAAACAAAGATGTCCATATGGAAAAGGAAAGCAAAAGCATCTACCGCTCTGATACAGTATTGAAGAGTCAAATAAAACTAGTATCTTCACTCAAACAATTGAACATATAAGAAACCAGTTTTGCTACAAACCACAAAGTATTTTTATTCTTCGTCATAATACCGTAAAAGAAAAACATAAGTCTGATTAATTATACAATAAAATACACAAGATTGCATAGAGATTATTATTCGGCTGATTCGCCAATACCCAAGTTGGTAAGAGATTTGCTTCAGATCAGATCATCTACAAAACATAAGAACCAAACGCCAATCAAATTCAGCAGAATTTTACTTCTTTAAAAAAAAAAATGTCACATTAAACACTGTAAATTTGGTTTCTATCCTTTCTGAAAACATACAGAGAATTGATATTAGAAGAAAAGATGTTTTACCTGGTGCGTAGTTTGTCTGTTAAAATATTATATGCATGATTTCAACAGAAGGGATGTGTTGGACTTTGTAGTAATCTTCTCCTCCTTCGGACAATCTTTTCTTCCATTCCTCTCCCATGTTTTCAACTCTCAAATACTTTAAGGAAGTGATGAATGGCAGCCCAACAGGAAACTCCTTTAGTTTTTTGCAATTATCTATAGAGAGAGTATAAAGAAGGGGCATGGAGCCTTCTTCTACTATCCACTCTTTCAACTTCTCTAGCTCCCCTAAATATAGCTTCTGCAACTGAGGAAACCCACCCCTCGAGCAAACCATTCTCCTCCCACTGAAAGATCCACTCCCTAATTTAACCTCTTTCAGATGCACCAGCTTCTCTAGAATCCACATTGGGTCCTCCTTCAAACCACTCCCGAATAGATACAGGCTTGTTAGGCGGGAAGGGAACTGTAGTTCACCAGAGAGCAAAGGAATATTTGTACTCAACTTCAGCTTGTTGAGTTTATCAAATTCCAATAGAGTGCTCCATTTGTTGGTCCCCATAGGCACTCGTCCTTCTTTCGTCCCCTTAGCCCCTTCGTATACTATATCAATATTTTCCAGGTGTCTCAATCCATGTATCGATGCAGAAAGATTTTCTAAGCTGGTCTCATCAGTTATCTTGATTCCAAGAGTCCTCAATCTGGCCATACCACGAAGATCCTCTAAATCGCAGTACTCCGTTGAGAAATTAACCAAGGTCTCCAAGTTTATTAGATGATTTAATTCCAACTTTCTCTTCTTTCGCCTACACCTTGGTAATGCAAGGTATCTCAATTCTTCCATTCCCAACAAGTAGGTGTGCGTGAGTAAATGAGAACGCCCAGTTACATTTAAATTTAGATAGATCAGCAGCTTTAGATTTTGTAGAGAAGAGGGAAGATGAGATACCCACGCACCTTCTAAGTTCAGATATCTTAAGTGTATGAGCTCTCCAATGCTATCAGATAACTTCCTTTCTTCAAATTTGGCTCCAGGAAGATGTAGTACTCTCAAAAGTTCCAACCTTGTTAAGCCTAAATCCGAAAGGCTCCAAAGTGCTCCATCCTTTTTATCAAATGTATCAATGGACGTATCTTCTGGAACAACCCGAAATAAATTATCTTCAGCCAATAATGAATACAAATCCGACTTCCAGAAAACCACTAGAGATCGAACCTTTGGATTACTAATATCTTTCTCAACATTCAATGTAGTCGGATCATGTGAGACAAACCTCCGTGACTGATAGTGTGAAGTCGGAGAGCTGACACCAACAGTATGTAGGAAATTCTCTTCTTTGGCTTTATACAAACAAATTTCTCTCATCAAGTCATGCAAACGGCATGTCTCAAATCTCCCAGTGGTTTTGTCTATTTCGGATATAACCATATTTCTTCTCACCAACTCCCATATGTAATTATCTCCAACAACTCCAATGCTGTTATCTCGATTGCTGTCTCCAGTTCCATACTTAAGTATTCCTTCTGCAGCCCAGTAATAAGACAGATCTTCAACATTTATTTCATAATCTTCTGGAAAATGGGCTAGGTAGAGGAAGCATAACTTCAGATAAACAGGCAACTCTTCAAAGCTTAGAGACAATATATGGTTAAGCGAATTATTGTTGTCGTCACTGGTTCCACCAACGAGATGAGATCTAATATTCTCAGATAACCGTTCCCAGTTGTGAATTGTGTATTTCTCAGCCAGCAATCCCCCTAACAATCTGATAGCCAAAGGCAATCCCCGACAATGTTCCATCATTTTCTTTCCCATCTTTTCCATCTCCTTATCATCTGGAGTCATTTCTGCACAAATTATAAAACAAATAAATAATATTTCATTAAAATGTGATAATAAGTTATCTGATGTCTTGCGATCATTCCAAAACATATCTCATTTGAATTCTTACCAGATGCATCTTTTCTGGGCATCGCTATACTTTTGAAAAGTGTCCAACTGTCTTGATCAGATAGGCATTCTGGTTTAAAGTCTTTATATGTTTCTCCAGGTCCTGCGACTCGTTCATTTCGAGAAGTAAGTAGCACCTTCGAACCTGTATAACATTTAACGTTTGACTATTATATATTTATATAACACGAAAAAACATAATGAGTTATATTTGTACCATAACATATGAGGTTATCACCTGCTTTGTGTGGAAATATTCGCTTGATCAAGTCCCAATCTTTTTTATTCCATATGTCATCTAATACGATTAACGAGTTTGATGTTTCTAATAGTTCAAAGAGTTCGCCTTGGAGGGCAGCTCTTGTCATCTTCTGGATTTCCTTTTGCTGTTCTTTGGATCTGAAATTCTGCAAGATTGCTTGCCACACTTTGATATGATCACAAACATGGGAAACACAGACCCATGCGAGTCTATCAAACTTCTTTTTAACAAGGTTGTCATGAAAAACTTGTCTAGCAAGGGTGGTTTTCCCAAGACCACCCATCCCGGTTATGGAAACAACTTGAATATCATCTTGCTCCACCAAATATCCTAGTAATGTCTTAACATTTGCTTCCATCCCCACAAGATTGCCTTCGTGAATTTTTGGATATTCTTGTCTTTGTGGAGAAGGTTGTGGATCCTTTACATCGTCAATTCTCTGGTGTACCTTAAAATCTTTCATATCACGAACTGCTTTCTTGATCTCCTCACTTAAGCTTCTAATTTCTAATGCAATATTCCTGCGTTCCGGAACAAAGCGCGCAATACCACGTTTTCCGAGTACATCTTTTAGACGAGTGCGTTCAATTGTATCTTCAGCGTCAAGAACAATCTCATTGATCCTTTCCACACAGCTTCTCACCACTTCATCTGTATGCTTTTTTGCGTTTGCATCTTTCAAAAATGACTTTAACGTGTTTAGATCAGTTTTTAGCTCATTAACTTGATCTTCAACTCCCTTAAATTGTTCGTATTCATGGCTCAGTAGGTCCCATAGCTTTTCTATTGCAAATGACACAAGTTCCCCAGACATAATGGATCCTGCTTTAAGTAGTAAGAAAATAAGAATCAAGTTACGTAGTGTTGAACGAATACTTATAATCACATCCCTAAGAGGTCAACCAAAGCAATATTGGATTTACATATTGCTTCTTTTTTTTTTAAATAGTTGATGTTGGAGACGGGCTTGCAGACTCTCTTAAAACCCTGCCTGAATTTATATCGGCCAATCTAAAGTGAGGGATGAGCGTTTTTTAGTGAGGAAGAATGCAGCAGAAGCTACTGTCAGATCTTTAATTATCGAGTCTCTAAAATGTGCCACTCTAATTCGTGCCTTAAGGCCAATTCCATTGATTACTTTAAGGACCTTTTGACAGCTTTTCTAAATCATTAGGGCATCTCCAACCCATACCTATTTTTTCCTCTATAATTCTCACAAAAATAGAGTAACTCTATTATAGAGTAAGTTTTACTCCAATGGTTTACTCTATTATTGGAGATGGTCTTAGTAATGCTGCATTACTCAATATTCATTGTGGACGGAGCATTGATGAGCTGTACAAATTGTGATCGAGATTGATTGGTTTTTGATGCAGAGAAATATTTGGATATATTTCAAATATCTTAATTATCTAAATTATTATTTATTCTGGTATTTATCTTAATTAGTTATAATTATTTTAAGGATTTTTAATAGTTTTAAGTTTATTTGGTTTTTATATAAATAGTCGTTTATGCCTAGAGTTGTATTCAGTTGATTGATTATTAATAAAAGTTAAGAGATTTCTCTTTGTTGTTCCTTGCTTTCGGTAGATCATTAGTGATCTCAACGAATTTAAGAAGACATTGATCTTAGGTATTTTTAGACTAAATAAGATTTTTTTGTTATTATTCTAGTTTTCCGGATATTCTCAGAATCAACGGATTTCTAGTTCTATCCTATAAAGCTTCCGCTACATCAGTTTTACTATGTGAATCAGTCTTTTTTGTGGTCTTTTGGTGTGTTTTAGTGATTTTACAGATTACGGGTTTGTTTGTTAGGAAATGACGCGAATAGATGAGAACTTGGATCTTAAAGAGAGCATTGAAATTAAATGAAGTTGAAATGTGGGAAGGATCATATGATCTAGGATTTTCAAGGTTAACTTAAAACCCATCAACTAAGTTTGTTCTTGGTAAAAAACCTCAAACTAAGTATTTAACGAAAAAATTCTCAAACTAATTTTATTTTGATGAATTAAACCCTAACAAGTCGAATTACCATTACTACCGGTAAATCTTAGTTTAAGGGTTTCTACATTAAGTTAACATAGTTGAGGGGTTTTACTATTAAAAATAAAAAAAAACTCAAAATCTTATAATATTCTCTAAGAATTAATAACTTAAATTTTCAAAATTAACATTTTTAAATTTTTTTTTGAATACATGAGTTTGATGTGTTTTTAACATCAAAATTATATTTGTATAAATTAAAAATTTAAAACCCCAGAAAATATAATAAACATTATCTAAAGATTTATTATTACATTTTTATTAGAAAATATATAATTTTATTATATTTTCTTGTTTTTACATTTTTAATCTTTTAGTAATTTTATTACATGTAAATCTTTAGATAATTTTTTCTTATATTATCTGGATTTTTACATTTTTAACTTATACATATATGCTGTTGATGTTAAAAAGACATCAAACTCATATATTTACAAAAAAAATGCTAATTTTGAAAATTTAAGTTACTAATTTTAAGATAATACTATAAAATTTTGATTTTTTATTCTTTTTATTGGTAAACCCTTCAACTATGTTTACTTAATGTAGAGACCCCCTTAAACTAAAGATATACCGGTAGTAATGGTAATTATGACCTGGTAGGGTTTAATCCATTAAATAAAGTTAGTTTGGGGTTTTTTTGGTTAAGTATTAAGACCATCTCCAATGGTTCACTCTATTTTTTACTCTAAAATAGAGTGACTCTATAATAGAGTTGTGATATATTCCAATGGTACTCTATTTTAGAGTGAAAAATAGAGTGATGAACAAACAAAAAACAACTTACTCTATATATAGAGTAAACCCATTTTTTACTCTATTATAGAGTGGAAAATAGAGTACCATTGGAGCATTTTTACTCTAAACTCTATTTTAGAGTGAAAAATAGAGTGGGGTTGGAGATGCCCTAAGTTTGAGGTTTTTTACCTAACTAAACTTAGTTGAGGAGTTTTAACGTTAAAAATACTATGATTTATTACATATGGATCGATGAAAGAGCAAGATGGTGGTTTTAGTTGTTCCTGCGCCAAAGAAGAATGAGAAGAAGCCCAAAAAAAAGCAAAAAAAAAAAAAGAAAGAACATAACCTCCAATCCAATGCTCAATATCAAAAATCTGCCAGAAGCATTAGATCAGTCTATTTAGAATTTTGATTATCGTCAGTTTAACACACGATCACCACATCTCTGATCTATGTATCGGTCAATCTCGTGCAAGAAACATAATAGCACCATGGTAAAGATCAATCTAGTGCTTAATATCAAGAATTTGTTGAAGGCACTAGATCGGTCGATCCAAAAATTTATAGCAGTCATTTTGACACTAGATCAACTATCCCAGGACTACAGATCGATCTATCCGACGCAAGGAATCAAAGGAAAATGATCCATGGAAGATATATAGACTGTGAGGTTTCATCAAAGCCCATTAGATTTGTTCAACGTTAGGCCGGCTTACACAAGTTGCACGTAGACAATTTATGGGCTTAGTCGATGAAGGCCATTAGATTAAATGCAACATAACAGGTGTGTTAGGTCAAGTACAATAAACGGTTCTTCTTTTTCAGCCACAAGAGATCAAGCTTCAGAGAGAAACAAGTTGCACAAGAGAGACAGAGACATTAGTATAACTATACGCATATAAAGAACATTGTTGAGCTCATATTGTTCTAGCTTAAAGGCCTTGAGACTAATCGTGTCTTCTTGGTGTTTCTAAACCATCACGATTCTATACGTGATTGGTTCTTGTAAACTCTTATTGAGAGAAAAGTTGCACAAGAGAGACACAGACATTAGTATAAGCATAGAGAACATTGTTGAGCTCATATTGTTCTAGCTTAAAGGCCTTGAGACTAATAGTGTCTTCTTGGTGTTTCGAAACCATCACGGTTCTATAAGTGATTGGTTCTTGTAAACTCTTATTGATCTAGTAAAGTTTGGAGCAAGAGTTCTCCCACAAGACGTACCGGTTAGAGGTCGGGAACTCGTTAAAGTTGCTTGTGTTCATTAAGCTTAACTTACAAGTAACAAGTTGATTGCTTAGGTTTGAGATTCACACAAGGCTGAAATCCTAACATAGACTGGTCCATGTTTTGTAGATTTACTGATCTCGTGTGTTGCAAATCCACTTAACATAAACCAACCCGAATCCGACAAAAGAGTACCATTTATACCTGAATACATAATAAATCAAGAGACTCGTATTTTTATGTATTATATTCACTTTTCTTTTCTTTTCTGAGTTCTGGAGAAGCCACTGAGATTTTGTAAACATATGGAGAAGATCTCCTCTTCTTCTCAATATGGAGAAGTTTTCAGAACCCTCTGGCTTATTATGTTCAATCTCTTGATGTTTATATGAATTGACCGTATAAATCAATGTTATTAACAAAATCGCACTTATATAAATTGACTGTCAGAGTGTTAGTCATCTATTAATTTATCAATACGATATTGTTTTGGATAAATTTTGTAAAATTAAAAATTAATTTTCTTGGAGGTTTGAACTATTTCACAAGTGGACAAGTAAGAGCATATTAACTGCTAGACAAAGTAACATTCTTGTATAAATTATGTAAACATTAACTTATATATAAGTTTTAGTTTAATCAAATAAATGTTATCAAATTTTTATTTTTTTAGTTTTATCAAATAAATAAATAGTTATTTATATTTTTAAATTTAACTTTAAAAATCATTGTTTTACATATTTAAATTATTTATTATTAATTTAAATATTTATTTTATAGGATTGCTAAAAAAATTGAAATATATTGTAAAATTTTAAATTTTGTGTTCTTTATTTATATAAAGTTACATTTTAAAATACCATTAAAGAAATAGTTTAAATTAATAACATTTTAAAAAAAAACTTTATTTTAAAATTTGACAATCAATATATATATAAGCACGATTTTGAAAGTTTATGTAGTAGTTATCAAGAATGGTGTCTTTTTGATAAATTAACTGATGACTAGCACCTTGACGGTCAGTGTATATATAAGCACAATTTTGAAAGTTCATGAAATATTTTTAAATTATTGTTTAGTTAAATATGTAATATGCACTACTATAAAGTTTGGAAAGAAAAGAGCACGACGCATAAAGTTCAAGTAGTATTTTTGAATTTTTGTTAGTTCACTATGGAATATACACTGCTATAAAGTTTGAGAAAGAAAATGCAGAACGAGTAAAATTCACGTTGAAACAAAAAATATTGATATCTTCGTAGGAATCACCCAGGTACTCGTAATACCTAAAAGAAGAAGAAAAAAAGTTAAGGAATGGTTTCGCAATGTTGAACAAATTATTTTTAACTGGTAAAAAACTCTCGAAGAATCAAAAGTTGGAATTGCTTCCATCCAATTTTATGGGATACCAGAAACATGGCATCAATCATTATTACAAGAAGAAGATTACAAAAAAAGTTGTTGTTAGGAATTGGATAACGTATAAGAATCCGCTCATAGAAGGATTTGAGGAGGTGTATTAGATGATCCTATAGCAAAGTTGAAAGAACTGAATGAAACAGATTGCTGATAGATATCACAGTGATAGAAGTTTTGGAATAGGTGAAGCAGTCTATGTGAAGCTTCAGCCATATATGCAGGGCCGGCCTATGGCTGAAGCAGGAGAAGAATGTGCTTAGGGCCCACTTAAATTTTTATTTTGTTTCTTATGAAATTTGTGAAGCTTCAGCCATATATGCAGGGCCGGCCTATAGCGGAAGCAAGAGAAGCATGTGCTTAGGACCCACTTAAATTTTTGTTTTGTTTCTTATGAAATTATCATATATTTTCATAATTATTATTGAGAATAATGAGAGTAGAAGATGGGAAGAATATTGTATCTCTATTATTAAAAGAGAAGTACACATTAGAAAATACCTCTTAGTTTTTAAAGTTAATTACTCTTCCATGCCACTAAGAATTAAATTGAATTTCTTATTTTAATGTTTATCTTTTTCAGTTGGATTAATGTGTTTTCCTTATTCAAATATAAACTTAATGTCATTAAATGAACCTACCTATTTTAATGCTTGTTTTTTCCAGTTAAATTAATGAGTTTTCCTTAATCAAATTTAAACTTAATGTCATTAAATGAACCTAAAAATACATCATATTTAACGTAGCTTATTACGGACGAGTACAGCCTAATAATGAACTTGAATTTTATTTTTACGAAAACGTGAATCACTTGACATATGTAATATTTAAAATATATTAACTACAATATAACAAATGCATATAACCTAACTATATTTTAGTTTGAAATGATCATGCTCAAGTTTTATATAGTCAAGTTACATCATGCATCTATCGATGTACAATATTCAAACCACCTATAGTTTTCGTTTTCTTTATAGGATGTATCAACCAACCAATCATCCTATTGATTTTCTAAGCTTTATAAAAAACAAATCAATAAATACAAACTCAAAATTCAATATCTTTTATTAATCAAAACAGAATATCTTCAATGTGGTATCTTTAATGTACCTATCCTTTATATACTAAAACACAAGTCACTTGAGCAATAAAATTTTGCCACATGTCATTATTTTACGAATAAAAAACTAATTGATTATCAACATAAGGATTAAAAAAACATCGCAAATAAACCAACTGAAAAAAGAAATGTCTCCAATCAAAAAAAAGCTCCACGAACCACGATCTCTAATTTCTTAAAACTGTAAAATCTTAAATCCCTAAATTTTCTCTAATAAACACCTTATTTCATGGCACAATTATAGTTTAAGTTTCTTGATTGTAGTTGCAAGATCTCAAATAATAAGAATTTGCTCTCTTATTATTAATCTTAAGGAAAATCCTCTCAAAACCTTAAGCTCACACTCACAATCCTAAAACTCTCACGGTTGCAACAACTCTGCAACTCTCTTTATATAAGAAAAGATATCTCCTAATCTTATTAGTAAAACCTATTATAGATAACTCCAAATCCTCTTAGTAAACCATATCTCGGTGGGATTAGGATAACTTGATTCCCAAGCTAATTCAAGCTTACTCCAACATTCTCCCCCTTAAGCTTGAAACCATTTCTTGCCAAGTCTTCAACGCCAACTAACCTTCTCATCTCTTTGTATCGAATCCTTGCGAGTGCTTTCGTTAAGATATCTGCTCGTTGCTCGCTTCCTGCAATGTGATGAACCTCTATCAAGTTGTTGTCCACGCATTCTCTTATGAAGTGGTATCGTCTATGGATGTGTTTGCTTCGACCGTAAAACACCGGATTCTTAGTGAGAGCTATAGCTGATTTATTGTCAATGTAGATCACCACTTTCTCACACGGCTTTCCAATTATCTCACTAAGAAGATCTTGAAGCCAAATAGATTTTTTTGCTGCCTCAGTTGCTGCCATGAACTCTGCTTCACAAGACGATAGAGCCACCGTTTCCTGCTTCTGAGAACACCAGGTGATAGGCGAGTCAAGGAAGTAGAAAACGTGGCCAGTAGTGCTCCTTCCATCGTCATCATCAACATTGTGGCTTGCGTCGCTGTATCCACTAAGCTTCGGGTTGTCTCCTTTCTTGAAAGTAAGTCCATGAGACCGGGTTCCCTGTAAGTAACGAAGAATCTGTTTGATAGCTGCTGCGTGTGAGGTCCTTGGCTCTGCCATGTACCTACTCATTACCCCCACAGAGTAGGAGAGATCAGGTCTGGTGTGCAAAAGATATCTGAGACAACCGATATTTCTTCTGTACTCCTTCTCATCTACTCGTCCTTCATCACATGCCTTAGAAAGCTTCAGACTTGGGTCCATAGGAACATGAACCATGTTACAGTCTTGCATTCTCGTTTCCTCCAATATCTTTTTAGCGTATCTCTCTTGCTTCAAAGTGATTCCTTCATCGTGTTGTTCGACCTCAATACCTAGGTAATATGTGAGCTTTCCTAAGTCACTCATCTCAAACCGTGCTGACATTCCCCTTTTAAACTCGATGACCAATTCCATGCTTGTTCCTGTTACAAGAAGATCATCAACATACACGGCTACGAGAAGTAAATGTTCTTTGTCTTGTCGTCGATACAGAGCTGGCTCCTTAGCAAACTTAACAAACTTCAGTTCTCCAAGCACTTTATTTAACTTTTCATTCCAAGCTCTTGGAGCCTGACGCAATCCATAGAGAGCTTTGTTTAGCTTATATACTCTGTTCTCTTGTCCTTTGACTTCAAAGCCTTCCGGTTGAGCAACATAAACCTCTTCCTTTAGATCGCCGTGAAGAAATGCAGTCTTAACGTCTAGATGATGCACTTCCCAACCCTTAGAAGCAGCGAGTGATAGTATAAAGCGGACGGTCTCAATGCGTGCGACAGGGGCAAATACTTCATCAAAATCGATGCCGTGACGCTGAATGTAACCTTTTGCTACCAATCTTGCTTTATACTTGTTGATGCTTCCATCAGAGTTACGTTTCACTTTGATGATCCACTTCAGACCAATTGCTTTAGCTCCAGCAGGAAGATCAGTTAGATCCCACGTCTTGTTTTTCTCTATTGATGATATCTCATCGTCACACGCATCACGCCAAACTTTCTCGAGTTTTGCTTCTTCAAAACTCCATGGTTCACTGTTAACACTTAGTAGCAAGCGTTCTCCTTCGACTTCTGCCAATAGAACGTAATCATCTAGGTAGCTTGGCTTCCTAGTTTCTCTTTGGGATCGTCTCAACCCCGTTTCAGCACTCTCTTCATCGTCATCTTCGATCTCAACTTGATCTTCGGTCTCATGATCCTCTGTTTCCTCTGTTTTTATTACTTCACCTCCGTCCACCTTATCAATCTTGCTCTCACGATTCATCTCATCACCTTCATTGATTCCATGGTTTCCATATTCTCCGAACTCAACGTTGAGTGGCTCTACACTTTCTTCTCTCTCACAATTCTTCCAATCCCAACTTTTGTTTTCATCGAAACATACATATCTGCTTACCACCACCTTTCTGTTTATTGGATCAAGTAATCGATACGCTTTCGATCCTGGTTCCGTACCGAGATGTATCAGCAGTCGAGATCGATCATCTAACTTCTTTAGGTGACCCTTTTCAACCTTAGCATAAGAGACGCATCCAAAAACCCGAACATGATCAAGTCTTGGCTTGCTTCCTTTGTACGCTTCGTATGGTGTTGTGTTCACGAGCACCCGTGTTGCTACTCTATTAATGATGTATGTAGCGTGCCTTACTGCTTCACCCCAGAGATAATTAGGCAGGCTCATATGTTTCAAGATGCTTCTAGTCATGCCTAAAAGGGTTCGGTTCCGGCGTTCTACAACCCCGTTTTGCTGCGGGGTGTATGGGGCTGTGAGCTGTCTCGCAATTCCATTGTTTTCACAGTAAGATTGAAACTCGCTTGAAACAAATTCTCCTCCTCTATCGGTTCTAAAAGTAGCAATGGTAGTTCCTGTCTCTTTCTCAACGATCGCTTTGAACTTTCTGAACTTATCAAACGTCTCTCCTTTCTCCCCAAGAAGTATAGACCACATGTATCGAGAATAATCATCAATGGGTGTTATTGGGCCACAGAGGTCTCCATGTATAAGCTCAAGTGTTCTCTCAGCTCTGAAAGATGTTGCTTGCGGAAAGGGTTGTCTTGCTTGTTTTCCAAGTAAGCAGCTTGAACAAGTCCCTTTTTCGATTACAATCTTAGGTATACCCAAGACGAGTTCCTTGCTGATCATTGACCTCATTGACTCTCTGCCTATGTGTCCCAATCTTTCATGCCATCGTTCAGATTCGCTTGATACTGAAAGCTGTAAACATCTCTCAGTAACGATGTCGATGATGACTTTATATAAGCGGTTTTGTGATCTCTTTGTTTTTGTTATCAGCTTGCCATCTTTATCTCTTAGCGTAAGATACTCGTCTCTCATTCTCACGTCACAACCGGCTTCCGTAGCTTGTCCAAGACTAATTATATTACTCCTAAGGTCTGGTATGTAGTAGACATCAGACAAGAGTTTCTTTCCTCCATCTTTACTGTAGAATAGGATCGAGCCCTTGCCTTTAATGTCAATGCGCGAATCGTCTCCAAACCTTACTTTTCCTGTGATAGTTTCATCAATCCGTTTAAAATACTTGCGGTTGCCGGTCATGTGGTTGCTTGCTCCATTATCTAAGTACCATACGTTGTCTTTGCTTGCCTCAAACTCTTTAGGATTAACATTCTTCTCATTAAGGTACACAACCTCTTGCATCATTAACTCTTCTGCCTCAAGTGTGCTTTCATCTTTAGTCTCGGTGACTTCTTGTAGTTTCAGAAGTCGATCAGGACAAGTTGATGCGTAATGTCCATGCTTGTCACAGCGGAAACATTGGATCTTTGACATGTCAAAATTCTCTTGGTAGCGATCGTTGTAGCGATCGTTATACCTACCTCGTCCTCTTCCGCGGTTATAGTAACGTCCACCACGTCCACGACCTCTATAGTTGTTATAACCCTGATTATATGAGTTCGAGGTAGGTTGAGATTCGTTGTTTGCGTACATGAGTTTGTTTTGTGTTTCCTCTGTTTCTTCTTCTTCTTTCACTCTATCTTCATAAGCCTTTAATCTCCCGATGATATCTTCGAAGGTTGTGGTCTTGAGGTCAAGAACTTGCTCTAATGACGCAACAATGTGTATGAACTTCTTTCTAGGAAGACTAGATAGAAATTTTTTCACGAGTTTGTGTTCTTCGATGGTTTCTCCCAGAGCGATTGACTTTGATGAGATTTCTGCTAGCTTTCCAACAAAATCATCAATGGTGTCATTATCTTTCATCTTCAGTCTCTCGAATTCTGCCATTAACGTCTGTAGTCTTGCTTCACGAACTCGTTCTGCGCCCATGTACCTTGATTTTATTGCGTCCCAAACTTTCTTTGCTGTATCGAGATCACCTACTTGTAGCACAAGTACTTCAGGTATGGATTGAAAAATTAGGGCTGTGGCCATGTCATTCTTCTCTCCGACATCTGACTCGCTTTCCACCGCATCCCAAACTTTGTGTACCTTTAATAACAGCTTGATCCTTATTACCCAGACCGTGTAGTTAGTTGTCGTGAGCATAGGACACTTTATTGTGGAGGAGGAGCCTCCTCCTTCCTTCGGTTTCGAAACAACGATGTCTCCCATGATGATTTCTTCACAGTTCCTGGAAGCTCTGATACCAAATATAGTTTAAGTTTCTTGATTGTAGTTGCAAGATCTCAAATAATAAGAATTTGCTCTCTTATTAATCTTAAGGAAAATCCTCTCAAAACCTTAAGCTCACACTCACAATCCTAAAACTCTCACGGTTGCAACAACTCTGCAACTCTCTTTATATAAGAAAAGATATCTCCTAATCTTATTAGTAAAACTTATTATAGATAACTCCAAATCCTCTTAGTAAACTATATCTCGGTGGGATTAGGATAACTTGATTCCCAAGCTAATTCAAGCTTACTCCAACAACAATTTCAAACTGTTTCATCTATAATTTATTTATTCACTATCTTCTATCCCTCTCTCTTATTCTATGTCGTTTGTTTCTTCGTAATTTATTTGGGTTTTGAGTGTTGCAACAATAACTATATAGCTTATGACTTCCTTATGTCCAAGATCGGTGTTTCTTCTTAAAGCAATACTCTCATATTCTTTTTGTTCAGCTTCAAGTTGTTTTAATAGATTATTCATAGGAAGACTAAGGGACAACGAGGCTGGGCATATAGATTTTAAAAATCTGAAATGGAAATACAAAGTTAATATTTTATCACTTTTCTTTTAGTTAACTATGCAAAGTTTCAGCGTTATTGAGTTTTTTTGGGTAAATTGTTTCGTATATTATGGATATAGTACAAAAGAAATGGTGCTCATCTTTCCTATTAAGAACGTGAAGATGGAGAGAAAAAAACGTGAAGATGGCATATCGGTGGTGCTGTGTAGACTGAGATTAAGGTAATATTTTATAGAGTAGCTTATTTTGTAAATTGTTATAATTTTCTAGATATGTTATATATCCACAATTTATGACTTTATGTATATATATGAACACTCTTCAACATCTCTTGACACGCGGTAATATGAGGAGATAATCTGTGTGGGGTTGGTATTTTTGACTCTAAGATGTAATAGCAATACATGTTAAATTTATATGATAATTTGATATAAAAATAAGTATTTTTCCCCGTACGCAGTACGGGACTGACACTAGCTAAATATAGAAACTGTAACCATAATTATACTAATTATAAGAATAGATTTGATTCCAACCAATTGATCTATTACTTTGGTAATTGATTTGCTTGCAGAAGAAAAAATAATAAATTTAAAATTTGTAAGAATATAAAGATATAGAGATTCCAACCAGTTGCCTATATTTGCGTATGATTTTCGCATAATAAGCTTCAAATTGAACATTGAAAAAGATAGAGAGATTTTTTTAATCTCTTGCCGACACAGAACTTAAACAAAACGAAGAGTTAAAGGTAATTTTTTTTTTGTTACACTTCCCAAAAAAACGGTTACAACATGGGCTTTCATAATACGGCTTTTTAATATATTAATGTTATGAACATTTAATAATTATCTTGACGAAAAACAAAGACTATAAATAATTTATTATTAATAAAATTATGAAATTATTTACAATTTGATGACTAATTCATCGCCCTTTTTATATGTTAAATTTTTCATACAAGTTTAAAAATCATTGTATTTCCTTTAAATATGTATAACTGATTTATAATCTTTTATGCCATACTAAGTCATAATATAATATTTCTTCATATTTTACATTAATAACCATTGTTTTTATATATTGTCTACAATTCTCTAATTACGTCTATTTGTTCAATTTTTTATATGATATTGAATATTCGCCGTAAATAAATGGTTTAAGATGCCAAAAAAATATTTAGTTGGTGAATATAATACATCAAATATTACAAATACATCATTTAGTTAAATAAATAACCAAAAACCAAAAATTTATATCCGGTCTAATTTAGCTTTATATTACACACGTTTTATATACTACTATGATTACTCAAACTAGGCTAGATATAAATATACGAGAATCTAATAATAAAAACATAATATATTTACATCATAATTATGATATAGTCCAATATCTTCAACATCTTTCTATACGCCCCTCAAGCTCAAGGCGGATAAAGTGTAAACGGAAGCAACGGCTTGAGATTGACTTGCAGATTCGAAGTTGTGATAGGAACATGTGAGTTATGGTGGCTAGATTGCTCGACACTGAGAGAGATGGACCTGTAGATGGAGGATGGTGTGAAGCAAGGTGGTGTAGATGAATATGCAGATTGTAGACTCGTCCGGAGTGTAAGGCTTGAGACCCACGCTTGCGCAAAGAGATCTCGGAAAGCTCATGCGAAGATCGGCTGATCTTGTGACGGTGATTGAGATCCAAGGTTAGTATTAGGGATAAATGTTCCACATCGGATATTGGAAGGGATCCTTAGCAATATATAAGATGGATGGACCACTCCACTTAGCACCAATTGGTTTTAGGTTGAAAGCCCATCTAGCTTAACATGGTATCAGAACCCGATCCACGCAGTCCAACCCGATCCACATCGATCTGGCCCAAAGTTGGCCCATCGATCCTTGCCCGAACATTCCGAGATTGACGCTCAAAAGCCATCATCTCGAGGGAGCGTATTAGAGATAAATGTCCCACATCGGATATTGGAAGGGATCCTTAGCAATATATAAGATGGTTGGACCATTCCACTTAACACCAATTGGTTTTAGGTTGGAAACCCATCTAGCTTAACAGTTAGTAGATCCAGTGTACCAACGGCAGTGGTGATGGTGGGAGGTGATCATTTGTGATTATTGATTTAAAATGAAGCGATATGATGCTTGTTGAGTAAGGAGCAGAGATCAAAGATCTCGTTGTTAGGCATCCTTAAGTGACTTGAGTTGCCGCAAACGTTAAAAAGCCTAGAGTTGCCATGGAAATTGTTGTCTGGACGAAGAAGATTTTTTTTTTAAAGAAAATTTAAATAACAAAAATCTAAATAAATAGCTAATAAGTTTTCAGAAAATATAAAAATTTTATTTTTATTTTCTTTTATAGGAGAAAACTGTTTTTTTTTTTTTGCAAAAGAAACAAAAATTTAAATGACCAAAATGGTTTTAGAATCCAGAGGCATGTGATATGCTTGAATTGTAGAAGCACTAGGCCTGGATTCAGAAGTCTATAATAGACTTGGACAATAAGAAGCTCATTGGCTTAGATTCAAAGGTTCATGATGAACTTGAATAGTGAAAACATTTAGTTTGATAAAAATAACATAAAAAGAGGCTCAATGGCTTGAAAACGAAAAATAAAGAAGATCTGTGGCTTGAAGAGCAAAAAAAAAACAGGAACGGAACCAATCGTTAGATCATTGTGGCTCTGATAGAATGTTAAGTTAGATGGATTTCCAACCTAAAACCAATTGGTGATAAGTGAATTGTCTCATCTATCATATATATTGATTAGGATCCCTTCCAACTAGCGATGTCGGACTTTGTGTCTAATAATTATCACCCATGTTTATAGTTTTGTCTTTGGGTCAGAATCTCTGTTTATAGTTTAAGCATGACATTTTGTGGTTTAACTTTTTCCTCCATCATTTTCCTGCATATATGTGATGCAGTCTTTTTTGTTCGAACGATGATTCTCTTTATAGAGAATCCTCTATTACAAATGATCTTGGTATATGTTGTTCTAGCTGCGACACTAGCTAATTAACGCGCTTCATACGTAAATGTCTTTAAAGATGAAATTCACATTTATTTGCAAATAATAGCACCAATCAAACTACCAGAAATTTCTAAGGACAATGTTTTACTGTGAAGACTTGAGAGAAATAAATAAACAAAAGAAAATAGAGATCTTATTCACAGCAAACAAAGAAATTTGCTAAGGAAAAAAAAAAGGAAAGAAACCAGATCGATAACATTAAAAGAAAAATGACTAACCTCTTGATGCCGCCTGGGAAGAATAGAGAGATTCTAGCTCTTTCGTTCCTCCAAACAAAAAGATTTAGGTTTATGTTTTCAAAGTTAAAATATCCCGTTCTTCTGGTATTTTTCTTAGATTTCTAGCAACTTGTGGTGTATCTTCTTATCCATTAACCTCACATTCTATGGCTCAGACTTTACAACTCTCCACAGACAACAAGGAAACTACGTAACTGTGTGGTACTCGTCTTCCATATTTGTACTCGCAGCAACTTGTTGTGTGTCTTCTTGCCCATCAATATCATAATCGATGGTTCAGACTTTTCAACTCACCACAGACAACGCTGTACTCGTCTTCCTCTTAACTCTCCACAGAAAAACTCCATATGTTGTGGACCTTCTTGACGCGGACTACGTAGTTTTTTTCTACCTTTCTTTTCTTATCTTCATTGCAGAAATTATTTTCACTCCCTCTTATCAGCCTCTTAGAAACAGTTTTAGGTTTAGGCTGTTATATCTTCTTTTTTTTTGTTAGGCTGTTATATCTATATACATATTATTATTATTTCCTAAGATGATACAATATATAATTGATCAATAATTAAAAAAAAAATTCCCTTTCGATTTGAAGTTATATATATGTTTGTAAGACTCCTCTGCTAAAAGTTCAATACATTTATTTTGACATTGACAAAATGTATTACAAAATAAAAACAAATGCAGAGTATTCCGTATGAATTATGGTAAGAAACATCATCATCCCATATAGCTGAAAAAATTGATGGAGATATTATTTCATACCATATCGAGTTCAGAAGGATCTTGATCATTGACATCAAAGATAATAGCAGCTGTTTCTACCTCATGTGATCTTGCAATGTTTATATTAGCATCAGCAGTGGCAACCGTGTTTGTGTACATATCGTTTGTATCTGCAACCTTCTTTTTAGCATCATCCATTGTATCAGCTTGTTGGCTACAACCTGCTGAATCCTTTCTCAAAGTTTTTTTGGTCTTTTCTCTATGATCACATTTGGCATCTAGCATAACATGCCTTTTCCTGCTGACAAACAACAAATCAAACATTCTTTAGAACGAATGTGCTTAAAGATAGTGCGGTGCGAGCATCCAAAGGTGCCCTTAAATGTAGAAGGTGGATTACATCACTCCACAAGGCCCACCAGATAGCAGGTCCAGTCCATCATAATTAGATATCAGCTCGGCTCCACGAACTGAGCGACGAAACACCAATTCAAACTTTTAGCCGGCTCAAGCAGGCAACTAAAAGCAGATCGTCTCAGCGGCTTAACTCAAACGGCCTAACTGTTCGTCCCGATGGGCTGAAACCAATCAAACAAGGCGACCTAGGGTAGGGTAAGGAGAAGTAACGACCGACTATATAAGGAGACAAAGAGACATCAAAAAAGGGATCTGAAATCAACTACACACACCTTGCGGCTAGAATTAAAGTTTTACTTCTTATTCTTGCCGACTTGTACTTTTATGGTGTCACCAGCTTGTTTCACCGCTTGTTTCCTTATTTGTAAACCGACAAAACTTCTTCTGATCTAATAAAACATCTTTGTTACTAACCCACCGACGAGTTTCGTCTCTCTCACTTGTTTCTGACCAAACTCGGTACAAACATTAGCGACTAAAAATTATATACCGCCACGTAATTATAATTCATTAACTAGTTCATATAGTAAAAACAAATGAAAAGTTCAACTACTAAAAAATAAAAATAAAAATAATAAATATTTTAAATGATGAGCTTAAAAATAATAAAATAGCCAACCAAATATATTTTTTTTTACATGACACAACCAGATTTTATTTATTGTATTGCTTTTTACCAATTAAAAATGAGTATATACCAGTTTGGTTGCTTATAATATACTTTTTTTCCAAGTATCATAAAGCCTTAATTTTTTTTTAACATTTTTCTATATTTTTATTAATTGAGTTTAACTAGATGAATATTAAAAATTTGCGATTTATTATTTTTAGAAAACTGGATGCTCTAAGCCAATGCTTCAATTTTGAACTTTGAGGCACGGCTCTGCTTAAAGAGAAACTATAACCTCGATGAAACATTAAAGACAACTAATACCAACACTTGCATACTACTTAAGCTTTGGGTCTGCCGTTTGAATAGAGCTCTGTATTTTTAAAGCAATACACTTTGTATTACCTTTCCATCAATAATCGTTTCTATAGTGGAACCTAAAGGCACTTTTCATTAACCCTGGCTTGAAACCCGTTTTTCCTTGATCAATCTAGCCAATGTTCAAAAGGATATTCTCTCTTACCTGCAATAAAAACCATAAACAACAACTGAGTGATTTTTTTTTTTTTTTGAATGAATGAATGATCGCAAAAAACATCTGTTACAATCAATGCATCGTTTGTGTGGAAATAAATAGAGAGCTATATAAACTTTTACAAAATAATCTACTCGCAAACCAGAGGCTCATGGCAGCCTCGGGTCTCTTGGCTCATCTTCCTTTAATCGAGGTGATTAGATCCCTGACCAATTTATCAAGCAGTGCCGCAAGAACTGGTGGAGCCTTTGAAAGCTCTCCCACTCGTCTCCTATTTCTTTCATGCCACAGAGTATAAACTGTTGCCTGGAAGCAGTACCGAAGAATAATGGTAAGAGTTTTATCTTGTAATCCAGCTACCAGGACTAGTAGTAGCTGATTCCACTCGTTTGAGTAATCCACTCCCAAGGATGTTTCGAATAACTTTGCGCCACACTTCTTCTGAATACGAGCATGTGAAGAACAGGTGATCCCTGGTCTCCATAGGATCATTACACAACCAGCATTTTGTTACCGCATGTGAATTCCATTTAAGCATGCGATCACCCGTAGAGAGGCTGTTATTATGGACAGCTATCCATACAAGCATCGCGTTCTTTGGAGTGATTCTTGAAACCATACACCTACCCACCATGGAACCTTGGGAAATACCATTCTCGTTAGGTTCCAGGTTTCTGTTGTGCTGAATCCCGCTTGTACCTTCCAGCACCATTTATCTTCTGATTGCGTTAGACCTCTTGTTCTCATATCAAGAATTATCTTATCTATTTGAACCAGAGAACTTACTCTGTGCCTTTGACCTCTACGACTGAATTGCCATCTCCACAGTTGAATTAATCGGAATACCAAGATCAATACATCCTCTCTCAGCTAGTTTCCGCTCTTGACATTTTAGCTTCATTTGTTTTGTTAAAGACAAGTTCCCTGGAGTTTGATCAAACTCTGCATCATATCCACCATCTGTTAGCTATAACTAAAGAAGATTATTAGCAACGTTGCACAAAAGCAAATCTTCTAAAATCAACCGAAAGGTTGACACAAACTTGTGTGTAGTAGTAAATGTCATCCAACGGGTCAAGATTCTTATTGCAGTCACCAACAAAGAAAGAAGAACCAGCCTTTGAGGATCTAGCAGACAGCCTTCTGCCATAGCAACTACCTTGGACCATACACCCTCTACTATAAAAATAAAACGACAATCATATATATATATAATTTTTTTTGGATAAAGCAATTGAAGCTTTAAGATTGCCTTACATATATACTAACATCAAACACAAATAAATCATTTTAAAGATTCTGAGAATCAGTAAGCCCTCCAAATACAAAGTAGTTCCTCTCAAGTGCAACAATGACGTGACCGGCTCGAGGTGCTTCCCTGAAGTTTCTAGCTGCTTCCATACAAACATATCTGAATTTCGTACTTGACTAGAACTATCTGGAGACATACACACGTACACATTAAAAAAGGTGTGACTCAAGAATGCTTTTCGAACATGTATCAAGGATGTGAACACCGGAGAGCTAAAATTAATCCAATATGAACATTGGAGAGATAATATCCAAATCTTTACTGCCGACTTCAATGATTTTGTTCTTTCTCGTTGAGTAAGCTTGGCTATCTCGTGGAGAGAGAGGCTTCTCATGAGATTAGGGTTTGACAAGACTATGACAGTATGACTCATTTTTTTATGCTAAATAGGAGAAGAAACCGAACCATTTTGTGTGTGTGATAAATGTGTACGTTCGGAGGAGGAAATTGAAGGAAATAAGAACGTGAATTGATGTGATAGTGTGATTTGTTGTTATGGAGAGTTGATATGGTACAAATCCATATTTTTGATTGGATGATTATTTTTTCTAACATGCATATCATTGCCCTTAAAATTTTCCTTTTCTAGTGTAAATTTTCCTTTTCTAACTATTCAATTTTTAGTGTTACAAAAAAAAAAACTATTCAATTTTTATATTGCAAAGTTTATGACTTTAAATATAACAAATTATTGTTTAACAGTCCAATTTAAAAATTCAATTTGGACGTTTTTATTTTTCCCCTACCCCGGATCAGATATATCACAAGTTACGTATATAAAATGGCAGAGAAATAACAATTACGCGTTCTTGGCAGCGTGACTAATAACTAATAAGGTATCCTTTTTCGTTAAAGAAAAGAATACTAACGTAGACTTTGTCCTAAATTTCACAACATAACTCCGTACCACCAAGTCAACAAAACCATGGTCCATTTATTTCTTCAACACGCTATTTTTCCTTCCTCAAAATTGACCTTAAACAATCTACTTACCTATACATAAAACAATTTCATGCTCCAAACCAAACCCATCATCACTACTTCAAAACCAAAACAAAAACACAAAAACAGAGAATATGAGAAAGAGAGGAGAAAACAAGAACAGATTCTTTAGAATCATCACCATGCCTCTAAAAGTTTTAGGCAAGGCTCGTGACCTCTACATGCGAAGCATCACAGGCTGCGCAGCTCGCACTCACTACTCCTCAGCCGATGCCGTCTCCATTCCCTTTCCGAGAAGCCGGAGCACCTCCTCAGCCTTCTCCTCCACCACCTCTTCGCGGAGGATGTCTTCCGATTTCACCTTCGACGATGACTACAGCGAGCTGGTCAGAGCTGCTTCCGTTAGGAGTTTATGTCATAAGAACGAGATTGACATGATCAGACACCAGCAACTTCAGCAGCGGCAAGAAAATCGCGTTGCGGTGGGAGCGGTTGTGGCTGCAAAAGGCGGTTTGCCAAAGAGCTCGAGTGTAGGGATGCCAATGGCGAGGATTGATGAAGAAAATGAAGAAGAAGGATCATTGAAGAATCAAAAGAAAGGATCTGATTTCTTATACCCTCGTAGCAGATCACACGCGGTTACTATTAGAGGATCCAAGTTTTAATTAACTAATTGCATAACTGTCATTTTAATTTTTAAAGAAGTATGATTTCTCGAAATTTTACGTTGGGGGGGGATTAAGGAGAAGAAAAGAAAATGATTGTGAGGTATACTAGTTACTAGTGTTATAGATTTGTACTAAAAGAAGCTATTGTTAAATATTTTTATACAATAAATCGTATTTTTGGTAAAGAACCTGATATTTTCTTTTGAAGAACAATCATCATGATCCCTGTTGCCGAATTTGATACCTACAATAGAGTTTATATATATATATATATATATACTCTCTCTGTTTCATAATAGATGATGTTTTGAAGAGTTATTGATGTTTCAAAATACATGATGTTTGATATTTTTAATTAGTTTAAAGTTCATTGAAAACTGTGTGACCAATAATGTTTTATAGTATTTTTGATGATTGGGTGGATTAGATTTATTTAATATTTTTAGTGTTACTTTTTAGGAAAATGTGTATGTCTTAATTTTTGTGTCTTCATCCAAAACATCAACTATTTTGAAACAGATGGAGTATATATCAATAAAGAAAGACAAAAATTGCAGCTGAAATAAAACATAGAACAAACTTATTTTTGTTTTATGTAATTGACTTTTCTAAACCAAGAAAATCAAATGACTCGAAGTCTCGAACAGAACTAATTAACGTTATTTTTGGTTTTAAGATGTATTTTCTTGGAGAAGGTGGACCAGAATCTGATTTCAGGTGGTAGAAATTAGTTTTTAAAGTATGAAACATATGCAATTTAAATATATAAACTACATATTTTACTATGAATATGGGGTGATTGGTAGTTGCTGTAGGTGCTGTCCACAGCCCTATTTATTTCTACAGCACCAAATTCAGAGCAATCAAGCTTTAAATTATTTTTTAAAACCACAGCTCTTAAAATAACCTACAGCTGTACAAGTGCTCTACAGAGCCAAATATCCAAAGCAATTTTTTAGTGCTTTCAATAAAATTCTACAGCAATAAATTCTAAAGCCACAGCAAAAAATCTACAGATTTTTTTCTACAACAAAAATTTTAAAGCTACAGCCATTACCAATCGGACCCATAACTAGTCTTTTCTTAAAGAATAAAGCAAGTTTTTATATTAGGAAATAAGTTAGAAAAGCGTTGTTGTAACGCCTAAATCAAGGGAAATCAATGAAGTACTGAATTCTTGTTTACAAATATATAAACTTTTGACAAAGATTTTAAAATATACCATTTTTCGTGTTTCAGGTTGCACTTTTATATATTTCAATATTGAGTTGTTGTTTACACACACTCGTGTCTTCATGTTCTGGTAGCAAACTTAAATAAAATCATTTATTTTGTTCTGCCATTTAATATAGCAGACCAACAGGGCAACAGGGTGTGGTTGTGTCACTGTTGATAGTTCTTCTGAAACATTAAATTCGCTTTGTCTTCACTTTGGCTTAAGTCATATATATGTTCACCAGACTTTTTTGTCGCATTAATAAAATGAAACTACCAACCACTGATTTTCATAACTTCATTTACTGACTACCTGCATATACGTAATAGACTTGCTGCCGACTTTTTTTTTTTTTTTGAACTTAATTTCATATTGCTGCCGACTTTGTGAGACTTGTTATAGCTTATATATTTATGGGTTCATCTGAATTTAAGCCTTCTGAATTCTATACAAGTACCTAGTAGGTTAATAACTACAATTTCGACAGAAAAAAAAAAGAACACTAATGTAATGTATTCTTCTTCACATTATTCTTCAATGTTATCTTTGTAATTTCAAAACAAAAATTCTAATAATTTTACAAGATAATATAACCTTTTAATGACGATAAGTATATTTATACTGTTGGGTGTACCAACAACATATACACTGAGACAATGTACTCCGATTCTGCATATAAGCAACCAAATAAAATAAAGCTTGCCTTAGGAAAGAAGTGCTTCAACTTTAGTTGCCACTTTAGTTTCCAATATGTTAAATTCAGTAACATGATATAATATTTACCTGCTTTGGTGTAATTTCACGGGTGGCAAAATTTTCTACAACTAATTATTGCATAAAAAATAGTAAAAACGCATTGAACAATTTTTAAAAGTAAGACACTTGGGAGCTACGAAAAAGAATGATATTCCATTAGTAAGATACAACCGTCACAACCTATAAAAGAGAAATAATCAATCATTCATACGTTTAAAAAACACAGACACAACAAAACTCGCCACAAGGTTCATCTCTTTAGTGTCTTTTTCATTTTCTTTTGGACGTCATTTCTTGTGATAGAGAATCAAACTGGAACTATGAACATTTGGTTTCTCCTTTAACCGGAGGAGCTCTGTAGTATGCAGGCACAGTCGCTGGGAAAAACATCTGCCTCACTCCTTCCGCCTTTATTATCGGAAATATTATCCCCGATGCTCCCTGCCATTTTCGTGTTAAGATCATGCAACTTTAAAACAAGAAATGATTAAATAGAACAATGTAATTCGTACCGAGATCAATTTGGCTCCAAGCCACATGCGTTTTGGGGAAGGGAACGGGATCAACAACCGTATGACTCCATAAACCGCAACCGCAAAGAAATGGCAGACAAGAGTCAACGGTCGAGGGTTCAAACCCGAAAGCAAAGACACTGGTCCGCTCGTGCACATACCACCAAGGCTCAGATAATCAAAACAAGCTTCCCTCATCTCGTTTCTCGCTTCATCTTTTGACGAACAGAACACTTTGTAAAGCGCATTCGCAAGGGTGTTGATCGTTGACGCCACTGGCTGCAAAGTTATATAACTTTCAGACAATGTTTCACAGTTACACAACAACAAGAAAACTTAATATCTCACCTTCCGTAGAGTGTAAAAAGACTCGAGATATTTGCAGAGACTGGACCCGTCGCTAAGGTCACGGAGCGGTCTAAGGAGATTACGCAGGACAACAATGTCGGATAACGCAACCGTCATGCCTCCACCTGTTAATGGATGACGCATGTTGAATGCGTCTCCCATCAACAAAGCTCCTGGAGTAGGGTAAGGAGAAGCCGGCATGCTTCTGTTGGGCATGGACTTGATGTTTCCTTTGTTAACCGCGGCGATGAAAGAGTCATAGACCTCATGAGGCATCTACAACACACCAAGTGTGTTACCAACAGAGAGAAGAAAGTGCACAGAATGATAAAAGTAGTCATTTACCTGAGGAGCCACAACGGTTTTCAAATAGTTTGCCATTTCACCGTTTGCGATAGAAGGCACTTTCTGACCAGGGACGTCGACCAGACACCGGACCTCTGTGCTGCTGATTGGATACATCAAGATTGGTGATGGATCTGCTAGGACGACGTGTCCGTGGTTTGCGTATGGGAGGTTGCAGTTCTCTAGGACCAAACCCACAAAACAAGAAGGTACATCGACCTGCGTGAAGGTAACACATACATATACTAACTTGTCAAGCTAACTTGTAGAATAACAAAGACAGAGAACAATACTAAAGAGCATGTTAACCTGAGGATTGCATAGAGAGCGACGAAGATTTGAGAAGCAACCGTCACAGACTATAGTCAAAGCTGCGAATGCTGTTGATTCCTCTCCTGCTTTGTTCTTATATCTCACACCTTTGATTGTTCCATTCTCTTCTAGAAGAGAAACAACTGTTCCTTGCTCTAACTGAACACTGTTGAGTTAAATCAGTTAAAAACAGCCATTAGCATTACTCGTAAGAGTGGCTACCAAATATATTGCCTCATAACAAAAAATAGAGCAGTGATTCAAATAATGTTCTATGCATCTTCGTTTAGTTATAACGTAAACTAATACTATTTGTAAAACGTACTTGGGAAGTGAAGCAGCTTTCTCACGCATTCTTTGAATAAAGCGTCCATTGTGAAAACTCCTTCCAGATACATCTGTGTGAAACTTCTCCAAGGGATAAGCTAAGCGAATGCGTTTCCCATTCTTGAAAAGTGCATAACCATACACTCGCTGAGCATCTATCTCCTCCACGCAATCTGTAGATTAGCACCCATGATGTCATGTTATAACCGATGCGAGAAGATAGTGCAGAAACAGATAGATAAACAAAAAAAAAACACCAAGATTCAACGCGGTTCAACAACTGGACTATGACCACGGACAAAGAGAGAGATTTTATTGTTGGGAACTAAAGGTATTTTGTATTATGTTAAAGCTATAAGAACTAGGCATGGGCGCTCGGGTACCCGTTATTGGACAAGCGAAACCGCTGTCTAGATATATAACCATGTCATTTACTACAAAACATCTAGATAGTCCTTACCTTCAATACCCAACTCAAGTAACTTGAGATAGCCACCAGGTTGTAAAAGCTCCCCAACAATACGATCCGGCTCCGATAAATCTCTTTCAATCACATGAACTCGACGATTATCCTACAACATATAAACACTTGTCTCTTTCAATCACATGTCCTTAATCAATTCATCTAAAAACCGTCACCACCTAGTTTCGATCATTAACTTCTCAAAATTCAAAACATAGAGAATGATGACCTTTCCAAGAGTGTAGGCCAGAGCAGAACCAGCGACTCCGGCTCCAACAACGATAACGTCGGAGACTGTATCTCCGCCGCTAACATTCAGGGATCCAACGGTTGAGGTGACGGTCCGATCGTGATGGATCTTCGAAGTTGTAGAGTCTAGTTTATTACTGTTCCGCCTCGTCTTCACGAGAAGTCCGTAGAAAGCGAAGACGGAGGTGACTAGAAGGAAGGAGATCACGAGAGGCGAGAGCCAACCGAGTAATTGAGGCTCCATCATCGTCGTTACCATTAACAGAAAAGTTTCGATTTCTCAGCGGAGAGAACGAGAAAGGAGATGTGTCACGAGACTTTTGCTTTGGTTTTTCTATTTTCTGATTTTTATTTGACTTTTTTTATTTGTTTTGTTTTAACTTTTACGCAAACGCCAAGTTAATTTACGCTGGCAATTTGTATTAGGACAGGACATCCAGTTCAAATACTTATGCTGGCCAATGGTATTCTCTGATTCGCAGACTACAAAATAAGATAAACTACACCAACTAACCATAAAACAAAACTAAAGATAGCATAAATAGATTATTTTTTTTAAGAAAGTTTTAACGCAAATAAAAAGTTTGCAAAATTTTGGACCAGTTTTCCTTTCTGGAATTGTTGGAAAACTATAACTAGTTTTGAAAATATAATAGTTTGTTTATAAACGATTTTATGGTGATATGTCACTGATTTTTCATTTCTTCATTCTTTTCCCCCAAAACAATAATCTTCTTTTTCAAGTCACTTTTCAATTATTCTCATACGTATTGTAATTATTAAGATTTTAGATTCTAAAATGTGTATATATATAACTGTATTTGGTTACAAAATAAATTATAAATAATTTTATTTGTATTTTAATATTTGTAGGAATATGTTAGGGATATATAATCGATGAAGCAATTTTTTTGTTTAAGAAAGAACGCCTATTTTATTTTTTTGCTACAATTTCTGGTTTGTTTACAGAGACAAGTAATCAAGATGAAGTTCGCACGAGAAAATAATTTAAACAACAATGCTTTTGAAGGTGACCCTAGAATTATTTTCAGAAGGCTGGACGTTAAGAGAAATGATGGAAATATACTCTAAACAGTTGGAACAAAGTGTACAAAAGTTATCACCATTCAAATTTGAGAACCCGGTTCTCTAGGGAGAATACTCAACCCTTGGCGAGACAAGAAGAACACGCCACAGATTTCAAACTAATGTTTGACCAATGCAACCCCTGGACACTCGAGCTGGAAGAGAGAGCATGACCCGTGAACTCCTGCAACAAGTGGATAGCCAACTGAAGGAGTGACCATCTAAACACGGACCGTAGGTAGATGATGATAACTCAGATACAGACACGAACACCTAAATGCAAGAGACATATGTGGCCAAGAAATCAGCAAAAACTACCTACAAGGAAGAGGTTTTATCCAAGAAATTTAAAGTAGTATGTGCATTAATCGAAAGACTCCTTGGTGTTGCTCTCCCAATCAGGAGGAGTGCTCAGAATTCCTACGTGGATACTCCATTCTTGGACAAGATCGCCTTGATCGAGATGCCAAAGATTTTTTTTCAAAGCATGAGAATGTATAACAGGACCAATGATCCTGATAATCATGTATCACAGTACGAACAAATGATACTCATTATAGCTATCCACAAGATTTGTATCCAGAGTCTGGATCACTTCTCAACAACAGAAACCTGGGAATGCATTCTGATTAAGCGACATGAGATTTATTGGCATCAGATAGGTTGGTATGCTCAGGGAATTCCTAGAGATTCATTCATGGTTTGGTTGGCTCTAAAGAAAAAATTATCTACATGAGTTCGTATGAGACAGGGGATATCATCCAAGAGTGTGTATTTTGTGGAGATTGAGATGAGAGTAGAGATCACCTCTATTTCGCTTGTCTTTACACTTACACAATATGGACGACCCTTGTGGCAAAGCTTCTTGGCTCCAGGGCTACTCCAGATTGGCCAGACACAGTTTCACTTCACTGCTGCTGCGCCCAATCGTAGTTCGTACCATTGAGAAGACGATCCCTAACAAAATTATTTATCTGAATTATCATGGCACACATAGGCTGTAGGGGCAATAAGTGAACATTCAAATTAGACGTCTATCTCACTCTTCAACTCATAGCTATAAAAACCAGAGTTAACGAGATCACATTCAACCACATTAAACTGCTAAGAGATAGCAACTGCGAACACCCTTGGGCCTTTTTAACCCTAGGATGTGATGAGTCGATATCGAGGTGCCAAGCGACTCTATCGATAAAAGCTCTTTAGTGTCATCAGCTTGTTATCCCTGGCGTACTTTTGATCCGTTGAGCGAGAGCCTTTCCACACAGGATTCCCGGATCACTATGATTGACTTTCTTCTCTGTTCTACAAGTCGGTCTCACAGTCAGGCATACTTATACCATTACACTTACGAGCAAAATCTTTGCTTGAGCCTACCTTCGCACACTTCAGTTACTCTTTAGGAGGCATCGGCAAGCGTAGATGGCTGCTTGAAGGACCTGCATCTTTTCTTTTTGTTTTCATACGAGTTCTATAGTGATTTAAAGTTATAAACTTATATTGCTTACAATTTGTAAATGCTCGTCATTCATTTGATTAATCAATATAAAATTTAATCTAAAAATCCAATTTTGTTGTTGTTTATGTCTCATATGCCATTTTGGTAATTAACTAATTACACATCATTTCAATGTTTACTAAATATTATATACTTTACATATATTTTTACATAACTGCCGAATATATTTTAATATTTACAGAAATAGTCATGTTTTATATTTAAATAAAAACTAATAATATTTAATATTTACAAAACTATCACTTCTTTCCAGTTATATAAGTTCGTTTATATTTTAATATTTTCAAACATACATTTTATCTTTTTCTGTTTACAAAATTGTTATATATCTTTAGGTATTTGCAAATATACTCCATATCTATAATATTCATGACTCCTTGTGTTTTGTATTTATAAAAGTATCACATATATTTCAACATTTACAAAAAAAAAACGTATATGTTTTAGAGAATTTGTATTCCCTACCCACAACATATACCCTATTTGCACTCTATATCCTATTTCCCCCCAATTTTTTTCCCCCCATCATCACTATTTTCCCTCAATTCTATGGTATCTCACTTCTTTTTGGATATTGAGCTAATTTACTCTATGTTTTATTAGTTTTGTAACTACCCCGACTTTTTAAAACTTACAAAAATAAATACATTATTTCTTTGGTATTTATTAAAAGTACCTTGTTTTTTAATTAAGTCTAAGTTGATTTATGTACATCATAACATTTAAATTTTTTTATCTACAATACTAATATATCTGTTTTAAGTGGTTTTACCCAAAACCAAAGTATCAAACTAAACTGAACCAAGAAGAAACAAATCCGAACCAAATTTCATAAGTTGCCAAATGAATTAGTTTTCTGAAATTATGAACTAAAGACAAACTAAGAAATGAATGGTTATCCGAATACCTAAAATACAATTTGTACCAAAATATTAGTTATATTTTATTTTGAAACAATAAATATCTACAAATAAAATTTACAAATTGAACGTTTATATGTGTAAATAGCTAAAATTAACTAAAACTTTGAAATTCCCATTAATTCAATATTGTTATCTAAAATAATTGAAATTATCTAATTTATCTGATATTTTAATGTGAATAACCCTAACAACATGATTCTTTAGTCCAAATGTTCTGATATTTTATTCAAACAACCAAATTTTCAAATATATTATCCAAATTATATGAAACAACCCAAAAAAAACGGAACCAAACGTGACATGATTTTTTGGGTATTAGCCTTTTAATTTTATTTCTCGAACCAAACCAAAAATGCTAGAAAACTTACATAAACTGAATAACCACAAACCGGAAAAGATACAAACTAAAACAAAATTTTACATATGCCATACAGTAAAAGGTTTTCGAATGTTGAACCCAAATTAAGAGCACCGGCAACGGCCAAGAGACCATATGGATTTTTTTTTACCAAATATAACTATTATTTTTATGTGACTTAATTATTCAATTAAGTTTAAATTAAAATAAAATTTAGAATGACCATTTGTGTATATAGTCTCTTATGAACTTTTCATGATTTTCTCAGTTAAGAACATATTCTGAACTTTCTTTTTTATTGTTCTTTTTCTTATTTTTAACTATTTTTTTTTAATTTTTAATAGCTAAAGTATTGTCTCACATATCAGAAATCTTGGTGCTCTATAAAGTTCCAATATCTGAATCTGAGCCCAAGTGCTATCACAAACTTTATCTGGTCACTGTAAAATAATTTTTTTTTCCTCAAATTGAAATTATATTGATCAAATGGGCCTAGCCGGCCGAAGCCCAAATTCACCGGATTACAAACCAGAAAACCCAAATAACAGGTGGGCAACAAAAAGAAACGGCCGAAGCCCAAATAAGAAACATGGCCCAAGGCCCACAACCAGCGACGCCGGGCTTGCTCTGGACGCGCGGGAAGGAGGCAGAGCCGAACACGCGTAAGAATCTGGCTCATCCGCCTGCCACGTGTCGCCTGCCTCAACTTAGACCCTCCATCCTCGCACAGCCACCGACGCTTTCCACCGTCACACCTTTTCCGCCGGAGCTCCGCGCCTACAGAGCCTCCGCGCCATCGGACTTCTTCGACGCCTTGTCTTCCCGTCGGAGAGTTCAATCGTTTGAAACGAGATCTCTTCCGCCTATGAACCACCGGAAACCCTAGACAAGCACGCCGAGAACCACCGCTAACCTCCTCTTCAAACAAACACAACCGTCGCCGGAGATCTTCTTCTTCTTAAGATCTCAACCGCTGCGACCCAAGACACACCTCAACCTTCAAGAACTCGAAACCCTAAACTCAACCCAAAAGACCTGGGATTCCACAACGACAGCGCGGAGCTTTGTTAGCCTCCACCCTCCGTGACCAAAAGCCGGCGAAGAAGAAGCTGATTGAGCCTCCTCTTCCCGGAAGCTAGAGCGGCGTCGGTAGAACTGAGAAAGCCTCCACCCTACCCCACGACAAGACCGGCGATGATGGATCTAGGTTAGCCTCCATCTCCCGGGTAGAACGACTGCAACATGCACGCCGCTCCATCTCCACCGCGAACCTTCAAAACGGCCGCGTCGTTACTCCAAAAACCGACTCTCCTCTAATGGAAAACCTCGGCTTTAGAGCTCCGACAAGGCAACCGTTGACGGATCTGTGAAGAGGAAGCGATAAGGACCACAAACCAAGAAGAAAAACAAGGCTCCGGCGACGGCACGGACGCTCACGCGCCGGCCGTACGCCGGAGTAGATCTCGCTTCTCTCTCTTCTCTCGCTTCTCTCTCTTTGACGATCGCTGTAAAATAATTTATTTTCATAATTCTAATAATATTCATTTCCATATTTTAAATGATACTCCCTCTGTTTCACAATATATGATGTTTTACTTTGATGCACAAATATTAAAAAATTTAGTTTCCTCTAAAAAAGCAACTTTAAAAATATGTTTTAAAAATAATTCAACCGATTATAAAAATGACTGAAAAATCTGATTGGCTACACAGTTTTCCGTATAGCTAAAAATAATATAAAAATATCAAAACATTATCTATTTTGAAACAAAAAATATCTTCTAAAACATAAAGGGGGGGGGAGTATAGAGTTTGATAAAATAAGAAAAATACAAAGGTAGCCTAAATATCAAAATTCTATTAAAAAATATAAATTTAATTTTTAAAATATCAAAATTATATATTTTTTTAAAAAAAATTCTTCATATTCAACAAAAAAAAAATCCAAAGGTAACCTAAATACTCATTTGATACCTAAAAATAACTTAAAAAAATACTATCCAATTGCATGATTCAGATTGCGTCAATACCAGAAACGATTCAAAATACGTAATAAGGTTATTATGGGATAAACAATTAAATACCTACTCATGTTTTCGTAACAAGTAATACAATTATTTAAGCAAAAGAAAACAAGTAATACAATTGCTTTTTTTTTTTTTTTGTAACACAATACAATTGGTTCTATTATCCATTTTAAAGTATAAATTTCTGAGGTAGTCACCTATAAAGGATGGTGCCGGGCGTAGGTGTAAAGTATTTTGTAAGATGGGATGTAAATGAATAGTACGTGACATCTATTACTACTACCACTAAACTATGGCCGTTTCTTGGCCCAACGTTTATAATCAGTTAGCCAACTGTCAATTATCTACTGAATGCAAGCTAGAGTGTCCAAAACGAGCTCTGCGCTATGAGACAAAACATTTCTTAAATTATATTGCCTTTCTTGTCTTTCTGAGTTTTGTATTCGATCTCAAGTTTAGACTTAAAACGACAAGAATAAAATAATTTTGTTTGTTCTCATACAAAATGTCAAAAATTATCACATCATTTCAATCTCCAATGATATGTTGGATTAATTTACTATAGGTGGAAGAACAAACAAAAGAAAGAATGATCTCACTTTAAACAAACTTAAGACAAAATTAAACGCTTTTTAATATCATAATGTATTGATTCTAGATTAGTAGGTGACTGAAAAGTGAAAACCCCAACTTGAAAAAAAATAAAATATCTTTTTCGGTCAAAATAAAATATCTTTGATACCAAAATTTTTTTACTACCGAGTTTAATACTTGCTTACAAACTATTCTTCCAAAAAAAAATATTGATAATGTTTTATGAAAATTAAAAATCTCCAAAATTCAAAAAATAAATCTGCAAAATTTACTAATTTTATTTTAAGTTTCAAAATAAAAATATAATTATCATGGATACTTTAAAATTAAAATATAAAATATAAAATTTTAGTTTTATTTATAATATCAAATTTAATATATTGTCTGAAACTTAATACTAATTTATTTATTTTCATTCAAAATTAAGTTTTTCTACAATTTAAAATATCATCCAAAGTTTAGTTAGTTTTTTATTCATAAAATTTTAAAATTAAATTAGATATTTTCAAATATTTTTTATGAGTTTAGAATTTTTTTCAGTTGAAATCTATTACTCCCTCTGTTTTTTAAAAAAATGCATATTCTAGACTTTTCACATATATTAAGAAAACTCATTACATATACATTGTTTTTTGTGAATAACAATTTTTCATAACTTTTGACCAATAGAAATTCAATAAACACCATTAATTTTTTTGAAACTTACAATTTTTCATAAAATCATACATTGAAAAAGTAAAAAATATATCTTTTTGAAACAAATTTTTTTTCCAAAACATACATCTTTAAAGAACGGAGGGAGTAATATTTATGATTATAATTAACATAGTTTGATAATCAAAATGAACATTATTTTAAAGTTAGTGTATTAAAATGAAAAAAATTATTAGTTGAAGTATTAAACTGAATACTAAAAAGTTTAGATATTAATAAGCTTAACAAAATTTGGTTGACATATTTTTTTGGATATTTCTCCCCAAACTAGCTTGTATTTTTCGACAACCATATGTTTTATTTTAGAGTTTCAAAAGTGAAATAAATTTCAAGAGATATGTTACATATATATACATATATTTATTTATTTATTTTTCCAAACAATGCCCTTATAACTTCTGCAATGGCTGCATCAAAAGAGTGTATCTTCTTCTTAAAGGCCTTAAGCCTAGAGAGAAAGCAAACAAATAACAAAAATAATTAGTATTTTCGGGACGAATCAAAAGAGAATGGATTTGTCGGATTTAGAATACAGCGATGCGGGAGAATCAGGTTGGACAATGTACTTAGACCATTCTTCTTCTGTTACATTGCATCATTTTGATGATGACAATGGAGTAACAAAACAAGAACATGATGATGATTCTTCCATGGTGTCGGATGCATCATCCGGGCCTCCTTATTACTCTGAAGAGGCAGTCCCTGAGGATCCCCTCCAACAAAACACACAATATTGGTGCAAGAGCAAAATCAAGAACAAGAAGAAAGTTCATGAAGAACAAGGATATATTGAGCGATTCAATTCTTGCCTTGATGACACAGCTTCTTCATTGGTATTGTTTTACAAACTTGTCATGTCAATATACTTAGAATCTTTTCTTAATTCTCAGGGCACATTGTTCCTTGCTATTTGTTAACATTATCATTTAAAAAAAAAAGAGTTCTTACATATTTCGTTTCAACTAAATTCATTTGTCTCAGTTATATCATTATAGTCTCAACTTTTGTAAACTTATGTATATAGGCAACTGGAAAAGAAGTATCAGCATATAAGAAACATCGAGATCAATACCAACAATTAGATTATTTCTCCCAAAGCTACTCCACAAGAAGAATAATCAAGGTTATTAGTTATTACGACTTTGGCTTCTAAAAATTAGTGTATGCCAAATATTTTTTTTAATTTTTGTGTTTTTTTAACTAAAAGAAAAGTTGTGTTTAATTACATCACCGCATCTGAGAAAAAAATCTTAATTTTTAGTATGATAATTTCCTTGAATCAGTTTTCTAATATTATGTTTCTTTGCAGGGAAAATATGAATCGGGTTTCCTACAACAAGCTTTCCCGGTTGAGAAATTTGCATCGGATCATCAAGGTTATGGTATGTTCATTGCTTACTGGCCATTAATTAATATAACTATTAGACATAATGATGCATAAAAATCGCATACATTAGTCAATTTACTTAATTAGTTATTGTAGATATGTTGTAATGTAAACATCCTTTGGAAAGTATATTGTGGATCCAGTTAGTCACATTCCTATATTAAAATAATGCATTTTAAAAATTTATGATGTTTCATGCATGTATGAGTATAAATGTATGCATGTATAAGTGATTTCTTTTCTTTTGTCCACGTATAAGTGAATTCTTTGCTTGGCTATATGTGTGTTTTTGCAGGTGGCAGTAACCAGATAAAGAGAACAAGATAAAAAATGGTGGATATTTATTATTTTATTTCATCTCTTGAACAGAGAACACCTTCTTCCTTTGAGTATGTTGGCTATATATGTCTTTAAGAAAACCATGTGGGTTTCTCCATTTTTTTCTTGATAATGCCCATACTATGTTGTTATTTTTTTCACTTTTTCTCGATTTTGCAACTATCAAGTTATTTTCCTTAACAAATAAAAAATGTAAGTAACGTTTGAAACCAAAAATCGTTGAATGCAAAAAAAAAAATTGGATGATAAAAAACAAAGAACAGAAAACTTGGATTAATCTTTTGGGTTATTGACTTATTTCATAGCACGATAAATAAGTTTGAGAAAAGATAAATAAGTTTGTAATAGGATATTGATAGTACGTATTGTATAGTTCAGCTTACCATCGGTTTAGTGTGGTATAGTTTCCTTTCTGTTAAACCACTTATGTATAAATACAGACCGTACCGTTGAACATATTTCAGAGTAACTGGAGATATTCTGTTACAAACTCATATTCGTCAATAGTTTGCATTGCATCTAAGTATCTAACCAACTTGGAACATTAAGAGAGGTTTTATGTCAATAATTTGCCATGTCAGGCTACGGTAGAGGTATAGATTGTCCTAATTAGTACAAGTAGATTTCGTAATTCGTAAAACTCCAACAAAAATACGTCTTGACTCTCGAAATCAGATGAATATTGATTGATGATAAGGGCAATTAATCAAAGAAGAAGCAACAGTACATTGATTGAACATGTAAACATAGCTACCATTTCTACTTATTTACTACTTTAAGTTTCGTACTCTCATTACTTGTACATTCCTACACAGCTGGTCATGGACCCTTCTCATTATTGTACACCTTTCTGTGTACTAGTGGTTACATTTAATTGTTTTTATATAAAGCATGTTATGCAAAGTCAGATTTATATTATTCTTTACTTGTAACATCTTTTTTTTTTTTGAAAAATCTTTGATTGTAACATCACAAAGAACTTCGAAGCTGTTTCTTTTTTTTTTTGGAAAATATTTTAGAAAAAAGAAAATATGTTTCTTGACTGTTCGAACTTGTGAAATAATTTAAACAAGATTTTGATTTGCGCGTCTACGCTGGTGTATTTTTAACAAAATATGATGTTATTTTTTATGTCACTATTTAGGGTTGGATAAGAAAACTCGAATTCGAAGAATCGAACCGATCTCAATTCGAATAAGTAGTACCAAATCCGAACCGAAATTGATTAAATATTTGAATTATTCGAAATTTTGGTATTTGAAGAACTGAAACCTAATCCGATCCTAACCGAAATATTTTGGGTATCCAAAATAGATTTATATACTTATATATTAATTATTTTTAGATTTAATATATATATATATATATAAACATCCAGAATATATATGATACTTTTAAGTTTGTTTAAATACTTGAAAATATATAAAAATAATCAAATATAAATATCTAAAATAGTTAAAAATACTCAAAACTCCAATAATGCTTAAATAATTATCAATTCTCTATCTAAATATTTAAACCAAACCAATTTATATGTCAAGTTAGGTACTCGGACATATGTTATTCAAATTTATATGTAATATATTCTATTATTTATAAATTTTTAAGAAATTAAAGCGTATAATAAATTTATTTATTTTTAAATAATTTAACTTGGTTATCCAAATCCGAACCGAATCCTCAAAGATCTGAACCGAACACGAAATCCCAAATAGACCCGAAACAAACCGAATGCCCACCCCTAATCACTATTATATATCCTATATGTGTCACCATATGTTACAAAAATATGTATTATCATATAATTAATGGTATTTTATACGTACCATCAAATAAATTTTCTTATAATTAATAATATTTTATATGTACAATCATATAAATAAGTCTCTATAAATAATCACATATATATTATATTTTTAAATTTCAGTGTGAAATATGAAAACCAGAATTTAAGTTGGTATTTGAAATTGAGCTTTGTATTGTATTTTTTTTATATATATTGAAAACATTTTTATAATGGTTATTGGAAAATATGTTAGTAAAAATCAAATTTTGAATATATGTATATTTTTGAATACATTTTTGATATAACTCAATTTTAAATTATTATTTTGATTTAAATATATATATCAAGTAACATAAACTCATTACTGTTTAATATAATGTAATGGATTTCAAGTTTTTCTAATAGCATAAACCCTTTTTTTTTTCTAACTTACTGTTATCTATGTTTCCAAACAATACTATTTTTTTTAACTGCTATTTATGTTGACAAACAAAAACTTAAAGTACTTCTACTTTGATAAGATAGATACAAACGGTAAAAATTTAAAGAAATAAAACTTCAGAATAGAAAGACAGTAAATACGAAACTTTTTTGTAAAAAAAGTTAAACTCGGGTCTATTAAAAACACGGACCTAACCTCTGGATTGGAGGGTCCAGTTCACGACAAATTTAGTCTCTCAGGTTTTTATACGGACGTATCTACAGTTATGGTGAACAGAATAATATGACTTAGTTTCCGCAGTAAAATAATCGAACTCAGAATGTGTTTGCATCCAAAGCCACTTCGTATACAACTTTATAGAAAGAGAATTCACGCTAGAGTCGGTGCATTAAATCTTGACCACCTTAATTTGGGATGACCACAATATCTTTCTCAAATCAGTTTTGACATTTTACCAAAAAAAAATCAGTTTTGACATGAAATATATGAGCATCACATGATGACAAGATATGGAAAATTGTTTAAGCAAAAAAAAAAATATGGAAAATTGTTTGTTTATCAATACTACGTACTTTCAAATAAAATATAGTTGTTTTCAAGGCGGAAATCTTAAAATCTTATTTGCTGCAGATTTTGGTTACGTAAATGTAAAAAAAAAAGAACATTTATTCCAAAATAGACAAATTTAATTTCTAAATCGTAAATTTTGATCATGATTCATGAAACAAAGATAATCATGAACGAGTTGGTGAAAGGAACAGTTTTAACTTTTTTATATAAAACAATTACGTTCTTGCTATTGGAAAAACATTAAAATGATACACTAGATAGTAGATAGATATGTTATTGCCTGACGATATATAATTTTTGTTTGTTCATATATTATTTTTCTTATCAGTACGTAACTCAACTGTGAACATTTCTTAAAAGTATTTATTCATCCATACAACAGAGATTACAATATTCCAGTTGTTATCATTCATCATTGTCTCTTTTTTTTTTGCTAAATAGTTGTTATCATTGTCGACCAAAATATTATAAGGTTTGTTAATATTTATTTCCTTGGATTCGTATAATGAATATGTACATTTGAAAGATATTTATTTCCTTGGATGTGTATACGCATGTAAGTGAATTCATGTGAGACTATAAATGTATTTATGTATATGTTTGTAGATGATGAATTTATAAAATGGTAATAATGAAAATGGACCAAATGGTCCCTTAGGAAGTGATATTTCATGTTCACATAGCAAATTTGTTAGTGGCTACTGGTCCTTTTGCCAGACTATGGTCCGTAATCTGCGTTTGTAGGTACACCCCCATCGCTTCTGTCATTTTATTTCATGTATGTCACAAAATTTAAATATGTAGATAAGAGTAGATATTTATAGTGGTTTCAGGTACAGATTCAGTTGGGATCTTTCGGGTTTTTGGATTCTTAGGTTTAGGAGATAACTCAGCTGAATAAGAACATAATCTATGTCTGTTTGGTGATAACTCAGTTTTGAGTATAAGACAATAAATTGAAGCTACTTGTTATGTAAATCTTAACAAACTTGAAAATTTTACTTAATACTTTTTTTTTGACAACTTTTACTTAATACTTATTTTGATTATTTTTAACTACATATTTTCAATTGGGAGTTTGAATGATTTAGGTTAAATTGACAAATCTAATCTTATTCAAATATGAATCTTAAAAATTATTTTAACATCAACTGTTATTAGATTTGTTATTTGATAAACTATTTAAAATCTACTACTATTGAAATTTTTTAAGTTCTGAATTTTAAGATTCTTTTAGTCATTTTAGAGAATTTTGGTATTGTTTTAAAAATAACAATTCAAATCTCATAATTTTAGATGAGATTCTGAATTTGTTTAACTAAAATCATATTAAATTCTCAATTCACCTTAAACCATCTAAAACCTTAGTAAAAATCAAATCAGTTTCAATTCTAGATTGAATACACTCCCTAAGTTTTCAAAATATATTTGTAAAGTGTACAAAATATCTAATAATCCAATATATAGTAGATGATATCCACATTTGGAGATGTGAAGCCATCACTAGTGGTGGGGGAGGAGCTGCCAAGGAGGAAGCGTGGTCGGCCAAAAAAGATACCTATGGTAGAAGAGGGTACTCTAAAATGGAGGAAGTTTTGGACAGTACTAGAGTGGTTGGTTCATCTTCCAAAACTGAAATATGCAACCAACATAACTTACGAACAATTAAAAACATGATTAATTATAAAACTTATAATGAATGCATTAAAACTTATAAAACTTATAATGAATGCAAACTCTAGTAAATTCTTATTTTTGAGAAAAATGTTTATATTACATAGTAAATATATTTTTGTAAAAATAATAATATACTTACCAGAAAAAAAACTCAAATCAATAAAATTAAATTGCATAGTTTTTATATACTTTTATAAAACCAATCAAATTTCATATGATTTTATATATTTATTTTTTATAAAACTAATCTATATAAGATTAAATTTCAGGAAGATCCATGGATCCAAACAATCTGTGGGAGACCCTACCAAAACTATTGTACATCTAACTTTAATATCATCGGGGTGATTGGTTGGACTGTAACTATAGAAAATTTACTTTAGAATTTAGTCTGTAGAATTTTTTGATTTAGCTTTAAGGGTTGTAGCTTTAAAATTTCCTACAGCTAAAAGGATGAGGCTTTAGAAAATAAGATTTTTACAACCATTTTTTGTCTGTTTTTGCTGTAGCTTTAGGTTTTTGGTTGTAGCTTTAAAAACTAAGATAAATCATGATTGGTAGTATTTAAGGTTGTAGATGGAAATTAAAGCTAAAGTCACTTCCTACAACCCAACCAATCACCCCCCATATCAGTGCTAAATAAAAACTATTACACATCAAAACCATGGAATACAAAATTATTAAGCATGTGAAAGCGGAATGCCAAACATGATTTGAAGCTAATAATAGAAAGGTGGAGAAACCAGAAGAACGATTGAATCCATCATTTATCCGAGGTGTAAGCTCACATGAGATTTGTATGGTTGATGGACCATGCACTCATGACTCACTCTTTAGTGGATGTGGATGGATGGGTTTGAATATATTCAACATGTAAAATTCAACTCTTGAGAGCTAAAAATTAGAGGAGGATAATGTCATCGATACATACATACGGAGGTTGATACCCTATATTTGGATATAGAATGCATTCTATAAATGTCAATGTGTCAACACTTTGGTACTAATTGCAACGATTTGATTTCGATGATACAAGATTTATAAGTATGGTCAAACTTTTTAAGGGAGTTAAAGAAATTATCAAAACTGAGTAATAGATTTGTAGATTTTTATGTTGTGTATCATTTTCGTTCTGAAAACAAAACAAAAAAGATTTATTATCTAAGATTACGGAAACATATCATAGGAATAAGTATTACACTGATTGTTTTATCCCAGTCTAATTTTTTAGATCATTTCAAGCTTGTTTTTTTTTTGAACACCAGATCATTTCAAGCTTAAATAAGAAATTAACCGTATGATGTGAAAAAAAAAGAAGAAAAGAAGATAACTACTACAAAATCGAAAAGACTAATTTTTAAAAAAGGGAAAAATATCGGAAAGCTTAGGTCAGCCTCAAATTCGAAACGCTCTACCGACCCGTAACACCAATTGGGCCTAAAACCTAATAAATAAAGGCTCAAGCCTGTTAGTTCCATTATAGAATATCCAATAATTATCCCATGTATATTTAAATAAACAAAAAAAAAAAAGTTTAACCAAAGCTGAAGAGTTTTTAACTTTTAACTCTCTTCGACTTCTCCTGCCGTGTCAAATCAACCTACTGTTCTCTCTCTCTCTGTCCTATCTGGTAAACTTTCCTCTTCGTCATGAAACTTTGATGTTTTTATTTTCTAGGGCTTTTTTTCTACAGTTTTCCCGGAAAATTAGGGCTTCCCTTCTCAATCTCTAGTTTTCTCTCCGTGATTCATCACTGTTTCAAGAATTTTACGAATTAGGGTTTCCGTACAAATCACTGTTCAAAATTTAGGGGTTTTTGATTTTGATCTCAAATCTCTGATCATTTGACTTGGAATTGAAGATTAGGGTTTTTGGGTGAAATGGATTGCGACCGAAACAAGCTATTCGTTGGAGGCATACCGAGAGAGACTAGTGAAGAGTCTCTGAAGCAGCATTTCAGTAGATATGGAGCTGTGCTGGGAGCTCTCGTTGCTAAGGAGAGAGCCACTGGTCAACCCAGAGGGTTTGGCTTTGTTCGCTTTGCTAATGCTCTTGATGTTGACAAGGCTCTCGCTGATTCTCATTTCATCCTCGGTCGTGCCGTAAGTTCCACACTTTGTCTCCCTTTGTTCTCTACTTGTGTGTCCTGATCAGCTTTTGGTCTCAAATGGTTTTTTTTTTTTTGGTTTGGTCGGAAAGTTGAACTCTTTAGTGATTAATATCTTTATGTCAGGTTGATGTGAAAAAGGCGATTCCGATACATGATATGAGATATCAGCAACAGAACATGCAACCATATGTGAGTCAAGTCCAACAGAACAACGGTGGTGGTGTTCACGACATCTTAAGTAATGGTAATAACAACAACAACCACAGGACCAAGAAGCTGTTCGTTGGGGGGTTATCATCCGAGACGACAGAAGAGGAGTTCAAGACTTACTTTGAGAAATTCGGCAAGACGACCGATGTGGTTGTGATGCATGACAGCGTGACGAACAGGCCGAGGGGGTTCGGGTTCGTCACGTATGATTCAGAGAACTCTGTTGAGATCGTAATGCAGAGTCATTTCCATGAGTTGAGTAATAAGCGCGTGGAGGTGAAACGCGCAATACCTAAAGAAGGGATCCAGAGCAATAACGGCGGTGGTAATCATCATCACCTTCCTCCTACCTACAGCAGCTTTAAAGCAACACCGTATGTGCCTGAGAGTAACGGATATGGGATGTTTCTCCAGTATCCTCCTCCTGTCTATGGTTATCATCAAGGTCTCCCAGGCTTTCACTATCCTTATGGTTATCCAGTCACAGCTCAAGGGCCTAACCTTCCATGGAATAACCAGATTATGCCACCCACCACCGGATTTTACGGCCATCCTCCTCCTCCTCCCACCAACACTCCTTGGTGTCTCCCTTACATGAACGGGTTTGATCCTGCGGGTATGAGCGTTACTGTGTTCAATGCTATGCCATGGCCTGTAGCTGGTGATGGAGTTGGTGTGATAATACCTCGGTTAGAAGATATGAAGCTCGAGGTCCCTAGTCAAGCCCATGAGAGAATGAATGGAGGTATCATGGGGAAGACATTGCCCAATGGTACATATAGATGACAGTTGCAGAATAAAAATGCTGTTAGGATCTCACAAGGCTACTGAAATTCTTTTAAACTCTTTTAATCGTTTTAGGTCTCTCATCTTTTCTTTCTTAACGTACATGTGTTGGTGGCTTTGGTTTCCTTGTATATTATTTAGCTATTTTATTTAACCCCGAAAACATCTGTAATATATAACATCATTTGTAATATGCCACACTTATTTCGTTCAACCTCTTTTGCTTTATGTGGTGTTGTTATCCTTGTTGTGTTTATGCTTGCCAAACAACATTGCCAATGACGTTTTAATTTCAAAGGCGAATACAGAGAAATATAGCAGTTATACAAATTCATAGAAAAATTAATATACTCCTTTGAAGGATCAATATATCAACGTTAAGAATATATTAAAATAATTAATGTTAAATTATAAATATATGATTTTTAACTAAAAATTTTGATCTAAACTGATAGCAATTAAAATTATATAACTTTTTAAAAAACTTTTTTTTTAAACACAATTAAAATTATAACTATTGATAGATATATTTTGATACCTGAAATTTGTTACCATTAACCAATAATTTATTAAAAAAATAATGTCTTTCAAAAACATTAAAAACTGGAAAAGCATTAATGAAATATGTGTAGAAACTAAACATAGTACATTCAAGTTGTGAAAAGAATTGATTCCGTTGTCGTTGTGACGAATCATCCAAGTAAGTTTTAATAACTAACTAGAGATAAGACATCTGGTAACAAACCATTGTTCATAGGATATATTTTTAGAAGTCCAACAATCTGAAACAATCTATAAATGCATGCATGTCTTCAACATTGTAAAACACACAAGCAAATTTCGAGCACAACAGCAAATAACTCAGACCAAACAATGAAGCTTCAAATGTTATGGCTCGCTTTGGTACTAATAGCCGTTAAAACTAATGCAGCAAAGCAAGAAAGCAATGCAACAATCCCAGCACTAATAGTTTTTGGAGATTCCATAATGGATACTGGTAATAACAATGGACTTCACACTATTCTAAAGTGCAACTTTCCTCCCTACGGCAAGGACTTTCCGGGCGGTTATGCCACTGGAAGATTTTCTGATGGAAGAGTTCCCTCTGATCTAATTGGTAACGATTCAAATTATTTTTGTTTACATTTGCTAATAGAAATCTTCTAGCTATTTTAATGATACATTTTGTTTTTAACCAATTGTCTTTCAGCGGAGAAGTTGGGATTGACTAAAACATTGCCAGCATATATGAGCCCAAATTTGAAGCCAGAAGATCTTCTTCAAGGTGTGACATTTGCATCTGGAGGAACTGGTTACGATCCATTAACGGCTAAGATGATGGTACGTTACAATATATTTTCATCGTTAACGTTAGCTTCATATTATAAACTAATACATTTTATTATTTTTTTTGTTATTTTGTAGTCTGTAATATCAGTGTGGGATCAACTAACATATTTCAAACAATACATAGCAACCATCAAGCAACATTTTGGAGAAGAAAAAGCCCAAAATATCTTGGACCATAGTTTTTTTCTTGTGGTTTCTAGTAGCAATGATCTTGCTCACACGTTTCTAGCTCAATCTTATAAATATGATCGTACTTCTTATGCTAACTTCTTGGCTGATTCAGCAGCTAAGTTCGTACGAGTAAGTATCTTAAACTGATATATAAATCAAATAATTATAGTTATATTTAAAACTAAATAGTTATCTTATATGTAATATATAGGAATTACATAAGCTTGGAGCTCGAAAAATTGGAGTATTTAGCGCAGTGCCTGTTGGATGTGTACCACTTCAAAGAACAATGTTCGGAGGCTTATTTACAAGAAGATGTAATAAGCCTTTAAACAATATGGCAAAACAATTCAACGCTAGACTTTCTCCAGCACTGGATTCTCTAGATAAAGATTTAGATGGTGTTATCTTCTACATTAATGTTTATGATACTCTTTTAGACATTATCCAAAACCCTGAAAAATATGGTAAGTTCATCTTACAAATACAACTATATAATTTTTCTATTTTATAACATTAACTAATTTATAAGTCTCATTCTCTTTCAGGTTTTGAAGTAGCTGATAGAGGATGTTGCGGTAAAGGCACTGTTGCGATATCTTATTTGTGTAACTCACTGAACCCATTCACATGTTCTAATTCTTCGGCGTATGTATTCTGGGATAGCTACCATCCGACTGAAAGAGCTTATCAAGTTATTGTTGACAAGTTACTCGACAAATACTTGAGCAAGATTTATTGATGTTGATCATCTAAATTAAACTTATTTTTATCATTGTGTCTTGTTGGCTTTTTTATCTATGTTTCTTTTATTTTTCTATTTTTCTTTTCTTTTCTATATGTATTCACTCTTTATATTTTCAAGGTATTATGCCACTTTTACTCATTATATTTTTCTTTAACTTCAAGACTCCTTTATAAATGACTCATTAAAATATGAAAGTAGCACTACTAAATCACGAATTAAAAGCTTTTGGGGTTATTTCTTAAGTAATTAAACTTAATAGATCATTATGTTAGATGTTGTTGTTGTTTTGATATTACGACATTGGTTCCTCGTTCTCTCAACATGTGGAATCAAAATGTAAGTAGTTATGTTTTCTCATAGAGGTGAAGAGTATCAGCGGGAAACTCATCTCCCTGACCTCTTCGGCAAGAATCCAAGGGAGGTGTGCAACACTATGAAACCTAAATCCGCCATTTTTAAATCTAGAACTGAGGATTGTATTAGAATATATGGATGTAAATTTGGTTACTGGAGGATGATGATAGGTAGTCAATCATAAGATCAAAATTGGGCAAGATGTTTTTAGGAATCAAGAATATTCAGCGAAAAAAAGAAACCTAAAGAGTACAGGAGAGCAGTGTAAAGAACCGAAAGACTGGCAAAAAGAAATGTTGTGTGTTTACAAAGGTGACATTCATGTTCCAAGCTGAATTTAATTTCTTGCTATATAATCATTTATGGGGCCTAGGTGTTGCTAGAGATTCTAGGTTATCAAAAATATTGGTAAGGAACCGCTTACGTTGCCAGATGATGGAGTGTCTCTCCCTTCAATAGAAAGTCAATATCAATTTTATGCAGAGATGATAATGGAATCTAAAGGGAGAAAATGGCCAAGCCACGTGACAAACATGTCTACGTTATGTTTATGTTGCATGTAGAGTATTGCATTATGTGCCTTTAGTTGTATAGGTCAACATGTTGAATAGATTTTTCACTTACAATTTACTTTATTTTCCACACGACAAGTCTTGTTTAACATGTTGAATGCACAAAAGTTTCACTTCTTCAAGTATTCCATTATCTACCTTTAGTTGTATAGGTCAACATGTTGAAGGTATATCATAGAGTTTTGTAGCTCAATATGAAAAGTTATGTGTGTGTATAAGTCAAGTTCTATTCTCAGTCACATCATTCTATCAAATTCTATTCAATCACACTAAGAAAATCATTCAAATTTTAGTTAGACAAAAATTTGCATATGATATTAGAGTTTGTGGCCTTACATCAAACATAACAAGTCTTAACTTAAAGTAAGACAATGCAGTGAATCTTCTACACTACTGATATGAAATAAGTTTAATCTTAAGTAGTTGTAGTACTTTACGGTAAATCCAATCTCTAGATAATTTCAATTACTAAGAATGCAAGCCATACAACTCAATCTTAGTGCAATTAGTGAATTCAAGTTTATAAGTAACAAGATTTAATCTAAGCAATGCAATATCTAAAGCTTTCAATAAATTCTTCAAAGGAGAATCCATGGGCTAAGACAATTGATCCAAGACATTTAATTTCCAAATCAAGGTGTTAACTTTAGCAATCACAAGTTTCTATAGGCCTAGACACTAGTAAAGATCAATCCTTTCCGAAGATAGAGATTATGCAATCATGAGTTAAACATCAATTCCCATTGGTTCAAATCATTTAAGCATGAATTATGTTAAAGACTATTAACCATCTAGCAATCCTAACATCAAATCCCTTTGGTTATTCAAGCTTGAGCAATATTAAGTTCAGTCAAGCATTTTAATAAACACTTTTGGTGCAAAACATAGTTTTATATCAAGATGAGAGTGATCAAGTCAAATCAAGCATTAAGATCACTTAATAAGCATAGAAACAAGTAGATATAACATTAAACACCTTAACTCTTCACTAATCACCCTAGATCTACCTAACTCATGGATTCAAAAGGAGTCTACGCATTAATCACTTTGTTTAACCTTAAACCCATCATAGATTCAAGACTAATCATGCTAAGAAGATGATATAAACTCAAATCACTCAAAGAAAGATATCTTAAAATACTAAAAATTCAAGCTTTCACCAAAGTAGAAGAGAATATTTTGGGAGAAAACAAGATAATCTCAAATTTATGTCTAAAAAGTATTTATAAAAGGCTAAAACTCGAGCTGGGTCAACCCAATAAACATGGGCTAACCCATGAAAATATAAGTATTTTTCTCAATAGTGACTAGATGAGGTCGCTACAGTGGGTCGCTATGCTCATAGCGACTTGTCTTGGCCGCTACAGTGGTGGCTGCTACGACACTTGGGAGATTCAGAAGTCTTGATTCCATAGCAACCTTGTGAAGTTGCTATGGTGCAACGATGTGAAAGGCGCTCCAAAATTAGCGGCTTCTCTGAACCGATATAACACTACCACTACGGTACTTAGGACGTGTCTCAGGTTTCCGGCTCTATCTTCTGTAGCGACCTGGCCGCTAGGATCCTTCAACGACTCTTCTACACTCTTAAGACACCAAACACTCTTTTGGCCACAAAATTCATCATGAAGCTCTCTCGAACACCTCATGACTAATGCATGACAAGGCAACCTAAATATGTATAAATGCTATTATAAAAGATCAACATGTACAAGAATGGATGATTAAAACAATGTAAATATGCAAAATATCAACTACGCTAATTTTTTTTTTGAAACACAAATTAGTTTCATTATGACTTAACTTTTTTGGTTACAAGAAAAGGGAATACACTACAATACAAAAAGGCAGTGTCTGTGATTGAATACACTACAATACAAAAGGCAGTGTATGTGATTGAGTTAACCGGGCTTTTACTCATTTTAAATAACGTGGCCTTAATTACATCAAATTGACCAAGTAAAACAATCTTATACACAGTTTGAAGACGACTTAATAAAACGCCAAGTTATTGAAAATGCTACTCGTTAAAATTGAACTGGAGAAAAAAAAAAGTATTAAAGAAAATATATCTTTCAACAAAATCTCCGATATAAAAAATCATAAGCTTAATAAAACTACTTCTTAACTGACAATTCTCAACCTCATACAAGGCAAGTACAATCTTAAGCTTGGTCTTCAACCTCGGTAATAGCCTTGGCCGCAGAATCAAGCTTGGCAGCCAAGAGATCCGTGTACTCTTGGTATGGCGATTTCTGTCTCTTTCCAAAACTCAAGTGTAAGAAACCCATATGTCTTCTGAAGACAATCAAATGTAGCCTGTGTAGTCACAAAAACATCAAATCGCTAGATCAATCAATAATCCATCGACCAATTAAACATAGTCAAGAATGTATGTGCTTAAATCTTCTACAGATTACAATTGACATGTAAAACCACACTGCATACATACAAAGGTTAATCAAGAATCATTAAAATTACTTAACATTGCATTCAAATATAAAACAACTAAGCATGCATGCACTTAATACATATTGGCCGTAGAAACAACACAGCTTCAAACCCAATATAAATCAATCAAAGATAACTAAGCAGCAGTCGATTTGAACATAATCAAAAAGGTATGTGCTGAAGTCTTCTACAGATTACAATTGACAAAAAAAACTAAACTAAGGTTAATTAAGAATCATTAGGATAAAAAAATTATCATTACATCCTCACATAAAACAACTAAACATGTGTGCACTTTATACATATTCATCGTAACAACACAGAACCAAACCCATTATCAAACAATCAAATATAACAAAGCAGTCATATCAAACCCAATGGTAACTTCTGCTACAAGAAAGGACAGAAACAGACCTTAACGAAGTTTCCAAGGGTTTTAATTAGTAGAACCTCTAGAGCAAGTGAAGACATCATCAATCCCAGCAAACTGAAGAACCTTCTTAGGATAGCCGCTACAATACCAGCACCTCTCGGAGCAGGAACCATCCTCACAGTAACAGAACCGCACTTCCCCGTAACCTTACAAGGAACAGTATGTGGCTTCCCAATCTTGTTACACCAATAGCCTCTCCTCAGAGGAACCACAGAAAGCTTCGCGAGAATGATACCACCTCTAATGGCGGTCGCAACTTCCTTAGAGTATTTCACACCCAACCCCACGTGTCCGTTACCGTCTTCGACAATGACAAAGGCCTTGAACCTTGTCCTCTGACCAGCCCTGGTCTGTTTCTGGACAGGCATGATCTTCATGACCTCGTCTTTCAACGAAGGTCCGACGAGGAGGTCTATGATTTGGTACTCCTTGACGGGGAGAGAGTGGAGGTAGATATGCTCTAGCTGCGTGATTTTACCGCTCTGAACGAGACGGTCGAGCTTGGTGACGGGTGTCCATTTCTAGTCTTCTGTGGGACGGCCTCCACGACCGCCTCTCCCGCCGCGACGTTCGCCGAAGCCACGTCCGAAACCACCACCGTCACCGCCACGCTCAGCGCCGCGTTCTCCGCCTCTTTCAGCCATTGTCGATGCAGTGAGCTTGCATAGGGGTATGAAGGTATATAGGTAGGCGTAAGATTAGGTTATCCAGTCACAGCTCAAGGGCCTAACCGGCTAACCTTCCATGGAATAACCAGATTATGCCACCTACCGCGGGATTTTACTGCCATCCTCCTCCTCTTCCCACCAACACTCCTTGGTGTCTCCCTTCCATGAACGGGTTTGATCCTGCGGGTATGAGCGTTACTGTGTTCAATGCTATGCCATGGCCTGTAGCTGGTGATGGAGTTGGTGTGATAATACCTCGGTTAGAAGATTTGAAGCTTGAGGTCCCTAGTCAAGTCCATGAGAGAATGAACGGAGGTATCATGGTGAAGCCATTGCCCAATGGTACATATAGATGACAGTTGCAGAATAAAAATGCAGTTAGGATCTCACAAGGCTAGTGAAATTCTTTTAAACTCTTTTAATGGTTTTAGGTCTCTCATCTTTCTTTAGCAAAAAAAAAAAAAGGTCTCTCATCTTTTGTTTTAACGTACATGTGTTGGTGGCTTTGGTTTCCTTGTATATTATTTAGCTATTTTATTTAACCCCGAAAACATCTGTAATATATAACATCATTTGTAATACTAGATTTTTTAACCGCGCTACGCGCGGATAAGATATTATATATATTTCTCAATTCTAAAAAATAATGTATAATATTATATTATATTATTTAAAAAATAGAAAATAAGACTACATAACATAAATATATTTTTTATATTTTCTTTGTAGAAATCATTATGTTGTTTGATTGTTGTACTTAATTCACATATTTGCATAGATATTTGTGATAGATGAATAACTATATTTTTATTATCAGTAAATAATATATATTTATTATATAATATAAGAAAAATGAAATTATTTACTTTTTAACAAACTTGTCTCATGTTGGAGACTCGGTTATAGACATATCATATTCGAACGAAACATTTTTACACTTATCAATCTTCTTAACAATAAGAAACAAATCTGAATATCAAAACAATATCTCATACGATCTCTTTGTGGAATAACTGCTCTGAAGAAATTGAATTTATGCATCAAAAAGGACTCGAAATGAATGTGCATATGTGTTATCTAAGTCAGCTTTACAAAAAACTATTTATAGTTCATATATCATTTATGTCCATCCTATTTTTTTGTCCATCATTTCTTAAACATCTTGAAATAAGTAATGCTAATTAATAATAAACTTTTTGCTCACAAAATAAAAATCAAATTTGTCTAATTATCGCTTAATTTGTCTAACTGATATATGTATTTCTCAATTCTAAAAAATAATGTATAATATTGTATTACATTATTTAAAAATATATAAAATATGACTACATAACATAAATATATTTTTTAAATTTTCTTTGTGGAAATCATTATGTTGTTTGATTGTTGTACTTGATTCACATATTTGCATAGATATTTGTGATAGATAACTATATTTTTATTATCAGTAAATAATATATATTGATTATATAATATAAGAAAAATAAAATTATTTACTTTTTAAACAGACTTGTCTCATGTTGGAGACTCGGTTATAGACATATCATATACGAAGGAGATATTTTTACAGTTATCAATCTTCTTAACATTGAAAAAACAAATCTACATATCAAAACAATATCTCATACGATCTATTTGTGGAATAACTACTCTGAAGAAATTGAATTTAAGTATCAAAAAGGACTGAAAATGGATGTGCAGATATGTTATCTAAGTCTGCTTCACAAAGTACTATTCATAGTTCATATATCACTAATGTCCATCCTATTATTTTGTCCACCATTTCTTAAACATCTTGAAATAACTGATGCTAATTAATAATAAACTTTTTGCTGGAAAAAAATCAAATTTGTCTAATTATCGCCTAAATATTTTATTAATATGGTCTAAGAAGCTTTTAAGTGATATCATAGTTTAATTTATTAGTTTTTTTGTTAATTTGTAGAGGTTTTTGTATTTAAGATTTTTTTCCATATTAAGCTTCTATTTCTTTCACAGAATTGATATATATATATATATATATATATATATCATAAAAATTACCATCAAATCAGTTTTACTTATTTATTATTTTGTTTTAACGAAAATACACTTTTTAAATAATTTAATTTAAAATAAAATTATATACTAATTTGCTGTATTTTAACAATTTCATTGATTTAATTAATTTGCTTTGGTGGATAACTTAAAAAGTTTTCATATGAATCGGGGAAAGCAAGCTTATGTTGTTATATTATATTTATTTTGTGTATATAGAATCTATATATAATGCTAGTGTAATAAATAAAGAACATTATTTTTTGTAAATTCAAAAAGATACATTATTACAATTTAAAATGAATCAAAATTGAATAAAATGGTAATTAAATATTTGTAAATCTAATTGTTTAGTTGGATTCTCATGAAAAAAAATCGATTGGTTAAACAAATGTTTCAAAATTTGTTGTGGTATTGTTTTGTCTATAAATTATAACATTTATTGAATTAATATATTTAATTATTGCATCCTTAAATAATATTTTATTAAGACATTAGAAAAATATGTTTTGAGTTGTTTTGTCAAATTGTACAAAAATCTATGTTTTTTCATATTTGTAACTTCAAAAAGATACATTATGATAATTTGAAATTAATCAAAATTGAATAAAATGGTAATTAAATATTTGTAAATCTAATTATTTTTTTATCTTGTTTAGTTGGATTCTCATGAAAAAAAATCGATAGGTTAAACAAATGTTTCAAAATTTGTTGTGTTATTGTTTTGTCTATAAATTACAAAATTTATTGAATTAATATATTTAATTATTGCACCCTTAAATAATATTTTATTAAGACATTAGAGAAGTATGTTATGAGTTGTTTTGTCAAAATTTTACAAAAATCTATGTTTTTTCATATTTGTCACAAAAATTTATATGTTAAACTTACTTTTACAAAATTCTTAACTTTGTCACGAAAACAAAAATATATGTTTTTTCATATTTGTCAACGTTCTCACACTTTCTAAGAATATATTAGCTTAGTCACTTACTTATATTTTTTTTAAAAACAAAGTATCGGAGTCTTGAAAGTTGAATTCATATTATTGTAAATGTACATAAGAGTTTGTGATTATATACTTAGTGGTTCTTGTATATGTGTCCAAGAAAGTTTCAATGGCTTACTGGTAACTGTCCTATATATATCATACTAACCCGGGTTCGATTCTCACATTCGCATTGTTTTTTTATTTTTTACGAAAAATAAATGAGATGACATGGCAATTTCGGATTCTCTGATTGGTTGATTTTTCTATCCTATGTGGACACCCTCTCCATGGCTTATATGCCCCTTTTAGTATAGTATAGATGCCACACTTATTTCGTTCAACCTTTTTTGCTTTATGTGTTGTTATCTTGTTGTGTATGCATACCAAACAACATTGGCACTGAAAGAAAAACTAATATACTCCCTTGAAAGATCAATATATCAACGTTAAGAATATATTAAAATAATTAATGTTAAATTATAAATATATGAGTTTTATCTAAACATATTTTTGATCTAAACTGATAGCAATTAAAATTTTAACTTTTTGACATTGTTTTTGAAACACAATTAAAATTATAACTACTGATAAATATTTTCTGATACCTGAAATTTGTTACTATTAACTAATATTTTATTTTAAAGAAAATTGTCTTTCAAAAACATTAAAAACTGGAAAAACATTATGAAATATGTGTAGAAACTAAACATAGTACATTCAAGTTGTGAAGAGAATTGATTCTGTTGTCGTTGTGACGAACCATCATCCAAGTAAGTTTTAATAACTAACTAGAGATAAGACATCTGGTGTAACGACCTATTGTTCATAGGATATATTTTTAGAAGTCCAACAATTTATAAATGCATGCATGTCTTCAACATTGTAAAACACACAAGCAAATTTAGAGCCAAACAACTCAGACAAAACAATGAAGCTTCAAATGTTATGGCTCGCTTTGGTACTAATAGCCGTTAAAATTAATGCAGCAAAGCAAGGAAATAATACAACAATCCCTGCTCTAATAGTTTTTGGAGATTCCATAATGGATACTGGTAATAACAATGGACTTCACACAATTCTAAAATGCAACTTTCCTCCCTACGGCAAGGACTTTCCCGGCGGCTATGCCACTGGAAGATTTTCCGATGGAAAAGTCCCCTCTGATCTCATTGGTAAAGATTCAAAGTCTTTTTGCTTACCTTTGCTGTTATAAAATTGTATAGCTATTTTTATATGATGATACATTTTTGCTGTTAACCAATTGTCTTTCAGCGGAGAAGTTGGGATTGACTAAAACATTGCCAGCATATTTGAGCCCAAATTTGAAGCCTGAAGATCTTCTTCAAGGTGTAACATTTGCATCCGGAGGAACTGGTTACGATCCATTAACGGCTAAGATGATGGTACATTATAATATACTTTCACGTCAACGTTAGCTTCATATTATAATCTAATACAATTTCTATTGTTTTGTTCTTTTGTAGTCTGTAATATCAGTGTGGGATCAACTAACATATTTCAAACAATACATAGCAACCATCAAGCAACAGTTTGGAGAAGAAAAAGCCCAAAATATCTTGGACCATAGTTTTTTTCTTGTGGTTTCTAGTAGCAATGATCTTGCTCACACGTTTCTAGCTCAATCTTATAAATATGATCGTACTTCTTATGCTAATTTCTTGGCTGACTCAGCAGCTAAGTTCGTAAGAGTAAGTATCCTAACTAATTTATATAAAGCAACCGATTACAGAGTTATATTTAAAACTAATTGATTATCTTTTATGTAATATATATAGGAGTTACATAAGCTTGGAGCTCGGAAAATTGGAGTATTTAGCGCAGTGCCTGTTGGATGTGTACCACTTCAAAGAACATTATTCGGAGGATTGTTTACAAGAGGATGTAATAAGCCTTTAAACAAAATGGCAAAACAATTCAACGCTAGACTCTCTCCAGCACTGGATTCTCTTGATAAAGAATTAGATGGTGTTATCTTCTACATTAATGTTTATGATACTCTTTTAGACATTATCCAAAACCATGAAAAATACGGTAAGTTCGTCTTACAAATACATCTCTATAATTTTTTTTTCTGTATTTGTAACGTTAACTAAATTAAGTCTCATTTTCTTTCAGGTTTTGAGGTAGCTGACAGAGGATGTTGTGGTAAAGGCACTGTTGCAATATCTTATTTGTGTAACTCATTGAACCCATTCACATGCTCTAATTCGTCTGCCTATGTATTTTGGGATAGCTATCATCCCACTGAAAGAGCTTATCAAGTTATTGTTGACAAGTTACTCGACAAATACTTGAGCAAGATCTATTGATGTTAATCATCTAAATTAAACCTATTTATATCATTGTGTCTTGTTGGCTTTCTTTATCTATGTATTCTTTTATTTTTCTATTTTTATTTTCTTGTCTATATGTATTCACTCTTCATATTTTCAAGGTATTATGCCACTTTTACTCATTATATTTTTTTAAACTTAAAGACTTCTTTATATTATATAATGGACTCATTAACATATGAAAGAAGCACTACTAAAGCACAAATTAAAAACTTTTAGGGTTCTTTCTTAAATAACTGAACTTAATAGATCATGATGTTAGATATTGTTGTTTCGATATTACTACATTGATTTTTCGTTCTCTCAGCATGTGGAATCAAAACGCAAGTAGTTTCGTTTTCTCATAGAGATGAAGAGTATCGAGTAGGGAAACTCATCTCCTTGACCTCTTCGGAAAAATTCCAAAGGAGGTATGTGACACAATGAAACCTAACTTCGCTATTGTTCAGTCTGGAACCGATGATTGTAGTAGAAAGAGAACAACTTTAGTTGTATATGTCAACACGTTGAATAAATTCTCCACATATAGTTTACTTTTAAATTCTCCACAAGACAAGTTTTGCTTAACATGTTGAATGCACAAAAGTTTCACGTTATTCAAGTAATGCATTCTCTACCTTTAGTTGTATTATAGGTCAATATGAAAAGTCATGTGCGTGTATAAGTTAAGTTCTATTATCAGTCACATCATTCTATCTAATTATGTTCAATCACACTAAAAAAAAAGCCTTAAAATTATTTTAGACAAACATTTGCATATGATAAGAGTTGTGCCAGTCAAATTAAGTGGCCTTGACTGAAAAACGATCTTTACAGACTGCTTCGAAGATAAGGCATTAATAAAAGTCAATTTATTGGAAATGTTATTCATTAAAATTGAATTGCACAAAAGAGTATTAAAGACAAACTAACAAAAAAAATATATATATATATATATCTTTCAACTAAATCTCCAATATCAAAAATCAACATGCCAAGGTCGTTAACAAAAACATTTAAAACAACCAAACATATAATAAAACCATTTCTTAACTAACAATTCCCAACCTCATAAAGGTTGTACAATCTTAAGCTTGGTCTTCAACCTCGGTAACAGCTTTGGCCGCAGAATCAAGCTTGGTAGCCAAGAGATCCGTGTACTCTTGGTATGGCGATTTCTGGAACCTAGTTTCTTTCCAAAACTCAGGTGTAATAAACCCATATGTCTTCTGAATACAATCAAATGTAGCATGTGTATTAACAACAACAAACATCAAAAACAAACATTAAAAACGAGATCAACCAATAATCCATCAATGAATTGAATATAATACTGTACAGAATATAATTAACATGTTCTCCACTACATATAAAGCTTTATCAAGAATCTGGATTAGACATTCACATATAAAACACCTAAGCAAGTGTGCACTAAATCCATAATAAACGTACACTCATATCATTATCAGATGAAATGACTAAGCCAATGTCAACTAAATGAACAAACGCATCAAGGTCGTAACTTCTGCTACAAGTAAGGACAGAAACAGAACTTAACGAAGTTACCGGGTTTTGGTTGAACCTCTAGAGGAAGTGAAGACATCATCAATACCAGCACCTCTCGGAGCAGGAACCATCCTCACAGTAACCGAACCACACTTCCCCGTAACCTTACAAGGAACCGTATGTGGCTTCCCAATCTTGTTAACCCCAATAGCCTCTCCTCACAGGAACCACAGAAAGCTTCATGAGAATGATCCCGCCTCTAATGGCGGTCACAACCTCCTTCGAGCATTTCACTCCCAACCCAACGTGTCCGTTACCATCTCCGACAACGACAAAGGCCTTGAATCTCGTCCTCTGACCAGCTCTTGTTTGTTTCTGGACAGGCATGATCTTCATAACCGCGTCTTTCAACGATGGTCCGACGAGAAGGTCTATGATTTGGTACTACTTGACAGGGAGAGAGTGGAGATAGATATGCTCTAGCTGCGTGATTTTAGCGCTCTGAACGAGACGGCCGAGCTTGGTGACTGGTGTCCATTTCTCGTCTTCTGTGGGACGGCCTCCACGACGTCCACGGCCTCTTGGACCGCCTCTTCCGCCGCGACGTTCGCCGAAGCCACGTCCGAAACCACCACGCTCAGCGCCGCGTTCTCCACCTCTTTCCGCCAATGTCGATGCAGTGAGCTTGCTTAGGGGTTTGAAGGTATATTAGTGGGCGTAAGATTAGGGTTTTCTTAAACCAGAATTATGGGCTTGTCATGTAGTGCTGCGCTGCGGGTCGTCCCGCTCACTTTGGACGAGTTGTCACCAATTGACATGTCCAGCTTGATCCTCGGCCAACCCATGGGTTGAGTGATTTTTTGGATTCAAAAAATTTAAAAATCATAACAAAAATTGATTTATAATTAAAATTAAATAAATATTTTAAAATTTGTATTAAAAATATCCTTTTTCTTAAAAAAATTCTTTTTTCTTATTTTTGTGGGTCCGTGAATCAATTTTTTTAAATCATCACTTGACCCAAACTCGTCCCGCGGCAGATCAAACGGAACGGAGCCCGCGTATAATGATTCAAATTCCCAACTCTTGGCTTGTGGGCTGAAGTTTGATAACCCCATTTTTTCAAAGAAAATTTCAAATAATTCGGACTTTTTTTTATAAGATATTGGATTATTCAAAAAATTCAATTCTACCATAAATTTGATACAACTTTTTAAATTTACCATTACTGAATAACTATTACACAAATACCTAAACTTGTGATAAAATAACACTAAACTAATTTCTTAAAATATTTATAAAATATTTATAAACCCAATCCCTTAATACTAAACCATAAACAATAATCACTAAAGCATAAACCCGAATATTTGTATATTTTTTGATTGGTGGTATTTTTGAAAAATGGTACTTAACTTGTGGTATATCCAACAATATCTCATAATTCAAACGTTTTGAAATATTTTGGATAAAAGCATTCCGATAATTCAGTTTTTTTTTTTATAATTTGATTTGTAAATCAGTTTAGAATATTTAGTTATTTGTAGATAGTTCATTTAGTCCAGTGGTTTGACTAAGAGTTCATTAATGTTTCCACACCAGCAGGTGCATGTTTCAATTTATGGAGAAAACAATTTATTAAACAATTATACATGATACTGAGGAAAGACTGACAATAGATTTTAAAAATTGTGCAAATAAACCCGATCACGCGTTGATTTTCATAGAGCGGCTCTGGTAATCTTTATCATAATTGTAATATCCTAATATATCAATGTTAAAAAAGTAAATATTTGGTTATTTCAAAACCTTAAATACTTAATTTAATTAATATTTTATGAATATAAACTGTATTTTAAAATTTTCGATATTCATTCGGCTTTTGTGTGGTTTCAGTTTTGTTTTTTTGCTTCTACAAAATATAAAATTCATTCATATATTTATGAATTTTGTTTCAATTTTAATTTTATTGGTTCAGTTTCAGGGAAATATTCCCGAACTTCAATCACTACTATCCTTACATAGACCAAGCGAGTCAGATTAACCACATGATGAATTAAGACCATGATTAACCCCAGTCTTTTACATGGGGTTCTTAGCATTGGATAAGAGATGGTTCTTAATTTTTCTAAAATTTTAACTAAGAAAAATTAAGAAATGTGTCTTAAGTAACAGATATAAAAACCGTCTCTTAACAGAAAAATATAAAAAAAAATGTCAAATCATAAATTACGAACTTCAGCTAAAAAACTGGGGTTAATCATGCCGTAAACGGCTCCTCTTTCTTTCTGGCAACCTATTGAGAAATGAGAACACGTGTGGTGGCTCTTGGCAACGTGTGTGGACGCGTCTCTAAACTCTTCTTTTCTTTGTCGACTTTTTTTATTCTTCTCCTGCACTACGTTTCTTTGTCGACTCTCGTATGTGTTAGACTCTGCAAAAAGAAAACGTTTTAGACTTCACGATGGGCTAATATGTTAAGCCCATTGTTAGGCACTAGTTTATACATGATGGCTGGTGGGTATGTAAAAAGAACGGGAAAATCGCATAAAAAACCTTCAAGGTGGCAACCACTTACACTTTAAACCTTGAGAGTATTTTACAAGCACTTTAAACCTTCAAAGTGACACTTTTATCAAAAGAAACCTCCAACCTGGCTTACTTGTACATCAAGTCAAAACGGTAACCGGTACTGTTCAAAAACGATGACGTGTCGGTTTTTTTTTTTTTTTAATATTTCATTAATAAAATAAATATTAAAATAAAAAAATATAAAAATTCATAAAAAAATTCAAAACAAATCATAAAAATCACTAAAAATTCACAAAAAACAAAATATTCACCAAAAAAAAATTAAATTATTTTATTAATAAAATTAATATAAAAATACAAAAGTATAAAAAATTCATAAAAAATTGAAAATAAATCATAAAATGTCAATAAAATTCACAAAAAAATCTTAAAATTCACAAAAAATATTTTAAATATTTTAAAATTCACAGTCTCTGGGTTATGATTAATAAAATAAATATAAAATAATGATATTTTCTAATCTAAGTTAGAGTAATCATAACCCAGACTACTATTTTGGATATTTTTTAATCTGTTATGTTCTATGTGTGTTGGTTGGATTTGAAAAAGTTTAGGATTGTTAGGGAAGAATGTATACTAATGATAGCTTGAGGGTAGCCAGTTTATAGCACTCAATGCACGTTATTCCTTAGTCGCTTTTATAAAACCACATATAATTTTATTCTTGATTTTTGTGAATTTTTGTGATTTGTCTCAATTTCTTAATGATTATTTATATTATGTGTATTTTATACTTATTTTATTAATAAAATAATATAAAGATTTTTGTGAATCTTTTATTTTTGTAAAATTTTATGATTATTTTTATATTTATTTTATTAATAAAATAATTTAAAATATTTTTGTGAATTTTATGAATTTTTGTGAATTTTATTGACTTTTTATGATTTGTTTTGAATTTTTTATGATTTTTTATGAATTTTTTATATTATTGTATTTTTGATTCTTATTTTATTAATAAAATAATTTTAAAAAAATTTGGTGAATAATTTGATTTTTTTGTGAATTTTTAGTGATTTTTTTTTATTTTGTATGATTTTTTTATATTATTATTTTTAATATTTATTTTATTAATAAAATAATTAAAAAAAAATTAAAAAAAAAAAGATAAAACCGACACGTCATCGTTTTTGAACAGTACCGGTTACCGTTTTGACTTGATGTAAAAGTAAGCCAGGTTGGAGGTTTCTTTTGATAAAAGTGTCACTTTGAAGGTTTGAAGTGCTTGTGAAATAATCTCAGGGTTTAAAGTGTAAGTGGTTGCCACCCTGAAGGTTTTTTATGCGATTTTCCCTAAAAAGAACCAAATGTTTAACCCAAACCGGAAAGATTCCAATAAGAACCAAACCAAAGATTCGTCGTCTTCTTCAACTTGATATCTGTTTCCTTTTCCTCTCTCGCCTTTCGGAGTTCCTCACTTCTTGGCTCTACACTCATGTCACAGTCCAAATCAATCACGTAATCAAATCATCCCCTTCTTCTACTCACGAATCTCACAATCCCTAAATCTCTCTTTCTGCCTCGCGATTTTGATGGACATTCTTCGTTTAGGTTCGATTTCACCTCATAGAAGAAGGAAATGGCTGATTCTATTATCCCTTCTCGGAGTCTCGAGCTACGGAGCTTACAAAGCTTACAACTCCCCATACATCGCCGCGAAGAGGAAGCGTCTCACGAACCTCTTCGAAGGAATCGCTTCCTTCGCCGAGCTAGTCACCGACTCAGCAGAGACGATAACTCTCGTCTCCCGAGACTTGAAGCAGTTTCTCGAATCCGACTCCGACGAAATCCCAAACAGCTTGAAACAGATCGCGAAAATCACCAAATCGAAAGAGTTCACCGATTCAATATCTAGGGTTTCCGAGGCCCTAGCTATCGGTGTCCTCCGCGGGTATATAGTCAATAACAACGTCGAAGCAGATTCGAATCCAAGCGTTTTATTCTCAGAGGCGGGAACTGGTTTCGTCTCAGTTCTCGTCGGTAGCTTCGCGAAGAATCTCGTTCTTGGATTCTACGAGGTTGAGAGTAATGTCGAAACGACGACGAATCCTAGGTGGATGAGTTTGTTATGCGATGACAAGTTTAGAGAGGTGTTAGCTGATTGCATTGAGAGATTCACTAGTGCCGCTGTAACCGTCTATATAGAGAAAACGGCCGGGGTCAACGCTTACGACCAGATATTCTCTGGCTTGACGAATCCGAAACACCGAGATCGAGCGCGAGACATTCTCGTCTCGGTCTGTAACGGAGCTCTCGAGACGTTCGTGAGAACGTCTCGCGGAGTCTTCACATCTTCGGAAGAAGAAACCGTTAGGGATTCTTCTTCCTTTGGTGGAAATGGATGGGCGGAGATGTTCAGGACTACGTTAGCGGTTCCGAGCAATAGGAAGTTTATGTTCGATGTTACGGGAAGAGTGACGCTGGAGACGATGAGATCGATTCTTGAGTTTGTGGTGTTGAAGACGTCGCAGAGCTTTAGGAGGAGTTTGGATGCGGTTCAAGAAGAGGTTACGGATAGAGGACGGCAAGTTGTTGGGTATGTTGGTGCTAAATCTTCGGTGATAATCACTCTTTGCCTTGCGGTTTACTTTCATGTTGTGAACCGCTTTGTTCGAGGTTCTCCGGTTTGTTTAAACCAACATTTCTAGTCGTTGGGTCGATTTTTTTTAGTTATTTAGAATATGTATGTTAGGGACGTGGGATCTTCAGCTTCCACATTCTATTGGTTTAATATAGTTTAGAGCTGAATAATGTAGATTTTTTTGTGCTGTCAACACAGATTGATTCTAATTGATAAAGTAAGTTCTTGAGATAATATTTGCATCTATGCAAGTATAAAAGTGCCAACGCAAAGCCGAAAAGATCATATGAGAGTGTTTGATGTTTGAGATGAAATTAATATTATTCTGTGATTTTGGAGTCTAAAACACTCTCCTTGATTCCACTTTGCGCCTCCAAAACCTCTCCTGAACTCCTCAAGTGACAGTTCTCGGCAATTCAGAGTCCTGTCAGAGACCATCGCCGTCAAAATAGAAGAAGAGGACGAAACAACTTCTGATGACAATCCTCCTTCGACCGTCAACACTAAGCTCTACTTTGGCAACCTGCCTTAATAGTGTTGACAGTGCAACACTCGCTCAAATCATCCAAGGCTTCGCTAACTCTGAGCACGTCGTCGTGGATTCACCTTTGTGACCATGAGAAACGTCAGAAGATCGCAACGTCATTATCGAAAACCTCGATGGAATTGTAAGTGAGAGTTAAAAGGTGTGAAGCTTTACAAACATAAAGTCACGTTTCTATTGTTTCTTATTCAGGAGTATCTTGGTAGGACCTTGAAAGTTAACCTCTGTATCCAGAAACAGAGTACAAGCTGTTTGTTAGTAACTTGTCGTGGACAGCACTTCTGAGTCACTAGCTAGAGCGTGGTGACTTTCGAGAGTGTGGAGTCGATGTGGTTGGTGCTAGAGTTGTGAATGAGTCTGACGGAGACACGGGGAAATCAAGGGGTTGTGGCTTTGTATGTTACTCTTCCTAAGCTGAAATGGAAACCGCGCTTGGATCGCTTGATGGGCTTGACCTGGAGGGTTAGGCCATTCGAGTAAACCTGACTCAGGGAAGAAATCCTGACATCATACACCAGCATTTTGGAATCATTTTGAGCTTTCTAGAGGTTATGATTCAACTGAACTAATCAACTCTAAAGACAATGTGTTGCCCTATGGAATCACATGATATCATACACCAGCATTTTTGGAATCATTTTGAGTTTTCTCTCTTACATATCTCACGAAAAGGTCTGCCCAACTTGTGTTTTGAATCATAACATCCCAGAGTTCACATAAGGTAGAATCAAAACGGCAAAGCAGAAAGTAACTAATTAGATCACTCTTGTCTGAATGAGTTTGAGCTTCTGAAGACACAGAGTTCAAATGTCTTATATCTACAACATTCTAATAAACATGGCCAGGGCAGAAATATATATATATGAATCCTTAGAAAAATATGTTGGTCCATATAAATATATAATAAGCTTTTTATTAAACTAACCATAAACTTATCATAAATGTTCTTCATTGTTTCCTGAAATAAAAATCACGGAATTACCTAATGTGGCTAAAGTATATATGATAATTAATGATTTTGAATAATAAAGATTTGATAAAAATTACTCTATTCTCTATCATTTTAAAAAATTTGACTAATTAAAATAAATTAAACAACCATGTTAACTATATAATAAAAATTTAGATTTTTTCGTATATGCTATATTTTGAATTTTTAAAAGCGAATATAAATGACTAAAGTTGTTAAAAACCTCACATTGAAATTTTTGTGATCCATGGTTTAAAATTTATGTTATAACAAGATACAAATGATTATGAAATTACAGAAGTAGGAAGTCTCATTTAATAAATATTATATATATGTATATTAATATTTTTTAAAATATAAATTATATACCATATAAAATTCATAAGTATTTTAATTTCGAATTTGCTTTGAATTTTTTTGATAAACATTTTGAACAATTATTGACAACTTAATATTTAGATTTTAAACTTTGCATTGAATTTTTTTAAAATTATAAATTACTAAAACTATTAAACATCCCACAATTTTTTATTGTTATCATTTATTTAAAATTTTTGTTATAAAGAAATACAAACGATCAAAAATAATATGAGTATAAAATGTTTTTTAGCAAATGTCAATATTAAAAATGTACTTTATATCTATGTTAATATCATGTAAACTTAATTTTATAATATATAAAATAGAAAAAGTGTTTGTCTCGATTAATAAAATTTATTTAAGTATTTTTTTCAATTTAATTACATATGTAATAGTTACTAAATTTTTTATTATTCAATATATATTTATTATTTCATAATATGTAAAAATATATATAATATTTAAAAATAATTTATATATACCTAGTCTATTACTATTAGTTATTATTTTGGTCCTGCAATTAATTCAAACAAAACATTACCGATTGTTTTGATTCTTATGGCATATAATTATTCAATAAAAGTTATCTCATTAAAAGCGAGAAAACTGTTACAAAATAGTTTAACCGTGTGACATTTTCATTTGGCAAACCTTTAGTGTGTGACACTGGCGAATACATTTATAATAGACTAACTAGATTTTGATCCGCGCTTCAAAAGCGCGGGTTATTTTGGATTATACATAAGTTTTGATAGGAAATAATATTTTGTGAATGTTGTACATTATTATATTACAAAGTGTATGATATAAAATATTTTTGGGTATTTGTTTGACTTTTCAGGTATGTATTTGTGTCAGGTATTTTTCGGATTTTCGAATATTTTTCAGTTTTTTTGAGTATTTTAAATCTTTTTCGAATCTTAAATATTCGATTTGATCCGGACCTATTATGTATTCAAAATTACATGTATTTTATAGGTATTTAAATTATGGATATAAAGCTATAAAAAGGACCAACCTAAACCTAAACAAAAGAATTTCAAATATCTAATTAAGTTCAAATGTTCTAGGATCTGAAGGACTCAAACTCGAAATGAACCGATCTGCACCAACCCAAAGATTCTATGGCCATGCTTATTATATTTCTCATTATTATTTGTGTGCATTTATAATAATTACATTTGTTAAATTGATGAGACCTGAGATTAATTTACTATTTTGGCTAATTTAATAGTACAGATTTATAGGGTTCTTAATATAGTTTTTAAACTTATATTAAATAACAATATTTTATAATAATTTTTTTCTATTACTATATATTTAAAATGATTACCAGAAGTCGAACCGATAAACCAAGTAATCTCAAGTCTCACCAATCGTCGACTAATAATTTTTGAAACTGGAGACATCCTTAAATTCACATGCCCAAAAGATTTATATGTTGACGTACAGATTTTACATATTTTTATAGTTCAAATTATTATTATTTTTAATGTTACTCAGTGAGAAGATTTTATACTGAGGAAGCAAATTATAATGTTTGTTACAAATGAAACTTTAATGAAATACAAAATTATTGCTCATCACGACAACATACAAAAAATATCGTGATTGTGAATTTAACCAGAATCATATGTTAGTCGAACGTGTTAATTTGTACGTATAGTTTGTAGTACGAACACATATTTCAGTTTATAAGGTAAATTTATTTGGTTAGCCATTTTCTTGTGGTATTTTAAAAATAAAATAGCAGTAAATATTTTTTTTTAAACAGTAAATATTACACTTGGTGAAAGGCATATAAAGTTATAAACCAACCAAACATACGAAAATCTCACGTTGATAAAAACAGCATACAAAATATCAGAATAATAAGAAAAAATTTCAGCATAATAAAAAATAAATTATTTAGACTATGGTATAGTTAGAGAAAATAAAGGAAGTATCAAAAAATAACAAATACTTAATGAATACGTTCAACAACCTTGGATAAGTAGATTTTTTAAAACTCCTTCCCTTTTAATAGTATAGATAGTCCACAACACACGTTAAAATAATTTCACTTGAAAAAAATGAAATTTCATCTAGATACATAGTTATATTATAATAATATAACTAAAATTATTAAAATCTCATATTAATCTCAAAACTCACAAATTCCCATTACTTAGCCGGGAAGATATGTGGCCATGAAATAGGGATTAAGTGGAACGGAATTGACTGGGTGGTAGAGTTGTAGAAACACATGTTTCTTCCACTTAGCTCCATGGAACAATATGCTACTACTGAAACATGGAAGAATTGAAATCTTAGATCAAAACACTATGTATGGATGGTATGAACTGCCTAAACAAGAATTCTTGAACAGCGAACAACCAGAGCAAGAAAGAAAACTCCTAGCTCAAAGAGCACAAATCCTTGATCAACTAGCCTAGCAAACAACTCGGAAATCAAGAGCATCGCTAACAAGAGGATATGGCCAATTACCAGTTGGCTTGGAGCAAAGAGAGAGATCCGGTTCGGAGGGCGGGGATATCCCGACCCTACTATCATTATGCTTTTGCAATGTTACTTGGTTCAACTCTATTTGTGACATTTTCTCGTATGTGGGACTCTCTATCTTCTTGGGTAGATAATCGATCGTCTTACATTTTGATAGTGAGTAGTTTTTATACAAAGTCAAATCAAGAATAATAATCGAACTGGAGGAGCTCGCCAGGATGGCTTGGTAAGCAAGCAACCAGGCGCCCATTCCCAGTTCTTTCTCTCCTCTCTTTTTTTAGGCGGAATAGCCTGGTCTTCCTCTATAAATTAATAATATTGGAACTTTGAAATTTTATTAATTTATAGAGATATTAATTTACAAAAAAATTCTTATTTAGATCTTTTATTTGAAGATATATTTATTTTAAGATAAGAAAAATATTTGATTTTAGTGTATAGACATTAAAAGTTATTATTGAAATTTGACATTTACATTAATTTTATTATATTATTTGGTGTATAAAATATATATTTCATAGAACTTAAATGTGGTTTTAGATATAATATTACTAAATCTCATTAAAAATATATTAACTGTTAAGAAAATATAAAGATAATTTTATTATGAATATAAAAAAAACAATATAATAATAGGTTCTTACTTATATAAAATACTAGATGGTGGCCCGCACACTTGTGCGGACTAATATATATCCAACTAATTCAAATTTTAACAAATTTTTAATTTCAATCTAAATGATTTAATTAGTTTCAAATATTAAATTAATTAGAGATATAATTATCTTTTTTATTACAAGACAACATAGATAAAGGTTTGGTATTTGTAAAATCTTTTATTTATTCTATTACTAAACCATACATGTAAAAAGTATCATCATTATAATAACCTAATATAAAGCTTTATTATTACTTTAAAATAATATAAAAGATAAATCTACAAATAAACCATAATTACCAAATTATCAGTGAAGCCTATGAAATCAAACTCCTGTTCATCAAAGTCTTAATTGCATTTTATATGAATTTCTTCTTCGTCGGAGTTCATATCAATATTAAAAATGTACTTTATATCTATGTTAATATCATGTAAACTTAATTTTATAATATATAAAATAGAAAAAGTGTTTGTCTCGATTAATAAAATTTATTTAAGTATTGTTTTCCAATTTAATTACATATGTAATAGTTACTAATTTTTTTATTATTCAATATATATTTATTATTTCATAATATGTAAAAAATATATAATATTTAAAAATAATTTATATATAACCTAGTCTATTACTATTAGTTATTATTTTGGTCCTGCAATTAATTCAAACAAAACATTACCGATTGTTTTGATTCTTATGGCATATAATTATTCATTAAAAGTGGGTTCTCTCTTCCTTTACTCTCCCTTCTCTCTAAGACAAATCAGACGATCTCAGCTCTTGCTCCGGTGATCGGAGACATCGGCGGCAGTGCCGGTGTGCGTTAGCTCCGACGCCGGAGGCACCTCTCCTCTCCTCTCATCCTGTTTTATCTTTTGCTTCTCTCCCTTAGTCTCTCTCTCAGCCATCGACATGTCTGGTGCTCTGGTTGGATTCCACTCGCCGGAACCCTAGATCTACCTCGAGGGGATATAGATCCGGTGTTAGATGGTGTTTCTCTGGAGTTTCAACGAGATGGCGAGGCTTGCTGAGGATAGAAGTCGGCTTTTAGGGTTCGGCTTTGGCGGATCTCGAGTTTCCCTTTTGTAGATCTGTTAACGTCGAGGCGGTGATGGCGCGTGGTGGCTGGACTATGCTCGCTCCTCCGGTTCTTCATCTTGTGTGGCTGTTAAAGCCTTTTGTTTGTGGAGTGGAGTGTGTTAGCCTTCTTGGAGTCGGGGCTTGGTGTCTTGTCTCGAATCCAAGTCGTGTTTCTGCTCAGGGGAGGCGATGGTGGCGTTCTGTCGGCGCGTACACAAAGTTGCTTGCTGGTCGTGTGGTCAGGGTTTCTGCGTGGTCATGCGTGTGCGTTCTTAGGAGGTTGCAGCTTCCTCTGTCGTCTATGGCAGAGCTTGTTGTGCCTCTCATGATGCTCTCTGTTTTGCTAGTTCGTCTCACTTCTAGGTTTGGGTTGTTGCTCGTTCGGTTGAGCTGTTTGGTGCCGCTTCCTTGCCACTCTTAGTCTCACCAGCAAGGAGTAGTTCTGAAGCGCAATGAGACCGTCCTAGGTTCTCTAGTTCTCGGGTCAAGGCGTCGGTTGGGGCCAGTGTTTGAGTCATCTTGGTCTCCATCGGCGGGTGACTTGATTGGAGTTTTTAGCCATCCCAGTGCTGGGATTGCCAATTGGTGATCTTGGTAGGCTTTGCTCTTTCTTATTGCAGGTACTGAAGACCCAAAATTTGGTTTGTCATCATCGCAACCCGATTTGTCCGGAGGTTCTGAGTTGCCTGATCTTCACGGTTTTGGTGATCCCGCTCCTCCTCAGTCTGCGGTTCGGTAAGGTCTCGGTGGCGTCCTTCAAGGTTTGCTATCTCTTACCTCTAAACCGCTCGTGTCTAGCGCTTCATGTCCAGTCAAGATACAAGTTTTGGGGAAATTATCAAGATCTAGCTCCTCCGACGATGTCACGAGGAGTCCGACATCCGAGGAAACTAGGTAAACCCCACTTCCTCGTGGTCAACATTAATGGCTGAGAACAGAGATTGATTTTCTGAAGATATCGGAGCAAACTAGCGGATGGCGTCGGTTAAGTGGGCGAGCGAAGCTATGTTTTGTAATGGTTAATTTTAGAAATTCTGGTTGAACCAAGCTTGTATCAAACACTGAATTCCGGTTTGACCGGTTGATAAATATAAGTACATATTAAAAAAAAAAAAATTATTCATTAAAAGTTATCTCATTAAAAGCGAGGAAACTGTTACAAAATAGTTTAACTGTGGAAACTGTTACAAAATAGTTTAACTGTGTGACATTTTCATTTGGCTAACCTTTAGTGTGTGACACTGGCAAATACATTTATAATAGATTAATAGTCCACAACACACGTTAAAATAATTTCACTTGAAAAAAATGAAATTTCATCTAGATACATAGTTATATTATAATAATATAACTAAAATTATTAAAATCTCATATTAATCTCAAAACTCACAAATGTAACTTTAATATGATCATTACAAAACTCATAAATTAAAATACATAACATAAATACAATGTATTTACTTTATATGACAAATCAAATAGTTTATTTAACTTTTTATACTAATAAAAAGTATATGAGAAGTTTAATCACATTTTTTCTGGAATTTTACCGGATCAATATGTGTCGGTTCACGGGTTAGTGGCGGACTTTTAGGTTTTATTAAATTTTTAGTTAATGAGTTTTTTTCATTAAATCGAAACCATATTATATGTGGTTACGAGGTTTACCGACTCGACTGCATGTCTAAATCGTGTATGGAAACACTGCTTATATCTTAAGTCGTCTATAAACCACATATGTACCCAACTAAGGGAGTTAAATACTTTGTAAAAGTACAATAATTTTTCACACCATCTAAATGTAGTGCACTATTAGTCATCAACATTTGGTTTGAGTTTTTTTTTTTTTTTTTGGTTTTTGGTGTTGTGTTTCTAGAAATTTAGAAATACTTCCGGTACTTCCACAAAGTATAGTTCAGTTTCAGTTGAGTTATTTTGGTTTCTGCTTTGGTTTGGATACCAAAGTTAGGAACTAGTTAATATCCAAAATAAATTCAGGTCCAATTTGTTTCCAGTTCGATATGGTTTTTGGTAATTTCAGATTTATAATAAAATATTAGATAATTCAGGTTGGTCAGTTTAAAAATCGGTTATTCAGGTTGTTTGGACAAAATATGAATAATCAGATAAATTTTAATATTTCTAATAAAAAATTGGGTAATTTGCTTTTTGGGTAAGTAGGTTTATAAATAATATTTTTAGATATTTGGCTATTTAGAAATTAAATATAACTAAAAATTGTTGGTATATAATTTGTATTTAAATTTTTTGGATACTCTTAGTTTTTGGTTCGGTCCTGGTTTTTTAGTTCTAGAGGTATTAGATCCGCTCGGTTAAATATAATATTTAGTTTTGTTTAGATTTTTTTATGGTACGATTCGGTTTCTTTGTTCCCGTTAAATGTGCTCAAATAGATATTTTATCTTATATAGAAATTCGTATAAAAATAATTTATTTAATTCCAAAATAAATCCGCGCTTCCAAAACCGGATCAAAATATAGTGATATGGTAAAACAACAATTATATGTTTCAACTAACAAATTAACTCAAAGATCAATTAATTTTTGTAATTCAAGGCTGCTCCTGAGGCTTGTGGTCTTCACGGTGCTTGTCTGCGGTGGTGTCAATGAAAGATATGATCAAGAATGGATCTGCAAGAAAGTTCAAAAGTCTGTTATCACAATGGCAAACCCCAGAGGAAGGGGCAAAATAGGAAAGCCTGTCAGACAACCGTGCGACCACTCTGGAGAGGTCAAGACCTAACCAGATAGCGATCCTCTACAGCACTGAGACTCCGAGGAGAATCGTAACCGTTAATCACACTCAGACCGCACGGCCATGATTCATCAACCAGAATTTGAGGGACTATCTCCTTAGAAATCAAGGATACAGAGGTACGAGCCTATAGAACAGATCCTGTTCAAGTAAGGTCGTGACCTTCACTTCCATCTCTCTGATATATAAACAGTACGAGTTCCCTGTTATTTGACGATGTGGGACGAAATAGAAAACCTCACATACATGCTTAATAAATACGTCGTCGTTTCTCCCTTCAATGAACTAATACCAAATACATTAGGCAGGTGAAGAGACTGAAGCAGAGGTTTCTTCTCTGAATCCAAATCTTCTGAGCCCTGATTGCGTTTCATAACAAGTTTCCGGTAGATTTGTTGTGACGGCATTTCATGATATTTCTAACGCTATGTCACCTCAGCGCCGAAGCTCTTGCCCCATAAGTTCATAGTCTCATTCGCTCCCAATCGATTGATTCCCACTTCTGCGTACGTTTAATGCGGAAAGCTCTTGGGCTGTCGGATAATTTCTCAAGAAGCAGACCCAGGCTTTGGCTTTTGTCAAGCCAAAGAAAATACTGGACCATTTAGAAACCGTTCTTGTGAATGAACTGGTTGTTGTTAACATAAGTCGCATTGCCAAGCTAAGAATACTTGTCATTTGGACCTTTTAACTCTGTTTGTGACTAAACATGACAGACTCAAGTATGAGATAACATATCTTTCTCTTGAAGATTCACGTCAAGTACTTTTCGCCCAAACACTTGTGATCCATTGTGTTTCCCCTGGATATCAGATTACCAAACAGCCTTACCATATCATGTCTGCTAGACTGTCTTGATAATGATCATGGAGCTATGAGTCAAGTTGCATTGTTTGATCTCCATTTTTTTTTTGCTTGCATAACTCTTGATTCTTGAGTTAGTGTAGAAAGCTCTTTTTTCTCTAACAAAAAAAAAGAAAAGACACCATTCTGATTGATTCCTAAATTTTATCGGTGAACATGTTTACCACATTGTTGATATCATTATTCATGTTTACCTTCACTAAAGAGAAATTTTCAAAAATTCATTATTCATTAAGAAACAAAAGACTTTTATATATTTGCTCTACATAAATAAAAAATAATTATTTAAATAAATAAAAAAATAAAAAATAAAAATTCTCTTTTTTTATAGTTTTCAAATTATACATTTTCAGATGAAAAAAAAATATTTTATGAAACTATTTTAAAAAGAAATTTTAAAAAATTAGTTTTTATTTATATATTTATTAGAATACTTAACTCCATATTCCAAAAATCCCTACCTCACCTTTCAATTCTAAATCCTAAGTCATATAAATGTCTTTTTTTCTCTTTAAAAGTGAGAGTGAAAATTGTTAAAGTAAATATGATAAGTGATATTAGGAATATGCGCTATTTTAGATAATTTTCCAATTTTATCTGAGTTTCAAAGATAAAAAGGCGAATCTGCTTCAGTCTCCGCAGTGTATTTTCTATGTCTTATACATCTATAGAATCTAACTGAATCCTCTAGCAAACTTTGTAGTTATGGTCCTGATGCTCTATTTCGCTGCTTACTTACATTAGTCTTCTCAATACATTAGTCTTCTCAATGGTTACAAACCTACAACTATCTTTATTGTCTGGTTTTTATATTTCTCTCAGAATATTTTTATGGAAAGGATATATTATGGGTCATTCTTTGTATGAAACTTGCTCTCGAGTTTGCCTCCAGGATAGCATAATAGCAGTGGTTATTGATGGCAAGGAAAATGCAGTCTCCATCTTTATGCTCATTTGGTGGAAAGCATTGTTGAGCCAAAAGTGAACTTGGAAATTTTTAGAAGTGATATAGTTCTCTTGGAGGTCAAGGAGGTGTGGTATTAAACTGCAAACAACCTCAAGATGGCTGGAATACACAATAAACTTTTGAGATATGTAGACATGCAATTTTGATTTATTAAGAGCTAAAAGACCTAAAGAAAGAAAGCTATTGCTTGTTGCTTTATCTATCTAGGCTGATATTACTGTTGTCTATTTGGGCCAATTGATATTCTCACGCTTTCACTGTCTTGTCCGCTTTTGGATAATTCCACCGAATTCAACCGATATTCAGTTCTGCTTTCGGTTCAAAAACAAACGTGCCAAATTATGGTTATTTGTATTTTTTGGTTAATTTTGGTTTACGTTGTAAGAGTTTGGTTCAGTTTGATAAATTTCGGTCTAAAGCTTAACTGATCGGTTTTCAAATCCGAACTGAATGCTGACTAAACATGTTGTTGTTGACCGGTTTTGTGCACAAACCGAATGCAAACCGAATTGGCTAAACTTCAGCTCTGTTCAACCAAATCGGTTTGGCTTTATGTACATGTCTAGTTAGGAAAACTAAATTTGTGAAAAGAAACATTTTTTGCTTTTCTTTTGGACTATACTTGAGAATGTGGAATGCTGAAGAACAAATAAAATAAATGTAAAGGTAAAAAAGATTGGAGTCGGCAAAGGGGGAAGAAGCACATGAATCCAACTCGTGGTGGTAGACATTTTCTAATTAGATGACAAAATTCTGTATTGAGATTGAACTAATGTTTCTTTTTATAGCAAAAAGAATTATGTTAAAATATAAGATTGGTGCTAGACATTTCTTGATTAGAGGACAAAACTCTGTTTGAGGTTAAACCTTTTTTATTTTTATATAACAAATGTAATTGTGTTAAAATATAAGATTGGTGCTAGACATTTCTTAACTAGATGACAAAACTCTTTTTGAGGTTAAACAAATGTTTCAATTTATATAACAAAAGAATGTGTGTTAAAATATAAATTCAGGTAATAGAAGTTGAGAAATGTGGGTGCATGTTTGAGTCCACTAACAAAAGCCAGAAAAGTCACAAACAGTAGACTTTGGATTTTCTTGAAACGTGATTACTAAAAGTCAAATATATAAGAATAGTATGTCCTTAAACATCCTTTGAACTACAAACAAATATGGATACAATTAAACCACTAATATTATTAGTTTTACGAAATATTAATTTATCAAAAGATTGACCGGCTACAAAATTTAATTCAACACTATTATTAAATGATTCACTAAATTATTAATTTATATAATTAATTTATAAATATTTTAGTATATATTTAATTTTGGTCATAACAAATCATCATAGTCTGTTTTTGTTTTGAAATTTCCTTTTCTCTCATTCTCATTTATACTAGGATAAGACCCGCGCCTTGCGCGGGATTAAGTTATTATTTTTATTATATTTTGGAGAATGAAACAATAGTTTGGCTTCATTTGGATTACGGGTGTTCAATCCGGATATCGGGTTGGTTTTGGTTCGGTTCGGTTTTTTCGGTATTTGGTTAGTAAAATATAACTACTATTCTAAATCCATATTTACTTTGACTTTAGTCTTTCACATACTTTTGAAAGATTTCAACTGGACGACTAAATTGATCAGTCAATCTTGTTGCTTTAAATGATTAGTGTTTATATATATATATATATTATTTAGTTTGAATATTTATTAAATAAAAATTCATATGCGTTATATTTTATGATCATTTGTAACTTATTATAACAAAAAAAATAATCTATTGATCACAAAATTTTCAGAGTGGGAATATTCAAATTTCTAAATAATATATAGACGTTTTGAAAAATTCAAAGATAACATATAAGAAAAAATATAAATGTTTTTATTATATATTTAATGTGATTTTTTAATATCTTTCAATAATATAAAATTAAAAAAAAAGAACTAAGATACCAAAATTGTTATCAAATATTTATTATTCATAATAATTAATTTTCATATATACGTTAATCATATTAGGTAATTTCGTAGCTTCTAATTAAGGAAAGTGCAAAAAACATTTTGGTAGATTATTTATCAATTCGATAGTTAGTTTAATAAAAAATATAATGTAAGTTAAGATGGACAACCCTATTTTTCTAAGAATAGTATATTTTATATAGTCATTTATTAAATGAGAATTTATAATCATACAGCTCTATGATCATTCATATCATTTTATAACTGAATATTTAAATCATCGATAACAAAATTTTCAATGTGAAATCTTTAATAAGTTTATAATTTATAAATGTTTTTGAAAATTCATTGAAAGTTTTAATATTAAAATATTTATGTAATCTTATGGTATATAGTATAATCTATATATATATATATATAATATATATGTTTTATTATTAAATGATATTTTTTACTCATATGGTTTTAAAATAATGTGTATCTTCTTATAATATTAAATAAAAGTTCATACTAATACAATTTTATGATCATTTGTAACTTATTATGACAAAAAAATAATCTATTGATCACAAAATTTTCAGAGTGAGGATCTTCAAATTTCTAATAATTTATAGACGTTTTGAAAAATTCAAAATATAACATATAAGAAAAATTATAAATGTTTTTATTATATATTTAATGTGATTTTTAATTATATTTTAATAATATAAATTTAAAAAAAGAACTAAGATACAAAAATTGTTATCAAATATTTATTATTCATTATAATTAATTTTCACATATACGTTAATCATATTAGGTAATTTCGTAGCTTTTATTTAAGGAAAGTGCAAAACATTTTTTGGTACGTTATTTATCAATTCGATAGTTAGTTTAATAAAAAGTGTAATATAAGTTAAGATGGACCAACCTATTTTTCTAGGAATAGTATATTTTGTATAATTATTTATTAAATAATAATTTATAATCATACGGTTCTATGATCGTTCATATCGTTTTATAACAAAATATTTAAATCATCGATAACAAAATTTTCAATCTGAAATCTTTAATAAGTTTATAATTTATAAATGTTCTTGAAAATTCATTGAAAGTTTTAATATTAAAATATTTATGTAATCTTATGGTATATAGTGTTTAATATATATATATATATATATATATTATTTTATTATTAAATGATATTTTTTACTCATATGGTTTTAAAATCATGTGTATCTTCTTATAATAAAAATGTTAAACCATTGATCATTAATTTTTAACATAATAATTTTAATAGTTTTAGTCATTTATTGTCGTTTTTAAAAATTCAAAATATAACATATACGAAAAAATCTAAATTTTATTTTTATAGCTAATTTGATTGTTTAATTTATTTTAATAATATAAAATTAAACAAAAAATGATGGAGGAGATATACATTGTTATCAAATCTTTATTATTAAACTCATTAATTGTCATATATATATTAGTCATTTATGGTAATTCCGTAGGTTTTATTTAAGGAAAGAAAATATCATATCATATCATTATATCATATAGTTTGACCAATTTATGTATCTAACAACATATAAAAATCGAATGTGGACCTACTTATTTTTCAATTGAATGTAATTGACTACCTAATTGAGTGCCACCTATGCATTGGGGCCTCTTTTAATTAATACAAAATTGAGGTTACATCTTTTCAAATGTTCCTCAATTAATATATAAGGGATTATTACATATATGGGACCATTTGCGTTAAATAAAATAGATAAAATATTGCTATCGAAATATGTAAAAGAAAAGAACATATATGGAATGGATATCAAATGACTATCTGAATCATCCATTTAAATTTGAAACTAGTGTTGAATCCGCACATCAATGCGGATATATGTTTACTTTTAAAATAATATTTAAATATAAAAATAATTATAAAATATATATTCTATATCAGTTTTCTATATCTTAAATATAAAAATAATTATAAAATATATATTCTATATCAGTTTTCTATATAATATTATTTTAAAATTTTTATATTTATTAAAATTTATTTTTGATTAAATTGTACTATTTAAATATATATATATATATGACTAAATTAACTTATTTAATATTATATATTGAATTCTTTTGTTTAATTTTTAATATATCAATTTGGTGCTTTTGTTTTTACTATAAAAATCTAACATAAAATGATACAACTAAGAAATACTTATTTATTGTTATATAAAACGTTCATGTGATAATTTTTAAAATAATTAGCCTATGCTATTTAATTTCAAAATTAATTACCTAGAAATATGTAAAATCTGGCCTAGACTAAATATGGTAAGAAATGAACAATAATTGTAGAATAAAAATGTATTTAGCTTTTGTTGGAAATGTGATTGTTTAAATCTATATTGTTTTTTTGTTAGAAAAATATCACATAAGAGTAAATTTAGGATATTCCATATCAGAGGTGATAGAGAAGACTATTAAGCAGAAGATTATATCCACTTGATACTACGAGAAAAGAAGACTTACGGGACTGATGCAGCTATGGTTTGAGGCCCATATGGGATAAGGCTAGTTGCTAAGGAAATTTTTTTTTGGATTTCTAGATTCATTTTGTAAATAATTATTTTTCCATGATGATCAGTAAATTTAACATTTCATCAAAAAAAAAAATTTAGGATCAATACTATTAAAAGAGAAGGAGTGTTAAAAAATCTACCTATGAAAGTTGTTTGGACCATTTTATTTAACTCATTATTTTTTGGTCTTACCTAAAATTTAAACTAACAATATGTTACCATATATTTCTCTAACAATAATTTATTCAATTCCTTTATTTATTCAAATCTCACTCCTACATCCTAATTATTACTATTACTATTACTATATTTACCATTTTGATTTTTAATCGTAAAAGCATTGAAACTAATGTTTTATATTATCACTTTTATCATATAATATATGATTTAAAGCAAGAGAAGTTACACGACATATATGTGTACATTCTAACTTCCTCTTTTCTTTATAATAAAGTAATCATATCATATATAAACTTTCTCACTAATATCTCATATCATATACTAAACTTTCAACCGTCTATAGTTTGATAGATATTCTCATATTTAATATTAGTTTTCTGAATATTCATGTTACTTTCAAAAATGTAGAAATTCATTGGTTCTGTTAAAACTAACCCGACTTCACGATATCAATATTGATTATTCAGGATTTTGAAAATTATTGGTTTAGATATTATACTTTTATATACTTTTCACTTAAAAATGAATCAAAACTATTAAAAGGGAAGAAGTTTTTAAAAATCTAATATTTAAATTTTTTGGAGTCATGTATAACTATTTATTATTTTTTTGGTGATACCATTAATCATTCTAACCATACAATATTTTAAATATTTTTAACAGATCCTAATATTATTCCTTATGATACCTTTTCTAAGAAAAATATTTCATCAACCATGTTTTTGTACAATAATGTACTTGAAACTCCAAACAAATACCCAAAAAATTCAAATACCTATAAATTCAAAATCTTATCCAAAATCTGACATGATGAACTGAAAAATACCCAAAATTTTATTCAAATTACCAATTTTTTTTAATTTGAAAATTTACCTGAAATAAAAAACTATAATCGTAAACCAAAAACTTAGAAAAATATCCATAATACCGGAAACATATTCGAAATATCCAAATATACCTAATAAACACAACGTATTTATGATCGGGTCTAGGGTAGGATCCAGACTCAAACAAAGACCTGCGGGTCCAAAAAAAAACCAATAGGTTATCTTTTCTGGACCTGAACTAAACCTATATTTTCGGATCGGTTTGTTATTATTTTGATCCGGATATAATTTTCATACCTAAAAGAAACTTTTACGTAAAAGTATATGTATAAAATCTCAAATAAACTAATTCATAGATTATATAACTGTTAAAAATTATATTTTTCGATATAATAAGACTTTGTATTATAATATAATCCAATAAATCTGCGCTTGAAGGTCAAAATCTAGTATTTTGTTAAATTTCTAGTTAGTGGTTTAACACGGACTTTTCATGGTAGATAAAATAATAACTATCCAGAGTTAAGGTAATGATAGCTATTCAAAAAAATAAAAAAATCTTTTTGTTATCCAGATTATCCTTCCTGTTTTATTATAAACATTTTGGATAGTGCTTTATAATATCCAATTTACCAGTTTTCATCAATATATATCATGCTGTTTCTCATCCTGGTTTCTGATATGAACAAGCTTGCAAGTCATGGCAAATAATGAATTCTCTCGTATATTAAACTTGTGAAATAAAAAAACAAATTCCAAATAAATAGGCAAGATTGGTTATTTTATCCCAATGGTGAGACGGCATTACCATATTGATGTTATATTGTACTGTTTCTTTCATATATACTTGTGAATTATGTCCCCATGTAAATAATACTACTTTGATCTATTATTTTAAAAAAAAGTCTTTTCAAATTATGTTTCCACACCTTCAAAAGTTACTATATGTATGGATAAATTCAAGAAAATATATAATTATAATGTGTCGGCACGTTGATTGACTAGCTACGACTACGACCACTACAATTTACAAAAGATGAAACTATCATATTAACCAATTAATGGTAATTCGATGGTTAGCATCTGAGTTATATGGTCTATCAGAGCGATTACAAATTCAATACTATTTTATAATTTATATCATGGATAATTTTTGAGAAAACAAATAAATATAATAGATATTGTTCATCTTAATACCTAGTTTTCTTGTGGCTTCTAAAGATTTTCGGAGTTTTAATTCAAAAGTTTTTGTCAAAGAGAGTTCCCATTCAACATTTTAGGTTAAAAACATATAATCGGTTATAGTAGATGGACAATTTAATATTTAACTACTTACATTTACATTTAAAATAACTAACTTAAAGAAAAAATACTGTTAAATTAAGCGACTTATATTTCATGGCTGATATTTTAATTATTTAACAATATTATAATTACTTTGTAAAATATATTGAATCAGACATCAGTGTGCAACTTTCTATTCTTTTTTTTTTGCAACTTTCTATTCTATTTCTCAATTTATCAGATTTATTGTAATAATATTTTCATAAAATAATAATGTAAATATAAATGTACCATAAACACATGAAGTTATACATATTAACGTATATTTTTAAGATTAGTAATAACTAATCAATTATTCAAAGTTAAACTGATACTTACATTATAAAGAGAATGCAGCTGTAGTTTCACTTGTATTCTTTACTTTATCTTATCAAAAAGATAAGAAAATCCAAAACACATAAAAACTTAGACGTAATATGCTTTTTCTTAGATTCTTCGTCATTAAGCTAAGCCATCGTCTTCGTCAAGACCCACACACCATTTTCTCTCCGTAAGTCTAATTTGAAAGCTGAATACAAACTCCAAATCTTCGTTTCTATAGGTATATAACTTTAACATACAAAAAAGGAAAGAAATTATACTATGACGACCGAAGAGAAGAAAACATACATGTCATAGCTTAATAATTGTTTAATTATAGCTTATACATTTTCGTAACCTATTTTTTACTGAAAAAGGGGACATCTAGTCTTTTATTATATAGTTTAATATGTTGTTCTTATAGACATTGATCCATAACACTATGACATCCTTAACATCCGTTGCTGATGATAACTGCAAGTTATTAATCGAAATACAAATGAAATATACACTAATCTTACAATGAAAATGTGAAACTAATATCCTATCTCTACACGTAAAAAGTAGTGCCAAGCAGCTAAGAGATTAGAAGATGAGAGTTGTGTAACAAAAAAGGATAAAAGTAATAAAAAGCAATATCGAAACAAAAGGTTTAAAAGAATATAAAAACAATTAAAATAGTAATACCTTATATCCAGAGTGCTAGTGGACAAGCATTGCAAATAATCTCTAGATTCACTCAAATTATAACATTTTAATTTTTAAATACTTGGCACTTCTTAAGTGGACAAACTAACCCTAAATGGGTCCCATGTGCACTTACTAATTTTTCTCTATAAATAGCCACACATGGTTCATGTGACACTTCCCCTCCCTCTCTTGCTTTCATTCTTCTCATACTTACAAAATTGATCATACCAATAACCGGTTTAGTACTATACCCGATATATATTTTTCCACTAAAAGCGATGTCCTCAACCAGTTTAGAGCCGGTTCATATCTGCTTTGATGATGCTACCATAACCGGAGATGAAATCACAGAAATTTTGGCATTTCTTCAATCAGATACGTCGGACAACCCGAGCGGTTCAAACGAGTTGGAAGCACCGGTTGATGAGAGGAAGAGAAAGCGAACGATGTCAAACCGGGAATCAGCAAAGAGATCAAGGTTAAGAAAGAAGAGACGTTTTGAGGACTTAACCGAAGAGGTAAACCGGCTGAAGTCTAAGAATCAGGAGCTTGTTAACCAGCTGGCTAATGTGTTAAGCTGTGGTAATGCCATATCAAAGGAGAATAACCGATTGAAAACTGAATCGGTTTGCCTTGAGATCAGGCTTCTAGAGTTGTACCGTTTTTTAGTGGCCATGCAATCGCCAATCTCAACGAGGTTAAATTACATTTCAAAGCTTATGATTTAAGTTAAAAACAAAATCAAAATTGAGATTGAGCATTTGTAAAGAGGTTTAACGATTTTACTAAGAAGTTTTACGCTTCGGCTAAAAGATACATGTGTATATGTGAATGTTTATGTGTAATCTATATGTGAAACTTATTTTATCATTCTATCAAGTATGGATATAGTGCTTGTGAAATTTGATTCCCTTTACGTTAGTACAATATAAATATAAACCGTTTTAACCCGAAACAAGAACGGTTTAAAACTTCAAACTGAACTACATTGTCAAGTTCGAAATAGCAACAAACATGTTCAATTTCACCACTATATAGCCGCCAAAATCGTTTGAACACCATCTATATATAATTGCTTTGTTCTATTTGTCTATTTTGATCATAAGTAGGCAATACTTTGATCTTCATATATTCTTGTTCAATATTGCGATTAAGATGAATAATTAGATGTGTTAGAAAGTTTGATGTACTGTCCATATATAGAAATGGGCGTAATGTATCTTTTTTTTTTGTTAAGTATGTGAATTTGCATTAAGCGAATAATGAAGCATAGAGATTATAGAGATAAACATATAGAGTTTAGAGATAAAGATAACTATGACTTAGTCATTATCTAGATGTGTATAGGAAATCTCTCGTGTATATATACTTGTCTTTGTACGTTAATAACATCAACACTTTACACCTTATTTCATGGTATCAGAGCAGAATCGATCTTTGACCTAAATTTTTTTTCGATTCTCTCATTCTTTTCTTCCGCTTACCTTACTACCTGTTCTAATGGCGACTTCGTCAAATTCTTCTACTACTTCTTCTTCTACTACGGTCTCTTCTTCTGCAGAGAGATCCTCTGATCCTTACTACTTACATCCATCAGATAATCCAGGATCCCTTATCACTCCTGTGTTACTTAAAGGGGACAATTATTCTGAATGGGCGGTTGAGATATGGAATTCTCTTCAAGCCAAGCAAAAGATAGGCTTCATCGACGGTACTATACAAAAACCGACGACTAACCCTGATCTTGCGCGATGGATGTCTACTAATTCTATGATCGCTGGGTGGATTCGCACCTCCATTGATCCAAAAGTTCGCTCTACTGTATCTCATGTTGCCGACGCCTCCAAACTGTGGGAGTCACTCAAGCAACGCTTCTCTGTCAAGAACAGTGTCCGTAAACATCTTGTAGAAGATGAGATTACTAATTGTAAGCAAAACGGCCAGTCTGTTCTTGAGTACTACGGACGACTTTCTAAACTTTGGGAAGAGCAACAAACATTCAAGTCTACTACACCATGCACGTGTGCTGCGTCTACTGAGCTTGAGAAGGAGCGCGAGGATGCTAAGGTTCACAAGTTTTTGTTTGGACTGGATGGAGTTCGTTTTGGTTCTATTCGGTCCCTCATTATCGACGAAGATCCTTTGCCAGACCTCAACATAGTCTACTCTCGCATCATAAGAGCTGAGCAACATCTCACCAACATGCGGTCTGATGAAATCAAACAAGACGCCGTTGGTTTCTCTGTTAAAACAGAGTCTTCTTCCCTAGCTCTACCTTCCTCTGTTGCTGCAACTACATATCGCAATCGCGATGCTAATCGTTCTTGTACGCATTGCAAGCGCACCGGACATGAAGCCTCTGAATGCTTCCTCTTACATGGATACCCGGAATGGTTTCTCGAACAACAACAACAACAACGTTCTGCTTCGCGAGGCACTTCGGGTCCAAGCAACAGAGGCCGTGGAGGTCGTTTCTCCAATTCTGGTGGACGTGGCCGCGGTCGTTCTACACCTACATCTGCATCAGCTGCAATATCTGCTTCTTCTACGTCAGATCAAATTACGGCTTTGATCAACTTACTTCAAAATCAACAAAGTCAGCTCTCAGTCGATCGCATCTCTGGTAAAATCCATACTTCTGATGTTATTTTAGATACCGGTGCTTCCCACCATATGACAGGAGACCTGTCTTTACTACACGACGTCATTCCGATTACTCCTTCTCCAGTCACCTTTCCGGACGGAACAGCTTCTCAAGCCACAATGATTGGCACACTAACGTTGAGCAAGGATTATTTCCTCATCAATGTGTTATTTGTTCCGAATTTTAATTGCACTCTGATCTCGGTGGCTCGACTTCTTAAACAAACTGGATGCATTGCGATCTTTACTGACACTTTATGTTTACTGCAGGACCGTTTTACGAGGACCCTGATTGGAGCCGGTGAAGAGAGAGAGGGGGTTTACTACTACAAAGGAGTCACAGTTGCACGATCAAATCAAACACGCAGGAACAACATATCACCTACTGTTTTATGGCATCGTCGACTTGGACATCCGTCTACTAAAGTGCTTTCTACATTACCAGCGTTTTCTGATACTAAAGTTGTTTTAGATGACACACATTCGTGTGATATTTGTTTCCGTTCCAAACAAACTCGTTCTGTCTTTCATGAGAGTAGTAATAAAGCTTTGGAACCGTTTTCTTTGATTCATGTTGATGTATGGGGTCCCTATCGCACTCCTGCCTCCTGCGGCGCAGTTTATTTCTTAACAATTGTGGATGATTACTCTCGCGCTGTTTGGACTTATTTGATGTTGGAAAAGTCTGAGGTCTCTGGCTTGATCAAAAACTTCTGCGCTATGTCGAACAAACAGTTTGGCAAGACTGTAAAGACAATTCGTTCGGACAATGGTTCCGAGTTCATGGTACTTACTTCGTTCCTCAAACAACAAGGAATTCTGCATCAAACCTCTTGCGTTGACACACCTCAACAAAACGGTCGCGTGGAGCGCAAGCATTGTCACATTCTCAATATTGCACGAGCTCTTTTGTTCCAAGCGAATCTTCCGGTAACGTTCTGGGGTGAAAGCATTCTCACTGCCGCGTACTTGATAAATCGCACTCCAACACCGCTACTACAAGGAAAGACACCTTACAGTTTACTCTTTGGATCGGATCCTTCTTATGATTCTCTCCGAACCTTTGGGTGTTTGGCTTATGCTCATCGGCGGGATCGAACTAAAGACAAGTTCGGACATAGGAGTCGCAGGTGCCTCTTTGTTGGCTATCCTTATGGGAAAAAGGCTTGGCGCTTGTATGACATAGACGCTAATACATTCTTCTCCAGTAGGGATGTCATCTTCGTTGAAGATCAGTTCCCTGGCTGTACACTTGATACTGATATTCCACTAGCCACTATACCATTACCTGATCCAGTTGTCGACGACTGGGATATACCACCACCTACTGTTTCTCCAGCACTTCCTACAACGGCTCCGACAACGGCTCCGACATCTCCTACAGCTCTACCTACGTCATCTTCATTACCTCCTTCTAATATAGATACTATTTCTCCACCGTCCTCTCCCACTCTCCCATCACCTCAGCCACTCTCCCCTACCGCTCACACTCCGTCCCTACCCCCTTCTGCATCATCTCCAGGCCTTCCTGAACTTCTTGGACGTGGACAACGCGTCTCCAAACCTTCAGTTCTACTCAAAGACTACGTCGTCAACTTTACTCGTTCTCCTGCACCCCCCTCTCTCGACACATCGGCTTCCTCTCCTGGTCCTACGATCACGGTCTCAGGTACACCCTATCCCATTTCTGATTATCTCTCTCGAGCTAACTTCTCCGCAGGACATACGGCTTTTCTTGCGGCTATAACGTCCAACGTCGAACCGCGAAGCTACAAAGAAGCTTCTCTTGACGACGTGTGGAATGATTCTATGTCTGACGAATATAATGCTCTCGAGGAACAACACACTTGGGATGTTGTTTCCCTACCTCCAGGAAAGAAGCCGATCGCCTGTCAATGGATCTACAAGTATAAATATGACTCCAATGGCAACGTGGTTCGTCATAAGTCTCGTGTTGTCGCGTGCGGAAACAGACAAAAAGAGGGGCTTGATTATACAGAAACGTTTGCTCCTGTCGCTAAACCTACAACTATTCGTATGCTTCTCCAAATCGCGGCTGCCAAGAAGTGGGAAGTTCATCAAATGGATGTCCACAACGCATTCTTACATGGAGATCTTGCAGAAGAAGTCTATATGAAGTTTCCACCTGGGTTTGAAGACCCTGATCCTACTAAAGTTTGTAAGCTACGGAAATCTATTTATGGTCTCAAACAATCTCCTCGTTGCTGGTTTTCTAAGCTTACTACGGCATTACTCAAATATGGCTTCACACAGAGCAATGCCGACTACACTCACTTCTCGTTTGTTAAAGGCTCTACGAGTCTACATATTCTAGTATACGTTGACGATTTTATCATAGCCAGCAATGATCTCTCTGTTCTGCAGCGTTTTAAGAACTACTTAAGTGAGTGTTTCCACATGAAAGACTTGGGCAAGCTTAAATATTTTCTTGGTATCGAGGTTGCTCGCAGTAACGAAGGAATTTTTATCTCTCAATGCAAGTATGTCCTGGATATCGTCGCAGAAACTGGCTTGCTTGGTGCTAAACCTTCACCTGTTCCCATTGCCCTCAATCATAAACTTGCTCTGCAAGTATGTCCTAACTTTGTGAAACCTGAGGCTTACAGACGTTTAGTGGGGAGACTTATCTACCTCTCATTTACTCGGCCGGACCTTGGCTACGCTGTTCACATTCTTTCCCAGTTCATGCAATCTCCTCTCCAAGTTCATTGGGACGCAGCTCTTCAAACTGTTCGATATCTCAAAGGTTCACCTGATCAAGGCATTCTCCTTCGCTCTGACTCTGACCTCACCGTGACTGCTTACTGTGACTCTGACTGGAATGCTTGTCCTCTTACTCGTCGATCTTTGAGTGCATACATTGTTCTTCTTGGCTCCTGTCCTATATCGTGGAAAACAAAGAAACAGGACACAGTCTCCATGTCTTCAGCTGAAGCTGAATATCGCTCTATGTCTTATGCACTGAAAGAACTCAAGTGGATTAAGAAGCTTCTTGTCTCGTTCGACCTCAAGCATGATAGCCCAATGAGGTTGTTTTGTGACAGTAAGGCAGCCATTCACATTGCTTCCAACCCTGTCTTCCATGAGCGTACAAAACACGTTGAATCTGACTGTCATGCTGTTCGGGATGCGGTTAAGGCTAAGTTGATCACTACAGAGCATATTTCTACTAAGGAGCAGCCTGCGGACATCCTCACCAAACCTTTGCCTTCTACTACATTTCGTTATCTACTGTCCAAGTTGGAAATTCATAATCTTACACTTCCAACTTGAGGGGGGGTATAGAGATAAACATATAGAGTTTAGAGATAAAGATAACTATGACTTAGTCATTATCTAGATGTGTATAGGAAATCTCTCGTGTATATATACTTGTCTTTGTACGTTAATAACATCAACACTTTACACCTTATTTCAGAGATACAATCAGTTCTGAAGGAACAAAACCTAGTGTATCTAATTTGCTAATCAAAGCGGGGGAGCTTTAGAAAGCCACAAAAAAAGGTAAAAAAGACTCACTAAAGCTATGAAGGTCTAAGCACAACCCTAAGTTGTGATTAAAGCTTAGCTATTATTCGAATTCGAAGGACAAACATTTAACTTCAGCAGCCCAAAGCAGACTCTTGTTACCGGAACCTGCATCTTGACTTCAAAGAGTGCTTGCTCACATAATTTTCAATCGAGTTCTAGACCATGATCTATAAATCAATATTGACCGCTATTTGGCTACATAGGTACATATCATCGTACTATGAAAACACAGTCTTGCTTAACGATTTTGTTAATTAATGATAATGTGCACTGACCGACGTCCTCTCACACCACTCGCCAAGCAAGCATCCTCCTCTTTGGTCAAAATTGACACATCAAGTCACGTTGCATACTTGTTTTTATCATGATCCTTTTTTTTTTGACCGAAGGCTTTCGTGATTTTATTTCCCTATGGACTATGGTAGACTGGTAGTTTATTGGCAGCTATCTGATTCCGTTTTAACCTTGAGCATTTAAACTCAAGCGTCTTAACGAGAAATATTGTGTAAGGGCATGATTAACTCCGGTTTCTTAACCGGAGTTCTTAACTCGTGATTTGACTTTTTTTTTTTACACTTTTTAGCTAAGAGACGGCTTTTATATTTATTAATTAAGAGACGGTTCTTAGCTTTTCTTAGTTAAAATCTAAGACAAGCTAAGAACCATCTCTTATCCAAAACTAAAAACTCCAATTAAGAGACTGAAATTAATCATGGTCTAATGCTATTAGCACAAAGATCAAAATTTAGAAGATAACAACACATGCTTACTTATTTCTTCATACATATATATACATATATATATGAAGTATATATGTATATATATGAAGTATATATGTATATATATATATGCATATATGCATATGCATATATATCTATAAGGATTTTTCCCTAAGTTCACACTCGGAGTTCGAGGTCGAAACTTCAAACTGGCTAGCTCGATGAAGTGTTATATTTACATGTATTTAGAAAAAAAATATTTGAGTTTGGCAATGATTATTGGTTTCATTTAGAGAAAGTGTTCCTCCCAAAATCACAAATACTTTTTGGTAGTGTACACTATATGTCGGGGTTTGAATAAAGATCTTGGACCAAAACACACACAAGGAAACGTGGGGGCTTTTATTTGTGTGGCTAATTAAGTATAATCATATAAAGGAAATACATGCATGCTTGTACTCCTGATTTTCAGTGTCAAAATGACCCAACACATCAAATTTAAACTATCCCCTTTATATCAGTAGGGTTAAGAAAGCAGATTTTCAACGTCTACATTTTATGTTAATGTTATTTTCATAAGCTTTAGAACTCGAAACCAAAATTATAGTACGTAGGCAACAAAAAAAGTATTGATTCATATATGTATAATATATGAAAGGAAAAATCATCAAAAAAATCTTGGATGAATCAGTAGATACACAATACATTGTACTGCAACTACCAACATTAAAGAACAAAAATAAGGTGGTGTATCACTGTGTATGAAGAAGGAAAAAGAGATGTGTCATGTGATGGGATCTTCTCGGTGGATATCATATAAAGCTCTTAATAAACTGAACTCAAATAAGTTTTTGTCGCTTTTATACGGCCGACATATCTTCGCATAAGTTCTGCATACATCTTTATCTTTTATTAACCCTACAAGTATATATATATACTGAAGATGCTTAAGATGTCGGTCATATATAAAGATAAATTTATCTGACTGAAAGAAGAAGATACCAATTCTCTTTCTTTCTCTTAAGATATTTTCATGGATGGTTGGGATTTGACGTACGGTTCATTGCTTGTTGATTCGTTATCTGAGAATGTATCATTTGAAACACTCAAGTCACCTAAAGTATCTCTATTTCACATAAGATATTGGTGAGTATCTTGTGGGGGAATGGGAGGTAGAGAAGTTAGAATATCCATAATGTCGCAGTTTACATTTTATGCTGTACATTTATTTGAATGATTGGTTGGATTGTATTTTTGATGCAACATATATAGTTGTAGCAGAGTTGTATTCTGATTATAGTTAAACTAAGTTAAAACATGACTAGTAAATAATTATTATTCAAGTTAAATAAAAACTAGAATTTATAGTTAAATGAAAACATAAAAGGTAATTGATAATATTAACTATATATTAAATAAGATCTAAGTATGCTAATATAAGATATGTTGTATCTATAAAACTATGAGTTATCTATCTATACTATTATTTGAGAAATGAATTTGCCGATTTGTCATGTTCTCCATAATTTTAGGCTTATTCATATTTTATGCTTAATTATTAATTCTAATAAATAATTTTAGTGACTAAGCTAATAACTTATAATTATCTTCAGAATAATTAAAAATTCTAACAGAAATACCATAGTTAATTTATATTATATTTATATTATTAATATTAAAATATTATATATATGTTTATATAATATTTGGTTAGTAATATTAAACCGACTCTGTTTTAATATATATATATATGTATATATATTTTCACATAAGATAGAATAAATCAAATATATTTTAAGATAATTTTTTTAGGACAATCAAAATCACTCACTGTGATAATTTTTAAAACAATATTGGCAAAGAATTTAAAAATACCTATAATATTATTTGTGAAGTGATTTTTCGTTCTCACATTAAAAGTTAGAACATTTAAAGTTTTATTATCCTTAATAAAAGATTAGATTTGTTATATATAATTACCCATAAATTAAAAACAAATTTCATAAATTTGATAATCATCATTATCTAAAAAGATTCTATATTATGTTATCCGAAATATATTTTACATCATAAACTTTTGAATATTTTAAAAATAAATATAACTCCATGTATATAGTTTATATATATATATATATATATATATATATTAATTTTTTCACGTTTCTTTTACATAATAAAAAAATTTAATAAGATTTTTTATCGTATATAATTTATTAATATTTAGTTAATTATTAAATATTTCAAAAACGTGAAAATAATTTATTCTAATGGTTTTGAAATGATAATATTTCTATTTACAAATTTTTGTAAAATTATTAAGCCCACAAGTAGGAGCAAAACACCTAGTACCATATTAATATATTCACATACCATAAATATATATATGTATGTTCATAAAACATGTCATTTAGTATATTTTGTAACTACTTCATGTTCGTGAGTGTATATCTGTACTTAAGTTTCTATAATATATTAATCTTTTTTAACATAACATAATATATTAATATGCATATAGGCTTTTTTATACATGAATAAGAAAAATATATTTTATGCTATTATTCGAGAAATGAATTTGCTTACTTGTCATGTTTTCCATAATTTTAGGTAGTTTTAAATATTTTTCATGTTATTATAATTTTAATTAATAAATCACCAATTTAAATTTAAACCATTATTTGAACTTTATAAAGTAAGTAGAAATAACGATTATGATAGGGTTTTAAATATTTTATATGATCCAATCTTTGATATAATAGAATCTTTTCAAACTTACTATTTTCTAAATTTGACATAGATACTAGATCATATATTGCAATTTTTTTATACAATTATGAAATGCATATGTTAAAATAGTTAATATAATGTAATAAAAATGTTAATCTTACATTATCAACCAATCACGAGCTCTATCGACTTTATCAACAAATTAATTTATCAAAGTTATGATAAATTTTAAATATATACAAAAATTATTTACAGAAAATAATATTTACAGATATTGCGGAAAGTCATCTAAAATTATTTATCAAATTAATATTGTCCCGCAATATTGCGGAAAGTCATCTAAAATCATCTACTTGATTGTGTTTTAAAAAGGAAAACAAAAGAGTTACAGATTTCTAGAAAACAAAAAGGCCGTAGAAAATAGCTTGTCTACAACAAAAATCTTGTTGGGCTCACAGGCTGTGAGAAACTAAAAATTTATTAGTTTAATTTTTGGTCAGTAGTGTATGTTATTATTTGATTTATAGTTTTTACAGTCCTTACTCCTATAATCAAAACATTTTATTATTTGAATAGTACCCAAAATATTATTAATATACATTCATGAAAGTTTTGGAAGCTCAGACATTTAATTAATGTATGAAGAATTGTCTTTCATTTTGTTAAAACAAAAAAAACAATATAATATAATAGTGTTTCTGAAAACCGGACTGGCCAATCAAATTGGTCGTACTTAACTCACCCTTTTTAAATCTAAGTCAAAGCATATAAAATATAAATTTATACAAAAAAATATTTTTAATATTCATCTAATTAAATTACTATATATTTATATTATTTTATTATCATTAATATAAATAAGAGAATTTGCCAAAAATAACTCAAAACTTGATTCAAATGTAAAGGTATACCCAAACTTCAATCAAATACAAAAGCAACTCAAAAATCTTATAAAATTACAACGAGTGCCTTTTGATCAAAAAAAAAATCATAATGTATTTTTATAAATATAACCCAGGAAAGTCTTCTCATATAGTAGATCTTAAAAATAAATAATAAATTTTATAAAAAATATTTTGATGGGGGAAAATTGAAATCATGTAATTATAAACATTTGTAAATGATATACATTAAAATCTAGTAAAATTGAATTGTTTTCAACATAGATGAGTGAATGTAGTATGTCATGGTATTCTTTTTTTTTTTTCCATCTGAAATTTCATAGATAACATAAGAAGGATACACTGAAGCCGGCAGAACACATAGACCTCCCCGGAAGCTAAACCCAAAAGATAGGGATCTAAAACCCAAACACATGGGTGACACATGAACAGCTGAGACATAAACAAAATCCTAAACTCTTTCAACAAACCCACACACAAATCAATATTAGATAGAAAAGGTAAGAACTTAATAATCTATGATTAGCCGGATTTCTTGCCATGAACTAGGCGAGATAGCACGCAACAGAGCAGATACTTCATTTGAACCCCAAGTTCACAATGACAATGCCAGAACCAACAAAACCTCATCTGAACCACTTGTTCACGATGACAAATACCGAAACACAACGCCTACACCAAGGCACAACCCGTGAAGCGACACAACCAAAGATAAGCTCCACCTTGACCGCACCTTCATCTGGATATCTCTACGCCTCAACCTCGTTATGTTGCTTCACCATACGAAGCCATAGAGGAAAACAGAGACTAAAAACATCCAGGAAGAACATTTATTCAAGGTGCGAAGGAGGGACATTCGTAACCAGGAGATAAAGAGGTAACCTGAAACCATCTTCATCTCAAGGACCGTGACCTTCTCTTGCTCACCACACACAATAACGACACTGCTATACCGTTGCTAAATCAAAGATTAGTTAAGACCGTCTCCAAAATCCAAGATAGATTCACCGGGTTCAACCCTCTCAAACTGTCGCAGAACCACTCCAAACAGGCTGAGGAACAGCCACCACATCACAGGAGAACCACAAAGCTTGAAACCTTACTTTGATCAGAGACGGAGACGGACACCGGACACAGGTGAACCCTTGTACACCACCGAAATAACCGCTCCACGCCCATAGATCTACCAAAGTTTCAACAGATCTGAAAACCAAAAGCTCATCAAACTGATCTGAAGCAAAAATGGACAAAGCAAACAACTTTAAAGGGAGGAGAAGAAAGGATCCGTGAGCAAACATGAAAAAAACAAACGATTTTAATACTAACTCCGGCGACCGCGAGATGCGGCGGCCGCCGGCTTAGGGTTTCACACAGATCTGGTTTCTCTCTTAAACGCTCTCTTTCACTTCTCTCCCTAGTAGTAGACACGAGTTCAAAAAGGGTTTTGCATTACAAGCTGCATGTCATAGTATTCTTTAATTTAGGGTTTGGTAACATATGTTATAGTATTGTTTGTATTTTTAGGGTTAAATTTTGGAAGCTTAACTTACTTTTTTGGAATTAAATTTTTGATTATATGTATTTAGTTTTGTGTATATTAAAGACTTTTAAAGTTGATTTTAAGTTTGACAAAAAATTGATTTTAAACTTTATGAAGCGTTTGTTACTACTTAGTTAGTTATTTTGAGTTTATGGTTTAGGTAACTTAAGTCTTTCAATAATTAATGCATTAGAATACTTTATAGAAAAACTTTCATGAAAGTCTTATGAATCAAAAATATTTAACCTTATTGGAATTTTTGTCTCCCTATATAAAAAAAAATTACATATTATATATCTTCCTCTCAAATGGTTGCAACAAAAATGTTATGTTTCTCACTCTAAAACTCCATAACTTCTCTCTAATCTCTTTGAGCTTGAAAACACCAAACTTTATATTAATTTCTCATTTTTATTTCATGTCTTTCTCATCATTTTATTTTGTTTTTACATGTTTTTCATTATCTTATCTTCCACTCCTTGACAAAATATATGTGTGATGGCGACTCAAGAAGCGATCTAGGGTTTTGATGTTCTCTCGGCGATGGGATCCCGGAATCGGTGAGGAGGTTTGGATTGGAATAGGAAATCATCAAGATAAGATTCATGGAGATACGGAAAAGAGATTTCTTTCAGATCTCAGGCGATTTGAAGTGATAAGAGGAAAATGGGAATTGGGGACACTAAGGAAAATCAGGATAATAGCGAAGCTGATCTCGATTTCGGTCATCATCAAGACGAAATTGCAGGATAATAAAGGTATAACCTCTGATTACTCCACTACTACGACTTTCTTTTGTTTGGAAAGAATAGGGAGAATCAATGGGGTATGGAGAATTGGGATCTATTGTGGAATTGGTAATGAAATATTATGGACGATAACGGATTCGCGATACAATTTCGAGATTGAGTTTGAAAGTATCGATTCGGAAAGATATAGTATTATCAAAAAAATTCTCTGGTGTGGAGAAAGGGAAATTTGGGATCAATATAAAAGGCTGTGCTGGTTTTCTCTTTGTTGTTTGTTCTTTGGGGTTATGGGTATTATGGTTTTAGTTATTCTTTGGTCCTTAAGAGTCTTTGCGAAGCTTGATATTTTGTATAACCGGTGGAATAATAATGGGCGTTTGGTTTGCTGGCACTTCGGGACTTTAGAGATGGCTTTCATAATTGTTTCTGTTATATATTGTGGCTTTTTTATTTTATATGGGATGTGTGGAAAGGTATTTGTGGCTATGTGGGTTGATAGCTTTAATTTCATGTGGACGTTGCTTTCTGTATGGGGAAGATGGTTATGTTGTTTTTGTTTTTACCAGGCACAGACTAAACTAGTATATAGTTATTTTGATTACAAGGCTGACCAAGTGCTCAGGCAGGAGTGGACAAGCAAGGTAGTGATTATGGAATGGAGAATAAGGCTACAAAGGTATGGCATTCTGGTCTACAGACAGAAGGACGTGACAATGATTGATGACTTAATGAAGCTAATGGATTACATTCTCTATGAAGATCGGGGGTGTGTAAGCTTCAGTGGTTTGGATCTGTTATTATTGGTGATTTTGGTTGACAGCGGGGCTGTTACGTTTGGATTTACGGTGGGTACTAAGAATGTCCTTTTATACTATCTTGGTGCGAATTTTTGTAATCATAGTAGTCTATTGGTAAGTGTGTGTAATATTGGTGTGTTTATGTGTGGGACTAAACTGGATTCAGCTGAGTTTTACTGTGTTTGTAATATGTTTTTTTCAAAAATATATATCCAGTGGTACTCTTGGTCATTGTATAATATTACAAATACATGTACGTCCTATTCTTTTGGTCAAAATGGGAGAATGGGGTTTTCTTTGGTGCAGCTGATGCAATGGCTGCATTTGGTCTCTTTAAACCAAATACAGTTTAGTTTGGGATGTACGGAAAGGAACATTACAAAGTGGTATAGAGGTGACTGGTGGCTCTCTCTGAGTTTTTATGGAGTTTTATGGAATGGTTACAACGAATGGAATATATTTGGATTGGAGAAAGAGGGTATCATTACACCCGTAATTTTGACTCTTTGGAGCATTTAAAAGATTATTATTTTTTTTTTAAATGAGAGTTTTAAGTTGGAATTGTCGAGGAATGGGCAGCAAGTGGACTATAAGCTATTTGAGCGAGATAAGACATAAACATAAACCGGATTTTCTGTTTTTAGCAGAAACAAAGCAAGAACCAGGATTTGTCCAAAAATTTCAAGATCACTTTGGATATGATAATTTGGTCACAGTAGATCCATTGGGGAGAAGTGGGGGACTAGCACTTTTTTATAATAACGAGTATCAGGTGAGGGTATTATATTCTAGCAATCGAATGATTGATGTGGAAGCGGAGGCTCTTGGTAAAAATGTTTATATTACCTTTGTTTATGGGGATCCGGTTCAAAAGATGCGAGAGCAAGTGTGGGAACGTTTAACTAGGTATGGACTAGTGCGTTCTGAGCCCTGGTTTATTATTGGTGATCTTAATGAGATCAGAGGAAATCATGAAAAAGATGGAGGATCTTTGAGGAGTGCGGATTCTTTTATTCCTTTTAATAATATGATACGGAATAGTGGCTTACTCGAGTTCCCGGCACGGGGGAACAAAATGTCATGGCAAGGGAGAAGAGGAAAAGGCAAAGGGGCAGTGACAGATAGATGTCGTCTAGATCGTGCTTTGGCGAATGAAGAGTGGCACACCTTATTTCCATGTTCTTTTACAGAGTATTTAGGATTGGTGTCTTCTGATCATCGGCCAATGGTGGCTTATCTTGAGGATAAAGTCACTAGAAGGAAAGGACAATTTCGGTTTGATAAGAGGTGGATTGGACAGGCGGGTCTCATGGAATCAATTACAATGGGTTGGATAGACTATTACGAAAGACGAGATGAAGGAAGATCACAGAACATCGTGGAAAAAATTAGTAATTGTCGTCACGAAATTGCTAAGTGGCGGAAAGATAATCCCCCTTATGGAAAGGAAAAAATAAGTGAATTACAACAAGCTCTTGAAGCGGTCCAAACAGATAATTCTAGGTCTCAAGAGGATATTTTGGAGGTTTCTAGGAAATTACAAGATGCATATAAGGACGAGGAAGATTACTGGCACCAGAAAAGTCGGAACATGTGGTATTCATCTGGAGATCTTAATACAAAATTTTATCATGCTCTAACTAAGCAACGAAGGGTCCGTAATAGAATTGTTGGATTACATGATATTGATGGGAATTGGATTACAGAGGATACTGGCGTGGAAAAGGTGGCAATTGATTATTTTGAGGATCTATTTAGTACCACCTCCCCATCGGAATTCGATAAATTTCTTACAGAGGTTACACCGGGAATTACTCCTCAGATGAATCAACATTTGTTGAGGCTAGCGACGGAGGAGGAGGTTAAAGAGGTTTTGTTTATGATGCACCCAGAAAAGGCGCCAGGACCGGATGGAATGACAGCTCTGTTCTTCCAACACTCATGGCATATTATTAAGAATGATTTAGTAGAGATGGTGAATAATTTTTTTGGTTTCGGGAGAAATGGATACAAGATTAAATATTACTAATATATGTATGATTCCAAAAACAGAGAGACCCACAAGGATGACGGAATTGAGGCCTATTAGTCTTTGTAATGTAGGGTACAAAATTATTTCGAAGGTTTTATGCCAGCGGCTGAAAATTTATCTTCCTTTGCTCATTTCCGAAACTCAGTCGGCTTTTGTGGTAGGAAGGTTGATCTCTGATAATATTCTTATCGCTCAGGAGATGTTTCATGGACTGCGGACTAATAAAGCATGTAAAGGAAAGTATATGGCAATCAAAACGGATATGAGCAAAGCGTATGATAGAGTGGAGTGGGACTTTATAAAGGCCTTATTACAGAAACTGGGATTTGACCTTCATTGGATTAAATTAATGATGGAATGTATATCATCGGTGGAATATAGGGTTCTCATAAATGGACAACCACGTGGCTGCATTATTCCCCGTAGGGGCTTACGTCAAGGAGATCCTTTATCACCTTATCTATTTATTCTGTGTACTGAGGCTTTAATTGCAAATATAAAGAAGGCAGAGAGAGGGCATCAATTAACAGGGATGAAGGTAGCAAGAGCCTGCCCGTCGATTTCTCATTTGCTTTTTGCGGATGATAGCCTTTTCTTTTGTAAAGCTCAAAAAGAAGAGTGTCAAACCATTCTCAGAATTTTAAAGGAGTATGAGGCAGTTTCAGGACAATTAATAAATTTTGATAAGTCTTCAATACAATTTGGATATAAGATTGAAGAATCTGTTAGGCAAGAATTAAGAGATATTTTGGGAATCCAGAATCTTGGAGGAATGGGATCCTACCTGGGTTTACCGGAAAATATGGGGGGCTCAAAGATCCAAGTGTTTAGTTTTGTACAAGATCGTTTAAATAATCGAGTCAATGGGTGGACTTTTAAGTTCTTTACAAAAGGAGGAAAGGAAGTGATCATTAAATCAGTGATTACAGCATTACCAAATCATACGATGTCCTGCTACCGATTACCAAAAGCAACAGTAAAGAAACTAACGAGTGCGGTATCACAATTCTGGTGGAGTCCAGGGGGAAGCACAAGGGGTATGCATTGGAAATCATGGGACAAGGTATGTGCAAATAAGGATGAAGGAGGTTTGGGGTTTAAAGACATCACTGATTTCAATACGGCGATGCTGGGTAAACAGCTATGGCGTCTGATAGAAAAGCCAAACACTTTATTTTCTCGAGTTTTCAAAGGTCGGTATTATAGGAATGCTTCCCCCTTGGAACCGATTCGTTCATATTCTCCGTCATATGGCTGGCGGAGTATTGTTTCTGCTAGATCTCTGGTTAGCAAAGGACTAATTAAACGGGTGGGATCAGGGTCTTCTATATCTGTATGGAATGATCCTTGGCTCCCAACCACTCGCCCGAGACCAGCTAATAAAAATCAACACAATTTATATCCGGACCTTACTGTAGAGTCCCTCATTGACTCTACTTCGCGTACTTGGAATTTAGAGGCAATTCGGACATTGGTGGATCCTCAGGATGCGAAACTTATAGAAAGCATACCATTGAGCAGGACTCAGAGGGTGGATAAAGATGGATGGCACTTTACAAAAAATGGAAAATATACGGTCAAATCAGGATATCAGGTCGAGCGGATTTATCCAGATAGAGAAAGACCACCGCTACTGATTGGTCCCACAGTTGATGTTTTGAAGGCTTACTGCTGGAAAATACGGTGCCCACCAAAGTTGAAACATTTCTTATGGCAACTGGTGTCAGGATGTATAGCAGTGCGGAAGAATTTACAAGCGAGGGGGATCCATGGGGATATTTGTTGTGCCAGATGTGGAGCTCCTGAGGAATCGACAAATCATGTATTTTTTGAATGTCCTCCAGCTCTTCAGGTCTGGGCTCTTTCGAAGATACCATCAAATCAAGATATTTTTCCAACTAGATCCCTCTTCACAAATATGGATCATCTATTCTGGAGAGTTCTCCCGCAGATGGAGGATCATCAGTTTGCATGGATACTATGGTATATTTGGAAAGCTAGGAATAATAAAGTTTTCAGTAATTTGGATATAGATCCTATGGATACGCTTAAATTGGCTGATACAGAGTCAACACTGTGGGCTGAGGCACAAGTAGTGAATGACCAGAGGACGACACCACAAATAATAGATGCGATATTGCCGTCGATCTCAGGACGATGGTGTTTTACAGATGGCTCGTGGAAAGAGGGGGATGGTTTTTCAGGACAAGGTTGGCTTAGTACTTTGGAAGGTTTTGATGGATTGTTGGGGGCGAGGAATGTTAGGGCTAGTCTATCGCCTCTTCATGCAGAGATTGAAGCGTTGCTCTGGGCAATGGAATGTATGAGGAATTTACGTCAATTTCAGGTTACGTTTGCAACGGATTGTTCTCAATTGGTAAAGATGGTTTCCGAACCAGAAGAATGGCCAGCTTTTGCAAATTATTTGGAAGATATCAAGACCCTGAAAGAGAGCTTCACCCGATCAGAGATTATCTATGTACCACGGACGCAAAATTCAAAGGCGGATCGTCTAGCGCGCAGTGCTAGAAAGCAACCGTCTTTTGTTGTTCACATGGATTCAGATCACCCGGTTTGGTTTACAGAGTCTGTATGAGTCTGTATTGTTGATGACAAAAAAAAAAAAAAAATCTTCCACTCCTTTAAAGGTAAATCAATAAATCAATTCTTCATTTGGTAACATCTTGTTGCTTAAAACTCTTACCTTTTGAAAACTAGTTTTTGTTTTTTTAATGCTCTTACCTTATTTTTGTTTTTTTTTTGTTTTAAAGCCTTTTGAATATGCAGATTTTTCAGATATAAGTCAGATTTGGAAGACTTAAAAAGAAAGTAAGATTTGAAAGACTAACATATAAAGGGAAGTCTTCCTACATATAATGCACCAAAAGACTTACAAGTGTTCTCCCATTTCTCTTTTTTTATAACAGATTTGAGCGTTTTGTTAAGTCTTCATGTCTGATTTTTACCTTTTGCTGCTTAAAGCTCTTACCTTTTGAAATCTCTATTTGTTGCTTAAAACTCACACTTTATTTTTGAAACTTTTCTTTGTTTTGAAGTTATTTGAATGCTTTTGAATATGCAATTATTTTTTAGATTTGAGTCAAACTTTGGAAGACTTCCCTCAAAAATCTTTTAACATATAATGCACTACAAAATTTCCTGGAAGTCTTCTAACAAAGTCTTCTCCCATGTCTTTTTTTCATAATTGATCTGAACATTTTGGTAAGTCTCTATGTCTATTTTTTTTTTCATTTGGTAATCTCTTGTTACTTAAAGCTCTTGCCTTTTTCCCAAATTATGTTTTGAATCGTTGTTTTAGCTTCAGATATGTAGCTATCAAAGTGGAGGAGCTGTCCGATCATCTGGTAAACAGATCTGAGTGTGTTGAAACTGATGAAAGTTTCAAGGTTGAGGAAGCTTGCATGAAGACTTCCTCGAAGTCGTCCACGATGTATTCAAAAACCTGAAACTTGAACATGAGGGCTATCAAAATTTATAATGTGTATGTCAAGTGCAGTCCAAACTTATCTTTGCGGAAGAATGATCTCTAATTCCAAGTATAATAGTTTTATTTATCGTTTATTTTGAGATTTGTATGTGTACTCTCTTTTAGTTGTAAATTATTTTGTAAATTTGAAGAGATGTTAACGAAAAGTTGGCAAATATGTTCATGTGTACAATATTATCTTGTCAAAAGTACTTGACATTATTGAAGTTAAATTCAACTTCAATAGAAAAACACAATAACACAAATATTTAGTCAAATTCACTAAAACTAAAAGAGAAGACTTCTAAAAAAATCATACTTAAATTCACAAAAAATGAAACATAACATAACTCTTCTGGAAAGTCTCTGGAAGACTTCTGGGAGGTCTTCGGAAGACTTCTGGGAAGTCTTCGGAAGACTTTTGAAAAGTCTTCTCGGAAGGAAGACTTCCAAAGAAGTCTACTCTACATCAGACTTCTCTCGAAGTCTTACTTTGTAAATATTGGTTTACTTTTATTTTCAAAAAAATCTTGAAAATACCAGAGAAGATATACCGGAAAGTCTTTTCGGATAATCAAGTTAGTTTTGCTATTGACCGAATTGTGTCAGAAATTTAACTTTCTCTTCAAGACTTACCCGAAAGTTTTCTCTGCAAAAGATTTCCAGAGAAGTTGACTCAATTGTCAGTATAAGTCTTCTCATTATCGCTGAAAATCATCTTAGGTTACTTTTGCAATTGACAATTAAAACTTAAATATTTAATTTTAACTAGAAGACTTCTTGGAAATCATCCAAATTTTACTCCAAGATTTTGGTCAAACCTTTGGTTACGACATAAGAGGCAGAAGACTTCCATAAATCTTCTAGCTGAGACTTTCTGGAAGTATTATGGCTCTGCTTTTGTAACCAAAAGTTTGACCAGAATCTTGGAATAAAAATCTGGATGATTTCAAGGAAGTCTTCTGACGGAAGACTTCCGGTTAAGATTAAATATTTAAGTTTTATTTGTCAATTGCAAACATAACATAAAACGACTTTCAGCGACAATGATAAGACTTCTACTGGCAGTTGAGACGATTTCCTTGGAAATTTTATGTAGAGAAGACTTCCTAGGAAATCTTTTAGAGAAAGTCAAATTTTGAAACAATTCGGTCAATTGAAAAATTAACCCATTTATCTGAGAAGACTTACCAGTAAGTCTTCACGGTTTTTTTGTTAACAAAGAAAAGTTGGAAGATTTCCAGAAAAGTTGAAAGACTTAATACATAGAACACTCACTAGGTGATTTTTCACTCGGAACCAGCGCAACCTAGAGTACATTGCTGCATTTTTCACCACTACGAGAACAAGTTTATCCCAAGACCCGAGATAAACCACCCCTTAAACCCTAATTTTGACCACATGATACGACAACAGAGATTAAACTAGAGGACAATGACACTAAACCGTTCTCATTTTGAACTAAACTATTAGTCCACTAAAAATCAGAATTCAGCCCGTGACCATTAGTACCATCGCCGAAGGCGCATTCCGGCTTAATCCCACCACCTCCAGCAATCATGTCACGATCCATAGCCTAAAACCGAGCACCACGACCCGGAATGAAAATCGGGCTTTAACGACTGCAACGTGTTCGGCACAACCAAATCGCAGCTTCAGGAGGTGCGGAGCCTTACCACCGAGACGACCACAAGACCGTCACCGGCGCTGGGAAATAGGGCTCTGCCGTGCATCGCCACCAAAGACCTTTCTTCCGGTTGACCACTCCGTCTTCAAGGATCCTTACAGCACGTCGTCTCCGAGAACCAAAGATCGAACCTCTTCTGCCGCATGTTATAGATCTTCTCCAAACGTCTCACCGCCCTAGAGGGAGGTAGATCGATGGTGGAGGAGCCGTCACCACTCCATAGGAAGCCAGGCACAGTCACCGTCAACCACGAAGGAGCTCCGGTTGAGGCCTCGACAGACACATAGTAGCATGCATATCGACCGAGGGGAAACGGGGAAGAAGAGAGCAAAGAGAAAACAAGATTACATGAAGGAGGGAAATGCCTCCGGCGACGTCGAGGCGACGGTCAGAGCTAGCTGTTCTTCCACCGGAGGTCTTCTTCTGTTCGAGAGAGAGATAAAAACTTTTTTTTACTGTTTATAACTGTTAAAGATCACTAGTTTACCATTATTAATTTGACACTTATGTAAAAACTAAAAAGTTTCTCTTGATTTGTTGTTTTTCTGGGATAAAATAGAAAATAATTAAAATTTAAAAGCTATATGGCAGTAACTCGAACCTTCGCCGACGATACCCAAAAAATGTCTAGTCAAGTACCATATTCAATCAGCGAGATAACGAAGTTCTCTCAACTTTAGGTGATATCACCTATTACATTTAGCCCAAACTCTTTGATTTGTGGTGTTTCTGGGATAAAAATGATAATAATTAAAAATCTATTCGGCAATAGAGTTCGAACTCGGGCCTACGATAACCGGTAAAGTCTCATAACCACTCTGACAAATCAACTTATTGTGTTCTCTCAAAACCGATTCAGCTAAATTACATTTAGCCCAAACTCTTTAATATATCAAGTTAAGCCTAGACGACTCTCTCTGTATATCTCTCTCTCTCTTTTCTGGGGGTTTCTTCTCTCCTTCTACTGCGTCGTCCTCGTCTCTTTCTAGGTATCTCTACATACATACTCTTTCAGATTCGTATTTGGTTCTCTGATGATCTGTTACGATTCTGAGATTGATCACTCTCAAACCTTTCTTGTAGATGGCGACTGGCAGATCGGCAAGTATGCCGTCACGGTTGCGGCAGCTTCTTTCCGGCGAAGGCTCTATCGGCCCCTCTATTAGGCTCGACGCTGAGCCTGTGAGTTCTCTCAAATTCGAGTTTTAGGGTTTTTTAATTGATATTGATTGAATTGAATTAGGGATTTTTCTTTTTGAATTTGATATCATGTCACAAGCTTTTACCTTTTCTGAATTTAATTAGGGTTTATTATTGTATTGTGTTGCAGCCTCCTGAGATCAAATCGTTTATTGAGAAAGTAATCCAGAGTCCACTCTCTGATATTGCGATACCTCTCTCTGGCTTTCGCTGGGAGTACAGTAAGGTAACCATTCTAATACATACACTCTCTCTCTCTCTCTCTTTTTTTTTTTTGTGGGTTTTCTCAGATGATTGATTGATTGATTGTTATTATTCCAGGGCAACTTCCATCACTGGAGACCTCTTTTTCTCCATTTTGACAAGTACTTCAAGACCTTTTTATCAACTAGGAATGACCTTCTCCTCTCTGATCACATTTTGGAAGATGAGGATCCCTTTCCCAAGTACTCTCTTCTTCAAATTCTTCGTGTGATGCAGATCATTCTCGAAAATTGTCCCAACAAAAGTACCTTTGATGGTTTAGAGGTATGCATGCATGCCTCTTCTGTTTCCCATATCTCTATATTAAAGCTCGTTTAACTTTATTAGTAACACTTTCCTACATCGTTTATTTGTTTGCAGCACTTTAAGCTCCTACTTGCCTCCACAGATCCAGAGGTTCTCATTGCAGCCCTGGAAACCCTTTCTGCGCTTGTGAAAATCAGCTCATCTAAGCTCCACAGGAGCGGAAAGTTGATTGGATGTGGTTCCGTAAACAGCTTCCTTCTCTCTATTGCCCAGGGCTGGGGTAGCAAAGAGGAGGGTCTGGGTTTGTATTCCTGCGTTGTCGCTAACGAGAGAAACCAGGAAGAAGGTCTCACCATCTTTCCTTCCGACTTGGATAATAATCACAAGGAAGCTGATTTTCGGATTGGTTCTACTGTTTATTTTGAGTTGCGTGGACACAGTGCCCAGAGTATACATCATGGTACTAGTAGTGCTAGTTCTTCTTCTTCAAGGGTGATTCAGATTCCTGATTTGCACTTGCGGAAAGAGGATGATCTTGTGTTATTGAAGGAGTGTATAGAGCATTACAATGTTCCCCCGGAGCTCAGGTTCTCTCTACTGACCCGTGTCCGGTATGCTCATGCTTTTCGTTCTTCCAGAATATGCCGGAGTTATAGCAGGATCTGCCTACTTGCGTTTATTGTACTTGTTCAGTCCAGTGATGCTCAAGAAGAACTTGCATCCTTTTTTGCAAACGAACCTGAGTATACAAATGAATTAATAAGAATTGTCAGATCTGAAGAACCAATCCCCGGAACCATTAGAACTCTTGCCATGCTTGCATTGGGCGCTCAGTTGGCTGTATACTCCGCCTCTCATGATCGAGCCAGGATTCTAAGCAGATCTAGCATCAGTTTCGCCGTAGGCAACAGAATGATTCTGCTTAATGTGCTTCAGAAAGCCGTTCTGTCTTTGAAGATTTCTAGTGATCCATCATCTATTGCTTTTGTTGAGGCGCTACTTCAGTTTTATTTGCTTCACATTGTTTCATCATCGTCATCTGGAAGCACTATAAGGGGGTCTGGCATGGTTCCCACATTTCTCCCTCTCTTGGAGTATACTGATCCGAGTCACCTGCATCTTGTGTATTTGGCCGTTAAAGCACTACAGAAGCTCATGGATTATAGCAGTTCTGCAGTTCCTCTACTCCGGGATCTTGGGGGAGTAGAACTTTTGTCTCAGAGGTTAGAGTTAGAGGTTCATCACATTCTTAAGTTGACTGGAGAGAACAACAGTGATATGGTGGTTGGTGAATCGTTAGATATAAATGGTGATCAGTTGCTCTCCCGAAAGAGACTCATCAAGGTTCTTTTGAAGTCTCTTGGTTCTTCTACGTATACTCCTGGAAATGCAAATAGGTCTCAAAGTTCTCAGGAGAGTACGTTGCCTGCCACTTTGTCTTTGATATACAGGAATACAGATAAATTTGGTGGCGATATCTATTACTCAGCTGTGACGGTTATGAGTGATTTAATCCACAAAGACCCCACATCTCTTACTTCCCTGTTTGAAATGGGCCTCCCTGAAGCATTTCTGTCTTCAGTTGTATCAGGAGTACTTCCTTCTTCCAAGGCTATTGCATGCATTCCAAATGGCCTCGGTGCAATATCTCTTAATAGCAAAGGTTTGGAGACGGTAAAAGAAACTTCGGCACTGCGCTTCCTTGTTGATGTCTTTACTTCCAAGAAGTATGTTCTAGCTATGAATGAGGCCATCGTTCCGTTTACAAATGCCGTGGAAGAGCTTTTGCGTCATGTCTCATCTCTAAGAGCCACCGGTGTTGAAATAATCATTGAAATTGTGGATAGAATTGCATGCTTTGGAGAGAGTGGTTCTTCATCATCCTCTGTAAGTACTGCAATGGAAATGGATTCAGATGTGAAGAACATAAATGGCGTCAGCCATGAGCAGTTTGTTCAACTCTGCATCTTTCATCTGATAATTCTGCTCCACAGAACAATGGAGAATGCTGAGACTTCTCGTCTCTTTGTGGAGAAGTCTGGCATTGAGGCGTTACTTAAGCTTCTCTTGCGACCTAGCATTGCTCAGTCTTCTGAAGGGGTGTCTATTGCCTTGCACAGCACCATTGTTTTTAAGGGTTTTACGCAGCATCACTCTGCTTCTCTTGCTCGGGCCTTTTGCTCTTCTCTGCGTGATCAGGTGAAGAAAGCTTTAGGAGGACTGCAAGATCTCTCGGGGACATTCTTACTTGATCGAAAACTTTCTCCAAGCTGTGGAATTTTTTCTTCTCTTTTCCTTGTGGAGTTTCTTCTGTTTCTAGCTGCATCAAAGGATAACCGTTGGATGACAGCATTGCTTTCGGAGTTTGCAAATGGAAGCAAGGATGTTCTGGAGAATATAGGCCTTTTGCACCGTGAAATTCTATGGCATATAGCAGTTTACGAGAGTGGAACGCTGGAAAGTCCAAATACTTCTCCCGAGTCAGAGCAAACAGAGCTGTCTTCAAATGGAACGGAAGGACAAAGGTTCAGTTCTTTTAGACAGTTTCTGGATCCATTATTTCAGAGGAGAACGTCAGGATGGAGCGCAGAATCGCAATTCTTTGATTTAATAAATCTTTACCGTGATCTTGGACGTGCATCGACTGGATTTCAACCCCGACCAATCATTGATGGTCCCTCTAGTTCATCAGACGCTTCTGGTAACAGAGAGCTTGAAAGAGATGGATCCTATTATACATCATGCTGTGACATGGTGAAGTCATTGTCCTTCCACATCACATACATATTCCAAGAGTTAGGGAAGGCAATGCTGCTCCAATCTCGTCGGAGAGAAGATACAGTAAATGTATCTCCGTCTTCTAAGTTAGTTGCCTCAAGTTTTGCTTCAATATCCCTTGATCACTTGAATTTTGAAGGCCATGAGATTGCAGCCGAGGCATCAAGGTCAACTAAATGTCTCTACCTTGGCAAGGTTGTTGACTTCATCGATGCTGTCCTTCTTGACAGGCCTGATTCGTGTAATCCTGTTCTGATAAATTGCTTTTATGGCCGCGGGGTGATTCAGACGGTTTTGACAACATTTGATGCTACTAGCCAGCTTTTATTTTCAATTAATAGGAGCTACTCGTCTCCGATGGAGACTGATGATGTTAAAGGAAAGCAGGATGAAAAGGAAGACACAGATCATGCCTGGATATATGGTCCGCTGGCTGGCTACGGGAAGCTCATGGACCATTTGGTTACGTCATCGTTTATCTTATCTCCATCCACAAAACACTTGCTCGTTCAACCAGTAGAAAATGGGAATATTCCATTTCCACAAGATGCTGAGACATTTGTGAAGATCCTGCAGTCCATTGTGTTGAAAGCTGTACTTCCGGTTTGGACTCATCCACTATTTACGGAATGTAGTTATGATTTCGTCACTGCCCTCATTTCCATCATCAAGCATGTGTATTCTGGAGTTGAACTGAAAAGCTTAGCTGGCAGTAGTAGCGCTCGTGTAACAGGTCCACCTCCCAGTGAAACAACCATTTCAACAATTGTGGAGATGGGGTTCTCCAGATCCAGAGCCGAAGAAGCTTTGAGACAGGTTGGATCGAACAGTGTTGAGTTAGCCATGGAATGGCTGTTTTCCCACCCAGAAGAAATCCAAGAGGACGATGAGCTTGCTCGTGCTCTTGCAATGTCCCTTGGAAATTCTGAATCAGATACAAAGGAGAATGTTGTAGATGAAACTCGAGAACAGATTGAAGCAGAAATAGTCTCGCTGCCACCAGTTGAAGAGCTTATAACAACATGTACGAAGCTTCTGCAGATGAAAGAGCCCCTTGCTTTTCCCGTTAGAGACTTGCTTGTATTGATATGCTCAGAAAACAATGGAGAACACCGATCTGGTGTTATATCTTGCCTTCTTAGCCGGATTAAGGATTGTTGTCCTGTCTTCGATGACACAAAGAACAATCTACTCTCTGCTCTGTTGCATGTTCTTGCTTTGATTCTACATGAAGACGCAGGTTCCCGGGAAGTTGCGCTGAAGGCGGGTATTGTAAGACTTGTGTGCGATGTACTCTCAAAGTGGGATTCTGGTAGTATTGATAAGGAAAAGTATAATGTTCCAAAGTGGGTGACGACAGGGTTTCTTGCCATTGATAGGCTGCTACAAGTGGACCAGAAATTAAATACTGAGCTTATAGAGGAGTTGCAAAAAGGTGAGACATCTCTGGCCATTGATGAGAGCAAACAAGATAAGCTGCAATCTGTTTTTGGCTCGCCACAGCTTGTTGATGCTGACGATCAGAAGAAGTTGATTGAGATTGCTTGTACATGTATCCGGAATCAGCTTCCTTCTGAAACTATGCATGCTGTTTTACAACTGTGTTCTACATTGACAAGGAAGCATTCTGTTGCTGTCTGCTTTCTTGATTTTGGAGGTGTGCAAGGACTGCTTTCTCTGCCGAGTAATAGTCTTTTTCCAGGGTTTGACTCAGTTGCTGCTAGTATCATCCGTCATATTCTTGAAGACCCCCAAACGCTTCAGCAAGCCATGGAATCTGAGATAAAACATGCTCTTGCAACACTTTCCAACAGGCACTCAAATCAGAGAATCTCTCCACGCAATTTTTTGTTGCATGTGAATTCTGTAATTGCTCGGGATCCAGTCACTTTTATCCAGGCCGCTCGTTCTATATGCCAAGTAGAGATGGTTGGTGAAAGACCTTACATCGTGTTAGTCAAAGAAAAAGAGAAATCAAAAGACAAAGAGAAGGATAAGGATAAGGACAGAGCTGACAAAGAGAAATCTCAGACTTCTAATGAAGTTGCAACTACCACTCCCCCTGGGAGCACCAAGGCTAAAGTTTACCGGAAACCTCCTCAGTCGTTCATTGGTGTCGTTGAGCTGCTTCTGGATTCTCTCTGTAATTTCGTTCCTCCTCCAAAAGATGACATGGTTGAAGGTGATTCTACTTCAGCAGACATGGATATTGATCATGCCTCTACTAAGGGAAAAGGCAAAGCGGTTGCTACCACACCTGAAGAAAAGAAAGCTATTTCACAGGACATGTCAGCTTCATTGGCTAAAATTGTTTTCATTCTGAAGCTTTTGAGTGAGATACTGTTCATGTATTCTTCGTCAATCCATATAATACTTCGAAGAGATGCTGAAATTAACAGTCTTAGAGGTCCTCAACAGAAGGGGGGTCAAGTTGGTGGAATATTTCATCATATTCTTCACAAGTTTATTCCATACTCACGGGTGAAGAAGGAAAAGAAATCTGAGAGTGATTGGCGGCAAAAGCTGGCAAGTAGGGCTAATCAGTTTTTAGTGGGTGCATCTGTTAGATCAGCTGAAGCAAGGAAGAGGATATTTTCTGACATTAGCAGTATCTTCAATGACTTCATAGGTACCTCCAATGGGCTTAGACCTCCAGTTAATGAAATACACATTTTGATAGATTTGTTGAGTGATATGCTCTCTGCTCGGTCACCTACTGGATCACATATATCTTCAGAAGCTTCGAATACTTTTGTTGATGTTGGATTGGTTAAGTCTCTTACTCGTACTCTTGAAGTGTTGGACTTGGACAACGTAGAATCTCCCAAAACTGTAACAGGAATCATAAAAGTTTTGGAGTTGGTGACTAAGGAGCATGCCCATTCTGCTGATTCGAACTCGAAGAATGAAAATGCGAACAAGTCATCTGATCAAATTCAATCAGGAAGAGGAGATACTACTGCTGATGCATCTGAAGCAGGGGAAATTATGCTGCGGTCGAATCATGATTCCATGACAGCTGATCATGCGGAGAATTTTGGCGGTTCCCACACTTTTGTTGGTTCAGAAGATGTGACAGATGACATGGAGCATGATCAAGACTTGGATGAAGGATTTGCCGCAGGTGGGGATGATTATATGCAAGAAGCAGCTGAGGATGCTAGGGGGTTGGAAAACGGGATTGGGTCGATGGGTATAGAGTTTGAGATGCATACCCACGTGCCGGAAAATCTTGATGAAGAGGAAGACGAAGAGATGTCTGGTGATGAGGGTGACGAAATAGATGAGGATGAAAACGATAATGAAGAAGAAGACGAGGAGGACAATGACTTGGAAGAAGAAGAAGAAGAAGATGTACATCACCTGCCTCATCATGACACAGATCAAGATGATCATGAGCTTGAGGATGATGAATTTGAAGAGGAAATACTGGTTGAAGAGGATGAAGAGGACGAAGATGATGAAGATCGGGTAATTCTCAGGTTTGAGGATGGAATCAATGGGCTAAACGTTCTTGATCATTTGGAGGTTCTTAGAGATCATAGATTTTCTGATGAAACACTTCATGTAATGCCTGTTGAAGTTTTTGGCTCGAGACGTCAAGGACGAACAACTTCTATTTACAGCCTTCTTGGCAGAACTGGGGATGGTGCTACTCCTTCACAGCATCCTCTTTTATCGGGATCTCCATCACTTCCAGTGTCGCAAAGTCAAACAGGTTCTCTTTTGTTTTTACTTGTGTTCATTTCCCTTTTATGTTTTGTTATATTTGGGTTTGCTACCAGGTTACATTTTGTTTGTGTTGATCTTCCTAAAGGAATAATTTGTTAATCGACCGTTTTCTTCTCTTTGTAGAAAGCACACATGATCATACTGTTGGAGGTAGGGATTCCAACGGTAGTTCTTCGTCACGGCTGGATGCTATATTCCGATCTTTGAGGAATGGCCGGCAGGGGCATCGTTTGAATTTATGGGCTGATGACAGCCAGCAAATTGTTGGATCTGGCGCTTCTACCGTACCACAAGGCCTTGAAGATTTGCTGGTATCTCAGTTGAGACGTCCCGGCTCTGATAATCCTTCTGATCAGAATCCATCACCTTTGGAACCCCAGTCACAGGCCGAGAGTGGGCAGCCCCAGGAGGCAACTGTCAGACCTGAAATTCCAGATGAAAACGCCACTGGTAATGGAGGTGCCAATGTGTCTGCTCCCTCTATCGTTTCGCCAGTTGCATCTGCTCCCCCGGATACACGAGCCACTGCTACTGATTCGGTCTCAAGCTCGCGGTCTCAGTCAGTTGAAATGCAATATGATCCAAATGATTCAACTGTTCGGGATGTTGAAGCGGTGAGTCAAGAAAGCGGTGGGAGTGGGGCAACCTTGGGTGAAAGCCTTAGGAGTTTGGATGTTGAGATCGGAAGTGCTGATGGACATGATGATGGTGCAGAAAGGCATGATGTACAGCCAGCTATGCGCTCAAGAAGAGCAAATTTGTCAGTTGTGCCATCTTCAACTGGGCGAGAAGCTTCTCTTTATAGTGTAACTGAGGTTCCTGAGAACTCCGGTCACGAGGCTGAGCAGGATAATCCACCAGAGGAGCAACCAGTTAACAGGGATGTTGCTTCTAGTTCTATTGATCCTGCGTTTTTAGATGCCCTACCTGAGGGACTGCGAGCTGAAGTCCTTTCAGCTCAGCAAGGACAAGCGCCAGAACCTTCTAGCAATGAACAGCAGAATTCTGGAGATATTGATCCGGAGTTTCTTGCTGCACTTCCTGCTGATATCCGAGCTGAAGTTCTGGCACAGCAACAAGCACAACGGGTTCATCAGTCTCATGAGCTTGAAGGTCAGCCTGTTGAGATGGACACCGTTTCAATAATTGCAACGTTTCCTTCGGAGTTGCGAGAAGAGGTATTGAGCTGTTGCCTTTTAACGGCATGAGTAGAATTGAAGTATATTCATCTAATATTACTTTTGTTATCAGGTGTTGCTTACGTCAGATGATGCCGTTCTTGCAAATTTAACACCTGCACTGGTTGCGGAAGCAAACATGTTGCGTGAAAGGTTTGCTCATCGATACCATAACCGTGCACTTTTTGGTATGCATCCAAGACATCGTAGAGGGGAGGCATCCAGGCGAGGTGAAGGTGTCATATCTGGAAATGAGGGGATTGCTTCTCGTAGGTCTGCTGCAAAGGTTATAGAGGCCGCTGGAGCTCCCCTAGTTAACACTGAGGCACTCCAAGCAATGATTCGTGTTCTTCGGATAGTTCAGGTAGTTACCTAATGCATTACTTAGATATTTAACTGGCATCACTTGGACAATTCATTTATATATCTTTGGTCTGCAGCCTCTTTACAAGGGTCCTCTGCAGAGGCTTTTGCTGAATTTATGTTCTCATGGCGAAACAAGGTTTTCCTTGGTTAATACATTCATGGATATGCTGATGCTCGACACAAGGAAGCCTGTTAACTACTCGAGTGTTTCCGAACCACCTTATCGTCTTTATGCTTGTCAAAGCAATGTAACATATTCACGTCCTCAGCACTTTGATGGTATGCATCTATTAATACATTGGATTCTGACTTGGGATGTGTTTATAATAACCAAGTTCTGTAGATAATAGTTGTAATTCTATTTGCAGGGGTTCCTCCTCTAGTGTCTCGGCGTGTCCTTGAGACTTTGACATATTTGGCACGAAATCATATATACGTAGCAAAGATTCTGCTTCAATCCAGGCTTTCCCTGCCTTCCCTTCAAGGTTCAGTACCCTCAGACAAGGCACGTGGAAAAGCTGTTGTAGTAAGTGATGATCACATGAGCAGAACGCAGCAGGAACCCGAATCTGTAGCCTTTGCGTTGCTTCTAAGCCTCTTGAATCAGCCCCTTTATTTGAGAAGTGTGGCTCATCTTGAACAGGTACTCCTTTTCATTCGGTGCTATGGTTTGGCTTTGTTTACTGTTATGAAAACTAACTCGGGTTTGTATGTATTTTCTCATCATTTGTTCCAGCTGCTGAACTTACTGGAGGTCATCATTGACAACGCTGAACGAAAGTCTGAGTCAGCTGACGGATCAGATGGGTCTGCCAGCGAGCAGCAATCAACGCATCAAGCATTAGAAGTTGAAAACAATGCAGAAAACCACGATATGGTATCTGGCACTGCTGGTACAGTGACCAAGCCAATTGTCTCATCTGGAAGTTCGTCCTACAGAGCAGAGAGTGAATGTGATGTTCATACTGTGTTGCTTAATCTTCCCCAGTCAGAGCTGTGTCTGCTTTGTTCATTACTTGCACGTGAAGGGTATGTCAGATGCTTATATGTGAACACCTCCTACTTTCTGTTCTTTCTATCTGTCAGTTAATGCTTAAATTCTGTAAGTTCTACAACTAGCCTTACTAATTGTTGTGCTGTTGATTCAGTTTGTCAGATAATGCATACACCCTTGTAGCGGAGGTGCTGAAAAAACTTGTGGCCATTGCTCCAAGCCATTGTCATTTGTTTATCACAGAGCTTGCAAACGCAATACAGAACCTGACAAGATCAGCGATCAGTGAACTTCACATGTTCGGTGAAGCCGTAAAAACGCTTCTAAGTACCACGTCATCAGATGGATCAGGAGTACTGAGGGTTTTGCAGGCATTAAGCTCCCTCGTTGATTCGTTGTTAATCACAAAAGAGAAGAATTCCGAAGAGCATGTTGCTGTGTTTTGTCAGCTATCGAACATCAATTTAGCTTTGGAACCTCTGTGGCTGGAGTTGAGCAATTGCATATGCAAAATAGAGGGGCATTCTGATTCTGCTTCTGCTTCTGCTTCTACGACGTCTCCAACAACCTCGACGAGTTCAGCAACAACAAGGGGAGCTGGAGTAAGCCAATCACTTCCTGCTGGTGCCCAAAACATGTTGCCTTATGTAGAGTCGTTTTTTGTTACCTGTGAGAAATTGCATCCATCATCACAGTCTTGTGATATCTCGGTTCCCATGGCGGCTTCTGATGTTGAGGAGCAGCCCAAGGGCCCAGGACCAAGCAGCAGCTCCAAGGTGGATGAGAAATACGGTTCTTTTATAAAGTTTTCTGAAAGGCACAGGAAACTTCTTAATGCTTTCATCCGACAAAATCCTGCTCTGCTTGAGAAGTCCTTTTCGCTAATGCTCAAGGTTCCACGTTTTATTGAATTTGATAACAAACGTGCATACTTCAGATCAAAGATAAAACACCAGCATGACCATCACCATAGCCCTTTGAGAATCTCAGTGAGAAGAGCCTACATTCTTGAAGATTCATACAACCAATTGCGAATGAGGTCAACTCAAGAACTGAAAGGTAGATTGACTGTTCACTTCCAAGGAGAAGAAGGTATTGATGCTGGTGGGCTTACCAGGGAATGGTATCAGCTGTTGTCAAGGGTTATTTTTGACAAAGGAGCTCTTCTGTTCACAACCGTTGGCAATGACTCGACTTTCCAACCGAATCCAAACTCTGTTTACCAGACAGAGCACCTCTCCTACTTCAAATTCGTTGGCCGGGTGGTAAGCTCTTTTTTTCTTTTTTTTTTTACCTAAGTAAGTAGACTTATTTGCAGCTGCGTTAATTCCTTCCTAAATTCTATCTATCCTGCGTGCACAGGTTGGAAAAGCTCTGTTTGATGGTCAACTACTTGACGTCCATTTCACTCGCTCTTTTTACAAGCATATCTTGGGAGTTAAGGTCACGTACCATGATATTGAAGCTATAGATCCCGATTACTATAAAGCCCTGAAATGGATGCTGGAGGTATATATATACTGTAGATACACCTTTATTTGTTTGTTTGGTCCAAAGCATTTGTTACTCATCTGTTTTTTTTTTCTATAATAATGCAGAATGATATTAGCGATGTCCTAGATCTCACTTTTAGCGTTGATGCTGATGAGGAAAAGCTAATACTGTATGAAAAAACGGAGGTAACAACTATAACTTGTTCAGCCTTTTTTGACAGTGTCTTTGAAATAATTTGTTTTGAACGAACATTAAAATAAAATAAAAATTGCAGGTGACTGACCATGAACTGATCCCTGGAGGGCGGAACATTAAAGTCACTGAGGAGAATAAGCATGAATATGTAGACCTAATAGCCGAGCATCGATTAACCACAGCCATTCGTCCTCAGATAAATGCATTCCTGGAAGGCTTTAGTGAACTTATCCTTAAAGATCTAATATCGATTTTTAACGACAAGGAACTGGAGTTATTAATAAGTGGTCTTCCTGATATCGACTGTAAGTAGTAGTTATAAAATATATCATAATCCTCCTGTACCAAGAATTTCGTTGCCTCTGACCTTTTTTTGTTGGGTGTTTATGCATCAGTGGATAACCTGAGGGCGAATACTGAATATTCTGGGTATAGTCCTGGATCCCCTGTTATCCAGTGGTTCTGGGAGGTTGTTCAGGGATTGAGCAAAGAAGACAAAGCCCGTCTATTGCAGTTTGTGACTGGAACCTCTAAGGTAAAGAAAACATGTTTGGTTTGTTTCATTAAGATAATATTGTTCTTTTCCTTTACAAAGTGGGAAACTGACGTTTTGAACTCAACAACACAGGTACCTCTGGAAGGATTTAGTGCCCTTCAAGGAATTTCAGGGGCACAGAAGTTTCAGATCCACAAGGCATATGGAAGCGCTAATCACTTGCCGTCTGCTCATACCTGGTAAAAAAAAATCTCAATCCTCCAATGAGACTATTATCTGATGGATGATGGATGACCACAAATATTAATATATATGCAAAACTGTTTTGTTTGCAGTTTCAATCAGTTAGATCTGCCAGAGTACCCGTCTAAGGAACATCTGCAGGAGAGGCTGCTGCTTGCAATCCATGAAGCAAGTGAAGGATTCGGATTTGGTTAAAACAAAAACCAGCTTCCTTTTTTTTTATTTTGCTATTTCATTCTATACATATACCTTTTGGGCAAAACGAATGATTTTCTGTAATTCGCACTCTCTACTCGAACGTCCTTTTAAAAGAGTATGTTCAATAGATATTTTTATCCCTTAGTTTGCAGAGAAATTTATATGGAAAGGCACTTCCTATGAAAATCATAACACAAATAACCACTTTCTCTATTACAAGCGCTTCCACCTCTTATTGGATACAAGAAATTCTCTCTATGCTCAACTCGCTTACACCTTGATTGGCAGTATGCTGTAGAAGTTGTATGTTTTTGCTAAATTGTGTAATAAAATGATTGGTATAGTAAGGGTGGGCATTCGGGTTCGGATCGGGTATTTCTGATTTTTGGGTATTTCGGTATATTGGTATAGGATCCATTCAAGTATTTCTGTACTTTGGGTTCGGTTATTTTGGATCGGGTTCGGATATTTAGATTTTGAAAAAAAATTTAAAATTTTTCAATTCTCAAATTTCTTGTATTTAAAAATATAACTCTCACTTAACTAATTTTTTTTATTTTTCATAGATTGAATGGTTAATAGATTTGGACATAATATTTTGAAACTAAAAAGGACATTGATTTGGTTATTGTTTTTAAATTTTAGATGTCACTTTTTGTTAATTTTTGAAATAAAAAATTTGACATGCATTTTAAATGAGTAGCAAATTATTTTCTCTGTAATTCTATGTATATCACATGAACTTAAAGTATTTGTAGTATCAATATAAATATTTTATATAAAATAAGAGATGTAAACTAGAAATATATGGTTAATTATACATATGTTTGAGATGAAAACCATAGAAGAGAATACCTGCAAAATAAGATAAATTTATGAGCAATACGTTAATAATTTATAATCATATTTTAGTAAACTTCATTAGAGGTCTATTGTGTCGGATAACTTTCAGATCAGAAACTATGTAAATTTAGAAAACGTAAAAATTGACAGCTTCAAATCTGAACTAATCAAAAATAGAGTTTTAAAATTAAAATAATAGCAAAGCTAAAACCTAGAGTTTGAATATATAACGTATTTGATTATAAACACAAAATACAAATTTAAATCTATAGATTAAAATCTTACATTTTTGGAAGCGGGAAATGAAAACCATGGAACAGAATACATACAAAATAAATTATGAAAAAGACATAAAAATATTAAAATTATATTTTAGTAGACTTCATGCTTAAAAATCATCGTTTAGTGAAGTCTACTAAACATTAACTTTCAGTAGATTACTGTTTTGGATAATTTTAAAATGTAAAAATATGCATATATAGAAAATGTGATTTTTTTTTCAAATTTATAAAAAAAGAACTTTATAAAATAAAATAGTAGCGAAAAAAACCCATAAACTTTGAATTTGTAATTTTATTTGAATATAAAAACAATATTACACATTTAAAATCTATAAATCTAAATCTACATTCTTAAGAGAAGAGATGAAAATCAAAGAATATTATACCTACAAAATAAGATAATATTATGAGAAAGTCAAAGACATTAAAATTAATTTAAAATTGTATTTTAGTAATTGTTTTTGAAGTCTGCTTAAAATTCATGGTTTTGTAGACTTTATTAAAAGTCTACTAGCCTTAATTTTTAAGCAAATTTCATTAGAAGGTTACAATATTGGATAAATTTAAGATTTAAAAGTTTGTACATTTAGAAACGTGAAAATAGCTTCAATTATGAAAAAAAACTTCAAAACCATTTTTAACCTAAAATAATAGCAAAGCAATAATATGAAATTTTAATCTATAACTTCATTTGATTATAAACACAAAATATACATCTAAAATATAGAGTTTTAAAGAAAGCCATGGAAAAGAACACATTCAAAATAAGATACACTATAAGAAAGAATAAAGAAAAAAAATCATATTTCATGTGACTCAAGTATACTGAAGTCTACTGTATAGAATAATCTTCGGATCTTAAAAATATGTACATCATAAGAACATGAAAAATACCTCCAAACCTCGAAAAGTCAAAAGAAAGATTTTAAGCAAAAATAACAGTAAAACAAAACATATAGTTCATACCTGTAACTTTATTTGAGTATAAATTAAAAAATAAATAAATATAATTTATAGATCAAAATCTTGTTTTTTGGGATGGGGAGATGAAAAACATGGAAGAGAATACCATTTTAAATCGTATTCTAGTGAACTTCAGATGAAAAGTATACTTTTTTTTTTTTTTTCAACAAAGAAGCAAAACTAAACTAAGTAGATTCCTGAGCCGAGAACCATCTCGGAGGAACGGAGTCAACATAAACCATAGCAGAAAGCTGAGTCCTAGCACCTCGTGCTAGCTTATCCGCCATCGTGTTTTGTGCCCTTGGAATATGCTGAATTGTGAAAGTAGAGAAGTATTCCTTACATCGTAGAAACTCTTCCATGTGAGTAGTGAACGCCGGCCATTCTGTTGGAGTAGACACTATCTTCACCAACTATGAGCAGTCTGTTGCAAACACCACCTCTGAGATATGTAGGGTCTTCATGCACTCCATCGCCCATATCAAAGCTTCACATTCTGCGTGTAAAGGTGATAGACTCCTGCGAATAGACATTGCACCCATCATAGTATCAGTGGATCTTTCGTCTCTGTAGAACCATCCTTGCCCTGTAAAAGGATCTTGTTCCTTCCATGCACCATCAACATAACATCGGTTTACCCCTTGTAAATTAGGACTCCCACCAAAAGAAGACCCCCTGATTATACCCTTTTTAATCTGTGCCTCAGCCCATAAAGTGCCTTCTATCTCCGTGATATCTTGCATATTTACATTGTTTTATCCATTTATTCATGTGCATTTTCATCATATAGTTTAGGATTTAGCCATGTCTAGGTTGCATTTTGCATACATATGTCTCTATCAGGTAGTTGAGCACCACATGGAGTTTCTGGAGACATTTGAGTGCATTTGGAGCTCAAAAGGAGGTGATTAGAGTGAGCTTTGGACGAGCACTGCTGGAGCGACCTCTCGGAGCGACGGCATGAGGTCGCTGTGCACCACATCCCGGAGCGACTCATCCAGAGCGACACAGCAAGGTCGCTCGCGTTTTCATCACTGGGAGACGCGAGAACAAGCTCGGAGCGACCTTCCAGAGCGACGTGCTGAAGTCGCTCCCGAAGCTTGGAGCGACGTCCCAGAGCGACAGGAAGAAGTCGCTCGCGAATTCACCACCCGGAGACGCGAGAACAAGCCCGGAGCGACCTCTCGCAGCGACACAGCGAGGTCGCTCCCGAAGCTTGGAGCGACTTGTCGGAGCGACAGTCTGAGGTCGCTCCGTGTTTTGTTTCTGCTCGAACTTGTGTTTTCTCAAGGACATTTTGGTCATTTCATTATGCACGTTTTTATTTTCTAAACCTATGTTTTATTACTCTGTAAGCCACCAGGGGGAGGATCATCTTTTTTTTCTTAGAAAAACCACCAAAAACCTTTGGAAAGTGATCTCTTTGAATCAATTGATCAGTTTTATTATTGAAATTCTGTGTTCTTATTTATATTTTGTATTTCTTTACATGATTAATCTGAAATCCAATATGGGTTTAAGAGGAATCATGGAGATTAGTGAGTAATCACCTTTTGAATTCATGGGTTAGGGAGATTAAGGGTGATTAGGTTAGAGCTAGGATGTTTTAGTGTAGATCATTCATATTTCCTTGCTAGTAGAGTAATCATAATGCATCTTCTGAGTTGGCCACTCAGTTGTTGATCCTTAGGCATTTCTCACCCGAAAGGTGTTCGATGAAATGCCCGAGACAACTCTCCTAGGCTTTTAGCATACTTTGCCAAAGACATTTGTTGTTAAAGATGCTAAGATAGCTAATAGACTTGTTAGTAATGATTGCTTTCATATATTCAACCAAAGACATTTGATGTTTGAGATATGTTAGCAAATGAACATTCATCTAGACATAGAGCTTGCTTAGAATTGTGTCTAGGCTTAAGGTTGATAGTTTGATTGATCATTTGCCATCCTTAGTTCGATACCTGATCACCCAAGGTCTAATCCCTATGCCCATGAATTCTCTTTTCCTTTAGTCAAGAAAGTATCATTCTGTTATTGCTTTCTAGTTTTAGTCATAGTTTAAAACCCATCTAAATCATTGGTTGCACTTAGATTAAGTGAGTACTTGCATTCTCAGTGCTTTGATATCCCTCAGAACTGGTTCGACAATCTTTTATACTACAACATTTGTCTTAGGAGCCTTGAAAACTCCTAACATCAAATTGGCGCCGTTGCCAAATTCTGAGTCGATTTGAACATTGGGATTTAGTCAATTGCTTGAGACTAAGTCATTTTTATTTTCTTTTGTTACTAACTCTTCTTCACCTCCCTTTAATCTACAGGTGTATGAACTTGAGGAGCAAGGGTCCATCAAACCTAGTTCCAAGAGCAGCAGACATCAGAGCTTTAGAGAGAGAGTGTGCTAGAAAGAGAAGAGAAGAAGACCATCAGGCTCAATTGCAGAGACTGAACACTGACATGGGAGACGTTCATCAAGAAGATGCAGGCGTCAATGGCGCTAACAACAATGGTCCACCTAACCAACAGCGAGCAGCTCGCCCCATTGGCACTTACGACCGTCCCAACATTCATGGTCATAGATTGGGAATCCGAGCACCCGCCGTGGCAGCCAACAACTTTGAGATCAAGTCAGGACTCCTCAACGTGATCGAGAACAACAAGTATCATGGCTTGGCTCTCGAGGATCCATTTGATCACTTGGACAGGTTCGACAGCTACTGTGGGTTGTCAAAAACCAATGGTGTGTCCGAAGATGCTTTAAAGCTCAAGCTATTCCCTTTCTCTTTGGGGGATAAGGCACGTCAGTGGGAGAAGTCTCTACCCAGCGACTCCATTACCACTTGGGATGACTGCAAGAAAGCATTCTTGGAGAAGTTCTTCTCTACTTCAAGAACTGCTAAGCTGAGAAACGAGATCTCCAGCTTTCAACAGAAGGGCTTGGAAGGTTTCAGTGAAGCCTGGGAGAGATTCAAGGGCTATCAAGCTCAATGCCCACACCATGGTTTCTCTAAGGAGAGTTTGCTGAGCACATTCTACCGTGGTGCTCTACCTAAGTACAGAGCCAGACTGGATACAGCTAGTAATGGGTTCTTCTTGGGGCGAACTGAGGAGGATGCAGAGGAGCTGGTTGACAACATGGTTAAGAGTGATGCAGTCTACAGTGGAGACCACGACAGAAGCAGTAGAACTGAGGATAAGCAAACGAGGAAGGAGTTGAAGGCTCTACAGGATAAGATAGACATCCTCCTTGCTGATAAAGCTACCCAAGAGCAGCTGCACTTTGTCGGCAACCCAAGCCAAGAAACACCAGCTGTTGTCCATGAAGTTGAGGGTTTGGAAGGTCAGGAAGAGCTGTGTTTCATCAACAACAATGGTAGCTGGTACAAGAAAGAACCCAACTTTCAGTACAACAACTACCAACAGAAGTCCTATTCCAACAACCAGCAGAGTGGTTATCAGCCTCGGAACAATCAGCAAGGCAGTTATCAACCTCAGCAGAACCCTCCTCCTGGTTTCAACAACAAGGGCAACCATTCTTCCCAACAACAATCTAATCCCTCTACCTCCACTCCTCAGGTCAGCAGCACTGATGCTCTACTGAAACAAATCCTGGAGTCTCAAACAAGAAGTGAGAAGCATGTTGGCTATGAGTTGAAGAATCTTCACTCAAAGATTGATGGGAGCTACAATGAGCTCAACAACAAGTTCAGAGCTTTGGAGAACCAGTTTGCTGCCATGAACACTCAACAAAATCGCCAACAAGGTTCTCTACCTGGTAAATCTGAGCAAAACCCAAAGGAAACCATGAAAGCTATCACTCTTAGAAGTGGTAAGGAGTTACCTCAGAGAACTCTCACCAAGGATGCTGAGAAACAAAGTGAGGGGGTTGCCATCACCATAGATGATGAAGTGGTGATTGTTGATGAGAAGATCAATGACGAGATCTTGGAAAAGATAGTGGAAGCAAAAGGAAAGGAAAGGTTGGAGAAGAGAAGAAAACAGTTAAAGATGGTGAAGTCGTCTCTCCTGCAAGTGAGAACTCTTTTGTTCCTCCTGCCTATGAACCCAAGCTCCCATTCCCAGGTCGATTTAAGAGGCAGCTACTAGAGAAGTACAAAGCTTTGTTTGACAAGCAAATGAGTGAAGTCCAAGTCACAATGCCCATTATAGATGCTTTCATGCTGATCCCTCAATACAGCAAGTTCCTCAAAGATGCTGTAGCTGCAAAGAAGAAAGAGATGGAGGGCATGGTGATTCTCACTCATGAGTGCAGTGCTATCATTCAGAGGCTGGTCATTCCAAAGAAGCTAGAAGATCCTGGATGCTTCACATTACCTTGCGCTCTAGGGCCTATGGTATTTGATAGATGTCTCTGCGATTTGGGAGCTAGTGTCAGCTTGATGCCCCTATCTGTTGCTAAGAAGCTGGGTTTCACTCAGTACAAGAAGTGTAGACTTTCTCTGGTATTGGCTGATCGTTCAGTGAAGTACCCTGTGGGTATCTTAGAGGACCTCCCAGTGATGGTTGGAAATTATGAGATCCCTACAGACTTTGTGGTGCTTGAAATGGGTGAAGAAGCTCAAGACCCTTTAATCCTTGGAAGACCTTTCTTAGCCACAGCAGGAGCTATAGTTAATGTGAAAGAAGGCAAGATTGATCTCCATCTGGGTAAAGGGCACGTTCTGCATTTCGACATCAAGGAAGTAATGAGGAGGCCAACAGTTCAGGGCCAAGTGTTCTACATCGAAGAGATGGATGCCCTTGCTGATGAACTCCTAGAAGAGTTGTCACTAGAGGACCCTCTACAGCATGCTTTAACTGTAGAGAAGGAGGCTGAGGTGATCGAGAACCTGGAGAGTACTGCCTATGGGATGATGCTGGATTCACACCAGGCGTTTGTCAGTAAGGACCAGTATGAGGAGCTTCCACAGATGGTTCACCAACAAGTCTCAGTCACTCAACGAGAGGACAACCAGCAGGATGACTGGAGTGAACTAAAGGCACCTAAAGTGGAGCTTAAACCTCTTCCCCATGGTGTAAGGTATGCATTCCTTGGTCCTAATGAAACTTACCCTGTCATTGTGAGTAGTGAACTTACTGAGAATGAGCTATCTGAACTTTTGAAAACACTTAAAAGATTTAGAAAGGCAATAGGTTACTCACTAGATGACATCAAGGGGATATCACCCTCTTTGTGCATGCATAGGATACATCTTGAGGATGAATCAATGACTTCTATCGAGCATCAAAGAAGGTTAAATCCTAACCTGAAGGATGTTGTAAAGAAAGAGATTCTTAAACTCCTAGATGCTGGTGTTATTTACCCTATCTCAGATTCTAAATGGGTATCACCTGTGCATGTTGTACCAAAGAAAGGTGGTATCACTGTGATCAAGAATGACAACGATGAACTGATACCAACAAGAACCATCACAGGTCATAGAATGTGCATTGATTACCGAAAACTAAACTCTGCATCTAGAAAGGATCATTTTCCACTACCATTTATTGATCAGATGCTAGAGAGACTTGCAAATCACCCATTCTACTGTTTCCTTGATGGGTACTCAGGATTTTTCCAAATCCCCATACATCCCAATGATCAAGAGAAAACGACATTCACATGTCCCTATGGCACCTTTGCATATCGAAGGATGCCATTTGGTCTATGTAATGCTCCAGCTACCTTTCAAAGGTGCATGATGTCAATTTTCTCTGATCTGATTGAGGATGTTGTGGAGGTATTTATGGATGATTTCTCTGTCTACGGATCTTCGTTCTCTGCTTGTTTGTCAAATTTGTGCAGGGTCCTACAGAGATGTGAGGACACCAACCTTGTGCTGAATTGGGAGAAGTGTCACTTCATGGTCAAAGAAGGGATTGTGCTAGGACACAAGATTTCAGAGAAGGGGATTGAGGTGGATAAAGCCAAGATCGATGTTATGGTTGGTCTGCCTCAACCAAAGACAGTGAAAGACATCCGGAGTTTTCTTGGTCATGCTGGATTCTACAGGAGGTTCATCAAGGACTTCTCCATGATCACTAGACCTTTGACCAGGCTGCTGTGCAAGGAAGCTACTTTCAGTTTTGATGTGGAATGTCTACAAGCTTTCAAGAAGCTGAAAGGTGAACTCGTTAGTGCCCCAATTGTCCAGCCACCTGATTGGGATCTCCCTTTTGAGATCATGTGTGACGCCAGTGACTATGCTGTGGGAGCTGTTCTGGGGCAGAAGAAAAATGGCAAAACTCATGTGATCTACTACGCCAGCCAAACCCTCAATGATGCTCAAATGAGGTATGCCACAACAGAGAAGGAGATGCTGGCAATTGTTTTTGCCTTCGAGAAGTTCAGAAGTTACTTGGTTGGGTCTAAAGTCATTGTCTACACAGATCATGCTGCCTGAGACACCTTCTAGCCAAGAAAGATGCAAACCCAGGCTTTTGAGGTGGATCCTTTTGCTCCAAGAGTTTGATATGGAGATCAAGGACAAACCTGGAGTTGAGAATGGAGTAGCTGATCATTTATCCAGGTTGAGGATAGAGTCTGGTGTCCCAATTGACGAAGGACTTCCTGAAGAGCAGATCATGGCTATCGAAGCAGTGATAGCAGTTTGTGAGACTGGTAGGAAGCTGGAAGAGGTCAAAGCAACAGAGGAGAAAGAACCTTGGTATGCTGATTTGGTTAACTACCTAGCCACAGGAAGAGAACCTTTGAATCTTGTAGGCTATGCCAAGAAGAAGTTCTACAAGGATGTGAAAAGATATTACTGGGACGAGCCCTACCTCTACATTCTCTGCAAAGATCAGCTTTATAGGAGAGTGGTTGCAAATGAGGAGATTGATGGGATCCTTGCACAGTGTCATGGATCATCCTATGGAGGACACTTTGCCACCTTCAAGACAGTTGCAAAAGTATTACAAGCTGGATTCTGGTGGCCACACATGTTCAAGGATACACAAGCCTTTGTTTCGAAGTGTGATTCTTGCCAAAGAAGAGGGAACATCACCAAGAGGAATGAGATGCCTCAAAATCCAATCCTTGAAGTTGAAGTGTTTGATGTCTGGGGTATTGACTTCATGGGCCATTTCCATCATCCTTTGGCAACAAATATATCCTTGTGGCTGTTGATTATGTCTCCAAATGGGTGGAAGCCATTGCAAGCCCCACCAATGATGCTAGAGTTGTAATCAAGATGTTCAAGAGCATCATCTTCCCAAGGTTTGGAGTTCCAAGAGTTGTAATCAGTGATGGAGGTTCCCACTTCATTAACAAACTGCTTGAGGGACTTCTCAAGAAGAACGGTGTGAAGCACAAGGTGGCAACTCCTTATCATCCCAAACAAGTGGCCAAGTTGAGATTTCTAACAGGGAGATCAAATCTATTCTGGAGAAGATTGTGGGGATTACAAGGAAGGATTGGTCCAATAAGCTTGACGATGCACTTTGGGCTTATAGGACAGCATACAAGACACCACTGGGCACCAACCTTTCAACCTAGTGTATGGGAAGGCTTGCCATCTGCCAGTGGGTGGACTTGAGTACAAGGCACTATGGGCAATAAAGTTGCTGAACTTTGACATCAAGAGTGCTAAGGAGAAAAGGCTCTTCAGCTACACGAGCTTGATGAGATAAGAATGGATGCTTTTGAGAACTCAAATCTACAAGGAAAAGACTAAGGCTTTCCATGACAAGAATATCCTGAAGAGAGAGTTTAAAGAAGGAGACCAAGTTCTTCTCTACAACTCTAGACTGAAGTTGTTTCCAGGAAAGCTTAGTCAAGGTGGTCCGGTCCTTTCAAGATCAAGGAGGTTAGGCCATATGGAGCAATAGTTTGTGGAGCACTGATGGAAGAGACTTCACAGTGAATGGACAAAGGGTTAAGCTCTACATGGCCATGCACCAGAGGAAGATGGAGTTTCCACTCCACTGTCTGATCCTACCCGGCCTAATCTAAAAGGAAGGCAAAGTCAAGCTCGGGACTTTAAACAAGCTCACTTGGGAGGAAGTCCCATGCGTATCCTTGTATATATTGCATTGGTGTTTTTCATTTCTCATCTTATTGCATAAAAAAAAAAAAAAAAGGAGAGAGAGAAGTTGTATGCAGGTACTTGATCGGTTCAGTTTTGAGAAGGAGTCGTGCGTGGGAGCGAGGTCTCACAGCGACACCTCGAGGTCGCTCCAGCTGGGAGCGAGGTTATGGGAGCGACACCTAGAAGTCGCTCGCGTTTCGTCGTTGTCTCGAGAAAACAATCACCTCAGAGCGAGGTCTCGGAGCGAGGTCGAAGGGTCGCTCCAGCTGGGAGCGACTTATGGGAGCGACACCCTCACGTCGCTCGCGTTTTCGACGGAACGGGCACTCAAGAACTGACGCGGAGCGAGATTTCACAGCGACACCTCGAGGTCGCTCCAGCTCAGAGCGAGCTTTCTGGAGCGACACTCCGAGGTCGCTCGCGTTTTCATCAACTCGCGACGCGAGGAAACGCCTCGGAGCGACCTCTCCCAGCGAGACCCTCACGTCGCTCCCGCACCGGTTCAGGTAAGTTTGCTAACTAACTCTAAACCCCGGTTTTAATTCAAGTAAACCGATCCTAACCACCCTAAACCGAACCAGACGACCC